>NC_134367.1:109318561-109991686 GCF_035582795.1 Mycteria americana
GAGGCAGGTGAAAAAAGAAACAGCACACTCAGCTCTGAAATTCCTCCCAGTCCCCGACTTGCCCCCCACTGGTATCCACTCCACATCCAGTGCAAAACCAACTTTTGGCTGTCCCGCTGATACTGGCTTCCTGGTAAACATCCCATCCTTCTTAACACGATCCACCTACTGTTGCTTCATTCCTAGCTGTCCATTGCACAAGAGTATGTGGATGTGTCCCACCCCGAGGTATTCAGATAAGCGATGTCAACATCTTCCTCTGCAGCGGGGAAAGGCCTAGCCCAGCTAACGCTTTCCCATTGTCTGTATGGTATCCCTTGCTCAGAGCGACTTCATGAGCTTGGGTTGCAGCTCTGCTCCAGCTGAGCCTAAGCAGTCCCACTCACTTTTGGACTACGGCCATTGCTGCCTTGTAGGATCTCATCTCTGCTCAGAGCACGCCTACTAACCTTTCAACTTCCCCAAATGGAGGAATTCTAAAAAGTGCTTTATCTTCCAGCAGTTCTTAAGCTCTTTTGCAACCAAGCCTGCATTACTGGCGTGAGTTTGGATGTAAATACATTTGTTATCTCTGGAGTTCTAGGAATTCTTGTACAGTCTCAAGGGAACTAAGGTCCACCCCTGCATTTTTGGCTCAATGGAATTTTTTTTTTGCATCACCCCAAGTCTTTTGTGGCTGATAAAGCTTTTTGCAGTGATCAGAAGGCATTCTTAACCTTTCAGAGAAACCAGAGACAGAGAGGGATTAAGTAATATCTCACACAAACTGAGCAGCAGAACCCATTGCAGAACACAGATATAATTAATTCTCCTAACTTCACCATTATGTTTTTTCCCTTTTGAAGCTAAATAACAGAAATAATTGCTTAAATGATTCCTCTTAAAGGGGCACAACCGATTTATTTCTCAATTTTTGCCCTTTTCTTCCCAGCAGATTCTGATTTCTGGTCTCAGAACTGAATTAATGCTTCCTATTTTAGGAACAATTTTGAAGTTACAGACGTCAAATATAAAAGAGTAAGAAAAGCCTACTCCATTCTCTAAAACTAGAACCCTGTCATAAAAAAATTCAATGCCTGAAACCAAATTATGGTACTTGGCAATTCTTTAAATCACTTCCTTTTCCATTTTCCTCTGTGGAGATAGCTGCTAGTTTTATTTCTCTATGTCTGTAGATGGAGGGGAAAAAAAAAATACTGATAATGTGCCTTAGGAAAAAAAAAATTTAGAATTCAAAATAAGTTTTGACATGGAACATCTTCACTTGAAAGAATCAACTTGGTGCTTTACATTTCAGGAGAGCAGGCTGTAACAAACCAAATCGATCTGAAAAGCCAAGTATAAAACACCACTAAACGCATGAAAGAATTTCATACAGAAGGAAGGCGAGCTGTGAACAAAAATACATCTATCTCACATTCCCTCTGCTCTCAATCTTCCTCCTGTACTGCAACTTTTTTTTTTAATAAACATCTGAGAAGCACAACAAATACACACCTTTCAAAAACAGTCACTAGCTCCATCACAACCTTTCACCCTTTTGCATCGCTACATAAAAAATTGGAGGTTGACAACCACACAGCAGTAACAATATGAGACAGCAACAAATTCTGGCACCAATTTTATTTAGGACTACCTTATGAAACACCATACATTAGATTTCTAGAACTCTATTTTAAACATCACTTTTGAGATTAGTGTCTTCATTAACTATTAACCAGCACTTAATTAACCACTGAGTCTAGAAACAGATGTGAAAATTTCCCTCTCTTCTTGGCTGTTTACAGTGCCACCCATTCCCACTTTAATATCATGCACAGATCTAGTACAGAGCGTTCAAGGCTATCAGATCTTGCAGCCACTGTCCTGTGACTTAGCAGAAAAAGCTACTTTACTTCAAGACCTAAACATCAATTTAGAGTCTGGAAAAGAAAAGTGTTTTAAGACCCTAAAATGACACTATCATATCTGTGTTATATCATATGTATCAAGTATCTATCATGTTGTAGGGAAATGATAAGATGGGATGAAGCTCTGGACTGCTGAAGACCACAAACTTTATACCAGTAGATGTTGCCAACCCAATTTTAGAGAGATGACAACTAAGAATCGGAGAATTTGGGTCATTTTAGACACTTCTACAAACAAATACAATGTACTGAACCTTCTGAACATCTATGCAGCAGTAGGTAAATCAAAGTCTGAGAAGGGTTACAGCAGAATGAATATAATTTCTCCTTGATAGGCAATACCATCTCCACTTACTCATGGGGGGGAACCCCAACGAAACAAAGAGAAGCTTTTGTGCCAGAAGTCAAATACAGTATTAAAAAGTGGTCTTTTTAAAATACAAAAATTCTTAATCTAATCAGACTCGAGGAAATCTAATCATGGCTGTTATGGACAGTTCCAAACCAGAATTTTAGTGGAAAGAGAACTCCATCCAGAACTGAAGTTGGAAATATATTTAGCTCGTTAAGTTAGTGAAATCCTTACTTAACACCACAGAGTATTACTTTCCACTAGCCATAAAAATTGGTCCTGAGGTGGGACTTTCAATCCATTCGAAGGCGAGTAGATCAGATACATGTTACAGCAGAACTTACCTAGGAAGGCAGGAGATACGCTGCTACAGAAGGGAACAAATCCTCCTCCAGGAAAGCAACCATGTTTGCTTTCAACCAGGAATCCAGAGTCACCCTTTACTGGAGACTGCAGGCTCCTGGTTGGAAGAGATTAGTAATGGAGGCACGTTGAGTAGGGAGAAGCAGCTTCGTATACTACACCAGCTAATTTATGGGGCCACGTTTGTTGTTTTGTCAAAAGAATTAAAAGCTAATTATGGTACATGCAATAGAAAGACAGCTGATTTTGATACACATTCTCTCCAAACAACAAATGCTTACAGACTCTGCTGACAACAAACAAGTGAAGATAACCTAGGAGCTCTGTGTTGGGGCACAAAAAAATTGGGAAGTGGCACTTGCTGCAGCTGAGATGCTACGGCCTAACCAATAGGCTGTTGGATACAAAGCAAGAGCCAGGAGTTAACCCAAGAATGAAAAAATTAGAGGGAAGAATGTTCTGTTATAATGACCCAATTTTCAGTGTCTCTGCTTTTGGTCGTTTCCTTTCTGTTTTGATCTGTCAGACAGCTGTCCTCAGAAAGAAAGAACAACTTCTGTACCTCTGAAGTATCTGAAACAGGCGCTTGCAGCTGTTAGAGACAGGTGACAAGCAGAATCATTTGAGAAGTCTTCAGATTAGACAGAGAAGGAATTTGCAAGGCCAGTTTAAGAAGATAGGACACATGTCCTCTTTGAAATTTATGACCCTGGCCATCATTTGGAATTAAAAGTGTGTATTTCCTTGTATTGTTGCAGTTTAGAGACATTAAAGCATGTCCTTTCTTTGTACTCAATGGACTTGGGTTTGTGTTAGTAAGAGAAAAAGACCCTTCCTCCCCAAATCTTCCTGTGCCTCTCGCCTCACTTTTGCTAAGAGCCAGGAGAACAACTTTGTGGTCTACCGCTCCTAGGACAAGCCCACCCCCTTGGAAAGCATAAAAGTAAAAGGCTTCCAAACACTAATAGATGAACTATCTGTAGATCATACACGGGAAAGTTTTCAGTTGTGCTGCTAGCACCTGTGGGTAAGCAGAGCTGGGAACTGGATTTCTGTAAAGAGACAGAAAGAACATGCTCTAGTGCTACACTGAAGCATGTAAAAACTTAGCCAGCACAGATACCTTCTTTTGGCTCAGGACATGGGAAAAGCCAAAAGGAAAACAAGGCGTGAACGTGTGCACCTAATGCAAATGAGAAATTGCAATCTTCATTTGGGTGTTGAGGATGTGTTGTAATAGGGCAGGAGGTGAACCAGATTGGGCATACATATGGAATAAGCTCTAACTGGCACAGAGCTCGGTGTATCTACACAAGCCAAGTTTTTTTTCCTTTTTTTTTTTTTTTTTTTTTTTTTGAGTCTCAGCATACCATATAGCATTTTCTTCACTATAGAAGTAATCTATAGTGAAGTCTTTGCAGAAGTGCACTGAATTGTTCAAATATCAAATGGGCTCTGTTCTTCAACTTTTCAGAGGCTGTCCCCTCAGCTGTGTCACAGAGAATCCCATCACAGACCACACTGTAGGGCTTACTCATGTCTGAGTGTAAGACTTGTCCAGGATTCATGTTCCACAGGAGCACTGCTGGTGGCGGCTGCTAGAACGCAAGTAAAGACTTAGCAAGGAGTGAGGTAGGGGGGAGAAGTTGTTCCAACTGAGTAATGCAAGGCAAGCAGCAGGCACTGGATCTCAGCAAATATGGCTTCTGGGAGCTACAATCAGTAACGCCAGCTGGGCCATTTGCTTAGGCTTCCTGCCAAAAGATTTATAAAAAGAACAGTAAAGAATGTGCAATGGCTTTAAATATGAATTTCAAATACAGTGCAGCCAATATTCACATTTGTTGAGGCTTCCATCCCTCAGCTTTTCTCTAAGGCTCAGCAAGGAATGCAAGGAGTTTCTTCTGCTGATCTAATTTTATCCTCTCAGAGATATCCACCAGCATGAAGGAATGAATTAGAGCCAGTGCAGTTTCCTAATTACTTCCAGCTCTCGGAGAGACACCCAAAAGATACTAGGGAAGCAAGCACAACATAGCAAAGCTGATAAACCAGCCTTCGATTTGTGTATTGCTATACATGGAGGTCTTGCGCTAATTTACTAATAGGTGATCCCAGCCTTTACTCAAACTAGTGCATGTCCTAATACCATAGACATTTCTATGAGTTTAACTGCAATAGAGTACAGTGGCAAACAAGAATGGCTGCTACATGGTAAATGGTTTTCCCATCAGACACATGAACTGGTTCCTCAAATGCCAGCAATGACTATTTAACAAGATGCAACTTTCCATTACCTAGCGGATTTTCCATATTCTACATCTGAAGCACGTTAGCAGGACTGGAGGTGAGTTTATTCAAGTTCACAGGAGAGCTGGTCCTGTCTGTACTGAACCTGTGCCAGCTACAAGGAGCTTCATTACCAAGGTTCAGCAGCCTTCCAAGCACAAAAAGGAAATCAAATCACCAAAAGAGTTTTTGTCCTTGATATGACATATAGAACCTTGCAGTGAATATCAAAAGTCACTTTGTTCTAAAAAGTAAGTTATACCACAGAGCATAAAAATCCCGCAGTGCCAGCACTGTAAACAGGTCAAGTGTGGTAGCTGAATCATTTATTTGATTCCTCAATTAGTATACATGTAAGTGTCCACTGCTTCTGCAGACACCTGTATGAGATGGGGTACTGCAGCTAGAAACTAGTTAGAACAATCACAGACTTCTGATCTAATTAATACAACAGGCTCTGTCTCCTCCTTCTGTCCTCACATCTGTATGAGAGACTTGGAGACAAGTAAAAACTGTGTAGTCTGTTGGTTTTCTTTTTTCTTGGTCTGAATACCAATCTTAAATAGCAGTTTGTATCCAGGGTACACACCACCTCTAGTAATATCATGATTGCTAAAAACCCCCCACAATATTCAGGGTACATTCCACCTCCAGTAATACCATGATTGCTAAAATCAAAACATCCCCACACACACATGCAACCTCCCTGACTGAACTGCAACACTGAAGGGATAGCATAAAGGAGTCTGACACAAATCCATGCCCCCCCACCGAACAAGGCTCCTCACTTGCCTTTTAAGAGTTATGAGTAGGAGTTATGGTACCTTCAACTATCAGGATGGACTGGTCATCAGGGTTATCAGAGCTCTGCAGGGTCCTTCTTGCAGCAGGACAGGTCTCCTGCTCAGCATTTGTCCCGAGTGCTGGTCTGGGGAAGCTGGAGGCAGTCCTGCAAGACACTGAACATCTGCACACACTTATTCATGACACAAATTCTACTCCAATCTCAAGATGTTGCTGCTTCACAGGCACGCTAGAAAAGGTCAAGTTCAGGAACTAACAGTTTAACAATGAGCAGGCAAACAGAGGGCTTGGGAGGGCCAAAACCACCTCCTACCCAAAGGTCACCAAGATTCATTCCCTAGAGAAATTTAAAATTATTCATTCTAAGCCTCATGACAGTGCTCTTACAAACAGTTCATGACACTGATCATGCCGCAAAAGCTAGCAAAAGAACTGTTTCAATACACACAAAAAATAAATAAATCAAGACAGCCTGAAATTTCTCTGAACTCAGTGTTTTATTGCTTCGTGATTATTAGCTACACTTCAACGCAATGTACTTTGGAATAAATTGGCACCTACAACATAATTAAAAAAACTTAGTATCTTACAGCTCATATAATTGGCACTATAGAGAAAACCCAGAGATCTGTCATTTTGACCCAAGATTAAAAGAAAGATAAAATGTTTACATCCTTTATTGTTGGCAGGTGAACTTTCATTGTGGAAGGCCCTTAAAAATAGTGAACAGAATCTAACAACCTAAACGCCCTCCAAAAAATATATAAAAACAGTATCAGATAAATCACTCCCCTCTTTACACCAGTCTTTTTGCTTTGGTACTTTTAGTACCCAAGTGCACAGTAACTCCCTCATCTCTTTTAATGAAAAAAAAGTAACATGGTCAAGTCTACACTGACTACTTTGGGTGACAAGAAGAGAGACTCCCACACACCATCCTCAGCACCAACGCAAACAGCATTTTCATCAAAAGTGACATTGCCTCAGGATTTAACACATCCCAAGAGATTTATAAATACCAAAGTTTTTAAATTATTATTATTTTTAAAAAGCAAGAATTTTTTTTAATAAATAAATGACAGCTGTAATAGCCGCATTTACTTTGGTGACCAGTTATCTATATGCAGCATAAGTTATCTTCATAAGGCAAGTGATGAGATAGCACAAGTGAAGTCCCTGAGGATCAACATCTCTGTGCTCAACATGTTGAGCACAATGCGTGTAGACAGCCTGGAAAACAATCAGTCCCAAGGCATCTGCTTTTTAATCTCCAAGCACAGCTGCAGACCACACAATGAATTATTTCTGTACCTCTTCTGAAGGCAGGAATATGTAAATAAAACAGAATACTTAGTAGGTCGTGGTGGGCCATTAGTTCTCCTAAACCTGGACCAAGTGCTCCACCTTGTGTTAGTCCTTGGCATTCAAAGCGAACCTCTCGATGCCTGCTCAATAACTGCAGGTCCAGCAGAATAGCTTATGATTTCTTCTGCCTGTGAACTAGTGTTGTCCATGGTGCCATATGATTGCTGCTCCTTATGGGCAAGCACTGTCCTTTCTGTAGAATGAGGATGCAAAACTCGGGGGACGTACATCTGAAATCACAAGCGTTAAGGATTTTACTAGTCTCTCAAAGTATAACGTTGGGATAATTCACCTAGGATAATTTTTCCCCTTGCCACTCTTCTTTTCGTCCATTTCCCGTTCTTCACCTTAATACCTAAGGCCTTTTGCACCCTAAGGGAGGCTTCCTGGTGCAACACTCACCTGTACTTGTAGACTGTGGCACAAACACCTCTATTTCTACCTCAGTCCTACATCCTTTTTAGTGACATGGCAGGTAAAACCTGCTACACGTCACAACTTTCAAAGTCACAAAGCAGTGGCAACTGACTGCATTTGGCAGCTGTCCAGATGTGAGGATCTGTCATCTGTCTGGTGTAAGGCCCAGAACACAGCGTACAGAGCTGCCGGAAGTAGAATGTCTCAACTACTCCTAAAACATCAGCCGAAGGTACTTTTGGAACACCACCTGGCAACAGTCAAGGAGCCCAGCTGCAGAACTCTCTGGTCCCACACGCGCATATGGGAAGTCCCACAGTCCATTCAGACTAATATGTCCTACACAAGCTCTTTGGTAAGCAGGGTGAGAAATTAAGCTTTTCTAGGAAACATAAGAGAATATTAGTAACTCTTAACTCCTTACAGAAGATGTTGGGATGGTTGGTGCATCTGTATCATTTCCTCTTTCACCTTGCATGTCTTCTATCTGTAATCAGTAACAGGTCAGGGAAGGAAGAGAGACAATATCACATTGGTAAGTAAAAACAATATACAGAGATACTAAACGCCCCAAAACCTGCACAGAGAGATCTCTGTGCAGTGCTGGTACTCTCTCCTCCAATCCTCTTGCATACTTCTTCCATACTACTCTTTCCTCTCAAATTCAGTTCTTGCTAACACTGACAGACTTTCCACTGTGCCAAGCAGCCTACCTCTACTATCAGCCCTCTTTAGCCATCTCACCAGCATAAACCTTTGTGGACAGATGTTACTAGCGAGAAGGCACAAACAACCCAGTAGGAATAGCTGCTGCTACATCAAGCACATAGGTAGGTGCTGAAAGGTGTTAGGTATCCATCGCTTACCTTATAATTCAGTGGGCTCAGGTACTTGAAACAGCCAAAACAAGTATAAGCCAAGCAAATAACAATTGTGATGTTGACAACTAGGAAGGTAAACATGGTTGTAGGTGCTTTAAAGCCTAGAAAAATATCCAGAGAATACAATATAAAAATACATAGCAGGAAAAAAAAAAACCCAAACAAACCTTTACTTTATCTTCCCCATTTTCACAGTCCTCGTGATTTTTTTTTCCCTTAGAGGACTAGGCACGCCACTTCCAGCCACAAACAGGAGAACCTCGTTACCCACAAAGCTTGTTGACTGGTAAAACTGCTGAACAAGCTGTTTCCCCAGCTTCCTTAAAGGCCAAGAAAGGTGGCTGCAATACTTGAATGATAAACAAGACTCAGAGCGATTCTTCTCCTCCTCCCTCAGTCATCTATTCTGGACCCACTTCTAAAATACTTTCATTAATGATCTGTGAAATGTAACAGAGTCAATTTATTAAGTATGATGATGGCACCAAACTAGGTGGCTTGCAAAGAACCCAAAGGAAAAAAAAATAATAGGTGGGGAAAAAAAAAAAAAAATCAAAATTACCTTGATAGATTAGATGACCCCACCCTCTTTCAAGAAAAAGAAAAACTAACCAAAAGTAAACAGTAAGATGAAATTGTATGTAGAAAACTGTAAATAACTACAATTTGGAAGGAAAAATGAAATGTAGATATGAGGGATAACAAACCTGTAGCACTGCAGGATAACTGATTATTACAAGCTGGAAAGCAGTCAATAGTGTGATGCTATCAAAAAACATGGGACAGGAAAAAAAAAAAGCAAGTCTCTGGTACCTATAGAAAATAATTTGGTGCTACTGAACCTTGAACTTGAGCAGCCTTGTCTGTGTAGGACACCATGATAAAATACGGACAGAACTGGGAGGAATCCAAGGAAAAGGAACAAGAGAAGAAATTGAGTAAACATGAACTAAGCTGAAAAGTAAGTTTTTCTTCAAAGACAGAGAACTATAGGAAAGGGCATGGTAGCAGCCTCCAGTATGAAAAAAGTTATAATGATTACAGTGACTTACTGTTCTTCAGGTCCACTGGGGAAATATTCTGAAGAAATTAATCTCATTTTGCAGCAAAGATGACTTGAATAAGATATTAGGAAAAAAAAAAAACAAACCACCTAGCTGTTTCTAAGCTTCTTTAGTCAAAAGAGGCAACACCAACCCTCAAATATTTTTGTGGTAACCCCAGCACATGCAGTGGCACAGAACAGACAAGTTTTACTTTTTAGCAGGTTATATAAACCCTGTGCAGATCTGTTCATGAGGGGGGGAAAAAAACGCAGCCAACCAACAAACCACACACACAAAAAAAACCCCACAAACACGTCACCGTTCAAACCAAAAAGGGAAGTGAAAAACCCTCCCTATGGGTATTCTGCAGTGTCCTTTAGAAGAGGTTGTTTTTATAAGTGTAGGTTACATCAGTATTTACCAGCTGGTGAGGCATGTCTACACCAAAGCCAATGTATGGTGTGAACCACAAGACAAACAGCACAGATCAGGGAAGAATAAATCTCCAAAGATCAGTTTTCCCTGCCCTGTGTCCTCAGCACTCCTCCCTGCCAACAGCTCTAGAGAACACGGGACTTAAGTGACTATCCCAGGAGACACGGGTTGAACTGCAGGTAGTACCATCGCCTCCTCTGTTGTGAGAGGCCCAGTGGTGCTTTTGGTGGATGGATGGCATGAGAGCCAAGGAAGAAAACAGTGACTGAAGGAAATAGATGACACCAGTACAGCCTATCACCTTCTGTATGCAGTCAAGTGATATTTGGTCCTGACTGAGAACTGGGATAGAAGTCCTTCCAGCCTTACATTAATATAATGAATGAGAAAACAGAGTATTATCACTGTACTCTGCAACTAGACTGAAACATCCATACTAGGCAAACTATACAAATCAACGACTAAGCAATCAAGCTTTACACACCATAAACTGATTTATTTTGCAGATAAGGAAGCAGAGCACTCTTCCCCCTCCTTCCTTCTCTTTGGCACAAGAAGCAGCAATGAAATCAATGGCAATGAAATCAAAATCTCAAGTTCCTACCTCTCAGACTCACACCACTTGGCTGGACTGTCCTGTGCGCTGACAAATCACTGTACAACATCCTGTAAACAGGATCCTCTATACTGACCAAGCCAAACATGGTCTGTGTTTTCCATTACTAAGTTCCATGACAAATGATGGTTTTACCACAGATACAGAACCAGAAAACATTATTATAAAGATTGAATTTTTACTACACCAGGATTTCCTTCATAACAACTAAAGAGGCACATCAATTGCTGCGTGTTTGGAGTTGATTTTTCTAAAGCATGCTCTAGAAATTCTGCTGTTATTTTAGAGGACATAGATTTATTAGTCTTCCTGGTTGCAAAGACAGCTCTCAAAACAAGGGAAAAAAAACCCCAAGCTCTCAAACATACAAGTAATGCAGGGACATCTGCTCAAATCCAAGGACAGCCTGAAGCAATAGTTCCGAGTGCCTCTTACATCCACAGGGAGCTATCTCTAAAGTTAGATGACAGTCTGCCAACAATGTTTTTTACTACTGGTATGCTAGAAAAACACAATGTAAGCATGGTCATTTGTCATCAGTGCTGTGAAAGCAAAGAAGAGGGCAAAATATCAAGGGCATCCTTCACAAGAAGGGGAGCTCAACTCCTTCCAGCATCACTGGCATCCCTGTTCCATGCCAAATGCTTCCCCCTATATCATGGATAAAAAGCCATAAGCTATCACCTACCTTTTCTGATGTCAAAGCTGTTAGTACACCACAGCCAATATTATCAATGCCAAGTATTTGCAAAATACAGAATGTCCCTATTTATAAATTAAATCAATTACACACAAAACGTGAGTTTTTAAATTACAATACGGGGAGGGAGAGTCACCATCTCACTGCAGTCTTCCATGTAAAGTTTGATGGACAACGTAGAACACAGGTCTTACTAGCACTAGTCAACATTTTAACAGTTTTTTCTACATGACAGCTGTACAACAGAGGCAGTAGCCAATTCACCCAGGCAAATTAAACTTATACACAGACTACACAAATGCAGGTAGCAAAGCCAGAGACCATCTAGAAAGAGCTAATTCTGAACAGATTTTTGTTTTATGTAATGATTTTTACTGTCTGTCACTCCACAGCCCAACTGGCCAATTCAAAGTCTACAGATTTAAGGAACACATGATCTCCTGTAAAATGAAGAAGTATGAAGCTCCATGCTAACTGTTTTAAGTTAACATATCAGCCATCTCCATCAGAGTATCTTATGCAAACTTGTGTAAGCTGCAAATGTTGTATAATTCAGTGCCATAGGTAACCACCATGACTTCCCATTTATGGAAGCAAAAAGAAAAACCCACAAAGCCTATGAAACTTCACATGTAATTTAGGTAAGTTGGCAAGAGAGGTAGGAGCAGCTTCTAGGTGGAAAGAGATAATACATACCTAACCGCAAAAATGAGAAAAAATAGAGCCAGAAAAGGCAGAGAATTGGAGCTGCAAGGGCCTGATTCACAGCCGCAAAGTGCATCTTCTTCTCCAACTTGGCAGGGAGATACGCATAGTAAAGGTTATAACGGTCAACCATGTGCTTCAGGAGTATGTATATTAAACCTGGAAGGAAAAAAGGGAGAGCCAAGGAGAGGTTGTTGAAGGCTTGATAAAAAGCAGCAATCCTGTGAGGAGATCTACACTAACCAAGTGACTGAAAATCTAGATACCAATGGTGGACACAGCCCAAACATGAATGGGGTACAGCTGCATGACAGCAGCCTGCTCCTAAGGTTGTTGCATCCCCAGCCCAAGACCCCTAGGGTCTCCCCATCCCTCCCCGTCTCCACACACTTCTCTGTGGCACCACTCATGCTCCCAGAGAGAACCCAGAGCTCCTTCCTAGTGCTGGCACATGAGGCCAAGCTGGTAGGGAACACTTGGTAACTCCTCCACCTCTGTACTGGTAAGGAAGAAAGATCTAACAGTAGCTTAATGTTTCCCTCTCAGCCTTCAACAGATTCATGACTGGATTTCAAGTCAGCTATTTCTTATCCCAAAAAAAAGCCAGTTACTGCTGTGACAGCTATGAATTGCAACAGCTCTGGTATGCAATAGCACATTCAGATATTTACAACTGCACACAAAATGAAATGTAAATAAATATCAAGTACATTGTTACAAAAAAATTGGCCACATTCTCCCAATAAGCAGCTTGTTGATTAATACCAGTTCTGAACAATATCTAATTTAGCTAATTATGTTGTATCTAGCTGTCTAAAATTTCGGATTAAAAAAGGAAAATACCAACTATATAAAATGATTTAGTACTACTTATGCCTGATAAACAGGTTTCCAGAGGGGAAATATCTGTAGCTGCTGAAATGATTCTTTATACATAATTCTTATGACAGTCCAGAATCTCTGTGAATGAAAGATGCAATAAAATAAGATGTAGATCATGTTACAGTCACTAAAGATGGACAACTGTTCATGACTTCTAGACAGATTGCTAAGTTTCTTGCACACTTATACAGGATTTAATGGCTGGTACAGGAAGAAGAAAGTAGTCAAAGCCAGATATATATGCAACTTAAGGCAGAAATGTTAAGTTTTGTTCATGGGACAGAGATAAACCAGCTGAATAAGGAAACATTCTAGACAAAGGAGGTCTGTGACTCAGAGATCTGGAGACCTTCTCAGGGTCCTGTAGGACTGCAGCTCCATCTACACCGCAGGGCAGCTGTGCTCCACCCACATGCCCTGAACTCTTAGTTAACTGGTTTTCTAAGCCAGCAAATCTACCAGAGTATACAGCATTTCCTTTTCTGGTCAAAGGGCAGCTATGGTGTTCACCAAGACCATGTCCCAGCAAAGCAGTCAGCACATCGTTAGGTCACACCCCTGGGGTCAGGACCATAAAGCATACAGCTGTCCACGGGACAGTGATGACCACAGCCCCTTTTCTCATTCTCATGCAGGATGTGGAATTTTAGATAAATGGTTTGCAATGCAGAAGAGCTGCAGTAGTTAAAAGGACAGGTAGTTTTCCAGTCTCTTGCTACTGGATCAACGTGCTTATTTTTGTGCTTCATTTTACATACATCGGTCAAACTTTAGGACAAAAGTTATTTCAAATGTGCCTAAAGGACTTAGGGATCAGAATGTCTCAACTCAAATTTGGCTGCTTAAAGTTGACCTCCAGGCTGGGTACCCTCTGCAGCTTGCTTCTCCCAGACCTCAAGAACCCAGAGATAAAAATAATCCCCTCATCCCCAAACCTATGTGAACTCTTATGCTTGACTATTAAAAACCACCACCAGAGCTAATGCACTCAAACTTGAGAAATAAAATAAGCATCTAATAGACATTAAATATACTTTCAGCTTCTAAAGGCAGTACAAGAGCTAAGTAATTCACCATCTTCTGCCCTGTTTTTCCACAAGAAGAACACAAGAACTTTTTCCACAAGAACTTGGATCCAAGTCCTAAGGATTATCAGCGTTTGAACTGGAATAAGAATGCAGAACTGGGCCTTCCAAACCTCCCACATGCCCCCATCTCGCTCACATAGTGCCCACAGCTCATTGGAAAACTTACCAAACGGGACAATGATGGGACACGTAATGCTATAGGCCATGATGACAGTGAACACACACAACATCCAGGCATACATTGCTCCAAATTCATATTCAAATGCTTGTTGCTAGGAACAAAAACAAAACACCCAAAACTCTCATGTCATCTATCAATGTGTCAGGAGTTAAGAATAGATTCACTAAAGCAACAATTCACCTTCTCTTATTCTCTCCCTATGAGAGATCAGTTATTTCCCTAAAAGGCATAAATGATGTAATTAGAGAGATGAAGTATTACGCGTTTTAAGCATCTGTACTTACAGAAAATATGCTGCTTCTTTCATAGCCTTAAAGTAATTCCTCGGGGAATCTGTTCTCATCTACAAGAAGCAACTACTTAAAACCACAAGGCAGAAAACAATTGTGCCAAACTCAGAACCTGCATCTCACTGCAGATCCCATTGAGTCTGTACTGTTCCTTGCATTGACTTTCCCAGTAGGGAAAGCTCAAGGTATCAAAGCTTTGGTGTTGTCAGTATTCCCACTTTCTCCTCTTGGGATGAGGAAATCAATATAAATAATTTCAACCAGAGCAAGAGCAAGGGGTAATATGCAACAGTTAATAGAAGTGAATGTTTAAAAGAATCTTTTAAAAATGGAACCCACCCACCCATAGAAAAGAAAAAAAAAAAAAAGGGAAGAAAAAAAAAAGAACAGGGGTAGCAGGGGTATACAGACTTAAGTTCCCATTGCAACACCTGGAGTTTCAAGCTGCAAGACAACACATCATCTGGAATTTAAAGTCCACCACTTAAAATGGAATATAGACAATAAGTATATATTTTGCTAGGCATATGTTCAGATTAAAGTAAGTTGTACACACCTGTGGGCTGACAGAAGAAACTAACTATAGACAGATTTGAATTTAAAAAAAACTGAAGTTTAGACTGTAAGATTAAATCAGAATTATCCTATAAAATCCAAATCATAAAACTCTGACTTGGAGCTGTGAAGAGGAAAATACCTGAAGTTCAGAGCTTTGGTTTTGATTTTTGACCATCTCTGACTTGAATAAATACCTCCCCGTTATCTGTGCTGCAAATGAAGTGAATATGAACCTGTCATGGATGAGTGAAACAAAGGCCAAAAAAAAAAAAAAAAAAAAAAGAGACAGGAAATGATAGCTAATGGTATGAAGGATGGGGGCTCCCACTGTTTCTGATAAGGATCAGCCATTTGCCTTTTACTAAGGAGGGGCTCTAATACCTGTTTAATATTTTTCCTTTCTGCTGTAGACTTGGCCATTATCATGCGTATGGTGTAAAGGATGAGGCCAGGCAGGCGCAGCAGTTCCATCCCATTGCCAATGAAAGCAGACGCAATCACATAGTTCACAAAGAAGGCTCCCTGGTCAGGCAAAAAGACACATCTGCAAGGAAAGACATCAGACACTGACTGGAAAGCAGACAAGCAAATACAGCATATATACAATGGATCCCTATCACCTTTGGAAATCTCTTACCATAAGGATAAGCACTGGAAAGCATAAGAAGTGGCTAGAAGACTTCCAGTAATCTTGTTGAAAAAAAGTACTACACAGCTATAAATGCAGTAAGTGTAGTATACTGCAAGAGCCTGGCTGAGTTGCAGTTCAGATGAGGAATAAACTGTTCATGAAAAGATACAGCAGTCTGACAAGTGGCTGATAGCAGACAAGAGCATCATTTGATGTCTGCAACAGCAACCCGAGACAAGATGAGATAAGACTGCAATAGAATAATTGTCTCTCCTAGTTTAGTAACTCCTAATTATCTTCTTGTTACTGATTTTGAAACAGCATTTGGAAACCTAACTATGTCCTAATAATTGCACTCTATTCTTTCCCTCCAGCCACAGTCACAAGAGCTTACAACCACCAATATCTGCAAATTTGCAATGCTAGTGTAAAAAAGTTCGTGTTTCTTAAAACCAAGAGTCAATAGATTTCAGAAAGAGAACTGCTGCAGCTATTTGGTCTCACTGTAATCCTTGGGAAGATCCCCTGTCCATGATATGCAACAATCCTCAGTACATTTTCTGGTCCCCTTCTCACCTGCATCATATCATCCTGTCCTTTCTTGTCTTCTACAAAATTTGTAAGGTTTGGGGAAAATGACTGTCTCTTTATTGAATGTTTGCATACATTAGCTAGCAGGGAAAAAGCATGGATTCCTTCACAGCAAAATCACTTGCATTCTCCTCCCCTTATTCAGAAGCTCAACATCATCCCACAGAGCACCATCCCCGAGCAAATTTTAATAAACTAACCAAGGTTAGTCAACAGCAAACAAAAAAAGTCGTAAGTATTCCTTTAGCAAAGAGTTGCTAATACTTACTCCAGCCTAACTGCAGAATCAGACGATTCTCTGTCAAACAGCCAACGGAAAAAAAAATCAAGGCTGAAAGAGAGATGGTTAATGTAATTCAGTCTCCAACAGCTTAGTACTGTGTAAAATTGCTTCTCTTTTTAAGTAGTTCAGATCAGGATAGTGGATAGAGAGAACTTAATCAAATAATCTGAACACTACTTTAGCTTTATCACAGTTACTGATGGTCAGAAATAGGAAAAAAAAAGATACAGAATCAAACAAAACAGAAACATCTACTTCATACTAAAGTTTTAATGATTCATTTTTAGCAGTTACTATATAGATAGGACAAATACATGTTACCCGGTTAGCCAGGGAAACAGTCAAACACTGTAAAGGTAGAAAGAATAGGACAACTATAACTGAAGTACAAGACATAGTCAGGAAACTGGGTTCTCAGCTACGATGGTGAGTATGGGCAACTTTCAATTAGTAATTGATCTTATGAGGTCTTAAATTTCTTTGCTAAAAGAAAAGTCAGCCTTTGGAAACTTTAAGGGCTATGAGGTCCTCAGATGAAAGATGAACATTGAAATCTAATGCATAATGACAATATAACCACAGACACTGGAGGGAGTGGGGGTACATCAACTATACCTCAACTAGCAACTAGAAAACAGAAGTAAGTTCTCTCATATGATAAAAATACTCAAACATTACACTGTTAAACTATGATTTGTTACCTGGTCAGACCAAGGGAGGGCAGAATCAATACCATGAAGATCAAAAATATGTAGACTTTATGCATCATTATTCTGTTCTCTGCAGATCTACCAACATAAAAAGTCACGGAGTAAGAAACTCATACAGAAGACTTCCACACATGAAGGATCTTGCCCAGACAATGTCAGCACCTGTCAGACTTCCAGCTTCCCCTACCATATCACATTGCTACAAGATACTCACAAACCAAACATCTTTGAGAAATTCACTAACTTGGACAAAGCAGGCTCTCAGTATCTTCCTGGGCAAAGAAAACATTTCTGAACATGAATCCAGACTCTGGATTAGCATCACTACAGGTCTGCACCACAAGCAAGGGATGTGCGACAATCACAGCCCGTCTCTCATCCAATGATACATTTCGCAACAGTTTGTAAACAAACAGCTCAAGTGTTATGCCAAGAGGGATTAGGGAGTTCATAAAAGGGCACCACTGCCAAGAAACCAGACACTTAGACAAGCCATTTGACTGCCCTTGCCAAGTGTCAAGTCTTTGGGAACAACATGACACTACTAATGCTATACTCCTACTACAGTAGCAGGAACATCTATCTAGTGACACACTGTTGCCAGAAAAGTGCAGTGATTGCTATAAACAATTCAGACTGTTAAAGGTGGTATCTGATAGCGCATTAAAACCACAGAGGTTTTATTATAGGATCATGTAGCCCTTGGGCACTGTGGGGCATATCAGTATAACTATACTGAGGCTTGAAATCAGATCTGTGATCACTAGTGACTTTAGAAAACTATTTCAACTGACTGAGAAGGGCTCAAAGTTCATGTGCCTAGTGCAACTACCAAAAAAAAAAAAAAAGCTGATGAAAAGCATACAACTTTGATGAATAAACAGTAGATTCTGGACACAAGGTCTTTACAAGGGAATGGTACAAAAAATTAGAGTCCAAAAAATTTGACCTTAGAATATAAAAACAAACAAAAAATGGCTGCAGACATTATGGAAAAAGATTGAGTGAAGTTGAGTGAAGCTGGGATTCAGCGTGCAGTACCATGCTTTTATCTGACTGTGGGTAAACTGGGGATGAAATCTGGTATACCAAACCAAGCTGTGTCGAGTTCTCCAAGTTAGCAGCACGTCACTGTGCTTGACATCTTGAAGTGCACCAGTCATATCTGAAAACCTTGCATCTACACATCTGCTGGGCCTTGGTCCCATAGGTCTCCTCAGATCACCACTAACAATATCCAACAGCAACTGAGTTGTGCACCAAAAGTTACATCCAGAACATTTTTTCACACAAAACAACAAAAAGATGGATGTTCTTTTTATAAGTAGCATGCCAGCAGTTGGAGTACTTTCTGTTGAAGTGGGATTCTGGGTTTCTGTGATGTTCTCAGCCTGGAGAGGATCCAAACCCACACCTCCTATCTCCCCAGCAAGGGAGCTAGTCATGGGATCAGAGGCACTTCCCATGCTCCTGTTGAAGCTACACCCCCTGAGCCTGCTTATACATTTTTTTTCTGATTAAACACAAAGAGGCGGGGGAAGCATAAGCAAATCACGTGGTCAGATTACACTTGCTGCGTTGATTACAAATTACTTAACCAACACTTTGGAGTTTATAACATTAGAAAGAGACGAGAACATGACTTTCCCCACTACAAGAGGTCTGTGGATTTAAGAACTCCATGAAAGATAAGCACTTTCTCCATTTATTTTAATAATTCAGCTGATAAGGCCAAACCAGAGAAAATCTTGCTTACTTTGTCCAGTGGGACTCCAGCAAAGTTGAGTAATAGACAATTGTTGGTAGCAAAGCCGAGAAGGACCAGAGCAAGAGCGTTGGGAAAAACTGACTGACAATGGGATTCTAGTGGGGGGAAAAAAAAGTAAGAGTAAGCATTAAAAACATTTTAATGCAGATGTGGTAGAACAGAGGCTGCAATATTTTGCTTTTTGTAAATTATAGCACGTTGGACTGTGGAAATTGTATTTAGATACAGTCTTAAAATAAGTGAGCGCTCAGCACTGGTGTGCAAGACAAAAAACAAGAGTAGGATTAAGGATTAAATTCCATGAGAGTGAAGTCTCACAAGCAGTTTTTATGTAGTTTACTCTAGCTTGGGGAACTATTTAAAATTAACAGTTTGCAAGAGACTTTAGCTGCAGTCAAACTAGGACCAGATACATATGCCACCCTGTTTTGAATCCAATAAGAAAAATAAAACCATGGCATTTTACTTCAGAGTTTAAAATCTGAATTCCTCCCTTCTCATCATAAAAATCAAAATACAAATTGGACTTGAAATTCCATTTTTGGCAAAGGTTTTTGATTACAAAATTTAGAATTATGTAAATTTGGAATGCAAATTTTTATTACAAACAAATAAGACATTTATAATAATATAAAGTTTCAGATGAAATTACTTCAGCCGACTATCAACAAACAAGAGAGGACTAAAGACCTGATTCTAGACGTATGCTTTTTAATCAGTAGCTATGTAAAATAACCCTGAGAATTTCAACTGAATTTAGCTTATAGACATTGTTTCATTGTGTTACTATACACCTATCAGTTTATCAACATTTTGGTCCGATACACAGCTATATCCAAACATATGGCGATACTCACATTAAGGTAGTGAATAGGTTTAGTGACATTGAACTTGTCCATGGTTGAGATGATTATGGAAGGAGTAGTAAGAAAAAACAGCACAATAAAAAGAAGCAAATTAATGCAAGCCCATCTAAACCACCATTTCAGTCCACGCACTGAAAGATTTTTCCTAAAAAAAAAAAAAAAAAAAAAAGAGACATAAAAACAAGCAGTAAGCATTTGCTGTTAAAAAAAAATACATACTCTGTCAAGTATGAGGTAGCACTGCTTTTTCTAAATAGAGCTTTCATAGTGTCAAATTTATATAACAAAGCACTACACAAGTTCCAGTTGCTTTTAGAAATAAAGAAAACTGTGCAACCCTTCTTGAATGATAACAGAAATTGCACTTGCAGAAGAAGTCTTTAGTCTTTCATAACACAAACACAATGTCTAATGTAGTTAAGGTTTGGGATGAAACACTTCCACTGTTTAATAATACAGAAGTACTAAACAAAGTTATAACAAGAAGAGACAGAGATAGAAGAAGATACAGAGAATTTCTGCAAGCAGAATAGCTATCAGAGGCAGAATCTACCAAGAAACTGTGATTTGGGGGAGAAAAAAAAAAATAAAACCCCCTACATCCCTTCCTGCCATATTAAAACAGCAACCACAGGTCTTAAACAGGTAAAGTTCTTAAATGTTATCTGAAATGGTTCCCAAAAGGACTGAAATGATTTGAACCCCAGCCAAAGCCAAGTATTTAGAACAGACAAAACAAGGATACAGAGACTCAGTAAATCCCCAATTATGACAGCTCTTTTTGTGAACCTAGGTAAGTAACCTGGCAAATCCCTGTGCCTCCTCTTCTTCATGGGGGAGGGGAACACCAAAAAAATAAAGCCAACAAAACCCCACCATCTTCACCTCTCAGAGACATTTAGAAAAGCTTTGTAAGTGCTTCAACCCACTGAGTCTCAACAATCATTTCCTATGTCCATAGGACAGTACTGGAAGAAATGAAGAGGAAATGAAGCATGCAAGAACCCTTTCATGAAAAAGGCAGATTAAGCTGACCGTACTTGGAAAGCAGCTTGCAAGAGATTTTTAATTCATGTCTCAAAATAACACAGCTGCAAGAGACAGAGATAACAATCATGGTTGTTTGCTTTATGGTTAAAGATTCTGTACTTTATTCCCAACTGTAGAATTGTAGTTCTAGAGAAAACCTCTCAATTATTAGAAATAGATAGCACAGTCACCTAAAAAGTAATTTTCTATTAAAATCATTAGGAAAAAAGTGTACTTTTTTTTTTAAAAAGTTACATACAGGTGAAATACAGTAACTTGTGCATGTTTGCGTCTCACTTGCAGTTTTGGTTTGGGCAATGGAAATGTCACAACAAATTTACTTTTATATGAACAGGGGATTATATTGACCCAACCCTAAGTTATTTGCAAAGCGACTGGAAAATGTTTAGTCATTTTTAGCCTATAAGCATGACAGAAGGCAGCACAGAAGCAGTTTCATTCAAAAAGCATTTATCTGTTTTCTGACACTCTTCTGCAAGCAGTGAGTAAAGTCTGGGAAATTTACTGGGTCAATAAAAAGATGTTAGAAGACAGACTATAGTTCACAGAGTGGATCAAATTATACTCATCATGTGGCAACTCAAAAAAAAAAATATACATACTTAGAGAATACACAGCACTAACACCAAGTTGCTTTCCTCAGATCTCAACAGTAGATATGCATTAACCTCAAAAAATGGAAATGCTGAGGCACAGACATTAATAAGCTGATTTTTATTTTTTTATTTTTAGTTAACAGGAACTGCAGGTACCAGAACTTTGGGGTGGCAAAACTCTAGTCAGCCTCTGAGAGGCCTCCCCAAGGTCAATGAAGAACACCAGTAATGGAAATAAAGATGCAGATCACCCACATCCAAACACTACATAAAGTCTTAGTGCAGGGTTAAAGAAAAAAAAAAAAGCATCAGCCCCCTTCTCCTGACCCCACTCTAAACCTACATTATCATAAATAAATGGATGTAAGACAGGAATCTTACCAACAAATATTCTCAGGATAAGGAGCATATGTAACCTCCCAGTTTGATATGCACAGCTCCCTGCTGTAGGACGATGGCTGGGGTTCTCCTTTACACTTAATACTCTGACATTTGCAGGCATTGAAGTCCTTAAGGATACTGTAAGGAAGAAAAAGAGGAGGAGGATTTTTCCAAATTTTTACACCTGAAAATGCTGCATATGTAATGAGAAAGACTGGGAATAGTGATAAAGGGTTTTTTGCTTTTAATAACCAGAGATCAAGATAGTACTTGGACAACAACATAACATTATATCATGCATGTAATGACCATCATATAAACAGTTACTACCACAGGTCTTTGAGATCTGACAAAGTTGGAAAGAAAAAGCAGCCTTGGTTTGAATTGTTCGGTGCTTCTACCAACACAAACAACAGCAGTGAGTCATATTAAAAAAAAATAGTAAAAAAAAAAAAAAAATCAAAGCCTGAGAGCATTGGAAAAACTAAAAATAAAGACAGCCAGTTCCCCAAACACCTCTTTATGTACTTACAGCTGTTTTCAAAGCAAAGCAGACTACAGGATTAGTCTGCACTCTCATTTCATTACACTAGTATCAAAACTATCCAATTTTGCCTTGAGTACCAATTCTCAGAAAAATTTTTATCATGCTGGTATTCTCACAATTCAAAATATTACCCTCTTTCACCCACTCCTAAAATAATCACAATACTTAATTTTATCTGCTAATATTATGAGTTGATTGACAATCAACGCATTTAAACAAAATTTAAACATGCCCAGAATAAATGCTTTCAAAGATTTCTCAAAACACAGCAATAGAAGCGCCAGGCATTTATTCAGAGACAGTACAACTGCGTGTGCATTACTGTGTAGAAGAAGTTCCACTCCAGATAAGCTCTATTACACTAGCGTGGAAACAGTATATATTATATTTGAACAGGTAGACTCTAAAATTCCTGAACGTGCTTGTTTCTCAGTTGTGCTCTTAACATAAAGAAAACAGAGAACCACACACCCTAACACCAAACAAACAAAGAAAAATAACCCCCAAAACCCAGATCTTTACCTTACCAGACGTCAAATTGCCAACAACTTGCAGCAGCAAGTATTTAAGAAAGTTAATTATACTTTGACAGTTTGTTTTAAAAAACACATTCAGAGCAAGCTTTAGCACTACCAGCCATACTACCGAGCACCATCATTAACTAAGCTTCTACAACCACCTGTCTCCATGAACCTCAGTCCTGGCTTCCTATTTCAGGGCTCTGTGGAGCAGAGCACACTAAGGGCACAAATAACTTTCTAATTTGATGGTAGCCTCAGCTTCACATGTCATCTAGTCTAATTTTCCACAGAACAGAGTCCACTGCATCAATTCCAAGCTAAAAAAACTAAAATCTTTCCAGTCCTCGGTAATTCAACTCCGAGATGGCTGCAGTGCAACTCAGAACACATGTCCAAGAGGAGACTATCCCATCAAAATGGTATACGAGAAATTAGCAGCTTGAGAAGGAACTTCAGCGCTTATTTCTTTTTTCAGTTTCACATCTTAAAATGTTATTTCATGATGTAGATTCTCTAAATATAGTGTGTAACATTACAAAATTAGGAGGGAGGCAGATTTCACCACAGAATCACTACTCAGTTAAAGAGCAGCAAGCAAAACTCTCTCCAGCATCTCAAATTCTTGCAAGGAATTCTATATCCTGGACTTCCTTGAAAAAAATGCCTGAAAGACTGGCGCTCTAACATGACTTGAAGGTCAAAAGAATACAGACAATTTAGATCAAGGAGGCTATAAAGAATAAAAAAGGCATGATGTGTTATTTTTGTAATACAAATATTAGTCCGCTTCCCTTTATCCACTTTGTGTTAGTAAAAGATGCTCACAAAGTGCCAACAGAAAACAAGAGGCTACATGCATTTTCTCTACAAATGACTGAGTAAAAGGTGCTGAACAACTTCTGATATGAGGCCTATGCATGTATCTATAATAACAGGTAAGAGAGATGCATAATGTGTATCTATCATCCACGGCCACGTCAGTCACTGACTCTACTTTGTTGAGATGACTATCTAGCAATGTAATTTGCACCCATTGTGACAGCTTGGTAATTGGACCATTTGCACAGTAAAAAACGGAGAAATCAGTAACTTGTATTCAAGAGCCAATTAGTCTGGCCTACTATTAACCTACACTAATGGACTGGATACCACACAGAAGAGAAAGGCTCCTTATCCCAATAAATGTCCAGAGACATTTAGTCCCTTAGATATTTTCTTCACTCAAAGCATAGAGGCTAAATGCACACTTACAGGAAAACTTACCGGAAAGCAAAGCAGACCAAATCCACAGGATGGTGAAGCAGAAGAAAGGAAGAACAACCAACATAAGCAAACAAGCAACACAAACAGGAGATCAGGTGTACTATTATAGTTAAAAGACAACAAACAAGACAGCAGACAAAACTTACTAGGTTGCCATGGATTTATCTTGAAATGTTACAAAAGCCATTCCCAGTGGGTTATTATGAACAGCTTGTTCCTCTCTTGAATATTCTTCCATCAGTTCATTTCTAACTTTGGTGTAATAATCTACAGCATCCTCCTGTCAGGAAATTGATGACTGTTACATCCAAGTACCAGATGGCTAATATCTTCATTAAAATACAGCTTACACAAACCATAGTCTCTCTTCCTCATACTACTTCCACAAATCACATCACAATGCAAAGACAAACAAACAGGAAGTTCTTCTTGTCCTTCAATTTTTGCACTAAGATTACATTTCAAAAGTTTTGGGGAATTCCTTTTCTGTACACTGCAAGAACATGAAGGATGAGCTATCTGCAATAAATGAATAAAGAATTTTCTGAAGTTTAACAAGATGTCACACAAAAACTGTTCTCTACTCTTCCAACAATCTACCTAGCAATCACTAAAAATGAACACAATCTCTTACCCTTTCACATCCTCTCATTTCACAACAGCAGAACTGACCACATGGCTTAGGGTTGATTTGGACCCGCTTGTGATACTTCTGATGCAGGTGTTCATAGTAAGTCAGGCTTTTTTCTGCCTGTTTTCTGGACAGAAAAATACATTCATAACATTTTGCAAGAAAACAGTATCAACATCAAGCTTAAGAAGAATATAATCCTCAAGAGAAAAAGTTATGTCAAGGACTGGTGACTGATTAATTTGTTATCAAAGATATTCATATACCTTATTTTGGCTACTTAGTATAATTTATTTTCAAGTCTGTAATAGCATTATAGAGCCTACACTTGTAGTGATGTTCCAGGAAAAAAACCCCAATGTATAGCCCAGAAGATAACACTTCTTTCTCCTGTGACCAGCACCTCCAGCCAAAGAAGCAGGGTCCCAGAGTCATTAATTCAATAGTTGGGTTTTCCACTTTCACTGCCTGACAATAATTAAATAAATACATGCATACATAAATAAATAATCAGCAAGTCAAAGCTTATCTTATGCAACACACAATGTACCACACCTACAAGAAATGGGTTGAACCGCACAACTCACCTTAACACACAGCTGACTAACAGGAGTCCAGACCAGAACTTTAAGAGTAGAATTCACTTCTAGTATGTGCAAGCTTAGTACTCCTGGTATATGTTGATTAAGGACTGGCAAAGCATTCATAAAATTATGCTACACTCAGGTAGATTACAAAAACAAGTACCTTTTTTTGAAGAGACGAATAAGCTTGGCTACATCATAACACAGCTGGACTTCCAGCACAGTGCAGGTTGGGTAGGCAGCACTGAAAAGGAAGCAGTACATGAGAACAATAAGAACAGAAAGTACAATGAAGAAACTGTTTGAAAGAGCATCACTGATGCCTATCTGACATCTCAATCACTTATTTCATTTCTGAATGAGATATCAGAGTGGAGACTTCCAGAGAGACAGTTGCTGAAAGTTACTTTAATATCAGATGTGCAGCATTATTCCCAAGTAAAGGCCATGTGGGAGCATGAATGGAAAGTGTGGATACACAGCCACTTTCTTAGATTCTAATTTTAAGATCAGCTAACTAACTTTATTGAAATACAATATTTTTTCAATTCTGTCTAAGGAGTAAGATATGCTTTTAGTAGATGGATACTACAATATGAATTTTAAACAGTGCAAAAGTCAAAAAAACATTTCTGCTTGGGTAGGTAAAACTACTAGGACAATTTTAAATCTCCTGTTCCTAATGATATTACTCAAGCATGGAACTTACGTGAAATGGCCTTGTATTGTCTCTTCTTTTGCATTTTTTGGAAGACCAGTTATAAACAATGTGCACCTAACCTGCAAGAAAGAAACCACATCATGAAAAAGAAAACAAGAATATGTGGAAGGCAGTGACACAGCACAAGTAGCTGTGTTGTAGAGGGGAAAAAAGGTAGGAAATTTTGATTTTGATGGGAGCTGCATCTATTCAAGACAGCACCACATTCACCTTCTACATTGGTAATAGGTTACACCAAAATTTCACAAATCCCTCCCCACCCCCCTCCCCTCTATCCATTTTCACAATTCACTCAGTGGACCTTTGCTTTCAGTGAATTCCTTCACACTTATGTCACATTCTAGCAAGCAGGAGGCATCTTAGCAATTTGCTTTTTTAGCATTATCCACTTGCAAACATGCTGTATGTTTTTTTTCACCCCAATACAGAAACTTACTATGTTTTCTTCTTTATATGTGACATACTTCATGTGATGTCTCATGAAGACAACAGTCAGAATCAGGTAAACAACAGCAAAAACCGTGTGCAGCCAAAGAAGATTATTGCTGTCAGACAAGATGTTATGAATATGAGAATCAGGAAAAACTAATTGTCCAACTGATACAAGTAGCCATCAAAATGCTAAGCAGATCAGAACCTCTCATTGAACACAAAACAAGAAAAAAAAAAGGTAGTTACTGGTAGTCAGTCACGCCTATGCAGATGCCCTGAACAGCCATTAGGGCTACTTGCTTATCATATAATTCTATGGATAACAGACCTACAAAGAAAACAGATATTCTATGACATGGACATTTTTAGACAGCATTTGGCTTGCACTTTCTCATTCAGATGACCAATAGCACACACCATGCTATTTGCCAAAATGTTGGGTTTTTTATTGGCCTTATTAGTTACTGTGCTGAGTGCATAACCGAACTCTCCTTGAACACAGTCCTTACTCAAACTGAAAACAGCCCAAAACAGCCTAAGTGTTGATCTGCTTGAGGGGAGGAAGGCTCTACAGAGGGATCTGGAGAGGCTGGATCAATGGGCCAAGGCCAACTGTATGAGGTTCAACAAGGCTAAGTACCAGGTCCTGCACTTGGGTCACAACAACCCCATGCAACGCTACAGGCTCGGGGAAGAGTGGCTGGAAAGCTGCCCGGCAGAGAAGGACCTGGGCGTATTGGTCAATAGCCAGCTGAATATGAGCCAGCAGTGTGCCCAGGTGGCCAACAAGGCCAATAGCATCCTGGCTTGCATCAGAAATAGTGTGGCCAGCAGGACTAGGGAAGTGATTGTCCCCCTGTACTCAGCACTGGTGAGGCCGCACCTCGAATACTGTGTTCAGTTTTGGGCCTCTCACTACAAGAGAGACATTGAGGTGCTGGAGCATGTCCGGAGAAGAGCAACGAAGCTGGTGAAGGGTCTAAAGCACAAGGCTTGTGAAGAGTGGCTGAGGGAACTGGGGTTGTTTAGCCTGGAGAAAAGGAGGCTGAGGGGGAGACCTTATCGCTCTCTACAACTGCCTGGAAGGAGGTTGTAGAGACGTGGGTCTCAGTCTCTTCTCCCAAGTAACAAGCGATAGGACAAGAGGAAATAGCCTCAAGTTGCACCAAGGGAGGTTTAGATTGGATACTAGGAAACATTTCTTCAGCGAAAGGGTTGTCAAGCATTGGAACGGGCTGCCCAGGGAAGTGGTGGAGTCACCATCCCTGGAGGTATTTAAAAGATGTGTAGATGTGACGCTTAGGGACATGGTTTAGTGGTGGACTTGGCAGTGTTAGGTTAACAGTTGGACTTGATGACCTTAAAGGTCTTTTCCAACCTAAATTATTCTATGATTCTATGATAAACACAGGGAATAAATTCTGCTTCTCTGATAGCTCCTTCCTCAAAGCTTACAGAAGTTCTGTTCTGTGAACAGTTCTTCAGTTTTGCAAAGAGCATTAATAATTACAATTAACCTAAAATACGGGAATCTATTTTACAGATAAAAAAAACCCAACCAAACAAAAAATCTCCACTAGTTACAAGGATTCATAATGTGGTTAAAAAAACCAAAAGTGCATTGGTAGAAACTCTATTGGATATAGTAGCATAGATAGATATGGATTGATCAAGTAATAAAACAGAAAAATTGTACAGTTTTGCATCTCAACTATTTTACAGACTGTTTTTAAAACACAGAAGTAATTTTAATCGTGATCTCGGGGAAGATATGCACACACAAATCTGATGTAAAAGAATTTAAATCATCCAAGTTACACATTCTAGTAAAGCTGTCAGCTTTATTTTCCTTCTGAAGTATGGTTTCTTTTAATGTGGAAATTTCTGAAAATAATATCACTAGCTGTGCAGTCATTAGCCAAGAGAAACATGTGGTGTAAGAAGTAAGAGCTGAGAGAGTAGAAGCCAAGCCTCCAGATTTCTTATCAGCACTGCAACTGCATAGCCTGAAGTAGAACGTATCCCATTTTCAGTTGATGAAGCGTGAATAAGTAATTCCTGCCCCATGAGCCACGCTGCAAGTATCAATTCATGTGTTTAGAGACTATGGCAGGAAACAGACATAAGTATAAAAGTACTCTGCAAAATTTACTTACCTAGTTTGTAAATTTACTATAGTTGTTCTTCCAAAACTATAGGGATCTTTGTCTAAGAAGAACAAAAACAAGTAGCATAATTAACTGGTGCAACATTCACATGCAAGCTATCAGAAAGTCAGCTTTTATTCTATTTTTTTAAAATGTTGATATACTTCTTTTTAATGCTGAGCATGTTCATTGTTAAAGAGATTTACAATCATAATCAATGCTGGTTTACATGGTATTGCATTTTAAAGTTGGAAAAAAAACCCCAGGATTATACCACATTCAACCCATCAAAAGAAATAATAGATTATTTTAAAAATCTGAATACGAGATCTTTGCAGCAGTTCCCTTTCTCCCCCCAATCTCCCTTCATGTCCATTAACAACATTGATCAGGGATCCGAACATATTTCGTTCATGTTTTTATTCCGTCTTCACTGATTTCTTACCTCAGTTTTTTAAACTGCATTCATTCAGTGTTGACAAAACAGTACTGATAATCTTACTGAGGTCAAAAATTAGAAAGTTTATATGACATTGTTTCTTTAGACTGTCAAGTATTTTAAAAAGTGATAATCAAGTGAGTGAAAATGGAGTACATGTTCACAAAGGGAAAAGAGCTAAGTGTATCTGGAAAGCAAAACAATCTTCTAGCATGGACTGTTAAATCACATTGCAAGTTAAGTCATCACAACAGAAAGAACTGCAAGTGCACAAAAATCAATGTATGGTGGAAGGGGAGGAAGAAGAAGAGACACTAAAACTTCACGTTTGTTTTTCAGCTGTATTTCCTAGCATCACAAAAATTAATGCAGGAAAACAGAAGCTGTATTCTCCTGCTTTAGAAGGCCAGTCACACTCTGCCATATGAATTAACAGAGAGCATCTATTGGTATCCAAGATACTACAACTTTTATCAAATTGTACTTAGAGAAAGACAGTGCACACAAATTGATGCATATTACAAAATCCATTTTGGTATAAATATACAGGTAGTAAGTAGACCAGAAGAGGGAACTACATTCTGTAAGTTCTTTGAAGGCACCGGCATCTCTCTCTTTACTTTACGAAGGAGGTGAAGACAGCAGCTAGGGCACCAGTTGTGTTGGATTTGATTCTGTAAAACTAGGGATGCTGGCTGAGAACACAGAGATGGAAAACAAGGAAGGAGAAGTGACTGTGAAGTGATAAAAGGTCCTCTGAAAGCACAAAAGAAGAAAAGAAATGCGAAGAAGAAAAAAAGAACAATGGTCTTTATGGAAGCAGATATTAATATAAACAGAGAATTGCTAAGAAAGAGTTCATAAAAGGGAAGTCAGAGATGCCAGTTCCACAAAGAAACAATAATAAAGGCACAGGTACAACGTATCCCATTACAGATGAGGGCTAAGTCACAAGATTCTTTAAAACACAGGTAGGAGTAAACTGAAAACAAGAACTAGGCCACATTATTAAGGACAACAGAAGAGAATAAATTATAGAGACAAAGATCAGGAGGTCAGTACGCAAAATAAGGTGCAATTGTTGTGGTACAAGAACAAACAAAACAAAACACAAGCAAGTACTCCATTTGAGAGCTCCTGGGAAAACCAAATGAATTATTGCCTTTTTTTTTTTGCATCACTATTCGCCAATATGATCAACAGTGAACAACTCCGTAAACATGGTCTTGACAAGACTGATACAAAGCCAGGTATAAAATGGGCTTATAAGGGGTCATTATCAAAAACAGAATGTTTAAACAGGACTTAAGAGAATTCTGTCCACCAGTATTCTCATTAGCAACCTGAATGGCAGACTAGAGGACACACTTATTGTATTTGTTGAGTGTGAATTAATAATGGAAAGAGGTAGGTGTCACACTGACAGACATAATCAGGACTAGACTGCAAGAAACATGAAACAATTCTTTGTCTAGTCAGCACTGACAAAGTCTCAGCGAGAAGATTTGTCCAGTTTTGAGCCTCAAACCAAGATAGAAGGGAACAACGGGAGACAGTCTAGCTAGATTAAAATAAAAGTCCAGAGGATGGCTGATTATTTTATGATCAGCCAAACGGAAACCATTTCTCATTAATGACCGAATTAACTGGTCTGGTTTATCAAAAAGAGGAGAAAGCACAGATGAATTGATAATCCTCAAGCAGCTAAAAGGATATTGCAAAGAGGAAAAGAATAATCTGTTCTCCCCAGTGATCTTAAATTGCAGCAAAAGAGATTCAGACTGAACACTAGAAAAAGATTTCTCAACTGTGAAGACAGTTTCCATTGGCAATCACCACCAATAAAAATCATAAAGAATGTCTAGATAAACACCAGTTAAGAGGGCATAGGTCAAGTTAATCCTGCCTTGAGACTTCTAGGTCTAGCTATCTATGTCTGCATGTGGTCTGCCATCTTGTTTCTGACAACAGTTTTTGCCAGACATTTAAAGAACCCTCTACTTCCATACAAATTTCACACAAAATGACACACACGTCAGACTGGGGGGGGGGGGGGGGGGGGGGGGGGGAGGACCAAAAAAAACCTTACTAAGTTTACCAAAATAAAAAAAAGCCTAAAAGCTTTTGCAATCATATAAAACACAAAATTCTTCTCAGAATACAAAAAAAATTCTTACCAAGTAGATCACCTGATAGGTTGACAGGCAATATGACACACACAGACAAAATGCTGACAGCAATCAACAAACAGATGATGTGACGCTGGAAGGCAAGGTAATGTATGGCATCTTCACCACATCTCTCATGAATCTCGTCATCGCTGCATCAGACAGAAAACATGCAGTCAGTCTACTTAATACCCTGGGGGTTTTGCAGGGTGGTTTTTGAACATACGCTAATTTCTCAGTCTACCCAGTGACATCTCCATCAATCCCTATACGTTTACAACATGGTTATGTTCCTCCATGCATAAATTTAAGTTCCAAAAGTGTCTTTTTCTTGTCCAGTATCAACATACAAAAATGAACATGAGGGAATTTAAGACGGAAACAAGTAATCTGAAAAGCAAACATAATCTCAAACTTTAGATCTAGCTCTCAAACTTTAAGACCACACTATGACAGGGTTTGCTCATCTCCAGAAAGGCTCCCCATGAGGAAAATGACAACAGAATCACCTTACTCTTATGAGATCCAATTAACACAAGATATTAATAGGCTTTGGAATGAACTCTCATCATCTATCCATTGTCAGCAAGTCAGATCATTAAAATAGTTCTTGGAAAAGGACCTGAACTAGCAAAAACAGAGAAAGACAGGCTTAGTCCCCACCCCTTTTTTGTTTCAATGTACCCAAGCTAGAAATTGGTTTTTAAAAGTAATGATTTACTAAGCCCCAAGGGATCATCATGCCCCAACATCACATGTCTAACACTCAGTTTCTGGGAAACAGTGGGATGGGCTTTTCCTAGTTAGTCAATTCCAGCCCCAACTAAACCACCAGTTCTCCACAGAAATCCTTGCAGGGAAACCCTGTTTCCTGCCCAGGGCCCTACTGGCTTCAAACAGGGGAACACCCACACAGTACTCTTTGAAGGGTAAAAGCCTAGAGCCTAGTTATTAGCTCAGAATCCATATAAATGCCATAGATTCACTTAGGTTCACACACTGTCCCAAGATCAGGAAGTCCCTGGGTTGCCAGCAGAAGGATGACTGTATCCTGAAGAAGTATTCCCATAAGCTGACCTTGTTTCCATATTCTTTTTCCACCCCACCAGAGGCACCTGTATCACTATTTCTATTAAATTCTATCTACTCAAGGAAAAAAAACCCAACCAAACATTTTTGAATGCAAACCCCTTTTTTAATTAAAAAAGTGCAAAGCAAACCGCAGCTCACTATTTCTGTTTCATATACTTACTGCATCCGAAAAGCAGCTGTCATCCATGAACAAAAACCCTAAAAGTAAAGAAGGAAGTTTTTAGGAGCTAACATACAAAAAATATAGTCTCTAATCTGTACAGTTAAGAGAAGTGTTCCTATTAAGCCAATCTCTTAGCTAAAAAGCTGGCAGTTTGTTACTCCGAAATCATCATTTAGAAACATACAGAAAAATACCTCATACTCTACATACTTTTTACAAGATACTTCATACGTCTGTCCTCAAAGAGTATTTAAGGGGGCTTTTTATTACTTGCATGTTTATTGCTTGGGCTTCTTAAATTCATACAAGCGTGTCCAAATCCCATCTCCAATGAATAGAAGTCAAGATTGAGGCTTCTAAGGAATTTTTTTTAAAGGATTGTTTTAGAGCAGAAATGGTGATTATTTTTTCCAAAACCATTTCCAGAGACTCTCCAATTCAAGGATAAGTTCCACGAGAGTCTAATACAAATTAATCAGTAAATGGTAGTTAGAAACAACACTGTGATTACGTTAACAGAAAGGCTTCTTGTACAGGTTTACAAATCCTCCTATGAAACTGTACCACAGAGATCACATCTCACTGAATGTTCCAGTATGGTTCAAAAAAATCTTGTCTCTCGAAAGGCCTCTTCTTTCAAGTGAATAGTATCAAGCTAGAGACATGCATTTTTATTCAACAGTTTCAATGATAAAGTTGCTTTAGGGTTTTATAAAAGATGAAAAAAACTACACAAATAGGAGAGCAATCCTGATCAAACACCAGTATGTTTTTGATGCTCACACAATTATTTAGTTGCAAGGCTAGATATTAAGTTGATACATATATAAAATGTTAAAATGTAGGCTGCCACCATTGGACAACTCTCTCATGGTTCAGTCTGAAGCTGCAACACAAAATGGGAGAGATGTGTGAATTCAAAGACTCCAGAGAGACCATGAATGGAACCAATTAAAAGTTTGGCCAAAAAATTATCTTCTACTCCAAACCAGTTTTAATATTAAGAGCACATGGCATTATTACTAGCCTCACACTTGCATCCAGTTTTCTCATCTTCGTGAGGAAGACAATGTACTATAAAGACCAACTAGGTATTATTTGCAATGTGAACATAATGTAACTTCTTGAACTGTTATTTAAGCACAAATTATTTAGTAGCATTTTTTCTTTCCTGCCTCCCCTTTGAAATTCTAACACATAGTTCCCCTCCCAATTAAAAAAAAAAAAGTCACTTAAAAACAATGACACAAGATACTGGTTTGTGATACAGCAATAGTTTGTCAGAAAATGGAGAGAGATTATGTATGGTTCTATAAAAAACACAATGCATTATTGATTTTTGCATATAGATGGTCTTCCAGTTTAATGACTGGTTCATTGGGCTGGGTGGAATGGCAAATTACAACAGATTCCATTGAACAGTTTACATTAAAAATGAAAACATATCAAAACCCTGGAATACTTACCCTATCATATTCAAGATCTTCAGGTACTGATGAAGATGTTGACAATCGGTTGTACCTTGATTCACTAAAATACATTAAATGACGCTTTTAAGTATCTTTAATAACAGATGATGGAATTCCACAGAATTATTTCAACTTTAACAATTCTGAAGTAACTAAGGGAAGTAGTACAAAAACATTTTTTCACTTATGAAAGCTGTGGTTTTCATCTTGTAGCATATGGTTAATTATGGAAATTTTTGCTGTGTCTTATGTTGAAAAGGGAGGACGTGAGCTCCTGATGTGAGAGCATTTAACTGAACTAGAAAGAAAACAATGTTTTATTGGGATATTAAACCACAGTAACATAAGAGAATGCAACACAGGTTTGGAAGCCTAGCGAGGATCAGAGTTGCAAGATAGCTTCCTGTTCAGATATTCCTCATTACAAAACATCACCTCTTTTCCCTCCATCTCTCTTCCTTCATCTTACAGCCACTACTCAGAATTTCTCTGCACAATTACCTTCTCTTCCCTTACCTGCGGGGCCACCTCCTCACACAAATTCAGTCCTGTAGCAAGGCTAGAAACATTTAGAGACTCTGTAGCCCTCAAATATAGCAAAGTACCTGGTTTTAGTTTGTTGCTAAAAAGAAACATTGCACTGGTGATGTGCCCATAATTACAGGAAAATCCATGTTAAAATTGAGTGTATTCATAGGTGTATCTATGATAATTTTGACCTAACTGGCTCAGGTCACAGTCCAGCAGGGACAGTAACATAGGCTCCTAGGTGTCCAGCTGCTCAAGGACCTGTTTGTCCCATGCAGGCCTCTTCAGCCCACATGGAAGCCTATACCAGAGCATCTTCATTCTTGCTGCCCGAGCTAGCTGTCTCAATTATTGCTCATCTTTTTTTTCGCCATCTACTTTTCACAATTGTACAAGGATTACACCTAAAAACCACATTTTGAGTCCTTTCCTGTTCCTTAGTTGTGAATTTACCGCAACTTAGTCACACCACTAACACTGGGAAGAGGCTCACTGTTAAAATCTACCCACTTCATAGACAGACAGCTAGCTTTTAAACAAGACATCACCCTGCAGAAATAATATTAAAAAAAAAAAAAAAACACCAAACAAAAGCTCATTTTCAGTATTACTAAAAATCAGTGAAGAATTTCAGAAACCTGCAATGATACATTTCTTTTTTATTTTTAACCTCTTCAGAAATATTATGGCACAGGCTGCATAGGGAGCACTGGGAAGATACTGGGCTTGAGCCAAGGTAAACAAAATAGTTAATATCCTTCTATCACAGAAACACACTGTAAACATCAATGTGTAGGTATATGACACGTTAGCAGACAAGCAGCCTATTTTCTTACCTCCACTTCCTTAACCCACAACTGTAGAATGAAATTCATGATAGTGCCAACCACACAACTTTATTACCAAAATCACAAAGAGTAACTCTCTGAGTGGGACATACTTCACACAAAGCAGCATGAGGGCATTTTTAACAAATATGTGCATGTGATTACAAACATATCTAATTGATACAAATGCACTTAAATTAAGCCTTATTTACTGTACCTACTTCCACATTCCCCAAATGGTTTCAACAAATCAGTCTGATTGCATATCTTTTTTACCTTTCAGCTTCTGACACCAGAGCAACACGACCGTAGTCCCAGAATCTCTTTCTTATAATGGAAAACAGTAATATTAAAATCTAGAAAATAAAACCAAAGATCTTTAATAATTATGAAGTGGAAAAATAAATATTCATTCTTAGGTGTACAGTAACTGTCAAAAAATGCTGTCCTAGCTCCTAAACCAACTGTCATATGTCAACCAATCCAATGGTGGCCATGCTACAAACCAACCTGTCTGTGACCAAAGGACAAGAACACCTGCCTTCCTATTATAATTTATAAAGGAGGAGAACTGCATGCAAAAATACTTCTGAACTGCAAGTGTATGAAGGTTTGTGACAGGAAAAGTAGCAAGTAGTACTTCAGGGGAAGTAAAAACTTTCATAAATACACCTTTAATATTATTAATTACTTAATGACCAGAACTATGATGGAAGACTTGCAATTTTGTTTTATTTTATTACTAAACAGTGATGTAAACAGGCTCTAGGGGGCTCAACTACATTCTCAAGTATGAGAATTCTTTTTATCTTCAGTAAAAGTAATACATTATTATTATAACTCATAAAACCCAGCAACTTATATTTGATCTCTGCAATGTATTTTTATCTCCCCCCTGTATTTTCACTTTTTGAAAGAGGCTAAGAAAACAAGAAAAAAAAAAATCACTATGTATTTCACAGATGCATTTTTTTTTTTAAAGAAACAAGTTGCTCTCTACGAAGCAATGAAGCAGAAGTAACAAGGCCTGTTTTCTATGCATATGTAGCATACGCCCTCACCTCCTAGCCCTTCCTACGTCCCATACCTGTTTGACTAGAAAGTGGTGCTAGTGACATAACTTATTTGGATCTATGCAAATACCAACTGGCCAGCCAGGATACATGTCAAGATTATCTACGTGTCAAGATTACACAGCTAATTCCCGCATTTCACAATGAATAAAGTCTTCTTATAAGAGCCTTCCTCATGACAGGGAATATGAATTTCTATCTTCCTTCTTCATCTGGCCATTAAACTTCATGCAAGCAGGGAAGTTCTCTAGACTCTTTCACAACTTTGGTTGAAATTGGCTGATGTATTCTACAGTTATTAGGAGGAACTACCAGACAAAAATGGGAAGACAATGCAATATATAAACCTCACTTTCTTAGGAAACTGGCCTAGAAATAATATTCAGAAACCCATCAACTGACAGTTAAAGGGATCTGCAGTAAACATGTCATGAACATAGGAATACAGGAGTTGTTAAATAAGCTGCAGTACTCGGTACTTGAAGAGAAGAGCCTTCTACATTGCATCTAACTCTCTACATAATGCTGTTTGAGAGGAGGGTTCAACAGCAAGGAACTCAAAAGCAGAGACTCAGTATCTTAAAATAAAGCTTTATTTTAAAATAAAAATAGCTTTAAAAAAAAAATGTCCCCCCAAACACTCCAACTAGATCTTATTAAATGCTATGCCACCAGTCACACAGAGCAGTAAATACTGTACCTCCTCAGAAAATGGATTTATGGTAGCATGCTGCATACACCAAATCAATAGCAGAGAATGCCACTACATAACTTTTAGGAACATCCTCTGCGTTCCTACAGAACTACCAGCTCAGACCTTACACAAGTAGTTTTAAGTTTTTCCACAGTGGCTTTCTGGAACTCAGGAACTATGTGATCCCTTTAATCTCATTTTACTATCAAAACCCTCACTTATCAGGCCAATTTCAGATCTACAGCTCTTTTTCTGGTGGCTTAAGACCACCTAGACCAAACTTATAGAAATAACCATAGGTTTTATTGGAGTCTCAGGTCTCCAGATCAGCTCCAGTTTTGGAGCCTCCAGGCCAGCAACTAATCCTCTTCCTCCTTTGGTCAGGACTGAGCTGATCAGTATATTATTTCCTCAACAGCGTCATGAAATCTAATTTTAAAAAAATCTGTGAAATGACAGATTTTCTGTATTGTATTTCCTTTTGAGAAACAATAAAGTTAGCAATGGTGTCCCCTCCCTGAAAACGTACCCAGTACTTAAACCCAGAGTAAGGAAAACATGTTCTTGCAGTTAAGACAAAACATAGAAATTTGAGCTACCACTACAAAGCCCACCATGATTCCACATACAGACGCTACCATATTGCACTCTCTCTACATCTGCACATCCAACATACACTGACACTGTCATCCCACACGTATGTGAATCTTTATCAATACTTGAAAATACTGAAGTTTTGACGTTCCTAGGATGGCCTCAGCATATTTCTTATTCTGAAGATTCTCAGAAACAAATCCCTACCTGATAAATAAGAGAATTCTGAACAATCTAATTTCTGAGAAGGCCACAAGGATTTTCAACACAAGAAATAGAAACTGGGCTTACAAAAAAGAAGGTTACATCAAGCAGCAGGACAGTTGGGATTCCACCAAAAGTTACTCCTTGGAGCACCGTGCTGCCTTGGGCAGTGCTGTAGCAGTACGTCTCACTTGTTGAGTTGAAAGGTACACTTCTATTCCAGAAGTAGACCAGATGAGAATGTCCAAAACCCAGAAAAAAGAAAGGGTTCATTTTGTCTTTCCCTTAAAAAAAGAAAAGAAAAAAGTGAAACACCATGTGAAAAGCTTGCCTGGTATTTATGAGATATACTAACATTACAAGTACAAGAAGTACAGGAAGATTCAACCAGGAAACTACTTCGGAAGCAAAGTCATGTTTGCCAATCTTTCCCTGTAAAATATTTTGCAATAACTGACAGTCTCAGTTCGTAGCAGTGCCCAAGCAAGAATTCCAGACATCTAGCCAACCATGTCCTCTACAGGCACTTGAGGAAGACTACAGAAGACCCACACAAAACAAACTTCTCTATCTTCTAACCTATTCTGATATCTTCTAACCTGGATTCTGATCCTACAAGTAACACAGGGCATTAGATATTCCAACAACAGCAGCTTGAAGATTATGCTCCTAGTCAATGAGCATGTGTGAACGTACCAGCTTGTGAACTTCGTATTCAAATGTCAAGACCTTGAGATTATTAACAAATTCGCCACCAATTCCACAGAAAAGAACTACTACACAAATACACATGCTCCTCTCTGTTCTTGGAATATTGTGTGATTTTCCTTTTTTAATAGGAGAATTCAACTGAAAGAACAGCACAGTAATTACAGTGCATCATGAACAAGAACGAACAAAGAGTATTTCTAATTTTCTAAGAGAACAGCCATCTACCTCATTTTAGTCAACTGACCTGCTCAGACAATGTAGTAACATACAAGACTTTACAAGATTTGGCTATTGATACTTTGTATCAGTGCAGGTCTCTTTATCAGTGCAGGCAATTGCTCACTTATTTTGGGGCTTTCCACTTCAAACATTTCTTTTCTTGGATCTTGTTAACTTGATGGTTCCCATGTACTTGGGACAAAAGCATGCTTCATGCAGAACACACTTCTGACTGATAAATTCATAAAGAAAGCATACCCCAAAAACTCTATCCTTTGAAAGCAAATATTGTAGGTCCTCATCATACAGGTCCAGGGACACTACTTTTGGGATATCATGCCTCTGTAAGAGGACTGCACATGTCTCTGATGACAGCACTAGTGTGGATGCTGAAAACAAAACAAAACCAAAACAAGAATATGAATAACTACAAGTTCTCCCTTTAAACAGCAGGAAAACAGCATAGAGAATACTCCTCTCAAAACAGCATTTACTAAGTGTTGGACTGTGTCATTTGTGCCGTTAATCTGTCCTTGCTTTCTAAGGATTGAAATTTAGTGCTGGCAGAAGATAAAGTATTTTTGAACATATTTTAGAAATCTTCGTCACAACAACTGCAGAGACTGCGTGCTAAATTTTAAGTAACGCACTGGATCTTATCAGACACAGTTTCCAACGCTTGAAAGCTATTATTTTTAAATAAGCCAGCTGTCGGGAAGATAAAGAAAACGGCAAGGCCTCCCACGGGTGGAGCTGCGCTGCAGCAACCAAACGAGCATGCAACGAGCGGCTCTTCGCGACCCTTCCCGGGAACGCGAGCACCGATACGGGCTCTAGAAACGCGAAACCGTTTCCCGTATTTCGGCTGGGATCCCGACAGTGTCCCCGGCTCTGGGAGGGGCGTGAAATCGGGGCTGGCAGGGCCAGTTTCCCCAGGCGGCACACCAGAAAACCCCAGGGCTCGTAACTCGCGAAGGGAGCCAGCCCCTTTGCTCCGTGCTCACCTCTGGGCAAGGAGCATGTGCGGGGGTTAGCCCCCCGCCCTGCACCGCCCCTCCACAGGGAGGGGACGCCCCCAGGGCTGCGCCGGCCGCCCGCTCCCCGCCCCGAGCCCGCGGAGGGCCGGGGTCCCTCTGCGGCCGCTGACAGGAGGGCGAGAAGGGGGGGCCAGAGGAAACAGCTGTTTCCTCAGGAGGGCCGGGCGGAGGGGAGTGGGGGGCGGCCGGCCCCGACTCCGACCCCGGCCCCACCCCACTGCACAGCCCACGCCCTAGTGGCCGCCCCTCAGGGCTCACCTCGCCCTCTCCCCTCCCTGCCGCCGGACCTGCCCCGAGGCCGCCTCACGCAGCCCCTGCCCAGCCCTGCCCTGCCCATCCCATCCCGTCCCGTCCCGTCCCGTCCCGTCCCGTCCCGTCCCCACACAGCGTCGCCGCCGACCGACGAGGGCTGCCGACGGCAGCGCCGCTCGCTCCCGCCCGCCCTCCCTTACCTGCACCGGGGCGGCCTGGCCTGGCCTCGCCTCTCCCCTCCCCTCGTCTCCTCTCGTCTCGTCAACACTCGGGGCGCGGCGCAAAGCACCGCCCCAGCCCCGGCAACAAGTCCCGGGAGCCGCGCATGCGTGTCCGGGCCGGGCCGTGCCGGGGCCGGCGGTTTGAGGCCGGCGCGGCGGCCATTGGCCCCCCCGCCTCCTTCCCTCCCGCCCTCACGGGGCAGGCACAGCCCCAAAGGCGGCTGGCTCTGCCCGAGGGGGTATTGCTGCCTTTCGCTTCCCTAGCCTTCTCTTCCAGAGCCTGAAGTGCTTCCCTCAGGGAAGGGACCCCGTAGTAAAATAACCGGGGGAAAGTTGCTGTCATTTTTCTTGCACTGCTGTCCCTTTTCATCTGCCGCCCATACGACATGGCGGTCAGGAGGTGCAGTCACCCGGTTTTATTCAGTGGGGTCTTGTTATAGCACAGGAGGCACTCGGAGCTGGGCTGGGAGCTGGTTTTATTCCCACATGGCGGGGTCAGCAAGAGCTGCTGAGTCGGACGCCTATGCCAGAACTGCCTTTAAATCATCTTGAGCCAAGCTTTCCCTTTGTGCAGTATCGTTAAGATTATATCTATAATGGTTTACAACAGTTATTTTAGAAGTTCATTATCTATGAAAATTTTATGCTGGATCCTAAAGACAAAATCTCTGGTGAAGAACGAAGGATTTCCTAACCGCTCGGTGATTTCTCAATTTTAGTGTGGACTCCAGTGCTCTGGTGTGGAGGAAACCCTTTTCATGCCTCTATGACTCACATCATCCATTAACAAAAAAAATCCCAGATCCAAGCAGAGCTTTTCATAGCAAAAAAGGAAGAAGATATATGAGATTTCAGGAGAGATTTCACAATTCCCCATCTGGTAAAGTGGGCAAGCGTGCATGTGCAAGTGGAGCAGCCCATACACTAAAGTAGCTCTGAAATAAATTAAGCAATAGTAGTAATATGAATGTTCCATGAAATATTGGAAGCCCCTTGCCTCCACACACCTATAAAGAGAGAAATAGCATTCAAATGTTGTAAATTGGAAAAAATGAGACCTAGGGAGTTTAACTTAATGTGTTTATGACAGAGCTGGGATGAGACTGGCTCCCAGCCACACACAAGGATGTCCTGTCCTTTACGGGGGTTACTTGCTTCCAGCTAACAGGCCAGAAACACGGTACGGCAAGGCCGTGCCATCCACCTCTTCTCTACCCTTTAGTGTTTTAGTGTTCCTTCAACAGCCATTTGATACCCAGCATTGCCAACCATCATCATCCTCCTGCGTCTTCATCCTTTGCCCCTGATTGGCATGATTGACCTCAATGAGCAGCAGGCATCTGAGGAAGAAGAAGATTGTGATAATTATGAAAATGTAACTTCAGAGGGAGGCAGGGAGATCACTTGCCTTCAAAGATTTGCACCCTGCTTCCAGTCTTGTGAATGAAGCAGCCAGCGGTGATGTTTCAGAACAGCAGCCCACTCTAAAAACAACCAAAATCATCAGGGTGTTGCAAGGTTCAATCTGATGTTACACTGATCAAAATCTCAGTCATCTGTTGACTTTTATGTTTAAAAGAAATGAGCATCCCAGGTGCCAAGAAGCCAGCATCTCCTCCAGTTGACAGTCCTGCTCCTGCCTCTCCATCTTCAACTCCTGATGTCCCTGCGTATCCAAATTGTGTGTATTACTTACACCCACTATCCTGCTCCCTGCCATTGTATTAATCCACAATTGCTCCGCTTGCTCAAATCCTTGATTGACTTTTCAGGAATACCTGCTCAGTGGAGAGCAGCGTTTGGCTGCACATGTGCTATGTGCCTTCCCCCACGCCACCCCACAAAAAGGGAGAAGTCCCAGTTATCTGCAGTAACTGAGAGACATTTCAAGACAGAATTTCATAATTTATCTAGCAGCTGTGTTGTAGATAATCTGTGATTTTAAATTGGCCGTAACAATTATGTTAGTTAGAAAATGGCATAAAAATTCTCAGCTCAAAGCAGAGTGGTTCAGATTCACTGCTGGAATAAAGAAATTCCACTGTTGTTGAATGATGTTAATTATTTTAGCTTTAAAACGCACTCTCTACTTAGGGCTATGTTGGTGGAAAAGTTGTTTGGCATGAGTGTGGTAGAGCAATTATTCCATCCTGGCTTTTCTGGAATAACTCTTCCTGTGGATAGTTTATTTCAAAACAGGAATTCAAAGTGGAATAGTTATAATCACTTTCTTTTAAATTAAATTTTACTGATGTAGCTGCAGCAGAGTAGACCTAGCATGTAGGTGAAGCCTCAGTGTATGCTTGCAGCTCTTAACACTTCTAGGACCAAAATCTGTTTGGTTGATTTTCTCACTGATTTCCTAAGCTGTTTGTACTCTTCCCTTATTTTTCAAGATTAAGAAGGCCTTGCTCTGGCTAGACTATCTTACTCTGTAGCGTAAAATAGGTGATATTCAGTGATCTTGACATTGTAGTCTTGACATTCTTCTTTCTGAAGACTTTTGCCCAGCTACAAAATAATTTTTCCTTCTCTTTCTCACAAGAATAACATCAAGCTTTTGTCATTTGTTTTTTTTTCTTCCTCTGTCTAGACAGGCTCTTTAGCTAAGTGGTGTGATTTTGTTTATCTCTAATTTCACCAGCAGAGTCACATTTCCCTCCTCCCTACCTCTTGTAAATAGGGTTTTGTTTACCACTGTCTGTTCCTTTGGTGACAAAAGCCACATACTGTCATTAGTTAGCAAACGTTTAATTATGTTGCTAGAGCAGATGGAAATCCAGCCTCAGGACCTAGAGAGCAGGTCAACAGAATTTAAAATTCTTCCATCTTTCTTGTATCTTGCATGCTCCATATCCACTTCAACAGCTCTTTAGCACCAAGTTGAACAAGTGTGCGGGGCATTTACACTTACATGTGTGACTCTTCCCTTACTTTATTAAATGACCTTATGGCTGAAGAACTCTGCTGTCACTTTAGTTTGATTTATCACAGCAGGACTTCCCTTGATGGGTGAACTCCCAACAGGACATCAATAGTCTCTGGACGCGAGTAGCAGGTGGCCTGATGCTTTACCATGCATGCCAACTCTCGCCGTGGTTTCTTCTCTCTGAAGAAACTCATCAGCCCAGCTTGATGTTCCTTACTTATCTGCCTATTCAAATATATCTTAATGGATTTAATTCAGGCTTCTAGCCTGGCAGCCCTTTGCTATCTTTTAATCTGTGCCTTCATCTAGCAATCTGTTTACAAGCCTCAATATACCAAAGGACTTAGTGTGGGCATGATGGAGTCTTCCTTTGAAAGGCCTGAGCATTAATGTGTGTATAATAAAAACAAACAAATAGAAAAATCTAGACAGATACACAGATTTAAATGAACTCTAGTCATAATACAAATAAGCAAGCAGCAAGTGTTCATTTAAATTAACAATTTACAGTTGGTTTCTCTCTATACTTATTAATTATTTTTGTAGTGCTGCTTCTCATTCATAGATAATATGTTGATTTTAAAGGTAGAAACAGCCTTGCATTAAAGTTGGAATGTATATCTATTAATCAAGATAAATGAGTATTATACAAAATATTTAACCAAATATATCTAGCGATATATGATAGAAATTTGCCTTGCTTTTCTTTTACATTTTGTGTCAGATAGGAAATGGAGAATGGGGCATTGGTATTGATGCTTGAGCATGATTAATTTTTCTCATGATCTTCATCAAGTTATATTTGGATGAAAACTGGAATTTTATTCAAATGCACGAGTAACTGCAATCTAAAATAGCAATCCTGAAAAGTATGGGAGAAATGTGCAGAAGAAAAAGTAAGCTTATTACAACATATTTTGCATTTAAACTTGATTTGTGAGATGGTGAATTATTGTCCCTACTTTGTGCTCTGAGCTCATTGTTTTTGATCAACCTGGTTGCGTCTCAAGAGGTGTCCCTGTGAGGGCTCCTAGGCTTCTGTACCGATACCCCAGCTATAGACACTGCCAAACCCAGCCGCAACAACTGTCAAACCTTGCCGTAGACCTGCCTGGGCTAAGGCAGGCCTATGCCTTACCAGGGGGCAATGCATGGACTTCCTCATCACTCACCTGTGAGCAGTGTGAGGTTTTAAACCTCTGTTTTGTGGATAGTTGCAGCTGTGGAGAATCTTTTGCTGATATATAGGATTTTTAGGTTTATTATTAGCTTGTCGAAATGCAACTGCCGTTGATGTGACACACTTTAGTACAAAACTAGGACAAGGTGGACCTGAAACATGGATGACGTCGTTGTTTTGTGAATGTACATATTATCTTAATGCCTATCCGTGCATTAACCATGTGTGTATAGAAGCTGAAGGGAGTTAATGCATAGGTGGCAATAGCACTAACTATAATTAAGGCAGGTCCCTGAGAGAGAGAGGGAGATGGAGAAACCATCTGTCACAATCTGGCCTTTCCCACTGAAGAGGACAGCACCTGGCCACATGACCCATTGGATTTAGATGAATCAGGGAGCAGGTGTATTTGTCACCAGTGTAAAATACCAAACCACTTACAGCTTGTAATATTTTCCTGTTCTTGGGTACAATATATGTTAGTTTTAGCGACCAGTGTCCTCAAGAGCCTCTGTGCTCCATAGCTGCCCTGACAGTACGTAATAACTCTTGTTGCAACAGTACTGGGGTGAGACCTGGACAGACATTAGCATCCTTGCCTTAGGTTCTGCTTTCCCTGGAGCAGAAAGCTGGTTGATTGCTTGTGCAGGAGCCACAAAACGCTCCAGGAGATCCTGCAGTCTCAACCATTGGAGGGTCAAGTCAGCAGGGTTTGCTGGAGCCTTGGATTGAAAGTAAATTTTTGTTAACCAACCTCTCAAATCCTGTTTTTGACCAGAATAGATCAGAAGGGGAAAACTAGTTTTTCCTTTTTTTTTTCCCAATACTACTCAGTTTGACAACTTTCAGCAAATTAGTCATTAAACTGGTTGGTCTGCTTTATCCACTCTCTCTCTGCAAAGAGTCCAGGGAGATCCCCAGCTTTTAGACTTACGAACTGGGTTCCAAGGCCTTGGTGATGACCCTTCCTGGTTCACTGGCTTGACTTCCCTTAAAATGTCAGCATCAAACACACTGCTTGAACATTTATAAATGTAATTTACAATATTTTTATAAAGTGTCAAAAGCTTAAGCCTTAATATACGTGGTTACACTTTAAATAAGTGTATTTTTAAAAAATAAGAATATATTTGAATAGAAATCTGGATTAAATTATTTTTAAAGGACTTTTAAAATTAGTAATATTTTTTTCCCTTGGGCAAGAATTCCCTCTTCCCACTTCTGGATTTACAGATGAAAAAAATTCAGAGTGCAGACTGTGAGGATTTCCAAGAGCTTTGATTTTATTTTAATCTCAGGTTAACTCAAAGCAAACCCAAAGCAGCAGAACTAAGAGTTACACTTTATTAACTTCTGTGTTCTGCCTAAGAGCTTGCACCAAATAATCCTCTCTGTAGATTTGTGTCTCAGCCTTTAGAAATAGGCCTGACCTGTTAAATTCAGATTTTGACTTTGCAAACAGCTGAGAAGGTCCCTGTTACATTTTCCACTGCAGCAGTGACTTGGCTGCTTTGCAGACACATGCCGCAGCAGGCGAGCACGGGGGGCCACTAATGACAGCAGGATGATCCTGGTGAGCCTAAGCAGGGGGTCAGGTGCCAGGTACGCCAGGCGCAAGTGTCCGGGGAGAATTGGTGACAGGATGCAAAGTGGCTTAAGCAGGAAGCCGTGAAGAGCTATCGCAATGGCAAACAGGCATGACCAAGGGCAGTGTGTTTTTTTCCAGCGAGGAAGATCCTGCACCCAGGGCCTGGCTTTACTAGAGCATGACTGGAAATGGTGGGGTGCAGCAGCATCCAACCAGTTCCAAGTGCATGACTGCTGCTCAAGGCACGCTGCAGGCACGTGGGTCCTTGCTGGGCACTTCCTGGCACCTCCACTTTAGGGAAGCAGAAGAGTTGCCTAAATACTGGCCATTCCTTAGCATGTGATCACCTGTTGGACATATTATCACCATACCTTCTGACTTTCCCATTCTCATCCCTCCCTATCCTCTCTTTCATTCCTCTTTCTGTAGTAGTTTATTTCCTCCTCCCATTCATCCTTTCTCATATTTCCTTTTCTGTGATGATTTTATTTTCTCTGAATCACCTTCTTTTATTTCTGTTCCATCTTTCTCCTTTCAAATGTATGCAAAGGTTATAAAGGTATTCCCTTGCATCTCTTCCAGCTGTACTCAGCATGTTTGACATGGGCTCATGAGTGAGACTGTGGCCTGATCTGTGTAAAAAGGGAAAGTAATGTAGCCACTGCAAGCTGAGCTTAAACACGTGGGTGATCTATGGATCAATGGAGAACTTTCTTCCCTGTAAGTAAGCAGTAACAGATGGCAAGAGGGATATCTCTTGTTTTACTAAGATACTTTACGTACAGAGATTGTTAGAGTCTATTGGTGATTAGGGTTTTGTTGATAGAAGCTGTGGTTGGCTGGTGCCTTTGAAAATCAGGTTATTTATTTTGGTGTCTAAATATGGACTTGAAAATTTTGGCCAAGGCAATTTGCTCAAGGTCATCATCCTGACCGAGGGACAGAACTGGAAAGAGAGCCAGTTCTGCTCTCTTCAGCTCTCCCTTCCTATTGATATTCTGTACAGTTTCAGTAAAGCAGATGTTTATATATTCAGATTCAGTAAAGCAGATGTTTATATATTCAGATTGTATATCAGATTATAATGAAGTGAGTGATCAGAATTAATTTGGGAGGAGTTAAAAGCAGGTCCTGCAAAGTGGCACAGCCACTTTGTGGGAGTTTCTGGAGTGAGATGGACTTCAGGGCTGAAGAAAGGGTCCATGTTGCATGGGAGCACCTAGGCAAACTATTCCTGCCTTCACAACATGGTGCACCTTTTCTTTTCCACCCTGTCTGGATCAGTTCCTGCAACTGTACGGGCACAGCTGAGAGAGTAGGTGTAAGCTGGCACTGCTGCAAGCAGAGCCCTGAGATGAGCAGACCTGAGGTTTAAGGCCCAAAATTGCCAACTGCTCTGGGGAACGGCAAGCCAGGTTGATCATAGTTCTTTACACCGTAGTTCCTGTGAAGATTAGAAGGCTTTCATATGCCAATGTAAGACCTTGAACTTATTATTCAAATTATCACAGTGAGAGCGTTTCTCAGAGGACATGAAATTGTGTTAAGAAACCAGTTCCCATCCACTTTCCTTAGGATACAAGACAACTGTGTTCTGTAATTGCTGCTGTTTCTGGATCAGTTTCAAGGCAAGCCCAGGCAATAGTATATATTTTCATGGTCCATTATGAATTGGAGTGTTTTCTTATTTAGGACAGCATGTGTTTTAAGAGTTTACCAGCCTGGGAACATGGTGAAGTCCAGAGGTAAGCTTTCCTACCACAAGGGACTGAGAACAAATCAAGCGGTGCAGCCTCCGAAGAGTTTTAAGAGCCAGTCTTCCAAGTCTGCTGCACATCGTGATTTTCAAATCCCTTCCATTGGATTTGCAGAACCTGAACTTCATTGAAAGCACCATTTTCCTATAGTCTGCCTTTGAGGTGTTCTAACAGATCTGGTCAAACTGAGTAAGTATCTCTAATAATTCCCAGGTCATCTATGTCTCTGCTCTGATTGTAGTAATTATTTCTAGTTTTGTTGTCACAGAGGTAAAATATTCCTCGCTCTATATTAGAATCAAAGCAGAGAAGAGGAACTAGGCAGCCAAGTTTTGCTCAAATTAATGACAAATGGACTCTGAATTCCTTTTTGTGCCTTTGAAAATCTTCTCCATGTGTATGATTTGTCAAAAGACCCTGGATCCTGTACTAGCAACTGCTGAAGCTAACAGCCATGCTGCATAAATAAAACAAATTTTAGTCACCATGTCTTTACTATAGTTATTCAGCCTGGAAAGCTGACAGATACCAGCTTCAAATGCATGGCATTTCCTGCAGAATCTCTTGTTGAATCCAAAATTAAGGTTCAGAAATGCATTTGGTTGCAATGTGGAAATGTTGGCCATTCCTGGATTAATGCTTTTGAATAAGCAAATGGTTAGGTAAGAAAAGAAAAAAAAAAAACCAAACCTACTGAAGTTTGCGTTTCACGCTTCAAGTGACCTGGCCAAGTGTGGCTAGGTTCCCTTTTAAAATCAAATGACCATGATGCATCTCCCAGGGTCCTGTAGTATGAATGCTAAAAGGATTAAAACTAGGCAGGTCACACAGCTTTATTTTACTCTTTACAAGGGCCATGTTAAATCCAAGACTTTATACCCCTTGTTTACATAGATATGAGTACATGGCAGGAAATTACATAATTTAACCTGCGCCATGAAGTAAAATACCTCTTTGTGTTCTGTTTTGGAGTAAAATACACAAGGAACCGTATTTTCTCCAGTTCTTTCCTACTGAAGTCTTTTTCATTAAAAAGTAATAACATACCAAAAAATTTACAAAAGCAATACAATGATGATATTTAAGTAAAAACAGCTTTGTAGAAACTGCTTGAGTAGAAGCAGTCTATCCACACACCCTCCTTTCTGAACATTGCAGCATTTTTTGAAGGCAAAAGAAAATTAGGGGGCTGTTTTGATATTGTTATTACACAATTCTCAAAGGTGTAACAAGGTACCCAATCTAGATAGAAGGGGAATGAAATGGGCAGGATAAATAATAAATCAGCATAAATACTAAACAGGTCAGTAGGTTTTAAAAAACGAGTTAATATTAATGATTTGTAATTTTATTAACAGATCTGAAATCTTTTAAAATGCATTTCAAATACTCTATAGACCTTTAAGACCATTCTCAGAAAAGATGGCAGAACTCTGAAGACAAAGATATCTGCAAAGTTCGATGCAATGTTCACAGCCAGTTAAGCCCAGCTCTTTCTGATTAAAAAGAATGAACATTAAGCATTGGGATGAGGGATTACAGTCTGATCCAGATCGTCATTTCCAAGAAGATTGTTTTGTACCTCTTGAATCTCCTGCCCCCCCAGAAGCCTCTCAGACATCCTGCCCCAGTATCAGCCCAGCTCACCCAGAGCTCAGGCAGGCAGGCCTGGTGGTGTTGCTGGACCAGCTCAGAATTCCACTTCATCATCCTTTTGATCATGACACTAGTGTGCTGTTAACATCAAGGAAAAAAGCCATGTGCAAGTAATTATTTTGAAGCTGAATACATCTAAGTTCCATGGTGTAAAACCAATAGCCCCAAAGTCACTGTAGCAGCAGATGTTACAGATGGAAGACAACTATATAAGTATTTTAGCTCATTTTCCTGCTGTTGCAGGTATCTTTTTTCCAATCAATACATTTGCTAAGGCACTGCCCAAGTTAATTTTAAATATCTTAGTGAGGACTAATGGAAGCCTTTGGGCAGTTACTCTGCACTCCATCTGATGTACCAAATTAGAGAAGTCTGAAGTATTTATCGATTCAATCCTGTCATCTCTGTGCATGTTATGACTTAATTTTGTCTTCTACAATCTTGAACTGGTTTTTGTAATTTTCCGTGCAAGGAACAGCCCTTTTTCTTTTTTGCACTACACTAACAAATTACTATTTGCATGACAGCTCACAATGCTTAGCAGAAGAGGTTCCTTTTAGATCTCACTCATCTTGGCCTTTCATCTTTATTTTTCTCCTGCAGAAAAAAAGCATCTTCCAGCAAAGTTAGTAATGCAAATTATTCAACTTTCATTAACATGTAGTTCATAATCTTTCTGCCTTTGCACCTTCTCCTGGTTACGGCAATAAATTACAGCTGCTACAATACAGTGTTATTCTTTATTTATCTGAGTTGGGAAAAAGTGATTAGTTTTCTCTTTTTCTTAGCAAAAGAGGAAAGTCTGTTCACTGAAGCAAAAGTTACTGGAGTTGAAATTAACTGGAGAAAATACAATCCATAATTAAGCCAGGCTACTCACTGCCACAGATGCAATATGAATAGTATTCCAAGTGTATTAGCCTGACAGGAAAATGGGAGCCACTTGCTACACAAACTTGGCACAGAATCTGTAAGGGCTATGGGACATAGAATCGTTTAGGTTGGAAAAGACCTTTAAGATCATCAAGTCCAACCGTTAACCTAGTACTGCCAAGTCCACCACTAAACCATGTCCCAGAGCACCACATCTACACACCTTTTAAATACCTCCAGGGATGGGGACTCCACCACTTCCCTGGGCAGCCTGTTCCAATGCTTGACAACCCTTTCGGTGAAGAAATTTTTCCTCGTATCCAGTCTAAACCTCCCCTGGTGCAACTTGAGGCCATTTCCTCTTGTCCTATCACTTGTTACCTGGGAGAAGAGACCGACCCCCACCTCTCTACAACCTCCTTCCAGGCAGTTGTAGAGAGCCATAAGGTCTCCCCTCAGCCTCCTTTTCTCCAGGCTAAACAACCCCAGTTCCCTCAGCCACTCCTCACAAGCCCTGTGCTCCAGACCCTTCACCAGCTTCGTTGCCCTTCTCTGGACACGCTCCAGCCCCTCAATGTCTCTCTTGTAGTGGGGGGCCCAAAACTGAACACAGTATTCGAGGTGCGGCCTCACCAGTGCTGAGTACAGGGGGACAATCACTTCCCTACTCCTGCTGGCCACACTATTTCTGATACAAGCCAGGATGCCATTGGCCTTGTTGGCCACCTGGGCACAGTGCTGGCTCATATTGGTGGACATGCACCAAACTTTCAGAAGTCCATAGAGCTGTTTGGCCTGAAAGCTGTGTTGACACGGAGCCCAGCTCTCTTGATAGCACCATGTGCATTAAAACCTTCAGCTGCCACGTTTTGCTCCAGCGTGCCCGACGCCTCCCTCGCACACGTTCCCTTCTGCTGGACAGACGTGCTCTGGGGCAGGCAGCTGAGGGGGTCGCACGCTGAGCCCTCACGGTGACATTTGCTGGAGCACGTTTGTTAAAGCCCAACTCGGTAGCAAGCACTGCCAAGGGCAGGGAGAGCCTGTGCAGCCTCTCAGAGCCTCGCCGGCCCTGCCTGGCCCGGAGGTGGGCTGTCACGGGCATCACCAAGGCAGGAAAAACATACTCTTAAAAAAAGCTGATAAACTTTTACAGTGCAAACACGCAGCTGCAAAGAGAAAAAAAAAGCAGCATTTTAACTAGGCAGATAAATGGGCTCTTATTAGAAAATTAAGTGATGCTCCTACAAAATACAGCTATTTCTCACAATGGGGACATTCCTTAATGAAGTGGACTGTGGTGTAAAGCAAGCAATTTAGGACCGTATGCTTATTTATCTGATTCAACAGCATTTGCTAAATGTCAGCGTTTTTGCTAGCAGCCTTTTCTGTAGCCATCAGAGTGGTAACAAATCCTGCTTCCCCAGCTACAAACAAGGCACAGACTAGGACGGTGGGGAGGCTGCTGAGGGGACAGAAAAAGCTGTATTTAAACAGTTGTGTTTGCTTTTCTGTAAAAAAAAATATCTTGGAGATCCCTTTTCTGCCAGAACACTGGCACTTTGCAAATGCTGCCAACACAAACCCTGCGAGCAAGGCAGCTGACATCAGCTGACCAAGGACATGGTAGGACTTTGGACATTTTATCCATTCCTCTGCAAACAGGCAGCCTTTTGTCTGGGCCATTTGACCAAAACAAGCCCATGAGTAAAAGCAGAAGCCTGCCTATGGAAGGCATGCTTAAGTTGATGCAATCTAGGATACACAGCACCAGAAGTTACGTGAACTGAGCTCAAGATCAAACTAGGTTTGCAATATGTCTCTCAAATAAAATGGGGTTTTTACTATACTGGATACATTGGGGAACATTATCCCTGTTGCTGCCTGGGGCTTCACTACCCAGCATTTGTGAGAGGAACCCAAGAGGACATGGGATCTGTAAGATATTTCCATTGGAGATGGGCAGTTCAGTCTGGCCTACACTGGTGATAAGGAGAAGTGGGCTCACGTCCTTGCCTAGATTAAATGAATGGGATAATTTCTGTATAGCTCGAGCAGATGATTGTTTGCACCACAAAACTTGTTACTGAAACAGGCTCCTTAGCTGGCAGGCAGCGTAAACGTTGGGGACTGAGGCTGTGGTTGCAGTGTCTTTGGTGTGAGATCTGTGCGCTATCAGGTCAGGGTAAACATGGTTCAGCTCAGACATGGGACACAAAGTTATATTTCCCAAAGTTGTATTAGCCAGAGTTCACAATACGGACGTAAAGTCTGTTTTACGCATTTATGCTCACTGGGGGGGGGATGCATGGAAATGCGTAGGTAAGGACAGGTAAGTCAGGCAGTACCTGATCGAGCACAAAGCCTTCTGGCACAAAAATTAACACAGCCAAATTTTTGGAACAAATCAGAACCAGCAGAAAGCATTTGGTGCAGATCAACAGTCTGCAGTTGAGTGGCTCTGCTGTTTTCAGTCTGGCCCTGGGAGCCAGATAAAAGCTGGATGTCTTGTGTTATCAGGCCATACCGTATGAAACTTTTTCATGCCAGCTTCTTGCAGAGCAGGCTGAGGCCGTGGGGAGCACACATGCAAACTCCCTGTGAGCTATAGCAGCCCCACAGAAGTCCTGGGTGCTGTTATTCTGGCTCTGTACACTGAGCTATTCATGCCCTTATGAAAGAGTAGCTGTCTCTAGAGGTAGAGGAGGTCGGAAAGCCACCACCCTGGCAAGATAGCTTCCCAGTATCTTTCAGCAGGCATATGCCATTTTCAAGGAACAAGTATAGTACAAATCAGAGCATTTCTAGACCAGGCCGGTGGCTGGTGGTCTTTGGAGCTAAAGTGGCAAAAAAAGGTGATAATAACTCTGTGGCCTGCTCACTTGCTCTTTGTGCCCAAGGAATTTCTCGAAGTTCTCAAAGGTCTTGTCTCTGTGGAATAACAGAGTCTTATCGAGGAATTACGACTAGTCATTTTGCATCGTCCCTGGAGCCACACGGGGCGGAGGGAGTGAGGCATACCTTGCCCTTCTCTCCTTGCGTAAAGGCAACATCAGCGTACAGGGCTGCCTCTCTGGCGGGGGGACGAGTGTTGCGCTGTGCTTGCACCGAGGGCAGGCTAAGCCACGAGCCCGGCGAATGCTGTCTCCTGCTCTCGGTGACACCTCGCTCCCGTCCTGTGCTGAAGGTGCTGCGCAGCTTGAGAGATGGGAAATGGAAAAGCTTTTTGCCTCGGTCACCGTTTAGAAATTAGGCATAAACCCAGATTGAGTGAAATCGAGCTGCTGTCTGCTGGCAGTGGGGTGGCTTTCCAGTGGTGGGCTCCACGCTCGCTGTCTGGACTTGTTTGGCACAGGGCCGGTCCCTGCAGAGGAACAGGGGTCCCACCACCAGCACAGACTGTGCCAGTCAAGGAGGAAGCCAAAGATGCCTGTGAAATCCCACTTAGAGGTGTGTAGCCTGGGTTTAAAATGCTGGTGGGAATATTAAGTTTGAAGCACTGGCTGGTGGCTGTTGGGGTGTGTTGGTGAGACAGCACGAGAAGGGCATGCCTTCATGCATAGCCTGCAGTTTATTTCCACTTTTGAAACCCCTGACCCAGCACTTCACATGACCAGCTTATTCTGCTGTGGTTGTTAGCTATGTGAAACTTGGTGTGCTTAAGACTGAAGAAGGATATGAGACAGAACTTCTACTTGAATTATTTTTTAACTTGGCAAGTTTATACCTGCATCTTAGCCACTACTATTTTTACTTCCACACTCCTAGATTCAAAAGACCCTGACTTTGGGGAAAAACAGACCAAAATCTACATAGGGATGTGCTCCCATCTCTGTACGACAAGCCTGTTGCACAAATCAGGGCATTTCTTGGAGCACACAAAAATTGTTGCCTTTCACGTCACTCAAGCAAAGGCTGTTCTAATATGGGCCCGATTGTAGTACAAAGTAATTATGTCCATGGAAATTAAAATCTTGAACAATTAAATATTCAGATCCTCACTGACATACTGCAAATACATTTGAAACATTCTTGTTTCCCAGGATAAAAGCTACATAATTAGGCTAAGCCTTTCACACTTTCTCTTTGAACCCATTGGATTTATTTACCAAAAGTCATTGCATACATATGCCCAGCAAATGTCTTAGAGAACTGTTTGTAACTAAATTAAAAGCTTAAATACAGAGATTCTCTCTTCACTAAGAGCTGACTTTTATTAAAACTGTGAGTTGCTCATACTTCATCCCTTGCAGCCTCTTTAAATCCTCTGTTTGACATTTTGAATGTGCCGTGCAGGTTCTAATACACATTACACAAAAAGAGCTATTATAAAATTCCTGACTTTTTCTTGTTTGCATGACAAAGGGGGAATGGCAAATCCTCCAATTGGACCAGATAATCACTCTCCTGTGAAAAGCCTACAATCCACATCCTCTGTTTTCTTCTTAGCAGAGCTTCAACTGTGTTTGGTCAATAATTTTATTTTCCATGTGAAGCCCATAAATCACCTTCCAATACGCACTGGACAGTGAAGAGTCCTGGTAGAGCAGACATCAACCGCAGGAGAAAGCACATCCGGATCCAGGAAAGCTGGGTGCTGCTGGAGCAATCAGGCATTTCCAGTTCATGTTATCGTGGTTTTTTGAAGAGCCCTCGCTACACAGTAGGACCACTCTCCAGAGCGAAGACTAATTGGATGGATAAAGGTTTACAGGATCAGGTCTTCTGACATGAGGGACCATTACAAATCCGTGAACTGCAGTTTTATCCAGGTGACTGTCACGATATAAACATAACAAATTCACTGCTGGAATTGAGTTAGCCAACACTTTAAATAAAGCGTATCTGAAGGAAACTTTGTCAGGCACCTGAACATTGCTTAGATACAGTTTGCGACCCAAGCCTCCAAAGCGGTTCATTGCGTGACTGCGTTTGTCCCCTCCCATGAGAATCAGTAACGTGCCGTTTAGCTGGGGAGGCAGTCCGGAGGGAACAGCCGGGCGTACGGGGCCTTCCTAAGGGGCTGAGAGGGTCACAAAGATTTCAGCAAAAAAACCCCTTCCCTCCTCTTATTCGCAAGAGCAGGAGTTTTTCACATGAGTTGAAGCTGAGGCAGTCAAATGAAGTGGATATTTTTCACTGCTCTTTGTGTCTTGGGAATGAATGTAACAGAAAATATTGATTCGTTCAGAGAAAGATGCTACACAAAGGGAAAGATTAAAGAATGTACTGCCTTGGGCCATGCACAGGCTGTTAGGTTGTAGTCTATGTTTCCATTTTAGCCTTAAAACTCAATTCAACTAAATAAGGTGCCCCTTCAACATCTAATGGAGGCTTTATCATGTTTAAGGAGACAAGTTTCTCGAAAGGTTATAAAGACAAAATGAGCAGTGACAGAAGTGTTTAGTCAGGCTCTTTCAGACGGCTTTGTTGCCTTCCTCTGCGTACAAAACAGGCTGCCTCGGCTGACGCTTGTTATAATGAGGGATGAACCACAACGGGGTGCTTTTGTACAAGTTCATTACATCGGGTCCTCCAGCCAGACTTTTCTCAGGGCACACCATTCAGCCTGGACGTTGGATAAAACTGGACCAATTTAAAATCATTTACAAAGACATATAGAATCCACAGAACTTTTGATGCTGAGGACATTTGTATGTATGCTCAGGCATGTTACTGCTGGAGAGGATGAGAATCTGCCCCAAGTGCCATGCTCCTTCACACTTTTATCGATCACATTTTATTTTATTCAATTCACTTCTCCTGGGATTGGTTTCAAAAATAGACTCCTGCATCTTATGCCAGCAACGGCCAGGGGAGCAAAGGATGTGAACTTCAAGTTTAAAGGTTGACTTCAAGGCAAACATCCAACCCTCCCCCCAGCCTCCAGGTCGGCTTCGCTCTCCAGAGACCGCTCCTGTTGTGGTTGTTAATAGCGTTCAAAATACCAATAGTCTTCATCCGTGTTGTGGAAAAGCAGAGTGGTTTCTCATGTTCACTGAAAGGTGATCTGCCTTTATATAAAGCCGCCTTCTTTGAAGCACAAGTATTATGAAACCTACAGGAATCCATGAAGAGTGATGGGACATTTTTCTAAAATGTCAGGCCTGTACATCTTCCACCTTCTGTGATTCAGAAGGAGCGTAAAAGGCCATAAACCATTCAGCTGCTGTGATTCACTGCCCTAATTCATACGCTTGATACAAATATTCAGAGATCAAAGCAGTACCTACCCCCCAAAAAAAGATTTTCAATGATTTTTTAATGCTCGCCATAAAGATGGACTTCCAGCTAAAGCATTATTCTCCTGACTGATTTTGGATATTTTAGGTAGCAAGTTCCCTGTGGTAAAGATTGACTCTTCCTTTAAGAATCGTATGGTGCGGTACATAAAGCAATGTACTCTGCAGATGTGTTTCCTCCCTGACCTAGGCTGAGCATGAGACACTGATCACTCAGGGGTTTTCTGGGCAAAAGTTTACAGGGAATTAAAAAAGGATGGAAACTTCTTTCCCGTGAAGGAATCTGGAAGCTCCCCTAAACCTTCTTGTATTAACTTTGCAGTAGATGAAGGTGTTAAACTGGCATGTGTCTATCGACGGGGGAGTGATCCTTTTAAGTCCTCTGCTTCGTCCCCACTTGTGGAATTTGTTGTGCCAGTGGGACGAGGCTGGCTATAAAACCCCGGCGCGGGGGACCTCCGTCCCGCTCAGGCAGCCTGCCACCACATCTCTGCTGAGAGCAGCCCCGGGGAGATCCCCCCTTCATCTCTGCCGGGCAGGCAGCTGCTTCGCCGACGGAGGAGGATGGACATGAGGTTCGCCCAGATGCTCTGCGTGCTCTGCCTGGTCATCACGGTCCGAGCGTTTACCCGGGAAGGGTTCAAGGAGGTGTTGCTGAAGCAGCTGGGGCTCTCTGAGGTCCCTAAACTTCATAAGAGAGACTTGGTGGATCTGGTTATCCCAGACCACGTAAAGAACAAATACATCTCCATGCTGAAGCGCCACAGGGTGAAGCGCCGAGCTTTGCCAAGCCTGGCCGGCATCCTCAGGGGGATCCCTGGCAACGCAGGTAACGTTTCTGCTGTCGCTGTCGGGAGCTCACAAGCACTGTGCCGCTGCCAGGGGAAGCCGCCCACCCTCGCCCCGCCGGCCGCAGGACGGGCAGAGGCGAACCCACGGGGGGAATGAGGTTTGGGTCTGGCTCCAAACCTGAGCTGGGTGGAAGATGTGCGTGTAACAGCATCTGAAAGATGAACATGCACTAGTAACTCCTTGCACCCGGAGAGGGGGTCCCACGGTCCTGGCAAAGGGCAGGCTGCTGCCGGAGCCTTGGTACCCAGGCAACATCTTGGGCAGGTGGAAAAACGATGTAAAAAAAAAAAAAAAGAAAAAGTCGGTAGAAAGTGCAGACCTTGCAGGTTTTGGGTCAAAACTCCAGAAAGTCCTCTAATAGGAATCACACCTCTTTGAGGATGTTTCACTCTCCCCCGTCTTTTTTTTTTTTTTTTTTTTTTTTTGTCTGGGAAAAATATCAAGGAGGAAATCAGCCGTACGGACGCAACGGTGCCTGTGCAAGGACGCTTAGAGCTTGTTTCACTTTCAAAAGACCTACATAGCACCCTGCGCAGCAAGTGAAAACACTTTTTCATTGCAAGTGGTGCAGTTTCCTGCTTTCACGCCCAGCGCTGGCACAGAGAGAGGCGCGCCTTTTGGGGTTTGCTCAATTTGGGGTCAAATTATATAGGAGATTTCTTTCCTCTAGGTTGCAGAGACTCAGACATAGGAGAAGAATTAGGGCATTTGCAAGACATTGATTCAAGTATGCATTAGAAAAGGTGTGTTTAGTGGCTGTCTCTGCCACAAAGGCTCGATGTGGGAGCGTGGAAGGAGTGTGTTGTGATGATAATTGTGGACGAAGTGTGGGGGCTTTGCTCACCAGGATGGCAATGACAGGCTGTCTTTTTTGTTCCCAACGTGCACAGGCATGGCAGGAGAAGTCCTCTACTCTGACACCACCACACGCCAGAACCTGATCTTTGACATGGAGGGCAGAATACCTAAAAACAGCGAAGTGACAATGGCTGAACTGAAACTCTTCAAGAAGCCTCTGGACAGAGCAAACCTGCCTGCCAAGCAGTCTCACAGGCCCGTCTCCAACGCCAGAGTCAGCGTGTACTGGGTGCAACGGCAGCACGATGGTACCAACAGGACCTCCCTGATAGACTCCAGGTAGGAAAGGAACCTCTCCTGAAGGCAGGACGCTAGTTACGGGGTATGGGTCCTCTGGGCTGGGTTCGGGTGCCGTGTGTTTGTGCCTCCGGTCAGTCTGATGGGGTTACGTCTGTAGAATCAGGCTCTATAGCCTCTAAACCCAGAATGAGTTCATAAGAGCAGATGTTGGGTTAAGCCTGCAATATATGATGATTCATTGAAATAATCTGTTTCTGTGTCAAACGATGCCGTGTACTGCTAGGTCTTCCCCTCTAAAACCCTCCACCTGGTTCACTTCTCTCTCACTCTCTAACTCACATGGGTTACTAGCTGCTGGTATTCTTTCCATTGGCCATTTCATTAGCTGGTTTAAATAAGTAAATTATGCAAAAAGCATCTGATTCTGTAGCCTTGAGCTCTGTGGAAGGTCTACATCCCTTGAAGGCAGAATTAGACATCAAACAAATTTTCTGGGTGGGTAGAAACTTATGGCCTTAATACAGCTAGGACAGGAGCAGGTGGGAGTAGTGGTGTTTACCAGGCTGTCGTCACTAATACTGAGGCTGCCTACAATCCTGCACCGCCATATTTCTGTATGAGTGTGCGTGAATACATTGACATGAGCATGCACAAGGGGTTTTATTTAGCCCTTCAGTGTCTGCTAGATCTGCATGCTTCTTTTTGAGGTGTGAGTTAATTGCCATGGGTGCTTGCCCAGAGCGCTCAGCAAAAATTATTGTGTAATCAAGGCACGTGACAATCTACGGGAAGCAAATCATTCTGCTGTAACAACAGTGCTGCGAGCCTGGGCTTCATCTGATGGGCTTTTCTCTAATGCCGAGCCCCTGTCTCACAGGCTGGTTCCCATACGAGAGTCGGGCTGGAAGAACTTCGACGTGACACAGGCCGTGCGTTACTGGCTGCGAAACAAGAGGCGGGAGCCAATGTTTCTGGAGGTCTGGATTGAAGGAGAAAGGGTAGGCAGCCATGCCTCAGAAATGGCCAAAGCCGTGCATTTCACCTCTCAGGACCCCAAGGATAAAGCCCTAGGCAAACCTGAACTGGTGCTTTACACCCTCGACTTGGAAGACTATGGGTACGTATGAAACCTAAATCTGTACTGTCTCCGGAGTAACTTTGCCCCTGAATTATTGTACTGTGTGTGCCGACCCAGGGCATGCAGCTCTTGCCCTCGCAAGTAAACTGCTGTGAACAGAGGGGTTAGAAAGTTGCTGCTGAATCACACCTCTCCTCTTCCCATATTTGTTGCCTGAATATTCAAGCGAAACCCAAGCGTGGTCCAGGTTTCACGTCTCAGGGCCCGCCTGTGCTGTCAACAGGGGAGATTACTTCTCCCACCTTCCTGGTTCCCAGTTACAGCATCAGTTCTTGTTTCTCCCTTGGCGTGCAGGGGCCCCGGGGATTGCAAGGAGGAGGTGGTGGCGGGGAAGTCCACCTGCTGCCGGCAGAAACACTACATCAACTTCCGCGAGCTCACCTGGACGCAGTACTGGATCATCGAGCCGGCAGGGTACCAGGCTTACCGGTGCTCGGGGGGCTGCCTGCAGCCCCCCAGCCCACTGTGGCACTTCAGCTACGGGGAGCGCGCCTGTGCCGTGGTGGAGAGCTCCCCGCTCCCCATGATGTACCTCGTCAAGAGGGGCAACCGCACCGAGATTGAAGCAGCTGAGTTTCCCAACATGATCGTTGAGAAGTGCAGCTGCGTTACAGATGGCATGGCGCTGGTGTGAGACGCGGGCGGCCAGCCGGGGACCCGCAGATCTCACGGGGAGAGTGGGATGTCACCTGGTCCCCCGATTCCCCGCAGCCCTGCCCAGAGCCACCCTGGTCCCCAGCCCTGGGGCTGGCGATAAAGGTCTGGGGGACCCCCAAATACCCGCCTGCAAGGGTTGGCAGCGGCTGGGGCTGCGGCTCTCCCACGCGCCCCACTACCCTGCAGAGAGGGTGCACTTAAAGGGCTCAGAGGAGCATTTGTCTTCACACATACCTATGTGAGGGGTACCTATGGAGCCTAACGCTTCTCAAGGCCCCCTTGATGCTAGCCAAATTTCATTGAATTTGATGGAGCTGCGTCCAATTTATTTTAGTCCCCACCCTGGGAGTACTGCAAACAGCTACAGGCAAAGGAGGAGCGATCGCCGCCAGGTGAAGAAGTAACGCGTGGGTTCAGCTTTTCATTCTTAGACTCACGGCATTTCAAAAGTTGTGGTCCTTCTCTGTCCGGGTCATGTTTATGGTGAATTGTAGAGCAGAAGCACTTACATGTATATATTGTATACACACATACACATGTGTACATATATATAGTATATGAATATATGTATGTATTGTCTCCATACATATTGGATGTATACATATTGTCTCCATACATACATATATGTACATAAAATATTGTCTAGAGCTCAAAGGAACATGTATATGTGCGTATGTGTCGTATGCATATATACATATAAATACATGTACATAAAATATTGTCTGGAACTCAAAGGAGTATATTTTTGGCCCCAGTTTTAGGCAGAATTTAGAGTCCTGAAGTCAATGGGAATCTTAGGACTTAGGTTTGCTCGCATGAGTAACAGTTTGTAGAATCAGGCCCTTATTTTTCTGGTTGTGTATTACAGTTATTTCAATGTAGGGATATTTCCCAAGTTTTGTGTGCTTTCAAACTCAAGGAAAAAATAAAATACAATTCTTAAAGTAGCCATGTGTTTGCTTATATTTATTCTTTGGTCTAAAAGTGGAGGGAAAAAAATCTGTCATATTTCTGAACGTACCCCAGTGCCCAGCTCCTATAAACACACACCCAGTAAGAGCTCTTCTCGGCTACCTGTATGATCCTGCCTGCTGCTGGTGAAGTTTATCTACCCAAGCAGGGACTGGGACTGGGCTGAATCGGCAGGTGGAGCAGAGCCCACACTGCCAGCACTTCTCCCTGAGCTGCCGAGGAGTTTAAGCTGACACTTTCTTAAAGAGAAAACCTAGAAACTTATGACAGGCAAGAGGTGATGCTCTCCGAGTGAGCTACAGCAGTGCAATGCCAGAACCTGCAGGCAATCAACTGGAGCTGTAGTGCAGAAAGAGCTGAGCTGCCTCCCACCCCCTCCCTTCCCAGGTGAAGCGTTTTAACCCCGACCGTTCCTTATGGACATCTGACCAACACGTCCCCTGGAGAAAAGCAATGATAATGTGGTTTAATCCCTTTTTGAACCGTACTGAACTGTTGGCCAGAGTGTCGCCAATGATAATGATTTCTACACTTGGTGTCAGATTCCTCTCCTCGATTCATAACCCACTGAGATACCGGTGGCTCTGGGGATGAAGTGGTCGCTGCTGTCCATCTCTGCGGGATGTGGTCACCGAGGCCCTGGCTGAACCCACTGCTGGTGGGAGGACTCTGAAATGAGTTTGTCTGGCTAGACAGGGTGGCCATGGGCCGTGGACCAGGTGAAAAGAGGGACCCGTGGACTCTGCGGTGGCTTTGGGTCATTCATCAGGAAGGCTGAGATGTCAAGTGTCCCCGCTACCCTGCAGGACCCGAGGTCTGAGGTCACCCAGGCATCCCTGCCATCACCTTGGTCCCTGGGTCGGCTGGCACCTTTCACTTGTGTAAACGCCTGTGGCAAAAGAAGAGCTTTAAGGAGGGGGGAAAAAGCACAGACTCACCAATCACCAGCGCTGGGCTACAGCACCGTGGGTTACTGGAATCAGAATTGGATGAGCTGGATCGATCTCTGGCCATTTTCTTCTCATGACTATGTAGCATCTATCTTAATGGCATTGGCATTCAGCCCCAGTTCCTCTCCATCCCGGCTCAGGGCAGGGCATAGCCTGAAGGCCATGAGCTCAGCGATCACCATGAAGAACAAAGCTGATGATTTGTCCACATGCTGCTGGGGAAGAAAGTGTTTGACCTGGTTCCTGCCTGAGAATGAAGAGCATCAACCCTGGCTTCCCTCCAGCCTCCAGCACTTCATCCCCCAGGCCTGGGAGAAATCGGGGCCAGGCTGCTGCGGGAAGCGGGGAGCAGAGCATCCCAGCAGGGATGCGGGGTTGGGACCAGCGGGGTGGACGAGGGCTGAGCCCTCTTCTGCTCCCCTCCACCGGGATCCTGCACCGTGTCCGGCTCCCCTTGCTTTGCATCCGGCTCCCTTTGCTCTGGTTTCCTGCGGACCCGAGGTACGTAACGGTGAGTGGCAGGTCTGTGTGGATGTGTGTGACAGCCGGGGGAGATGGGGAGGGGGGAGGCGGTGGCCGAGGAGACCCGGTGTTACTGAGGGGAGAACTGTGGGTATTGCAGTGCAGGGACAGGGCACAAATCTGCGAGCGATCAAGCCCTGCCGGCCCTACCGCCAGCATGGATACTTCTTTATTGCTAGGGGGGCCGCACAGATGTCACGGCATCTCCCTCCTCGGTCCCATCGCCCCTCTGTGTTCACAGCCCTTGAGCCCGGTGCGTGGTGCCTGCCGTCCAGGGCCGTGAGGCTGGTGGTAAGCACAGAGCGGAGGCCTGAGGAAGAGGTGATTTATGGAAGGCTATAAGCACAGATAGCCTGGGTGGCTCTGCACCAGGCTGGGCATCACTAACACCCATGTCTGGCATCTCACGTGCCCGTCTCTTTGTGCCCGCAGTCTGTACCCCCGTCCCTTCCCAGCAGCCGCACGTGGGGCCTCCTGGTATTGCCCAGACCCTCCCTACCCTGACTGTGCACAGCATCACCGCCATCTGTTAAAGTGGCTGAAAAATTAAGCTTCTTAATTAAAAATTAACCAGTTGTGCTATTGTCTTAGTACGATGGATGCTGTGGCTATTTTTTAACCCACATTTGGACCGAAACTCCCCGCTTTTGTGGGGACAGGACATTGCTCCTCAAACTCCAGCTGGCTTTGCAGTGAAAATGCAGCAGGCTCGGAGGTCGGGCTGGTGTGGGGAAGGCTCCAGAGATTTCTACAGCGCCATGTCCTAGGCAGAAGGCTGTGGACGAAATACTGCCACAGCTGGGGCTTTTTCAAACATCAGCCCATGCTGCGGGAAATTATCTCCCGGCCTGTCATCTTCAATCCAGGCTGCGTTTGCTGCGATACCGTCTGTGTGCTACCTCGCTGCTTTTATATCGGTACAACTTGTAACGCATACAAAGGCTGTCAAGCTGTCATGTTATCCTTTCCGTCTGAGCGGCACCACGGTCTCTGAGGAAAGGCAGAACATCTTAACGTACCTGGCAGCAGCGTGGTTCAGCATTAACATTTATGCTGTGCTGAAAAAAAAAAAAAAAGCAGCAGCGTAATGAACCACATATAAGCAGAAACAATTTAAAAAAAAACCCGTAAAGGTGTTTATAGGCAAAACCAGTGTTAAAACATCTGGCATCCTCCCACACTAGTGAAAGCACAGAGCACCCGTGCGGTGCTCGAGGAGAAGGAGGCGTGTGCTGTTCACATTAAGGGCTTCAACAGCCCTGTTAGTCCCATGCTTAAAGTTAAGCTCTTGTGTAAGCTTTCGCCGTGGCAGCGTGTCCGAGTTAAAGCTTATCACGAGCGTGCGCCCTGGCCTGCCTTCACGGCACTGCTCGCAAGATGGTCTGTGAGGCCCTGCAATATTTAATGGAGCTGGACATGGGGAAATCTAGTGGTCTCACGAAAGCTTTTCTTATAAGAGAGGCTTGGGCAGGACAGCAGCACTTTCCATCTCGGTTATCATTACATTTTAGGAGAGAGAACAAAAGCGTCAAGCCATATTAAATGCCGCTGCTAGCTGAGTTGCATTGCCCTGTCTGATCCTTCCACGGTTGCATTTGAAACAAGGCTGCTCTCCCATTTTCTTTCAAAATCTATGAGAAGTTGCAGCTTTACCCTGCTGGTGAGACCTTATTTCCTCTCCCTCTCTTTTTTATTTCCCCTTTGCATTTCACAAACTCCTACCAAGAGTGTCTGACACTTTGCCTTTCAGGGCAGCCTTCTAATTGCTGGTGTAAGTGGAAAGTCAGATGCCCAATCCACATCCCAGCAAAGGTGATAATCAGGGGAGCTCCTCCGGCTTTGGCTGGGAACAGCTGGAGTCTGGGAAAGGGGAACCCGGGGCAAACAGAAGGGGGGAGGCGGAGATCCTGCAGGACTTTGATATTTTTAGAGGAACTTCTTAACAGTCTCAACAGCTCCTAGTTTTTGCCATTAATTTAATGTGAAATTAGCTCCTGTGCAAAGTGCTGGATTTGCGGCCAGGACCTGAACTCCTTTGTCCATTCGCGGAGCAGGTGCAGGAGAGCAGCGTGGACAACGTCAACGCATTTCAGAATAAAACAGAAGAAAAAGCTGTTCACAACTGCTGCCTTCTGGCCTGCGCTGCAGGGGTACGAGGCCAATCCAGAGCTGCGTGGGTGCTGGGATTTCCAACAGCTATACCAGCAGGTACAGAACGACCATGGCAAGAAATAATAAGCTATCTGGAGATACTGGGCACTGGAAAGTCATGTCATCGGTCCACAGCTCTCAGTATCCTTTTTGACAATTGCTGAATCAGGGCTTTTTTTTTTTTTTTGAAGCTATTTAGTAATTTTGTTTTAAAGGTACTCCTAAGGTTCATTTGCGTTTTTCTGGTTACATTTTTCCTTCTTCTAATTTTCTCAGTGATGATAAATCTGCCCCTTTGAAAGTCCAAGTACATATATCCCCTTGAAAAATGTGTTTTCTGTTTGCTGGAAATGAATGCAATCGGGTTGCAACTGCTACTTCTAAGGTGACTGCCAGCTTCCAGCCCAGTGGTCAATGACTCTCTGCCACCCTTAGGAGGTCTCAGCTGGTTACCTTACACTTGGTACAATATCACACAGGTCATAGGTATCATCTATAACCACCAGACATCCAGGGATGTGTTTATTAAGCTGTGTAATACTTCCTGCAGCTGTTTCACAAGCCGACTGGCTCCTTCTAAACCCTGCTCTTCTTTCCATACATCCCAGGTAGGTCTTTCAAGAGTTTCTTGCTCCTTTTTGCGCTCCAAATTTTGTGGAAATTCCTGATTCCTTGCGCCTGCTTAGAGACACGTGGCGGGGAGAAGCAGGACATGCAGCACACGCATTCAGGCCACCGGGACACTTCCCAGGCAGGCAGAGCTGCTGGCTCTAAATCCAGACTAACCATCCTGGGTTAGCCAGCCCCTGCCCAGTCTCTAGCAGTGCTGGAAGGCAGCGGCGCCCGCCCAGCCCCTCCTCAACAGCTGGAGGAGGTCAGAGCAGTTGTCACCTCCCTACCTTCAGGTGCCATTAGGTACGTTAATCTGCAAAGCCACCCTCATTCCTCAGCTATAACTGAAAGCAAAGCCAGCCGAGGTGGCTGTGTTAACGAACTAGGGTGCAGTCTTTAACGTTCATCTCCGGTTAAATGTTTTGGAGGAACATTTAAGATTTAAAAATAGCACCGTCCCGAGAACAGACATCCCTACAAACAAACCTTTAAAATGTCAATGTTCTCCAGAAAGCAAAATCTTGGATAAGAATGAATTTCAGGTGGATCAAAATGATTAATTTTGGCTGTTTCTGGAATAGGCAGAATGATGTAAGCGTGACCTAATATCCCTGCTCTGCAGCAGCACCGTACGTCTGTGCGCTACGGGGCAGAGCCAGGGCCTCCGTTCAGGGATTTTGTTCAAAGGGCTGAGGGTTTCATCAGCGCTGCTGAAACCGGGCACGTCCTCCGCCGTTAGTTCAGTGCCACCTACAGTAGCAAGTGCAGAAGCTGTCAGACTCCGAAAGCCAAAGGAAGAAATTCGTGCACACTCGAGCGAAGCGGCGTTTAGGTCAAAACACTGAAGTGACTTTTTAGTAACTTGTTTATTTGTCCATGTTGCAGAGGACCGCGTAGGCAAGGAAAATGGGAAAGGAGCCTTTTGGCTGAAGGCTGGCAGCTGTTGCCTGCTGGTGATTGTCTTCCTAAACTTCCACGTTATTCCTCTGTAGCTCAAGTTTGAAAACAGGTAATGAGTCCTGATCTTACACTGCACTCGTGAATATGAACTCTTCAGTACTTCTTACACTGCAGGGAGATCCCAAGATGGAAATCCAAAACACTGTTAAGCCAAGCCAGGTGGGTTTTTGTGATATTTGATTTCTCTAAAGTTTTTTCTTCTGGGCTGGGATGAAAACAGCAATTTTCATTTAACAGCAGCAAGTTTCTGGTCCTTTGTGTCACAGAAAGGAGCCAGAAAAAAAAAATGATTCAGGTTTAGCTATGAATGCTCCCATTTGGCAATGTTGGATGGTCCAGAGTGTCGGTTTTTGGCAGTGACGCACCAAGCAATCGGTAGACCAAAGGCTTGTTAGAAAGCAGCACAGAAACAGGATGCTCTAATTCTGACCTTGCCAGCCAGACGCAATTTCTTACCAAATCTGAATATTTTGCCTGTTCCCTGCTATTTTTGTGTATTATATGTACTTATATTTCTTTCCAGGGTATAGATGGATTTGTACGAGGTGAGGAAAAGCTCTCCCTCAGGTTTGTGCCAGTATTTTTGCTAATTGATTTTTTTCAGTCAGTAACTCTGAAATGCAAGAGAAACATGAGGCAGTGCTCTAGATCTTCTAGATGTTTGAAATAAATGCACTTAAAATGACACTTAAGAAGAATTCTGTAAGACACACCACTTGCTTGTTGGGGAAGTGTTTGTGTGGGAGCACGAACCTTTTCTCTGGAAAGATGTTCACAGTTTTGGTGCATTTACGACCAGAAACACTTTTGAAATCCAAAACTGCATTAATCCTTGGAAAAAGAAAGATACAGGCAGGGGTACTGCAAACTGTGCATTATCCTCTGGCCCTGGACTAGAAAGATCACCTCTATTCTGAGGCCGCTCTGTCCTATGGAAATGGCTCATACTACCTTGGAATAGTTTCAGTTTATATATATATATTTTTTTTTAACTAGTATTTGTTGACTTTTCTTTTCTTGCCCAAATTCTTAAGAAAGCTTCAAGTACTTCACCTACTTGTTTCTGTTCTGTTGAAGGATCAGTCCAAGTCCTGTTTTTTATCCAGCAATTTTCTGAAGGACGCCCTACGGACACGTGAAAGTCTAGACTTGCCAGTGAGTGACCGTACAGCTCTCCAGACACAGTCTTGCTCTAGGCTAACCCTCTGTGTGGACGTATCCCAGAGCAAGCACTTGTACCTGCTTAGCTCAGCAGGAGCTAAACAATTCCCAAATAAACACGCTTAAGTGTGGAGCTGGTTCAGGGTACACGTAAGCTGTCATCCTCTAACACAGATGTGGGGTATTTCTTTTAATTCTGGCACTGCTGAAGACACAGTTTATCAATAAAGTGTTTGGCACTATGCCTGGTTTAAAATATTCCAGTTCCCCTTCACCAACCACGGTTTATTCCCTACCCTATGTAATGCCACTGCAGTTGTGCTGGCACAAATTTGTTGGAGCCACATCATATGCCCCATCAGGGAACTGAACTGTTTTAACAAGTGACACATGGGGTAGACTTCGAAATGGCTGCGTCAGTGCAACTGAAGCAAGAGTGCAATTACAGTGAGGGGAAATAACTTAGGCAAAAGTTGTTGCCAAAACACATCATTAAACTGGCCTGTTCTCTCTTGGCCCACACTATCCCTTGCCGTACTACGGAGGAGCTTGAGTGTGTTCATATAGCTGAAGGCTCTCCTGACCCAAACGATGTACATGCCTTTATGAGAGCAGCAGTAAGCACACCAAAGGCTTGCCACCCAAGTGGGACTGCTGCTGGTGTCTAATATTCCCAGCTGACACATTTATGCCAGCAAAACTTCATTATGTTGAGGTGACCTCCCAGGTACCCCCCTATTCTGGTTTCCTAAACATATTCAGTAAACAAAACCAGTTCCTTTCTACCCAGGTTCCATTTGTCCTGTCACTACCCCCATGAGATGTGATGTGCAGAACCTTAATGGCTCTCTGCTCCCCCCCCCCTTTTTTTTTATTTTCTAAGACTCCCTTATAGATTAAAATGCCAGACATGTCAAGTACTTTACTGCCACCGAACATCTTCTTACCTACTGTATCATTTGCTGCATTTAAGTCACTGCTCATCATATAAACCAGATTATGCTAACAATAAGCTGCAAAATGTTACGTTCATTTCTTCTGGATCCCATACGTAGGTAAACAGAGAACAGTTTAAATGTGCTTCAACAGTTTAGCCCTCAAGTGCCGTGACTTTTGTTTTCAGAACAGTGTGAAACAGATCCACAAGTGCTGGGTTTGCGTATGATGGTATAATTACCACCATTGCCATCACCTGCCCATCCTTTTCATAACTCCTTGGGATGCTAACAAAGCTTATCTGCTGGATGTGAATTTAGAAGCTGAGGATATTCAGTTGAAAGGATACCAAGGACTTTTATTTAACCACATCAAAAATGCTTGCAAATAGGTAAATAGTCTCAAACCCATCTTCCGGGTAGAAAAACTATAGTACATGCAGTGTTTTTGACTTGCCTAGACATCAGCTGCTGCATTAGAAATAAATTCTGCACTTCCCACTCCTGTCCTCAGTGGGGCCAAGCCCCATCTCCCACAAACCAGGATCTATGCAGAACAACAGAAGAACTGCCTCCCAGCTGGCTGCCGGGGGGGGGGGGGGGGGCGGGCAGGGCCCCGCAGCCCAGGCCCGCAGCGACGCCTGCCGGCACGGGGCTCCCATGGCCCCCGCCCCTGCACCTTGGGGGGGACACACAGACACACAAACCTGCGGGGCTGGGAGCCTTCCCACGTCGTTTTATAACAAAGCGTGCCTGGGAAGGTGGTGTTGGCGAGGGAAGGATAAACTGTCAGGCTAACCAGCATTTTGGAGCGGCTGCACCAACACGACTGTTTTAATGGCTTGCCTATAGAGTTTGTCAAGAATAAATCCTTGCGCTTTAACACCCTCTCTAAATCCAAAACTTCCAAGCACAAATAAAACCGCTTCTGAAGAGAAAGGTCATAAGATTGCAAGACTGACTGAAATATCAGATACAAACTGCTCACGTCAGAAACATTAAATACTACATGAGTGAACTGATTTCTTAGCATTTGAAGCCCATTTCCTACCAGTATTGCAATTCAAAACTTTACTTTATGAGCCAAACTTTAAAACAGATAAACGGATGGTATGATGTCACAACAGGAGAGAGATCATTTTTAATTTTTCAAGTGTCTCTACGAGAAAATCTGATAAGCAGATCATAAACATAATATTCTCCAGCATATGGTGGTGAAATCTGAGGCACTGAACTAAACACTTTTTAAAAGCCTCTCAAACCAGAGAAGTGGCAGCTGCACCCGCAGCATGCTGCCCTTCCAGCAAGGGGCCCTTACCACCTCACAGGGTAACTCCTGGCACTGAGATTACTGATGCTGCTCTAGGATAAAGCACCACCACTGCAGATATTTAAGTCCTTGGGAGAAAATTCCATTGCTTTTACCGTTGAAAAAAAAAAAGTTAAAACCCATCCTAAATTTCCCATTCAGCTTCAGATGATCATCACTCCGTATGTTACTAACCTTCAGCAGCCAGCAAGTGTACTTTATTCTTAATTTCTTAAGGATGTGATTCTCTCTTTTCCCTCACTCAGATACTCTTCCAGAGCAAAATAAGTAAATACCCTTATTTAAGTTCTTCTAAAAGAAATACTTACACACATTAATAATTTATATCATACTGATACCTGACATCCCACAGAAGCTCACAGCACAGCATATTTATTTATACTGACCTCATCCATATAAAAATGTTCTTTTTATATAAAGAAACTTCAGCTTTTAAGCCTGGATCATAAGTTCAATGTTTCTCAATTGACAGTTGTAACTGTGCTAACTGGAATACACATTAAAGGAGATTCAATATAAAGCTAAGAAAGGATTGCTATTTTTCTTAACATAGGTGATAACAGTGTCATACAACCATTTTCCAGAAAACACTCAGGTTATTTCTTTCCATATACAGTGAGTACCTGTTGCATTAAGACTTGTTATAACTATTTGTAAAGTTTATAACAGACAGTAGTTTCACTCCTTTAATATTGAACACATAACGAACTCGCTATCTAGCAACTTATTCTGTGTTACGTTAATCGAACTTCCTTAAGAATAGAAACAAAAGACTATCCAGGGATGCCAAAGAATTCTATGTGGCAATACAGAATAACAACAGAATAAGAAAAATTTAAAAGCACACAGATACAAAATGATGTTTAAAAAAAAAAATCACTTTCTTTTCCCTTTAGAAGGCTTTGCAAATAAGGCAGGATCGATCTGGTCTCTAGACAGACCTCTCACTGAAAAAAGCCTTGCTGCTCTTTCCTTTAAAGTGCCTCCACATTTCAGTCCTAAAGACATCAATTCCATTTTCAGTTTATCTAAACCCAGGGCTTCCATTTCAGCAGCAGAGTTGAATGCCAGTAGGTCTATTGGTTCCACCTCCTACAAAGAGAAAAACATCCCATCAGACTATTTTTATTTTCTTCCTGATTGGGGGTGGGGGGGGTGGGGGGGGGGGGAGGAACAAGTATAGACAGAATGCTTCGTTTTACAGAAGACCTTCAATTAGGATTATCTCAAACTCCTAAATACTTAATAAAAGTTGAGCAATGTCTCCATATGTATTATGTTGGATATTCTCATTAGTAGTGGTACTTACACTACCCAGGCAAAGTATTACTGCGTCATGTACAAGCAAACTGAAGCTAGCCAGCAGCCTAATTGTAAAACATGCAAATCCTAGCAGATAACACACCCGAGAGCGGGGTGAATGCCCAGGTGAGCTTTGTACCCAGCGTCCAACTGGGCTGCTCGCAGTGCCTCTGCTACTTACTTAAAGGCTCGCTCTAACATGCCCAGACAAGCTGCAGATGTGCTTAGGCTTGCAATGTATACAGCCTCAAAGACAGAAGCACTGGTCATTTTAAATGATATAAACACCGCTGAACTTTTAGAATTACTCCATTAGAATTAACACATTCTACTTGAAATAGAGGAATGCCAAAAAAGTAAAATTTAAAAAGTTAGTGGCAGTATTTAATCCTATTCCTCTGGAGACAAAATAGTTGACACTGTTTTTATCCCCAGGGAAGTTGAGTATTCCCAAGAAAACTGAAGGAAAAACAACAGCCCACCATCTCACCTAGCAGTTCAGTAGCTTAACCTTGGCTTCCAGAGGCATGGCAAAGCTAATAGCCCCTTTTTAGCCAGACATAGAATATGACCAATATGCCCCCAGCAGTAGCAGGAAGGAGGATGAATAGCTATTTCTAATGCAGTTACACCATAATTATAGAAATATATATAAAAGCACTCTCTTTTTAGTAAGATTAACAAAAGAACAAGTCTTGAAGTTCACATCTTATCCTGCCACAAGAAAATGGAATAAAATTTCATCTTAAAAGGAAATTAGTGTATTTGCAGAACAATCAAGGGTGAAAGGGACCTCTATAGACTGCCTAGTCCAAGCCCAGGGTCTTGTCCACAAAAGAACATGGACAAAGACTGCATAATTCAAATGCTGGAATTTACTAACACTAAACACTAACACCAAACATTAACACACTAAAAAGGACACAAAAATCTAAGCCCATTTCGTTCAATACTTGAAGCACATACTAGTTTCATGGTACGTACCACACTGGAGTTATCAAAGGGACTTCAGAGCAAGTAATACCAGCAGTGGGAATGAGACCGCTCCATTATGAACTCAGCAAATACAATTAACACTAACAGAATTAGAACCTTTGTCCTGCTAAGCATAGAAAAAAAGACTGGTTGCCTCATTATTCTCATCCTACTTTAAAAAAAAAAAAAATCCATCAAGGACTGTTATAAAAATATTTCCACCTGCAATAACAATCTGCCACAGCACTGGTGGAGTTTCCTGTTCTAGGAATAGACAGTCTCACAAATACTGAGCAAAAGGTAAACAGTGAAGAATGGTAAACATCCTGTTTAAAATTTGCCAGCTCTAATAGTACAGTAGATGACAAAGGTCTAATTTATCAGATGACATCCTTGGTCTTTTTTCTATTTAATTGTATTAAACTTTCACTTATCAGAATTCAGTCAATGACAGTGGCAACTGATGGCAGACTTTCTGCTCAAGCTGAAAGAAGGCAGAAAATCCAAGCAACTTCCTAGCCCAAAAAAAGCACCACATTTTGTTTTACTGCTAGAATAAGCCTAGATTCGTTACACCCAAAAAATTCTAGTAGTAATATTATGCAAGGGGCAATGAAGCACAAGTATTGGCACCTTTTACTGCCTAATATTAGTTGGGCTTTCATCAGTTCAGTGGGAAAAGCTGTATTCTCTCTTGGTTGGAAGACTGATCCAAAGCCTTTTCAGCAAAAGAATCCCAGCCATCCTCCTGTCAATCACCAGAGAAGGAACCTCACGGTCAGCACTGCTCCTGATCTGGCTGAGGGCTGTGACACCAACCCAGATTGCCAGGAGAGATAATGGTATGGCAACAGTACAGACCTGCTTCCACCATGCATACGTCAGACGATCAATTTTAAAACCATTCTTCCACCATCCTTTGCAGTTCAGATGAAGCCCATCATTTATACTAATCCTGCCTCTCTAGTGAAGGAGCTGCTGCTTTCAGACTTTCAATGGTAAATGAAAAACTGAAGTTTGCACCAGGCTATGAGGCTTCTCTATGAAGTAGACTCAAGTCTTTTCATAATAGAAACTAAGAAAGACTGATCAGCTGATTGGTAGGGGACATCTACTTGGAACAACTTCTAATTTAAACATTGACGTCAATTATAAACATCAAGGCCAAATTATGTTATAAATGAGACTAGTCAAATTGGACAGTGTTTGGTAGTGTCTCAAAAAGTATTGATAAGTCCTTCATTCTACAAAAGGGTTTTATTTTCCTTTTTTCCCCTCAACAAAGAATTTTGGATCCAGAGTGTATCTATTTATGTACGAGGAAGAAAAAAAAACAAGCAAAAAACCTCAAGGGGAAACACGGATCTCGGGAAAGACAGCACTAGACAGTCAAGGGCAACTGCATCTTAGTGGAAACTCTACACTATTAAAATCTTAATCTTATAAAGTTCTTCCTTGACTCATTCTACTTAGCATCTCTCAAGACAATGCTACCATACTACAATTCAAGTTTCTCCATGGAGATGCTGTCAACCAAGAGCCTTCTTTGGCTGCAGCTTCCATTAACTTGCTACATTCCATTTTCATAAGTCGTACGATGCATCTAAGCTGCTTTTCCTTTTAACCTTGGGATTTTTTGTGCTCTGAATCAAACTCTGGAGATTCTATTAGCTTGTTAGGAAGACAATGATTCTAATTCAAGGATACAAATCCCCTCCCCTTTTCTGCGATCCACAAAGGGAAAAGTGATTGAGTAAAAGCAGCTGAAGAAAAAGACATACCACATTTTGTGCTGCTTCATACTTACTGTGCTCTGTAACTGGTTCATTTCCTGTGCCTCAGAAGAAACATGTTCTTGTTCCTCTTCTTTCAGAGCTTGGGTTACCACATTCTTTTCTTGGGCCTCTTCCTTCAAGGGCTTTGTCGTTTTACTGTTTTCTTCAGCTGGAATTTCAGTTTGCCCACCTGTGTGTGTCCCTCCTTGCAGATCTCTTCCAGTACCTTCTGGCTGCTCCAGTGGTTTCTCAGTTACACTGGTAGCTGGACTATCCTCTATCGAATCCACAGAGCTGCTTGAACATTCATTTGAATTTCCAGCATTTTCATTGTATCTGCTGCCTGATGGACAACTTCCATCAGATGCATGAGGGGAGTCATCTTCACTGTCATCCTCGCAATCCGAACTGTCATGATCATCCAATCCTTCCAATCCCAGCCTGGCACAATCAGTACATTACGAATGAATATTCATCTATTTTCACTCTTTTTTTTTTTTTTAATTATTTTAATTATCACACTTCTGTTTCCAAAACTCACTTCAGAGAGCTGCAGTGAACTACTCTAGCACCTATTTAGGACAGTTTAGTAAATGGAAGAGCTGCTAATACTGAACAGAACCCAATATCCCCCGAAAACAGGTATCTTTTTACAGCATTCCCACTACAGAAATGTGTGCTACCTGTTCCTACTCCAAACACCACTGGAATCATTAATCACCCCTCTTTCATGTTACATTAGGTGAAAAATGCCAGGAAGATTTTTTTTTTTTTTTAATAAGTTAATTGTGAATTTACTTCATTAATGAAAAAAAGGACAATGGGAAGTAGCAGAATATAACCTTATTAGAAGGAGAGGAAAAAAAAAAAGGGGGGGGGGGTGCCTACTTTTGCAAATAAAGTTTGCCTGCTCCAGCTGGGACAGAATTAGATAAACACAGCAACATTTACTTTCAGTTGTCCGATTTAATCGGTTCAATTTAATTTTACTATTTAAGTCTACACCTCAGATAAGATGTTGCTTACTTGTATGTATCTAACCTGTCATCCTGTTCAGGGCTTAATACTTGAATATTAAGTACAGAGTCATAATGCTTACCAAAAACATCTTCTTTTTCGAGATTTTGTTCCACTCTTTCCAGATTCACCTGGACGCTTCCGACTATCGCCACTTTCTGGTGACACTGTTTTGCTTGAAGTGGCCTGCAATCCTTCAAAACAAAGTTAAAAGTCTACATCATCAGTACACAATTCACATACATTCTACTTATGATAAAGATAAGTAAATTCTACTTATCTTTAAATTTCAGATGCAATTTAAAACACCAACTGAAAATAATCACTATTAGTGCACATTTATGTAGACTCAAAGCTTCAGAATAAACTCAGTAGCAGCAGAAGCTTTCCCACACTGCTTTACTAAGGCACAGAGTCAATTAACATTGGATTCCTGAACTGAACTCTCAGATTCTACATCCCATTCAGCCTCAAGTTTCACTATCAAGCTGCCAGCAAGGGAACAATCCATGGATAAACAAAATAACTACAAAGAACAGTAAGTGAAAAAAGGTATTTGTAGTTGGATTCAATTTCTAGTTTTTACATAAGGCCTGTTTATACGTTATCATTTCACTGAAAATGATTATGTAATTCTTACAGCTGAACTAGCAACACTACCTTCACAGAATTTTGCTTTTATTGTGAGATGACACTGTAGCACAGCAAGATGAAGCATCTGTGTGAAGTATCCATGTTAAGCTGTTCAATGCAATTTAAGAGAAGCAGTAGCCAAAAAGGAAAAACTAATTCCAACAAATTTTACTGGAATTTAAAATTTCATTCAATTAAAAGAGTTATTGACAGCAAATTTTTTGTTTTTTTAATTTTCATACTGGAGTGAGGTTTTTAGGGGTTTTTAGTTTGCTTTATTTTTTGAGGAGAGAAAGTGAGATTAAACTGCAATACCTTTAAGAACGGAATCTTCTAGTCGCTCAGCCATTTCATGACACTGCTGCTGGTAGTCCGGATTTGTGAAAAAGTGCTTTGGCTCCGCAAGTTTCCGCTGCAGTCTTTCCAAGCGCCTTTGCTCTTTTTCTGCTTCCCGTTCTGCTTGCTGCTTCACCCATTCAGCCATTCTGCAAACGACAGAACCATGAAAATGAGAGCGTTTCCAACATTTAATGTAATATCAGTTTGTTGCTTTGCAATTACTGAATGCTTCTACCACCTGCTAGGATGGGAGACAATGGAAAAAGACTACTAACAGCACCCAGGGGAATTACTGCAGGAATATTCTGCTACAGAGAAAAGAGTAGTTTATTTTGGAAGCCAGGAACACCAGTAAGGTCACATATCCCCAATATCATGGTCCTGCAGCTTCAGAGAGAACTGTGAGAATTCCAGATAAGAAATGTAAGAGGTGCAGAACAGTCTCTCAAAGCAGGCTGCAGTACAATCACCTCTATTTTGCAGTAATGTAATTATAATCAGAATAATCCTGTTGGCTTCCAGTCTATCTATGCTTAAGATTGCACTTTTGCTCATTTTAGTATTCAAAACAAAATTTCACTGCTATAACAGCCTGTCATTTGAACTTTTTTATTAACAGTGAACTACATGATCAGTTTATCTTATAATTCTAGCTTCTAAGAAAATGCCTTACGCTTTTTCATGATTGACGTCTCGAAGTCTCCTTCCACTGAGATCTCGGCAAGCCTCTCTATTTGTTGTCTTTTCAATCTGAGCACCAAGTGCTCGCAGCATAGAGCCAAACCCTGAGAAAAATGTAATCAAGAATTAGCTAAACAGAAACAAATGGAGATGAGCTAGTACACAACAAAATAATTATATATGGAAAAGGAATACAGTGAATTCAACACTTTCCTCTCCCTCAATGCAACTGAAATAAAGGATAAGTTGAAAGTTGCAACATTTTGCAGAATTGCCATTGGTTAAAATGCTAAGTGAAAAAAGGTATCCAGTGTTCACCACTCATATTAGTTTTGTGCTCCTGATATCACATCAAATGGACTTCCAGACTTACTAGAACCTGTGCAGCACTTCTAACACGAAAGCCTATTTCTGGACTCCCCCAGCAAAATGGTTTGAAACCTTTTTCAACTCAGGGTAACATTTGGAGTCCTCTCTAATTTAGTCAGGATATACCTCCCCTTCAAGCCCCTTTAGCCCCCACCAATCTTAAATCCCCTTTTAAAAATCTAACAAAAAATTAGGAGATAGCCTTAGCAGCTTCATCAAGATGATCATGATGTACAATGTTATGCTGGAGAGTCCCCCAAAATAGATTTCTATACGCTCCTCAGCCACTAATTACTCATCAGCAAGGCTGATTTCTCTCAATCAGTCTCACCTTATGTTGTCTCCAGTTCGAGAAAGACACTTGTTTAACTACCTCAAAGAAACACAATGTGGATTAATACTAATATAATCCTTCAAGCAATTTGAAAGTGCCAAGCACTGGGTTTTTTTTACTAGAAGCTGAACAAATCTATACTTTTTAGTGCCCCAAAAGTACCTTTAAGGACTGTTACAAACCAATCCAGACGACTTACTGTATCATAAGGCAGAAAAAAGCAAGGAGAATTTCTGTAGCACGTGAAACATGCTATTGAATTTTACATTCTGAAGAATGCGGACCTATCTGCTACAACTAGCCAGGCATGCTCCCAAAAATCAACAGCAATGTATTCACTAAGGTCACGGGTGCTGAATTAGGTCTGATAATAAAATGCTCAGCTCTCTTCTAAGCCGGCACGATCTGTAATCCCTTGAGATCAGATCTCAATAGTTTTGACCTGTGTGTTTGCCTGGTTTTATCACACTTTTAAGTTATAAAGTCAAAACAAAAGGAACACTTTAGAAATCAGACAAAATTGTTAAAGAACAATTTTAAACCCCAATGGCACATCAGTAACACAGAGTGAATCACAGAACACGTATCCTGTGTCATCCCAGGATAACTGAAGCTGATGGACAACAGGTGAGGAAGAAGCATCCTATACTGTGAACTTACACCATATGTGCCGCTTTTAGGGCACTTAAAAAACCCACAATAGCTCATAAGCTATAGCAACAGTATTTATTTCCAGTTTTGTCTAAAACTATGAAGAAGGCAAAGTAAGCTGAGCTGCAGCCTGATGCAAGACTGCGCAATTGTTCAGCATTTTCAACTCATTTTCAACTCAATAGCTGGAAAATTCTGAGAACCGGATTCAAAAAGCAAACTCCAATTATGCTCAAATAGCCTGCTAAACCTGCTTCACCCATCATGTTCCATTTTAGGGAATGCCCATATTGTTGGTGGCTACATCGTTTTGCATGATTACTACATATCTTCTTTAACACAGTTAAAATATTTTGTCAATATAAAGAATCTGGTTTAGATTGAGTTCTTTAGTTCTTAGGCTACTGGTATCTTGGCATTTAAATATTTTTCCCAATAAGAGAAGACAAAATCAGTTACGTCTTATCACACATTCAAATCACAGACTACCTGTACCTGGCACATTTGTCCTAAGTGACCATGAATGAAACTTAGGAGTCTAAGAAGCCAGCTGGTTTTAAACACAATTTCAACTCTGAAGTCACTTTGATGAACGTTACAGATTTCTACGAATAGAGCTAAGCTGACCAGGGGTGCAAAGAAGAGCTATGGCAGCAAAGCTGTCAGCTGAACTGCAGCTTCCCTGGTAAATTCTCAGCTTTGCACATAGATCTCGGTTTCAGCTCACAGACATTATATCACAGTCATCCACATTAAAAGAGATGCGCTAATAGATTAAGACTGCTGCTGTCAGTATAGACTAAGGCATAATAAAAGCTTTTTAACCCAAGAATCTAATCAATAAGAAGCAGTTCAGCAACAAACCTCCTTTTCCACCACAAAGTCTTGGTTCAAGACTATAAACGGCTCCATTCTGCAGTACATCTTCATCATTAACCAGCCGCCCGTTACATTTCACATACAAACTTTCTTCAGGAATACCCTAAAAACAGAAAATGGAATCATATGATCAATCGAAAATGAAACATTCTGACAAAGTAAATCATTACGGAGTAATGTTTCCTTCCTTCCTACAGGAACAGAGGGGAAGCAAAAAGCAGATGATCTTAAAAGCATAAACATTCTCTACAATGCTCGTTTTAATGCTTGTTTACTGAAGAATTAAACGCAGTCTAAATCAGCTTGTAAACATGAATGGGGAAAAGCCACGCTATGGGAAAATTTACACTGTGTTCAAACACTCTGTATTGAAAAAACCGAACAAACAAACCCCACGTTTTTTTGGCTGTAAAGAATTTAAGATTGATAGCTTCCGTATGTATATGTATAATATATATATAAAAGAGGCAATAGGACTCTCTTACAGCAAACCCTCCTGCCCAGCTAAGCCACAACAACGAGAAGAAGCGTGCCCACAGTCGCGACGTGCGACAGCCCGTCAGTCGCCTCGCCACCACGCCGATGCCAGAGAGGCAGTCCTCACAGCGAGCGGGGAAGGGGCGAGGGCAGGCCTGCGGCCTGGGAGCCGCCGCCGCCGGCACCGGGAGGGCTCCCGAGGCCTGAGGGGACGCCACATCCCCACAACCGCCACCGGTTCCCCCCTCGCCTCCCTTTCACTCACCAGCGCCCGAGCGCGATCGCGGAGGAGGCCCCGCACCGAGCCGCCGCCGGGGGGCAGCGGCAAGGGCCGCGCCCGTGAGGCCAACGGATCCCGCACCAGCAGCGCCATTCCGCCCCGGCGCCGCCAACAGCCGCCGCGCCTGCGCTTGTGACGACAGCGGCGCGCGGTCAGGTGACGCGGGGGGGGAGGGGAGGGAGGAGAGGGCTGGCGCGAGCTGATAACGGTCGCCCGCGGGGCGGGAGCGGGGCTGAGGCGGCGGGGGAGGCCGCTGAGGGAGGCCTCCCCCGCCGCCTCAGCCCCGCTCCCGCCCCGGCGGCTCTCGGCCCTTCTCTGGGGCTCCCTGAGGTTTGGCGGTGTGTGCGAGGTCTCTGCCTCTCTCTTCGGGTGGTTTGACTGGGCTGCTAATTGCTGTTCACTGTTTTTCCTTAATTGGAGTTTTAAAAGATTTCCTAGTTGCTGGGTTTCTGGGGATTTTTAAGTGCTGGAGGCTCAAACTGGACTTAAGGCAACCTGTGGTTTTGATATTTTGGAATCGATCTGATGTTTCAGCCCTTTTAGGGACCAAATTTATCATTTTTACACCTGAGAGGTGTAAGGCAACCTGTATTTCTTACATTTTAAACTTTGGAGTCAGTCTGATGTTTCAGTCCTTTTAGGGACCAAATTTATCATTTTTAGACATGTAAGGTTAAATGAGAATCCAGGTATTTTTAGCAGTCAGTCTTTGGGAATGAAAGCACTGGAGCATGGCACCCTTGCCTAGGAGGGAATAGATCTCGTCATACCTACGGGGTCTCACACATGGTGTCCTGGTATCTTGTTTTTGGAAATGGCCCTGGGCACCATTCGTCTGGAGCGTGCTGCTCAGAGAAATGCCCCGTTTCCCAGTGCGAGTGATACCAGAAGCCATCCTGGGAAGCAGTTTCTGTGCTTTACCTTTTCTACACAAGACAGCCCTATCATTCTAATTCAGACCGCTATGTGCAGCCTACCAGGTTGTAAAGGCTTTTTACAACCTGTCACGTAGACTTTGTGAGGATGTAACAGCAGGCAAAATGGACCCTGGCTCCAAACGTGCTCTTCTGCTCTGCCGTTTTAGTAGTGGTGACAGCAACAGCATGAGAATGGAAATACTCATACCACCTCAGGCAGCTGGGAAGGGGCAGTGCTGCCATTGCGAAGCACTGCAAGTGTAAGAAATGTAATGGAAATGTGCAGCTGTTAATTGTCCAATCAAATATGGTGCAAATTTCATGTAAGGACTTGCAGGATGATGGATTCTGTCCCTGTGGCTTCTTTGTCCTGCTACATGCATTTTTAGCATATGGATGGGGAGAGGCCCCGAACTCTGATATTTGGGCTAGATTTGGTTACATAGTCACATAAAATGTTTTTAAATCAGGGTGAAAGTTGAGCTGGAGCAGGAGGCCACACTCAGCTCTTCATGACATGTGGTAACTACCAGTAAGCAGGAGACTGAAGAAGTGGTTAGAAGAAAATGCACACCTCTACCTCTCCAGGAAAGGATGCATACAGAGGTATGATGATGATCCAGACAATGTAACTACTGCGTTCTTTGGTGGCTTCATATCTCCTCCATGTGTTCAACATAACCATCCGGCTAGAGGATATTTGAAGGTAGGTTGCTACCGGCTGTCTCTGGTGGGAACTGTTGCAAACACTAGCAAAGACGTGGTTGGGCTGCCCAGAGATCTGCAGCACAATACACCTGTCACCTTATTTCCGAATAATTATGTTACCTGCAGTGACTTTTTGTTTAGCAGCAGCAGCATGGGCAGGGACTGTTGCTCAGGGCATAATCTGCCCACTTCAGTTCTGCCCCTGCCTGAGGGGGGCTCCCCTGCCAGGGGGGCACCTGGCACACTGAAAACCCCCTGTTAGCAAGTGAGATAGGTGCCTATGGTGGAGCCTGCAGCTAAATTCAGGCCTTAAGCATCGGTGCTGCTTTAAAAAGATGGGGCTTGTGTCTGAGCTGCTTGGCTGTTCCAGAAGGTTCGGTGCTGTGGCTGTCCCACCCTTTTTGCTCACAGAAAAGCCGTGCTGCTTGGCCGGGCCTGTGTGAGCACGGATAGGTAGCTCTTGTGCCTGGCGGTCTTAAGTCAATGTGGTAAAAAAGGAGGAGGCTGAGAAACAAAGAGGCAGAGAGGTGACATGGCCTAGAAGTGGGGACTTCACCCACGAATGTAAACAAATTAGTAATAATTTAATTAAGAGGATCTCCCCATGGGCTTGTCTTGGCCAACACACAAATCAAATTTTGCCCACCCTTTCTTACACTATATTAATTTTAGCTAAGATGTTTTTGCAAACCATTTTGACCCAGTCTAGACAATCCCTTACTGTCTTTCTATAACAAGTTGGAATTTTCAAATTAGGTGTCATGCTGCCACAGTGCGACCATTCAAACCTGATGTCTGTGAAGCCTGGAAAAGCTGTGGTTATTTTGTGCTGGATTAGGCCAAAATTCAGTCAACGTATTTTAAGTCACGCGGTACTGCTTGTTTCATTTATAATCACATGCCATATCTTTGGAATGCCACCTAATGTCAAATTCCACTAGATTTGGAGTATTTTTATTCATATGTGGTATCTGATTGAAACGTAATTGGCACTATACGAGGTACGCACGTATACATATGCAGATGAATAAGTATTTTCTTAGATCTGTGGGATTTCAGTTGCATTCCGAGGGCATGATTCATTTCCTTCTCTGAAACTCCGGCTATTGGTGCTGAGGGTGTAGAGCTTGCCAGTACAGGCCAAATAGGTGGAGTTGTCCAGGAAAGAGTTGGGCCACAGGACTGTCCAGTAGATGTGCTGAATCAGTGTAATTCACAGGTCGCTTGATCCACGTCTTTTCTAAGTGTTTCGAAGTACTCTTTCTTGTATCTGTGCTGATGAATTCGTGGCCCTAGTTAGCACCGACTGAATTATAATTTCCCTGCAAGGAGTACCTTAGCTAACACAGCTGCCATGATAGGGAAAAGAGGACCAAAAAAGAGGGCCCACTGCACCCCGAGAGGAGGTGTGCATCAATGACAGCTGTCATCTGTAACTGACACCTGGATTCTGCCTGCAGATACATGCTACAGCTGTGACACACCTGTGAGCATGAGAGCTGACAGCAGTAGAGTCATACTGACATAAATCAGGTCCTTTGTAGATCATACATTGCCACCTTGCAGGTAGGTTTGTGCTCCTAATGCCATACTCGGTTCTGGGTGGCTATACCAGGTGACTTGCACAGATCCTTACACATAGTCAGACTACAAACAAGTGACACCTAATAGGTAGAGGAGTAGTTTTCTTTCAGCTTCGTCCTACAGCAGTGCTAGGTATATAGTCCCCATTTTCATGATTTATGCAATGCCATTTAGCTAGTGCCACGTTAATGTCGGTGGGCAAGTGTTCCTGTATCTCTTGTTCTTGATTACACTTCTATTCCTAGAACTCATCAAAAGTCTATTGCCTTGCTCCTCACAAAAAAGTCTAAATAAGTCAAAAAGGTTGTTATTATAATTCCCTGTTTGAAATGTATTTTATTAGAAATGTTATTCTCTTGATAAAGCAATGATCAGTCTTTGATTCTGCAGTGGTGTTTTAGACTTAATTAATAAATCATGCTTGCCGCTTTTCATTTAGAAAGGATTTTACAGCCATAATTAATTAAACCTGACAGTATCCTTGCGGGATAAGTAAGTACTCTGACTTTTTAAATACTGATACTCAGGCAAACTGATTATACTACTTTCTCAAGTCAGTGGAAGGACCAAGACTAGAATTTAAAACTTCCTGCTATCTTGACATAATTTAAGAGATGAGACTACCCATCCTTTTCTTATTTCATTCTGATATCCTTGCGTGTGATGCCTGAGTTACTGGGTGTGGTTCTGTGGCCTATAATATGCAGTGTGTTAGACTAGACTATTTTCTGCTTAAAGTCTATCACTTGATTTAACATGGAACAGTTTTTACAGTGTCTCTATCTGGAACCATCAGATGTGTAACCATCGTAACGCTGCTATTCATTCATCCACCCTTATTGTTTCCTCCAGTATATTCCATTTTAATAGTAGTAGCAGTGCTTTATAGTGCTTAATAACGGTCTGTCAAGACCACGATCACATTATGCAAGACACTCTACTGAGAGGTGTAAGGTATTCATTGGCCCTTGACTTCTAATCTGCACATGAAAGACGCCTGTGGGAGTGAAGAACGCAAAAACAGTTGTTCACAAGGTACCCAAATAACAAACGATGGGTCAAAAGTTGCTCTGATAAGAATTCAATGTTTCTCACTTCTACAAATGTTCCTAGACATAGGCTAGAGAGAAAAGATGAAAGATATCACTTAAAATATGCAACAAATGCATATGTTCCTTTTAGAATATTCTAAGTGTGCAGAGATATTAACAAAGGTAAATTTTGTCCACTGAAGCCACTTCAAAAATTTGAAAACGTGTCTTTTAGGAGTGGGTTCTCCATCTGCTAGACAGTCAGTCATGTACTATCGTATATATGGAGACTAGCTCATCTGGATATATTTTCTTTTACATTTTAATGGTACCCAAAGTGTAAGCTGCAGATAATGTATTTGCAAGACTTAAATGTGTTACATGCTTTCATACTATTTTTGCATGGAGGATCAGGACAGGATGAAAAGAAACCTTTGTGTGCATGTTCTTAGGACAATAATTAAGATACTGTACGACATGAGGGAACACTTTTTACTTCAGATACTATGACAGCATACTGTTTGACAAAACTGTAATTAACTGTAATGAATCTAAGTTGATATTTGCAAGTGCAGCTTCCTGCCAAATGTCAATAGTCATCTGCTTCAGTTTCTGTGTCATCAGTGCAATGGGTAGAGACAGTGTGTTAAGACACCTGATACTGGTTTGGGAGCGGGGAGTGGGGGGGAGAATACAAATGTTAGGTTACTTATATTACCCTTGTATTAATACAATAGCTACTGTTAAATATACTTATTGTCTCACAGCGAATGCCTAGATATCAATCTCCTAACAAGTGTGTGGTGAATAACTGTATTTTATTCTTATAGCCCACAGTTGGTAATAGTGCAGATACTTGGACATAATCAAATTTTAAAATAGCTGTAAAACTGGTTTTGCCCTCACATTAGTCCCTTTGTTGTGCTTAATATCTTTGCCTTCATCCCATGCAAGGATGTTTAAACTGTGAGTCCTTTCAGGGAAGGAACATGTACTGCTCTGCGCATGTATATATGTAATGAACCTGAGAAACTAAGGTCCCTTCTTGTTTGGCTGTAAGTATCATCAGCACAGTCAGCCTTGTTAGTGTTTTTAATAATAATTTTATATTTGGCAGTAATAATTTGAAATTAATTGGCTAATTAGACATCCAGGTAATATTGTAGAAGTTAATACTTCAGATTCTAGGATTTCCCTAACCTTGTGTTTCCTCCAAATTACTAGCCTTAATGCTTAGATTTGGTTTGTTCTGATTAATTTTAACTGAATACAGCTGGAGAGCAGTGAATGGGTTAGTTGTAGTGTACAGTATATTTTATAGGAAAACAATACCAAAAATAGGTCTCTGCCTTTTTACTTTTGCTCTCCCTGTAATGAAGCTAACTGCTTTTAATTATAGCTTGCAGAGACACTGTGCTGAATGACTTAATCTCTGTGTAAGGACTGGATTCTGGTTTTTTAATTGGCATCTGAATGTTTGGCACCTTTGCAAAAGTCCAAAGCTAAGAGTAAGTATATGCTATGAGATGTGTATTATGTATGTGGTAGATCTCTATTATCTGTCAGACCCCTATGCCTTTTTATGCCCCTATGCCTACATTTTTAAGAAACAGGAGAGAGCGAACATTGCATGCCCTTGCAATGTAAGCTTTTCATCCAATTGTGGTACTGTTTGAAATAATTTGAAGCTCCTAGACCAAAGTAAGTTCTACTCTTCCTGAAATGATCAGCTGAAGGGGGATGGGGGGGAAGGTCAGGTATCCTCATTTGTTTTTCAACTGAAATGAAAGTTGATTTGGAAATGTTCCTTGCTAAAACTCAAGTTGCATTTCCAGTAGTTGGGAGGAGCTCCCAAATTACATTACCCCACCCACATCTGCTTGCTTTCGGTTTACCTGGGGAGATTCTACAAGGAAACTAAAGGAGAAAAGGAGGACAGCAACAAAAGGGAGAGCACACAGGACAGGTCTAAAAAGACAGAAATTTAAAGCAGAGTGCCTCAAGCAGGTAAACCTTCATTTTGAATTACGTTCAGCAGAAATAACGTGGTTACACTGGGCATGGAACGTTGTGGGTGTTCATAAATCCTGTTTAATGCAGATCATGTCACTGATTTGTTCGTCCCTTGATAAAATGTTATGAGTCAGATCCTCAGCTAGTGTAAATTTTCAAAGCTCCATTGGCTTGAGGGAGAAATGTCTTAAGGATCCAGTCTGTAGTGTAGAGAGGCCTCATTCTTTGGGTGTGAGTTTGACTTGGCTTCTCTATGACTGGATCATTATAAGCCCCACTTATATTGAGACAACATTCTTGTAATAGTAATATTTATCTCCTTGTGTAGAGAATGTTCTGCTTTAGAGGAGCTTAAAGAGGACCTACAAATGAATAATAATGGATGCAGGGTTTTATTTGCTTCTCTTTAAAAGAAACCATACAAATCATTTTTAGGGAAAACAGTTGGATTTTTTTGGTTTTATACAGTAAGTTCAAGTTGGAGAACACTGACTTTATAACATTACAGATGCACGTAGCTTCTTGTTGGCTTGATATTGGAATAGTTTGCCATTTTGTTTATACAACATCTTTTCGCACCCGTGCAATTGAAATTAAATTGTTCGTATGGTGTTTAAGGAATGTCACTGGTGTATTTTGGACTCCTCTCCAGTGTTTCTTCTAATCCTTTCCAAAACAGAGGTTATTATATGTCATCTATGAGGAATTTGTAATACAGTGTACTATGCCCCTTGAGGATCTTTCTTAAGTCATATGTATGTGAGGTCTGGAAAAATCATGTCCTCACATGGTTATATTTGAATATTAGCAACATGACAATGATACAGCTGTGCATTTGTTCCTTCATGTTCCTGTCTGGCTTGGGCTCTGGCCTAGAAGTGATGTCGGTGTCAGAATATGTCAGTTTGCTTGTTTCTCAAAGCAGGGCTATGAAGAAATCTTGCCAGTGTGTGAAAGTCACAGTTGGAAAAATCTTGTTGATGATGGTTGGCTTTTTTCTCCCTGTTGTTCTTTTGTAGCAGGAAGTTATAGTGAACAGTTTGTCAGGAGAAGCCCTCATGCCGCTCGAACCATGTCTCACCTCTGCAGAACTGGGCATGGCACCAAAGTGTGTTCACTGCATGGTTTGTGTGGGCAGCCCTTTACCTGTAAAGGCTCTAAAAGTGATCTTGTGGTTCTCATAACCAAGAATCTTAAATACTGCAGATGTGGTGTGACCAATCTTCCTGGCCCTCTGAGCCACATACCAAAATTTAGGACTGCCAGACAGCCAGCTCGTTCTTCAGTGAACCAAGGGAGAAGGGTACTGTGTGCTTTTTCCAGGTGGGAAATGACAGTGGCTCCCAGGAATGCTAGCTGTCCATTGTGGGTCAGGGCTAGGCTGAAGGGTGTAACATCAAGATCTAATGAAGTGTGTAATGTCAACTTCAGTCGCATCTGATAAATTACTCCTTCTCACAGTGGGGATTTATCCTACATAAGTGAAGCCCCTCTGTTGGATGTGGGACAGAGTGCCAGCATGGGAGCTGTGCTTGAAAACCTTGTAGCCCAGGGGAAACAAGCTGGCAACCTGTCCTGTAGTTCTTTGTTGCTGAGGTTTCAAGTGGTGCTGCTTCTCTGCATCTGTCTTGAGATCTATGCTCTGTGCTCCGCAGTCCATTGTTAAACCCAACTGATGTTCTCCACTTCAGTTGTGTAGATTGTGGCTTGGATTTTAACATCACTCATACACTTTTAAGTAGTAGTGCCCAGGACTCAGCATGCAAAAATTGTTGTGAGTCTCCACAGAACATAAGATTTACCAGAATCATGCAATGTTAGCACACACTAAATTTGTGCATTCTCATTTACCTTCTACTGCTAGTTTGTTTTGGTGGGTTTTGAGCTGCTGGGGGATCAAGCTCATCTCTGCAAGCACAACTGCCTGATACTTTCTTTAGAATTCAAACACAAAAGATGAGATTTTGAAGTTATCACCTATCTGCAGGGATTTGGGGCTTTTGCTAAAGCTCCCAAGACTCACTGTAAAACTGAAGAGGGAATTTTATCAGCAACTGGCTAAGACATACAAATCATATATGAAAAACTGGTGCTGCCTGACAAATTCTTCTTGTACACCGAGGATTACTGGATTTCTTTAAAGCAGCTGGGCCCCATGAAAGTGGCTTTGCAGTACTTGCAAAGAGAGCAAGGCTTGGCAGGCACTGTTTGATCAGAAGGAACTACCTATTGCCACATCGCTCCTTTGCACCCTTGCTTCCAGCTCTCTTGTCTATCACAAGAGATGTGTGGTCAGAGTGTGTTTGGGAGCCAGGAACTTCTAATTCTGGCTCTAACACCGTCTTCTTCGTGACGTGAAAGCAGGTATACAGGCATTTTTAAAAAATCCTTTAAAATGGCCTCTAATTGGGGTGCCCACATCTGTGTATGTAGTCAAAGGCATACTAGGCCTGATTTTCAGAAGTGGTAAATACCTGTGAATCCTTTTATTCTCAGCTGAGATTGTAGATACTCAACAATGAGTAGTCAGGGCAAAGTAGTTACTCTTTGGAAGGCTTGAACATGACTTGCGCTACGTAAGTTTCTAAGCATTAGGAAACTAATGAGCAGCACTAATAGTAAGCACTATTCTTAATAGCAACTGGAGTTTTCACATTGAGATGCCTTATGAGATGTGAATTTGAGAAGAGGAGGAGGAGGAGAAATGAAGAAAAATGATCTAAAAATGTGGTACAGTAAAGTATAGTCTACAGAGTGTGTGACTTACAAAGGATGTTGGGAAAATAGGAAGCTTTCATTTCTTTAAGAAACCCCAAAACTCTGTAGTCTTGTAAGACTGAAACTAAATTAATGTTCTTTGCTGTCACTTTAAAATACACTGTCTGCCACTCCATCTTCTCTTTCCCTTTTCTGCTCTCAGGAGACTAGTTCTCCAGAAAGTGGTTTTGAGATTTGGGAGTACTTATTAAGGAAGATGGGATATGGCAGAACACTTCACAACTGTGTTAGGGTCAGACCTCAGAATAATATTTTCATTTCTGAGACCCTTCCTCAGCTGACTTTCACAAATGAGGCTTGTGAAGCATCAGTGCCATTTCAAGACAATCTTATTTTTGTGCTTTTACAAGGAAGAAGCAGATCTGTTTTGAAAGTGACCAGTCTACAGAATATTGTTCCAAATAAATTATGATATTGGGCATCATACCTGATATTTTGGTCTGCTGTTTGTTGTTGGAGCCTGAGTACTGTGGTCTGTGCTGTTTGCATTGTACTAAAGTATGGCTGAGTTTCACTCTGACTGCTGTCCCCAGGGCCCTCATGAAGAAGAGACTCATATCTCATGAGATTACCCCACTGAGCAAAGAAATGAAATAAATAATATTACTCTCTTAGTTCTGTCAAGTATAGTAGCTCATAGAGCCTTTCAAGGCAGTGTCAGCATGGGCTAGATACTGCATCAGTGCATAAAAAGGCATGCTTTACAAGAATAGCACTGCAGAATGAGGCCAATGTGAGCCTAATGGGTGGTGGAAAACAGTGAGCCCTTTTTTTCCCCCCCCCCCCCTCCCTAATGCAAGCCTGCAGACATTTATTTTCCAGCGTGTGTGAGTCTTGGGGCAAATCAGCTTGCTGAAATTCTTCTACAACAGGAGCTCCAAGTAAATCACTGTAGTAGTAGGGATCTTATTTGGGAACCAATTAGAGCTTGTGCTGGTTGTTTCTCCTTGGCAGCTTTAATGAATCTATCAACACAGAAGTACTAGGAAATAAAAGATTTTACAGTAGTCTCCATTAGGATGAAGCCCACAGGCTATCCAGTTCCTTCCACAGTACAATACAATGCTTCAAAAAGACAGAAAAGGTTGTTATGATAACTTAGTCATGTGTGAAGAACCAGGAGAGTTTAAAATGAGTTTAATGATTTTATCATACTGTAACTTTCGGAAGAAATATTCCCCAGAACAATTGCTCTGCCCTATACTGCAGAAAATCTTGCAAAAGCCCACTTGAAATGTGTCTGTCAATGCAAATTAACTCAAGCAGGTACGGTAAATTTCAAAATCTTGTATTATCATTACAGAGAATAAACTCTCTTTTCTTTTTGCTTGTCCACCCCAGTCCTTTCACCCAATGCCTTAGACATATTTTTATAATTAATTTTCACAGCTTATCTTTGAAATACATTATGACATTTGATCATATTTTATCTAAAAATCACAGATACTCCTTGTCGTATCATATAATTTCTAGTCTTTGGCAAGGCTGTACAACAACCTCACAATTATCTGTTGTACCCTATTCCCTATCTGGTGCTAGGATTCAGTTTCTGTTTCAGTTAACCCTTTAGTGCACTCCAAACTGATAGTATCTGTTTAAGAAAAATAGCATAATACTGTCCTGAGAAATGGAAGAAGGCATAAGCTTAGAGAAGTGAATAAGAAGCTGAAGTTCTCTCGACAAGGGGAGATCCGTGACTGTGTAAACATGTAGTGATATTTTTGTTGTTATTGTCCTTTATCATCCTATACATTGAAACAAATGAGAATATAATTATCCAATATTAAGCATGTGTGTCATGCAAAATGAAAACATAACATAGAGTACGGGTGTTTAAAAAGCTACCTATGTTTCTATTTATGAATTTTATAGTGTCAGTATAATAGGAATACTGCTTTTTTGGTGTAGTATTTCAAGTCCTGTTTGCACCTTAAGATAATGAACTGTTGTATACAAGCCCTTCAAAGCTGGTAAGAAAAAATTGAGACTGTGGTTACAGCTACAATGCATCTTATGTACCTGGAACTGTGTATCGGGTAATTAAAGGTATATTTATATAAAGATATAACTTCTAGTCTTTAAAAGCCAATGGACTTGATTTTTTTTAATATAGAAAGAATATTAAAATATTAAGCATATTTAAAATGCTATTATAAATAAAACAAATAAGCAAACAAGATAGGAATAGGAGTGGAGCTTTGGGATGTCATTACAGGGTGTTCTTACAGGTTTTTTGTGTAGCACTCTTTCCACCACCAGAAACTCACTAGACCATGGAAAAGAAAGAATTAGCGGTATTTTATGTTATGTTATTTACTCTTGCATGTTCTGTAGGACCTCATTAGAAGGATGAGAGATGAGTTCCAGCAGTGCATGTATGTTAATAATAGGCAGTACAAATGAGATTATAATAAGAGAATCCTGGATGATACATAGGGAATTAGAGCCAGGAGCCCATATATAAAAGCAGGCATGTACTCAAGTGAAACTAAGCGCTTAGTAAGTCTTTGCAGGAGAGGAACCACAAAGGTGGAGGCTGAGTCAAACTCATCAAGCCTCTTAAAAATTAGTGGTAATCCAAAAAGAAAAGCAAAATCCAGGAGGCCTGAATCTTATTCTCTGAGCTATTGTAGGCTTATTTTCACTCACTTAGAACTTTGTGCTTGAAATTCCTTTTGGGAGAAACTTTTAATTGAAACACTGTAAATTAAAAAAAAAAAAAAAAAGTTGGAGAAAAAAACCAAACCAGATTTACTGCTCTTGGGTTATGAGATGTCAGAAAAATGCAGTTTGTCTCCAAAACAGAGTGTTCTGAATCCCCTGCACATATGTGATGCTCCAAGTGTGAAAAGAAGTACCTTTGACAGGACTGATAATTTTGCATTTTAGAGTAGCTGTCTCTTAAGCTTTCCTAAAGAACCCAGGAATTCCAAGAATTTTTTCATGTGGCACATGTACTCTTTCCTTATTATTTAAACAGGGGGACTTTCCTTAGGGATCAATCGTCAGGGAGACACTTTAGCACGTGTGTAAACTTAAGAGTATGTATCTTCCATTGAAGTCCATGGAGCTTGAGAGGTACTTAAACTCTTAAACACGTGTTTACTTTTTCTTTAAACAGTGAGGCGATAATGTCTAATATCTGTGAAGTATTTTAGAGAACTGCAGAAGGCAAAATACATGATTAGAAGACCCAATGAAAATAGATGAAAGAGAGGAAAAAGCTGTGTTTACTACTATTATACAACTTCTTATCTGTATTTCCAGTAGGTGCCAATCTCTAAAGATAAGTGTACTATACAGCTGCTAGTTTTGGCCGGTGTATTTTTTGCCTATATATTGACAGAGAGTATAAATAATACAAATGATAGATATGTGCACTGTGTGGTGTAAAAGGCAATCCAGCATATCAAAAAACTCTGCATTACAATTCGCTGCTATTACAATGCTGTAACTTCTGTGGTATGCAAATTCATGACATAGAAAACTTCAAAACAAATAATAATAGAAAACTATTTACACAGAGACAAAATTATTGTAAATCATTTTGAGGTTTTAAATTACTTTTACTTTCCTTCCTAAGTGCCAATGATTCCTACCCCTAGTAACTGCCTAGTAAAAACACTGGAAATAGTGTATTTTCATCTTTTATGTAGATGATTATTTAAGAATACATTTAAATCCACACCAAAATGTACTGTTAATACAAAATTAAGTTTACAAATGTTTTCATTCTGCTGAAATACATCTTAAGAGGAAGATAGTTTAAAAACTTGCGAGCATTTTGAACTGACATTTTACTTTAATTTCCAGGAGAAGTTGTAACTGTATAGCAGCCGCAGCCAGAAACTGGGTGGCAGGGTAGCCAAGACTGGAGTGAGGATGAAGCAACACTGGACTGGACTTTTAAGGATGGAGATTGGAATTGGCTAGGAAAGGCTATCAAGCCTGGGAGCTGCAGAAGGAAACACAGCAGGTATGGCACTGGGACTGGCTGAAAAACTAGGGGAAGATGAGAACAGTTTGGCATGAAAATTAAGAGGATGAAAGGTGGGGATGGGGTCAAGGAGAAAGGTGGTGAAAAATGAAACTGCCTGACAAATACATGGAATCAAGGAGGGTGTGTAGGGAATATGAAATCATAAAATGGCCAGCAGGCTGGGAGCTGGGACAGGGAATAGGAGTGAGGGTGCAGAGCTTGAGTGCAAAGGGTGGTTGGAGGTTCGATGAGTGAGAGAAGAGAGATGGATCTGAAGGAGAACAGGGAGGGGAGAATTGGGTCTGGGAGGAGATATGTGGAAATAGGAGTCAAGTGAGTGTTGTAGATAAATAAAGCTAGCCCTCCTTCCCTCACTGGACTGAGTAGCTTTTTGCATTAAATGAGTAACAACCCCAACTTCCCCTGGGTAATAGGAGGGGACCTTTCTCTATTTTTTGAGTTGGAACTAGACTAAGTCATCTGGATTTTTAGTTTGTGCTTTTGAAGGGGGGAATAGGAAACAAATACTTCTTCTTGGATCAGTGTTGTGGTTTAACCCGGCAGGCAGCTAGACACCACACAGCCGTTCACTCACTCCCTGCAGTGGGATGGGGAAAAGTTTTGAGAAAAAAGAGGAAAAAAAAAAAAAAAAAGGTACAACTCATCGGTTGAGATAAAGATAATTTAATAGGACAGAAAAGAAAGGGAAAATAATAATGTGATAAAAGAATATACAAAACAAGTGAAGCACAATGCAATTGCTCACCACCCACTGATGCCCAGCCAGTTCCCGAGCAGCAGACCCGGCCAGCTTTTCCCCTAGTTTATATGCTGAGCATGGTGTCGTATGGTGTGGGACATCCCTTTGGTCAGCTGGGGTCAGCTGTCCCACCCGTGTCCCCTCCCAGCATCTTGTGCACCCCCAGCCTGCTCGCTGGTGGGACAGTGTGAGAAGCAGAAAAGGCCTGGACTCTGTGTAAGCACTGCTCAGCAGTAACTAAAACATCCCTGTGTTATCAACATTATTCTCATCCTAAATCCAAAACACAGCACTATACCAGCTACTAGAAAGAAAATTAACTCTATCCAGCTGAAAGCAGGACAATCGGAGACTGTTTGGAGTTTGGTGGTAAAACAAACTGAATGCCTCTTGTAATGGAAAATCTTTTTCAAATGTTTCTGAAAGATACCTGCAATGTTGCTTAAAAACAATCACACTCTGGACTCACTTTATTCTCCTTTGTCCAGATAACCTCAAAAAAGGCATACTTCATCTGCTCCGCTGTGTTTTGTTCTGGGGCTTGTGATCTGTGCTGTTGCAAAGGGAAGCAGCTGCTGCAGTTGTTTGTAGATCTTCGTGCAGCCTGTGATGGTACTGGGGTTGATCTGATAGCTATTTGGCCAACAGGGCCAGTGCCTTATGCAGGCATTTGAAGCTGATGAGGAGCTATTTGAAGGACTTGAGCTTGAAGCTTTTGCTCCAAAGCAACAATTTTTTTTTCAGTAACAATTTTGAGACAGTGTTTTCAGCTTCATACAGTGAGTTGCAACTATTCCAGCCTGATATGAAAAATGCCTACCTTTGTCCAGAGTCTCCTGGGCAAGACGAGAGAGAGTTTCCCAACAAGGTGAAGGTGAAAGAGAGTATTTTGGAAAATGTATGCTACTCAGAAAGCCAAAATGAGTATGGGCTGTGGAAGTCTGCCTCTCTTTGCTGGATGAGGGCTGTGCATGTCCTGTGAAAGGTGCTAAAAACATCTCGGGCAACTTCTGATTTGAATGTTCCTCTTTTCTGTCCGGTATCACTCGAGTTGTCTTTGGCTCCGATCTGGACCAGCTGTTTTCCATCCTAATCTTATTTCCTGTAGCAATCTGGACACGTTCACAGCAGCGGTGGTTACGCTGGGCGAGGATGAAGCGCTGCAGTTGTCCTTGGCGTGTTATTGTCGGTTAAACCGGTGGAATCTCATTAGGTTAGATTTCTTCACGGTTGCTTACAGACACTGAAGGGTGGAAGATCCCTGTGGTCTGCAGAGATAAAGGCCTTCGGAAAGGAGGAGCAAACGCTTATCAGTGCTGCCGGTGAAAGAAGAACATCTGGAGTCTTTTTAGCGTTGGGCCAGCTCTTTCTGCACCGTCCTGTTGGCAGGCAAATAGCATTAGTGGTAAATCTTGAAGGGCTGCCCCGGGGTCATACCTGTTCCCATAGCTCTGGAAAAGCAGGTTTTTAATGGCGTTAATCAGGAAGGATGAAACGAGGGTGCAAAAGTTGATAATATTGGAATAGTTTTTCCTTGTCTGGGCTTTTTGTCGAGTTTGGTGCAGGCAGCTGACAGACAGTACCCCTTAAAATGCCTGCGGTATTGCTTAAGCGTTTTAAATCAGTCAGAACGACTAGCGGTAGGGCAGGCAGCAGCGCTGGGGTCCTAGAGGAGAGAGAAAGACTTGCTCGGCGCCCGTGTCCGGAGGAAACCGCTCCCCTTCGCGGCGGGCTCCGCGGCCGGGCTGGGCTCTCCGCGGGGGAAGAGGCCGAGCCGGCAGCACCGGGGCGGGGACAGCCCCGCCCCTCGCCCCGCCCCCGCCGACACGTCATGGAATTCCAGGGCGCTTTCCGCCAATGGCGGCGCCGAGCCCGCGGCAGAGGGCGCCGCGCCAGGAAGGCGGGCGCTCGCGCGGGGCACGTTTGGGTGCCAGCCGCGCGTGTCCGCGTCCGCCCCGCTCCGTCCCGCCTTGCCCGCGTCCCGCCGGGGAGGGCCGCAGCCGGTGAGCGCGGCGGGGACAGCCCCTCGCTGCGGGAGGAGGACGCGGGGAGTAACTGGGGAGCGGTGAAAGCACGGCTACTTCCTCTTCGCGTCCGAGCGTGTTCAGAGTTAAAGCTAACAGGGATCATCTTAGAATTATTAATCTCTGGGCAGCTTCTTGCAGCTGGGAACTAGTGCTGCCGGCTTTTCACTTTTGCGGCTGCTCGTTACGGGGTGCGTGTGCTATGTTGGGAATCGATGCCAATTCCGGTGCCTGGCTTTTAGAGTTTACAGAGTATTTGCAAATACTGCATTGTATAATACTGTCCAGCTTTGAGTTCTCTTGCTGGCTGTCCAGTAAGGTGCTGTTCTCTCATAAAATACTATCAATAGATAAATTACTCCACTAATTCTTCTGTGAGTATAACTAAAATCCTTTGTAGTTTCGTTTCCCGGACAGTCGCCTCTCATAAACTCGCCGTACGGTCGTGGGTGTGTCATAGAATGCTTTGGGTTGGAAGGGACCTTTACAGGTCATCTGGTCCACCCCCCCTGCAAGAGCAGGGACATCTTTAACTAGATCAGGTTGCTCAGGGCCCCATCAATGGGGTGTGTGTCTGGTATGTCTACACCAGCCTGCGTAGTGCGGCCCGTTGTGTTTATTTGAGTACCAAAGCAGCCTATATCTGTTTTAGCAGGGTGTTCTGCCCACGATAACACTCTTTTCCTCATCGGGTTTGATTAGCCCCAAGCGAATTGCTCTGCTTACATGGCTAAACTACTTCTGCTGCCAGAGGTAGCTTGGATGTCTCTGCACAGAATTGCATTGCATCATCATCCATAATAAAGATTTTGCAAATCAAATACAGCTCCTTCTTACACCTAAATGCCGGACAAGATGGTGGCACCGGTTTGCGCGAGTACGGAATTTGACTCTGTAGTCAAAATGTAGTTAAGAAAATTGCAAGTGATTGTTCGGTCATAGTAGAGTGGAGGTTACTTTCCCACAGGGCATTTTGTTTCTGATGTTAACAGAAACTAAAGAGTGAATTTTCTCATTAAACAACATGGCAGTGGATACAACTGGATAGGATCCATTGGCAATGCAGTGCTCAATTTACGGTCGCTTTTCTAATAGCTGCATTTCAAACTCAAAATCGTTTGACAGGACTGATACCGGGGATGAGACTCCTCTTCCTTCCCAGACCTCAGATTTTCCTGATGACCCATTGTGTCTGCAGTTTGCTTCCGAGTCGCAGGTGAGCCTGGTGGTCTGCTCCTGCCGCTCAGCTCTTATTTTGCAGAATGAGGAAGAGAGCACTTCCATGGCAGCTCCTCGCCGGGCTAGCTTCGACGGGCCTGCTTACAGTGAGGATTCTGGCATTGCTTCTGTGTAAAAAAAAAAAAAAAAAAAAAAAAAAAAAAAAAAAAAAAAAATAGAAGAAGCTAACAGCAACAAACCCAAACAACCCCACCCCAAACGGCTGAGACGGACTCTGGGGGATGACAAGGTGCCTTGTGCTTCGGGGGGGGGGTGAGAGCTAGAGCCAGCTCGCTCCGCAGCTGGCCCACCTCCCGCCGGCTGCTGGCAGCCCCCTGCCCTGCTGCCCTGGGGCTGGTTTTCCGGGCGTGCGGTACCTGCCGCCCACCCGGCGGGTACGAGTGGCGGGCGACCGGACACGCCAGCCGCTGGGGGCGGCGGGGCGGGAGGGGCGAGGCCTGCCGGCGCGGGGTGCCGGGCTCGGGGTCGGCGGGGGTGGAGGCCGTCCGCCCCGCTCCGCTCCCCGCCGGCGGCGTTGAGCGGCCGTTGGCCCCGCCGTGGCCTCGCGCGCCCCCGGGGCGGCCGGCCGGGGGGGGCGGGGGAGGGAATCCCCCTCGCGCGCGCGGCGTGTCTTTTGTGTTTGTACACACGGCGCCGAGGGAGGGGGCGGGGCCGCGGGCGGGGCCGCGCCTTCCCTCCATTGTGCTCCATTGGCGGGCGGGCGGGGCCGGGGCGGGGCGCGGCGGGCGGGGGCGGGGCCGAGCGGGGGGCCGGCCCTCCCGAGTCAGCCATCTTTCAATTGTGCTCCGAGCCGCCGCCGCCGCCAGCAGCAGCAGCAGCAGCAGCAGAAGCTCGGGCTCCGGCTCCGGCTCCGGCTCCTCCTTGCGCCCGCCCTCCCTCCCTCCCGCACGCCCTCCCTCCCGCACGGCAGCCGCGCTCGCCCAGCGGACGGGGTAAGTCTGGCGCCGCGCCCGCCGGCCCCCGCGCCCCGCCACCCCCCGGCGGCGCCCCGCCGCCCTCCCCCGACCCTCCCCACAAACTTTTGGGGGGCTCGGGAGGCGGCGGCAGCCCGGGTCCCCTTCCCCGCGCCGCCTTCCCGGCGCAGCCGGAGCGGCTCCCTCCGCCGGCACCCCCGGCCCCGCTTCGCGCGGTCGTTGCCCCCCTCTGCTCCCCTCGCCCCCGCTCCAAACCCCCACCAGCAGCCTCCCCAGCCCCTTAGCTGCCTCCTCAGCCCGACATCCCCCGGATCGGGGCTGGGAAGCGGCCGCAAAGAGGAGCCGCTCGCCAGCCCAGGGTAACTCTCCTGCCTTCCTTCCCCTGCTCCCCACAGTTGTTGCTCAGCTTCACCATCTTGTCTCTTTTCTCTGGTCACCGACCATATTTTTTTTCCTATTGCATAAAAAACAATAAAAAGGGAAAGAAATTCGCCGAAGGAACGACCCAAACCCAACGCAATTTTTTGGTTTTCGAGTGCAAACTTTTCCGCTGCCTCCCCCTTCATCTGCACCCACATGGTTTGGAGTTCCTTGCGATTTTTCGGCGTGATTTTTTGCAATTTATTTTTTCCTCCTTTGCAAAAGGACTAGGGCTGCATTTCGTGATTGTTTCCATTTTGTTCTGGGTCTGGGAGATGAGTTTGCCTGTGAGAGGCGCTTGGGAGCGAGGCGGCTTTGGGGAAGCAGTTACATAGAAAGGGAAAGACGGCACCCAAAAAACAGCCCCCCCCAAGAAAAGTTTGTTGCTTTCTGGCACTTTATCCGGACCCTTCCCTTTTTGTACGATAAATGCCGATTTGCTGCCGTTGCCGGCGGGTCGGGGAGCGCAGGCGGGCGGCGGCGAGGGCCGGGCTGCCCGGCGGAGGGCCGACAGGGGCTGCTGCTCTGCTTTCAGCCGCTCCGCAGTTTCGGGGGAGGTTTTCGCCGGGTGGAAGCGGCGGGTCGGGTGCCAGCCCCCCGATGTTCGCCGGGCGGTATTTGCAAACACTTCGCAGGTGACGGGCGGCCGGCGGGGGGAGGCGACAGCCGCCTCTCCGCGCCTGCTGGCGGGCGACTTGCTCGGTTTCAGCCGCCGCCGCCTCGCTATTGAATTCGTGGGCAAAAAGCCTGTATTTCAATATTCCGCGATCGGCAAGACGTTTAATTTCTAATTTTTTTATTTTTATTTTTTTTTTTCTCCTTTGGCGAACGGAGGCGTTAGGCGGCCGCGGGCTGCGGGGCTAGCGGCTCGCCCCGCCGTTCAGCGACCGCGGGCAGGGACGCCTTGCGCGGGGCCGGGTGGCCGCCCGCTCGCCCGGGGTGGGGGGCAGGTGCCGGCGGGGCGTGCGCTGAGCGGGGCGGCGGGGCCGGCCCCCCTCTCTCCTCCCTCCCTTTCCTCCCTCCCTCCCTCCTTCCCTCCGGCAGGTGTAAGGCAGCGACGTCGGCAGGAGCATGGCCCGCACCAAGCAGACCGCCCGCAAGTCCACCGGCGGCAAGGCGCCCCGCAAGCAGCTCGCCACCAAAGCCGCCCGCAAGAGCGCGCCCTCTACTGGCGGGGTGAAGAAGCCGCACCGCTACAGGTAACGCAGCGCCGCGCAGAGGCGGCGCCGGGCCGGCACCGGGCGCGCCCCCCCCCCCCCCAACCTCCCCCTCCCTCCCTCCCCCGCGGGGCCGGCGGGGCGGGGCGGGGCGCCGGGGGGGGGGGGGGATTCTCCCCGCCGCCGCCGCCTCCGCTCCGCCGCGCTGCGCTCCTCCGCGCCCGCCCGCTCCCCGGGGCCGCACGCCCGCGCCGCTCCCCCGCGGCGGGGCGCGGGTGTCCCCGCCAGCCGCGAAGAATCGTAAACGCCCAGCGCGGGCATCGACCCGGTATTTACCATTAACCCCTTCCCGGGCGTTTCGGTACCGGCGCCTAAAAAATCAACACCCTCCCTTACGGTGAACGCGGCTCTGCGATTTTTTTTTTTTTTTTAATTTTTTGTATTTTTATTTTTATTTTTTTTTACTTCTGGATATTTTTAAATGCCGCAGCAGGGCTATGCCGCCGCGAAGTTTATTGTTACCGGCGTATTTCAATGTACTTGTAGGGTTTGATCCGTCCTCGGCGCTGTTTCGGCTCCGGTGGCCGTGCAGGGGAGGTGATCTGCCGCGAGAGGGCGCGACATGCCCACGGATGCGCAGGGCCTCCCGATAGTCGTGCGCTCGGTTGTCCCGAATACCGACGTTTGTGCAGGGGAGGATATAGGCTAGAATGAGCAGTAGCTCTTTTGACAGCCCTCTAATAGTCGTGTTTTCCACCCGGGGAAGTCTTTGCTCGGTGCGGAACGGTAACAGTCGTGGTTCAGCTTGGAGGATGATCTCGGGCTAGGCGTATGTATTCCTCGGGGGAAACATGGATTGGGAAGGAGAAGCGGCTTTGAAATAGTGAACTTAATCGAAAAGTCTGTCGCTGTAGGTGTGCGGCAGAATTAATAGTCCAGGAGAAAGGTAATAAAGCTGGAGTCAGAAAATACAAAGTTTCCCCAGAAATAAACACGGTGTTAATTTCACCGATGGACTTTGTGTCTGCAAAAGTATGTCCTTAATCTGAATTTGTTGTTCTGACACCAAAACTAACACAAGGAAAAAACGCTAGGTACTTTGTACTGATAATATAACACAGAATATAAATTCTGTTAGTTCTGTGAGTGTTGACAGTGTCCGATGTTGGTAGGGAAGAACCGCCAGATTCCCCTTAAAAATGCCCTTGCTGTCAGGCTGATGGCCGGGAGGGTACCAGTGGTACCGGTGGTACAGCCGAACCAGCTAGCTCGTGGCAGCGTTGCGCTTTGCCGCGTCTGCGCCGAGACGTGTTAGTGTCAGTTAGCTAGCGCGGGCTGTCCGCCTCTTCTCTTGGCGAAGTCAGGGCCTCGCGTCCCTGCCTGGGGGATCCCCGTTGAGGCCAGTGGAAGTTTGCGCAGATCGATGGTGAGAAAACCGTGACCCTTTGCCAGTGAAGCTGGTTTTGTATTGTAAATGCTGGGACTCTTCTAGTGAAAGCAGAACGTGTGTGGTGCTTAGTTCAGATGATGAACCCCTATGTTTAAGGTGATGCAGAATATGTTTTGAATACTAATTTAATTTTTTTTTTTTTAATTATTTAATTTTAAAAGGCCGGGTACCGTGGCTCTCCGTGAAATCAGGCGCTATCAAAAGTCTACCGAACTTTTGATCCGCAAACTTCCCTTCCAGCGTCTGGTGCGTGAAATTGCTCAGGACTTCAAAACAGATCTGCGCTTCCAGAGCGCTGCCATCGGTGCTTTGCAGGTGAGCGTTACCGAGGGGAGCACCCTGTCCGGGCGGCAGTCTGGGGGGGTGCTGGGGGAAGGCTCCTTGTCAGCGGGCAGGGGTCAGTGCTCTAAGTGCTGTCGCAGCGAGACCCCCCCCGACCCCCCCAGACCTGGAGACTGAAGGTAAGGGAGGGCTCCGCCTCCCGCCCCCATTGGCCAGCCTGTTTCTAGGGTTAGCCCCTGCTCCGTCTGATTGGTGGGCTGCCGCGGTGGGCGTGGCCCCTCCGGGGGCGGGGAGCTGATCTGGGGGGATGCGCCCCTCAGCCTTCCCTTGCTCAGAGCGGACCTGGTGATGCCCTATAGATACCATAGGCTCAAATAGCGCAGTGACAGGTCAGCAGCTCCTTACAAAGGCTGTAAATGTGTGTGTGTGTGTGGGGGGGGGGTGTTGCCTTTTTTTTTTTTTTTAATAGCCCCCACCCCTCAAGTAGTTGCACTTGACAGAAAAGTGCGTCTCATTAAGACACTTAAGATAAATCTGTTTCCTCTATCCTCGACCTTTGTTAGAGGCTTTGCCTTTGAAAGCTGTGCGGTCTGAGAGGAAAGCGTCGTGTAAAGCTTGTTCTAGTGTGTCCAAATGGAGGTCTTGATATCCTCAAATGCTCTTGAAAGAAAATCAGCTTGACGAGCCATATCTAAGCATGGTTAGGGAAATAAGAGCTTTTGTATGATGTAGTTGATGCTAAACATATTTTTTTTTTTTTAATATATTAGTTAAATAACTTAGAGTATATTGAGGGTGAAATATTGATTGCTCTTTCTGCCCCAAATTCTTGCATCTAAGTTAGGTTCCCTCCAAGACTGTGTCCTTGTCACAGGAACGTTTCCCTCTCATGATAGAAATACACTCCTGATTAAAGATAGGTCTTTACTGTTCTTTTAGCTGTTGAAAGATTGTTCCAGAACCTATCTGCAATTGCAGAATATCTGATATCTAGGCAACATCGTCTTTTTCTGGTTAATGACTTCCACTTCATAAGGGCCAAAATGTATGCTGTGAGATGCTATAAACTTGAGCACGTGCTTAGCTTCAAAAGGTGGCTGCGTGCACTTGCAGAGTTGCTGCTTTTGCTGTTAGTTGTTGTTCTGTCTTCGCTGCTGTGAGTGAATGTGGTAGTTCTTAAATCCTGAGATTTGCCTGTGTGTCTTTTTATCAGGAACTGCTTTTTAAAATTTAGTTAGCAGTTAATACATTTTCAGAAGGCTGGTTTTGCATTAAGGAGTTGTTGGTATAGAACTTGTTATACTATTCCTAGAGCATCCTGCTTGCATATTTGAAAAAACAAACAAACAAACAACTTTTAACCCCTTTGGTACCACGTTGTTCATGCCAGCATGGCTTATTTGGTGAAGTCTCTTAACTTTTCCTGTAGTGATTTAGCAAAACTATGTTAGGGGAAGTTATGGTAGCCGTATCCTACTGGGTATGAAATGACTCACTAATACTACAGTCCTCATCTGCTGTAGTAAATATTTTTCTTTCTCTGTATTAAATGCCCTGTGTTTTTAAACAGGAGCTTTGAACTTGTAAGTTGATTTTGAGGTTCCTGGTAATGAAATAGTTCACACAAGCTGTTGTCTTGCATATATTCTAGAAAGGTGGACCTCAACCTCCTTTCTGTAAGCAAGCCCCATCGTTCCTGCCTTTTCACCCCAACGGTGTGCTGTGTCCTGGTCTGCATGCTGGTCTGATGTTGGCATGCAGAGATGCTTCCTAAGGAGATTGTTAGGTGTTAGAATTCTGTATCAACCCAAAAATGTGTAAACATTGCTGTGCTGGGCTTAATAGCAGCTGACTTAACGTGAGCCAGAAGCATAATTAGGTCCAACACAGCATCTGTCTAACTCAGAATCCTGTCAGCAGTGGTTCAGTAACAGAGAAAAGAGTAACAAACTGTGGTCAGGGTTGTGGTTTTCCCAGGGTAGGGCTTGTCCTTTGCCCTCCCAAGTGCCGACCCTGTGATTCTCACAGGTATGAGGTGAGAACCTTCTGTGATTGTGGGGGGCTGTGGGCCCCCCCCCAAATAGACAGGGGGTGCTTAGGCAGGAAGAAAGTATAGGAATAGGGCAAGTGTCTGATGGTAACTCTCAGACTGCTGTCCCGTTTTTGGTGATTCAAGGAGTTCTGAGTCAAAGGTGTTGTCATCTTATATCTAATAATTCTCAGTAAATTTTTTCTGCTAATTTTTGACTTTTGAATTAAGCCACCTCTTCAGTATCCTATGGCAAGGAGCTGTGTGCCCCAACTGTGTGTTGTGAAGGAACACCTGCTCTTCTTTTCCCTAGCACCTGCCAATTTCACTTGATGCTCAATAGCTCTTACTGTGGAAGAGGCAGCAGACAAGTCATTCAAATAGTGTAACCCAGCCTTTAAAAAGAGAAGTTTCTAAACAAACTAACCTTTTGATAAGATAAACCCTTATCTTGTGAGAGTCCTGCCAGAACGTTGGCTCAGTTGTGTTCTGGAGGATGTCTTCACCAAATGGCAATAGTATGCAACTTTGACATAGAATATTATTTGGTGGTTTATAAGAAAATGGAGGCTTTTATTTTTTGATAATCTAAAACTTTTGATGTTTGCAAGTAATAAAGATAGAAGCCTAGTCTTAATGTCTTTGAATTATTATTATTTTTTTCCTAGTGCTCAGAGACTGACAGTGCTCTTAACTCTTTTCTTCTTCACTAGGAGGCAAGTGAAGCCTACTTGGTTGGCCTGTTTGAAGATACCAACCTGTGTGCTATCCATGCCAAACGTGTCACAATCATGCCAAAAGATATCCAGCTAGCACGCCGCATACGTGGAGAGCGTGCCTAAACTTCACTATGATGGGTTTGTCATTCTCGAAGCAAAATCTTCTTCCTGTTATTGGTAGTAATGAACGTTAGATATTTTTTCCATGGGGTTAAAAGGTACCTAAGTATATGGTTGCAAATGGAAAAATAGGGGACAGAATTGGGTATTGGCAAGTTTTTTTCCATTTTCATTTGTGTGTGGATTTTTAATATAAACGAGGGGACATAAAACATCAATGTGGTCAAAAAATGTTTCAGTGAACAAGTTTCAACAATTCAACTTTATAAAAAAAATTATAAATAAACCTGTCAAATTTTTCTGGACAATGCCAGCATTTGGATTTTTTTAAACAAGTAAATTTCTTATCAATGGCAACTAAATGGTGTTTGTAGCATTTTTATCATACAGTAGATTCCATCCATTCACTATACTTTTCTAACTGAGTTGTCCTACATGCAAGTACATGTTTTTAATGTTGTCTGTCTTCTGTGCTGTTCCTGTAAGTTTGCTATTAAAATACATTAAATGATGCCTGCTTTTAGTCTTGATTTTTAAATATTACATGTGGGTTATATTTGATTAAAAAATAATCAGCCTTGCCTTTCCCTTTTTGACCTAAAATAGTATATGACCTAAATACTTATAGCAGATCTAGGAAACAAACACTGGGGATACTACCTTGGCTGAAGTAGTGTATATGTGAGGGTTTTTTAAGAATGTAAAATTTCTGTCCACTCCACGTGAAAACAGGTTTGGTGAGTATATTACCGGGTAGAGTCTGGAGCTGGACTGGGCTCTCTAACTAAGCTATAGTGCTAAGACAAAGCAGTTTTGTTGCTGTTCAGCTTCCTTTCTTAGTCGACTTAATGCTGAATTTGGAAGCATTTCTGATTTTCATGGTTTTTAGTATGGTGTAAGTGGTGGGGTATGGTGGTTTGGGGTTTTTTTTGTGTGTGTGTTTTGGTTTTTTTTTTGCTTGGGTTTTTTCTTTTGTTTTTTTTAAACCCTTTTGCACTCACATTATATGGTTTCTTGGTTTGTAGGTGTTCACCTTTTGGTTGACTACCTTTCTGTTTCAGCCACATCCTCTAGCATGTTTGAGAGCTTAGTCCATGTGTGATTAGTTTCAGTTTATACACTCCAGTCAAAAAGACACTTTTTTACCATTTTTGTTAGTTACAATACTTCACAGAAGCAGTACTTAGACAGGAGCACACATTTGAAACTTACTATTTTTTTTTTTATATTCCCCACCCAATTGCTGATGAAAGTTCCTGTGAAGAAGTTTACTGCTGAAATTATGTTCTATAAAAACTCTGGTTTAATTTTTCACCCGAAGCTTGGTTAAGGATTCTGATGGACCAGTGTGGAAATTAGTTATGTGGTGTACTTTCTGATAGCTCTTCCAGATAATGAAATGAGTTACAGAGAAGAAAATAATGTAGGCAGTGAACAGATTTCCTTTCTATGCTAAGACCCCTACAGAGCTTATTTCCTGCAACTTCTTTCGAGAGGTACTGAGTGAGCTCTAAACACATGACTGAATTTGTCTGAAGATTTCCAAAGAGGATTAATAGATATGTATTATCTGCTTTGGTTTCTTGAACAGAGCGCTAAAAATTATAGAATAAATCACATTATTCATAACTTGCTCGGCTCTAGTACTGAATGCTGTCTGCCAGGGTTGTGCAGAGTAAAGTCTATTTAAATGGAGTAGCTTGTCACAGAGAAAACTAATGCTAGACAAAATGTGATCACATCCTTTTGGTGCCAAGCAGTTCATAGCTATCAACTAAAAATTAAGGAAGACTTGTCCTGGAGCATCCAGAACAACAGAAATGTAAAAGGTGAGCAACTGAGACTTAGGTGATTTGAGATATCACTTCTGTCTACTTGGTAACAACCCTGTTAAACTTCTATAAATGAATTTCAATATAATTAACTACTTGTTTTGCCCTCTACTCCAGAATTCTGTTTCATGCATCAGTCAACAATTCTGCAACCACCTACACAAAAAGGTAATTAGGCTGATTCTTGTTTTTTTAATAACCTGGAACTGAAGTATTGATAAAGGTACTTTATTTTTTTCTTTCTTAGGTATATTAGAAAACCAAATCTAGAGATTTTGGTACTCAAATGAAATACCAAGTTCTTTCTCTTAAAAGAGAGAATTGGGGTGAGGAATACCATGACGATGCAGTTAAACTCTTCAAGGCAGAAGAATTCGTAACGGAAGACGAGGGGATCAGGAGTCCATGCAGTTGACAACATTTAAGTGTGCAGTGCTACACCTACAGCTTAGGGATAAAATTTTGCCTCTGAGAGTGGTGATGATGGTTGTGGTCCTAGAGATGCCATGTGAATCCTGTTAGTGATTAGCTGTCTATGTATTGATACAGAGTGCTGTCTTGTTTTTATTCCTGAGGAATCTTAGGGCACCACCTCTCTGCTCCTCATTTGTTTTTTCAAGTATGATGGATTTTTATTAACAGATATTTCCACTGTATTGCTGAACAAATTACTTAATCTCTAGCTTTCTCACCCCCTGCCCCAAGTACACTATATTTTTGTCTTTAATGTGCAGCAGCATGAAAATAAAAGCAATTAAATCATCAGCTTTCTATAAGAACTGCTTTTTTTTTAATTAGTATTTTGCCAGAATGGTCAGGTGTCGGTCCAATTTTGGATGGATCTTATAGTTGATGCTGTTTAATGTTAATAGAGGAAGGGGAGTACAAAAGGTGACATTGCTTCCCCCCCCCCCCCCCCCTAATGCTGAGAGTTTAGTTATTTGGGGTTATATTTTTCCAGCAGATTTTAGAAGCTATCTGTCTAAGTATTGTTGGCATAACTCATCCAGAGTTGACAGTTCACTTGTACCTGGGAGTCTCTCAAAGACATGCTCTGCAGTACAGAACGAGCAAACCAAAAAGGTGGGGGTTGGTGGTAGTACAAAAGCTGCTGCGGAGGAGGAACAAGACCGTCTGCGGTTCCTGTTTTATCAACTTTTTTCCTTGTATAGTAGTGTTCCTACAAAAGTGTTTTCGGAAAGTGGTGGAGGGGCAGGAGGACTACGTAGCACTCAAGATCCACAGTTAGGGCGCGCATGGATCGTTAGAGAAGGTAGGATACAGCGTGTTATTTAGAGTTAAGTTTTCAGCTGCTGATGTTGTGATGCTGGCGCTCCCTTCCTTCGGTCTCTTCGGGATTACAGGTTCCTGTTCTCTGGGGTGAAGAAGAGGGGCGGACAAAATGGTTCTCATCCAGTTACGTGCAGCGGCGTGGTTTAAAAATAACTGAAGAATAGTGTTTTGATCAATGCAATTTCCCTATTTCACATGTTGCCATGTGTCCGTCGTGCTGTTTGGAGTGAGCGATAGCTGCTGGTGGCCCTGTTAGCTGTCTGCATGTGCAGGTTTGGGCATCACCTAAAAATAAATAGCCCAAAGTCTGCAGGCATTTACCAAATAGGTATTGCAGCTTGTCTTCTTACTCTCCGTTGCCTGGGCTGCTTCCTCTGGGGCCGACAGGTGGGAAATGAGTCACGGAGGGAGTTAGCTGACCTACAGGACGATAATCCACCAAAACATTTTATTGCTCTTGGGTGTCCTAAATGTTCTTTTGATAAAACAAGGGGTGGTCGTCTTGGAACTGTATGTGCCTGCTTGTTGGGTGAGATAATTTCTGAGGAAACTATTGACAAACAAATATTAATGGATTTAAAATAACTTAAGGGTTTCGTGGGGGCTTTTTGGTGTGTTTGGTGTGTCCGTGTCTGTCCATCCATGTCCGTTCCTCCCCCCACCCCCCTCCCCCAGAAGCACACTTTTCCTCAGCCAGTTTTGCAAGCACCATTTAAAGTCTTACAAGATTTTTAGTATCTTCGGTTGCCATGTGTCAAAGAAATTGTAGTATTTAAAAATGTAAATTCCTGTTAACTTGTGGTGTTCAGGAGTTGTGGGGAAAGTGACTACCATCAAACTTGAATGTGGGCTAATTTAACAGTGACAGAAAAAGAAATCTGCCGAAGTCACACGTGCTGCATTATCTGCAAAATAATTACGGTTTACATGCAAGAGTAATACTGATGTAATACTGATTTAAAGCATTCTCATTCTGTGGCAGAAGTGGCTTCAGATTCCTCTTTCATATTTAAAAAAAAAAAAAAAGTAGACTGAACTTCAGTTCCTAAAATAGTTTACCTCTGTTATTTCCTGGGCAATGGAGTTGCAGCTGAGATTTTGAATACTAGAAACAAGTTGTGGTCATGTGGACATCCTCCTGGGGAGGAGTTTAACTGTATTGGGTGGAGGGATGGACGTGATGTGGCTCCTTACTTGTTGGTGACAAACATATTCAAAGGTTGAACATCTGTTTAAGGCATATCATTGCATGTACGTCTGCATTTCAATTTCTGAATTATTTTGTGAAGTCCTTTATAACCTGTGTGTAATAAGCTGGGTTTTAGGTCTTTGTTTTAGATTTGGATGTTAACAGCTGTATTCAGTCGGTATTTTTCTCGAGAGTAGATACAAAACCCTTATTTTTTTTCTGAAGCTGGATGCTTTGTATTAGCAACACAAAAAGCAAGCTTGCCTACCAGAGCCAAAAATGAAATGTACTGGGAAGTAACCTCAGACTTGAGATCAGTCTCTCTTGTGTGGCTGTATCAAATGCAACTGGTAGTTCTTGAGAGCTTGATTGACATGCAGCTTAAACCCAGCATTTCAGATTTTGTTTAGAAAAGTAACTTGCTGAATATACAGTAACTAATATTAGTGTACCTATGTCTAAGTGATGCATGGCTGAGCTGGGTTCGTCCAGCCCTTTATCCCAGCTGGCAGTAGCTATTAGGTGATGCCGTTGTCCAGCGACCAGATTCATTAATGCCTGCTCCCTGACAGGTTGTAGCACCTACTTGAAATTAGTAATGCCATCTTGTTCAGGAAGGAGGAGGGTAAGTGCAATTATTTCTGTTAAAATAACTGCTCGCTGACAGTCTCTTACACTGGTGCATTTTTGGGATGCATTTTGTAATTTGGGCTTACTGTCCCAGGATGCTCCTTCTTGCCCACTGACTTTCCTGGGGTCTTGGGACCACTTAGTGGTTTGAATCCACTTTTTGATGTGACTGAAACCAGTGCGTCTCACTGGCATACTTCCTGTGCCACCGTTTTTGGTCAATTAGCCAAATAATTTGACTCTGTATATCTGCTTGATCTGAAGCCATAGATCCTACAAGAGACCCTCCAAGAGAGTAGGACTATCCATTTCCCTAGCACTATACAGTTTAGGTTCAGTTTCACAATACGCTTAATCCAAACTTATGCCTGTGCTACCATTCTAATACCAGGTTTTCCTGCCACACTTGCCTCTCTTGAAACTCCGTGATGGGTTACTTCAGTTTATCTTCCGGAGCTTAATTTTAAATTCAAGGTTTAATGAAGTACAGACGGTGTTCAGATCAAAGATGTTGATTGCATTGTTTACTGCAATTTTGTTTCTTACTATAGCAAGCAAACACATGCAACTTTTCTTGGTCTTCATAATGAGTAAGGAGTTAAAAACACTTTTCATACAACTTCACTTCAAAGGCTTGAATTCAGAGGAGGAATTCTAGTGTCAGGAAAGTTTTTTTTTCCCTGGTCCAGATCACCCTGTTGATATTGGGGAGCTGTTTGCTCAGCTTTTACTTGTGTATTATTCCCATCACCATGTATAATGAGTCATCCTCACTGATGAGATTTTTTTTGCACTAAGTGGATGTTGCAGACTTGTTTATGGCAGGTTTGCCTACAAACAGACAAGTATTTTGCTGAACAAAAAGCCACTGTTGATGGTTTGTGGGTTGGTTTTTTTGTTGTTTTTTTTTTTTTTTTTAATCTGAGGAGGCTTTGTTATCTTCTGACCTGGATAATACAATGTCAAAAAAACTAGCTCAGTGTGTGAAAAACGCTGCGTCTATCAATAGTAGAATTAAAAAGGGACCATTACGACTGCATAGGCTGATCTGCTTAATGTCAGCCACTAAGTTTCATCGGATGGTACCTAATCCAGTTCATATTGTCTTTTTGAGTTTAAAATATATGATGCTTAGCAGCGCATGTAGCAGAGGCTAAAGACTTGCTATAAAAGACAGTGTGCACACCAAAAACATCGCTAGGGAATGTGAAGGGACTGTCTGGTTTCTGTTCGGGAGAGCTACTGTCACATAGTCGATTAAGGCAAGAAATCGCTCTAAAAAGAACCCCCACAAACTATAAGAATTTATTACTTTTTACATATGTTTTGGAAGGGTGCCTCAGCATAGCACGAGCCCTCTTTTGATGGTTATATTTCAAGCAGTGATTGCCTGGTTGGGGGAGCAGACCCCCCCTTATTGCCTGGTCTCATATTGTTGGACAACTATTACTCAGAATGCATCCCTCCCCTGCTACCTGGATAAGAATAAAGTTGGGCCAGAAGAGTTCTGGTGTATGGCCAAGTATCTGCTCCGGATGAGACGAGTTGGTGACATTTCAGGGGCTACAAATGGAGAAGTAGGACTGAGGAGGGACACACAGATAAGGACGTGTCGTCTTCTTCTCTTGCCCTTGTAGCTGACACTCTCACTTCTCACTGGACAGAAGTTGTGACCTACTTCAGAGGGACCGTCTGCATAGAAAGTTGGTTTCTGGGTGTTGTCCCAGAGGCAGCTGTTATATCTGGGGTTTTTGTTGGTCCCCCCTCTCCCCCCCGATTTGTACCACCCCTTCCCATCTTCCTGGCCCATGCATGGGGATTTTAATAAAATTTAAAATAATAACAAATAAATCGCAAAAAGCCCCAACAACAACAAATCTGATCCTTGTAGGAGATAGGTACCACTTTTTCTTTATCCAAGAATTTTTCTGTGTATGCCTGGCAGTGATGGAATACTTCTGAATATATGGGGAAGGACAGCATGAATTGTAGCTTTAAGTGTGAGGGGCTTTTTGGTTGCCTCCTGCCTGTCATCCCTGGGAATATTACCTGTTACGTGATCACAACTAAATAAATTTACAAGAAATTATTTATTTAAAATGAGGAGTATTGTCTAATTGTGAGAAATGGCTGCAAAATGCTGAGGCTTAGGAATGCTCTCAGTTGCAGCATGCCTAGACAGGAGCTTTCTGCTTTTCCCTTGATGGTGATACTTACTGTCCCTGTGCAGCAGTAACACTGAAGATCCAGACACTTGGGTAAAATCCCACAAAAGATGAGGTTGGGGTTAAAGGCAGGTATGGTGTGTGCTCTCCAAGTCAGCGTCACGTCGCTCTCGAGTGGGAAATAAGCCTAGATTTCTGTCCGTCTCTCTTGATAACGCGTTTGTAGGCTTACGTGTAGGTTGCGGTTGGAGACGTGCGCGCGTACTCTTTGCTGTATTGTCCCCTGCCAACAGCATCCCCCTCATCTCCTGGTGCAGGCACGCCATTACACACAGCAGGAGCTCTAACAGCAGGGGTGCTTTATGTTACTAGAAGCTCCTGTGAAGTCAGAAAGATTTAAGAAAAAAAAAAAAAAAAAGCCTGAAAAAGGAAAAAAAACCCATCCCTCTGGCTCTGAAAACCACTTGTGTCTCCTGCTGCTGTTGGGACTGAGCGTTCTTGTCCCCCCTACCTTGACAAGAGCCTGTCCTCACCTCCTCATTGCATTATGTTTGCGTTTATGTAGATGCTGTTTCATGGAAGTGTCCCAAGTAAAACCCAACTGGAGAACGTCTATTCCATGTACATCCTGCAGTGACTGCGAGCTAATTCCATATGCCGCAATGATAAATGTTAACCCTTGGTTTTGCCCCCACCACCGTTTGCTCATGAGTAATTAGGATAGTTGATCCCCTCTCCTGCCAACCTAGATTTGTGAGAGATTTTGCAAGTTCAACTACTTTTGAGTTTTCCTTAGTGTCTGTTGAAGTTGGTGAGGAGTATAATTACTTCTTCTGCTTTTACCTTGCGGAGGGACTGCTTTGAGGAGAGGACAGGCTGAGGTGACGTAGCAGTCATCGGGTGAGAGATGCTCCATTCTTTCCCCTGTACTGGAGGAGGAGGAAGGCCAAAAATTATATTTACAGTCCTGCTCAGGCCTCCTGTCTAAATGCATCATTGCCTGGCAGCTGAGGCCCGGTCAAGCAGCCTGTGGGTGGGAAGGCTGCCAGGTGAACACATGGGCATGGATGCTGGCCGTGAGGAGCACGAGCGGGAATCGTGGATGGCAGGATGGGCGTCCCAGCTGGGCGCATCCCCGGGACCGGTTACCGCTGAGGAGCTGTGTGTCCCTACATCTAAAGGCTGGAGTGACTTCAAACAGTCTCTGTGCCTGCTAATTTGGGGCACGGGAGAGTTGCCAGGCTGAGGCACGCATAGCCCTGAGACCTCAGGCTTCGGCTTAGCTGCGGAGCGGGTAGGGAGTTGGCAGGAGCGACGCAAGCTTCCGTGTGCTGGCTTGCCAGCGTGCTTTGCCCAGAGGGGCTGTCTCCACGGGCGAGTGGATGATGGCTTTTTCTTTGTGCCTCCTTTCATCTGTGAGCACGGGCCAGAGAAGACGCACGGAGGAGGGGGAACCTCTACAGCCGGGCTGGCCTGGGCGCGTGAGCAGGCGTGCAGAGCGCGGGGGTTGCCAGGCTAATCCTTGTGCTGCTCTCCCAGGAGGACGGGGTGAAAGCTGGGACTTCACCAGCCAGATGCGAGCGACGGGGGAAGTCCGGGGTGTTGGTTTGAGAGATGCTGCCATGGATGCGCACCCTGTCTTGCCATAACCGGCACACTTGAGGCCGGTTGTGTCAGAAGGGCTTTGCCGTATTCCCAGGGTGTGACGTGAGCTGTGGCTAGCAGTGCGAGCTCTCGTAGTAGTCGCTGAACTGACACCAGGGAGTTGTGCCTTGCTGCTGACTTGACCTGGGACTGGGCTGGGTGGGACGCTCAGGTGTTTCCCGAGACAGATAGCACCAACCACGGGAAAGCATTATGCGATGTGTGGACCTGCAATAGTTGTTGTTGGCTCCCTCCAGCCCCCCTCTTCAGGTCTATGTGTGGAAAAAAATGAGCAAAAGCATTTTTCTTTGCTGGAGTTGTTGAGGAAGAGGGACTCATTTTCTTTTAGTGAATTGGGGGTAGGTGTTTTTGGTGGAGCCACCCCTATCCCCATGACAAAGGCATCCTTCCTCCCTTCCATTCCCTGGTACATGGACTGCTTTAAATTGATGGGTACTTGCCCTGGTTGGAAGTTATGGAGCCGATTCTTTGATATAACTGCCAGCTATGCTGCGCAGCTCAGAACCAGCGAAGTTAGGAAATGTTTTCTGTCTGATGTCAGCTTGAAGCCTCGCAGACACCGAATCCCTCTAGAGGAGGGCACATCTGTTCAGGAATCTGATCTCATTTCTGCCTTATAGATTCTCCAACTAAATGGACCATTTGCTTTCATGAAAGTAATTGCTTTGAATGCTGTGGAAAAAAGAAGCCAAAGCCACAGACACTATCTAACCTCGCTAGTGTTTATTCAATAAATTAATAAAATAAACACTAATAGGGTAGCATTCAAGTTCACAACAGTGCAGTAATATATTTTGAAGCCGAGGTGGCTGTTGCTAGCAGAGCACGCCACGCAGCAGCCGCTAGCTGTAATGTAACAAATCTGGCTACGGGTGCAGATAGGGGTTATAGTGCACCCATGAGCATCCTGGAGCTGGGGCGTAACAGCTCCGTAGAAACACATCTGTTCCCTGCCACGCTGGCCAGGGGCTGCTCTGGTTCCACTGCCAGCTGCTGCCAGCGCTGAATTTGTCCCCCTGGTCTCAGTTACCTGAGCTACAGGAGATCCTGTAAAATACAATGCCAATATGGGGGGGGGGGGGCTGTTGCCCTTGGCACCTTGCTGCTGAAGCTGCTCTGACCTCCCTCCTGCCCGGCTGCTGCGCAGGCAGGGCACGCGCTCCCGGCATGGCAAGCGCAGAGCTTGTGTCCCCGAATACGGGGAACCTGGGGCACTCAACCTCTTTCTAGGCTCTGTGTCAATACGACTTGCGTACTCGTTCTACAGATACGCGTGTAATTATGCCTTCCTCGCTATAAAGCGTCTTCCTTTCCCTGCTACATCACCCTGCCCTCCTCTGCCACATCCGTAGCCTTACTGCTCCCGACCCACCGTACAGCAGAAATACTGCTGCACACCCTGTCTGAAGGGAGCGGCGGGTGCATCTTTCCCCACGCACAGACTCCCTCGCCTCCCTCTCCTGCCGCCAGGTCCCTCCAGTTTCTGGCCTTTCGTATGGCGGGAAGAGAAAGCTCATTTCTGCAGGTACCACAGCTGCTGCAGGGGCTTGGCTGGCTCAGGCCATGTCCTCTAAAGCTGGCAGCATCCTTCCCTCATAGTACTCAATTCCCCTCACCTTCTGACTTTGGTATGAGGTGGGGCAGATGCTTTTTTATATGCTTAAATAATAATAGACATTATTTACTATATTACAATAAATAATATATTATTAATTGTAGATTATATATAAATAATATGTATTATTTAAGCATATACTGTAAATATATTACTATGAATAAAACATTTTTATATCATTATATGTGCATGCATATATGAAATATTTTATAATATTATTTAAGCATATGAGGTTGGGCAGATGCTCTTTATATGCTTAAATAATATTATTTATTATAAATATATATTTAAGCATATTAAAAAGCATCTCGTCAACCTCACACCAAAGTCACAAGGTGAGAGGAATCGAGTATTATGACAGAAGGCTGCTGCTAGCTTTATATATCTATATATGTTGGGGTTTTTTTTTTCTGGAGGGCTGGTAAAGGTAGGTTGCCTTAGGTTTACTTGTTAATGTTGCCTTTTTTTTTAAGAAGAAGCAAAAGTTAAGTGGGTTCTTCAGAAAGAAGAGTCATTTTTACAGACATACAGCTATTAAAACGGCACTAACAAAACTGTGGAGCTCATGGCTATTACCCCGGCCACAGCTAGCAGGGGCCAGCCCAGGCACTGTCTTTAGGGGGGGTGATGTGCTGCGGCACAGGGAACTGCGATTTCTCTCCCTCTCGTGCAGGCACCTGCTCTCTCCTGCCCTCTCCTCACCTCCTCCGAGAGCTGCCTTTGCAGGTTTGAGGCAGATGCAACGCGGTCCTAGTGATGACCTCTTTCTTGGGTGTCTTTCATTAGATACTAGAAGGCTCCTTTCCTTTCTCTACCGGCATGCCATCCTATTGAGATTCCAGGACGTGCTCCGCAGAGCAGCTCAGAGTCAAGGTGTGTGCCTCAGGTTCCAGCTTGCAGAGACGGTGGGCAAGGGGGGTGAGGAATGGGCAACAGCAAAGCCGGTGAGGGAGCGAGTGTCCAATTTCAGCGGGCTCCTGGGTTGATTTGGTGTCACACAAAGATGTGGTTTCTCCTCATACCAGCTAAGGTTTTGTTGGGGTGTTGTGGGTTTTACTGCCAGATGGAAGAAGATGGCTCCAGTTGGGGACCAGGAGAAGTACCTGTGCTTTCTCTTCTAGCTTGAGGAATACGCGTATCCGTCCCCAGGCTGGAGCTTGTGCAAGTAGATGTCATTTCTCCCTCTGACTCCATGTCCCTGCCCTATGCACGTGAGAGGAAGGCAGTGCTGTTAGTTTAAACTGTTAGCCCTGTGCAAAGGGTCTTTTGTCACATGAAAAATGGTTAAAATTGGTAGGAAGAGTGTTTTAGTTCTGGGCTTCCAGAAGAGTATACCACCAAGCTAAAATGACCTTCTCAATACTTGACCAGTGGAAGAGCCTCATCCCCATCCAGCCCGGCTAAGGTGGTACCAGCAAAAACTAGAGGTCACCCTCGCCATAAGGTGCATGTGCTGGCTGTGAGGTCCGGCTGGACGTGGTCCTGCCCCTGTTCCTTCCTTGCTGAGAGCCTCTCTGCAGTCAGCTCAGCCCCAAGGCTCCAGGGTCACAGCAAATGGTCCCCCTAACCCTCCCAGCGCCCAGCCCAGCACCCTCTTGCCGAGTGCCTGGGTCATGGCTGCTCCTGTGGGCCAGCCGAGGGAACGGCCCGTGGGGGTCTTGCACCTGCAACAACTGCAGGTGACCAAGGCAAGCCCACCTGTGGCTTGCACGGTATCAAAATGTCATCTACTGGGAAATAGCGTGGGAGGGACAGTGTGGACCATGTTTGTGATGCCTGAGCTCCGAAATCCTGTTTTACATCAGTGTTTCTCCACTCATTTTTCTTTATGTCTCTCTCCCCGCCGCATCCGTACCGCTCTTCTTCCTGAGGACAGCTTAGGCAGGCTCTGCCAGGAGGGAAAAATATTGGATGCCGTCTGGAGCTCGCTTTAAGCACGGTAAAGAGGGAGCAGACAAGGTCCACAGTAAGCTGTTTGGCACCACGTAGAACTGCCTTTATTTAGCACCATGGTGCTGCTGTCATCCTCAGGATGTAACCTGGCGCTAATGGCTTCTCCAGTTGGTTTAATTACGATACGCTGGTCCTGAGATGCTGCTGCTTTCCATATTGTGAAGATTCACAGGGTACCTGCTGCTAGATCCCATGGGTGCTGGGAGCTGCTGGACCACGGTGCCAAACCTCAGCTCCTGGGTGAAACTTAGTAAGATGCTGGGCTATAGCTTTGGGGCGGAGGCAGCCAAAATAAAATTAAACAAGCCTCTACCCATCGGTACTTATACAATGCCGCAGTTGCGACTAGTGCTTCACGGGTTGAGGAGGAGCATGTTGGAAGCGTTGCTGTATCAAATAAACCCAGAACCAAGTACAACAAACCACAGGGTAGAGCAGAAGCGTGGCGGAGATGCAAACAAGCAGAAGATGAGGATCGGGGAAGAGCTGCCCTGAGATGCAGTCGGCGGCAGGGAGGCAGACACCCAAACCCGCCCTGCGAGCCCGGGAGCAGGCTTTCCCTTCCCCGTCTTGCCCAGAGAATGACTTTCGCAACACCTTTGGGCAAGTTACATCACTTCTGGACTTCCCTTTTCGCTTCTAAAAACGAGGTGGCTGCTTTTATGCCTTCGCAGCAGTGCTGGGAGGATTGTTACCGTCTGCAACGCGCTCCAAAGAGCCACCGACTGCTCTGTAAGACATATCCTGGAGATGAGGGCTTTAGCCCCCAAAACACACCCTCCTATTACAGGTCCTGTGAAAGCTGGAATAGATGCTCCGCTGTTTGCAGGGCAGGAATCCAGGTGGGACCATAGGGGAGGTCTCTCCTGGGCAGCTCGGAGAGGAGCGTACTCTTGCTGATGGAAATCTGCTTTCACCAACGTCGCTGAACTCCCTGCTGCTTTAAATGCTAGCCTAGATTTTAATAATGATATTATTACATTGCTGAACAGATTCAAACAGGGGGAAATACATCCACCTTATTTAAAAGCAGCTAACTGAGCATATTTTATTTAATAAAGTGTCATAATGTTCTTTTGGCACTAGACCCGTCCTCAGTGTCACCCGTGTTGGTTCCTGTGTCTCTGTCGGGTATAGGGCTGCGCAGTGCCGACGGCGGCGGCCGAAATGTTTTTTTCTTAGGAGGAACCAACATCTTTGGCTGAGGATTTTGGCCCCACTTTGTGACTGCAATCAGCCAGTGACGGTTGAAGATTATGACATTAAAAATATATTTTTTTAACTACAGTTAATTGATTCTCACGGGAAATTAGCATGCAATGGGCCGTTTACTCTCTATTTATCACACACTTTGCTAAATGACATCAGCACTGCTCTCTGCTACCGTATCTCTGCTGTGACCGATGAATCTCCTCATACCTTGGTGGTGCTGGGCTTTGATTTCGGAAGGCAGAGGCTAAGCCCAGCTGGGGCAGGCAGCAGCCACCCGGCTCTGCGGATGCGACTGGAAGACAAACGCTGCCGGATGGTTTCAATTATTCCGTGGATGCTGTGCCGTACCCTGCATCCCCATATTTCTTACTGCTTCTTTCCTTTTCCTGCCCCACTGCGGCTCCGTCTGGGAAGCCAGAGCCACGTGCGTGTCTCCAGGCTATACATCAAAACTAGGCTTTCTGCAACTGTGGCTCTGCAATAAACAACGAGGAGAGCATGTCCCTGCTTGACTGGTACGTTAAGCAGATGTTCGGTATCTAGACCTCATTTCAGGCAGGCAGAAAAGAAAAGGAAGGAGAAGAGGATGATTTTCCCTCCTCCCTAACAGCCAATGATGCCCTTGCAAACCTCCTGCGTTTGCGACGCCAGCCTGCAAATTTGGCGTTAACAGCTGTTCTTGAGCTGCTGGCCGGATTGCAGGGATGCTGCCTCCCAGGGTATTTGAGCATGTGTGGAGCTGGCTCCAGCTGCAGAGATGGAAAGGGCTAAGAGGATGCTTTAGAGCCACTGAAGAAATGCTGAAAGAATGTGCTGGAAGCTTGGGGGTTAGGGGGCTGTGTCACATCTGAGCTGACTGCTTTAACTCTCCTTCGAGCTAGTCTCCTTTATATTTATTTCTTACAGAAGCGGCTCAATTTTTCATAACTTCCCTGTGTAAAAGGCTTATCGTTATCTGTTGTTGTCATTATTCTCCAGGGTTACACATCAGCTCTGTGGTAGAAATGCAGCCCTAAGAACGGGCTGAGCCATCTTGGCTCTCGGTCCCGTTTTTGCATCCATCCAGACACCTTTGCCCTCGCCCACAGGCAGAAGCAACAGGGAAATGTCCCATTGACAGAGGGATGTCATGAGCGTTGTTAATATAACAGGGATTTCTAGGCACAAAGCAAGAGCTCATTAATGTGTACATGTGACCTAGTTAATTGGGGAGACTATAAATACCACTCTACCTGGGCTGGACCCAGTCAAGATGATGTGGCTTGCTCTGTTTCACCTGAGGGGTGAGGAGCCGAGCGGGAAGCTCCCAGCCCTGTGCGCCAGCTAAGAGGTCAGCCTTCCCCTTGCCAGGTTAATCGCCCCCCCGCCTTCGTCTATGCAAGCACTTGTTAAAATAACCCCCTCACGTTCCTATTTAAGCCGCTTTAACTGCACAAATGACATCTATGTAGGTACAAGAAAGACAGCGGTCAAAATTATAGCCAACGGCTATCTGGAGAGCAGAGCATCCGTGCAACAGCGCTGTTAAATTCTGAGTGTTTGGTGGAAGAAAATGGAAGGGCAGCGGTGCCCTTTTCAAGCTGTTCCAGAATAAATCCATCACTGAGCAGAACCGCTCTAATCCACGTGCTTCATAAGGGAAAATTTCCTTTCGGCAGCAGCACAATGGTCGCCACGACGGGATGCTTGTAGCAGAAGCCATCTGAGGGCCGCACCAGGCAAAGAGTCTGCGCTTCGCAGGGTGCCGCGGGAGTGACAGTCACCGGGCTGGTTTCCTCCGCTTGCCTGCTGAAAAAATCAAAGAGCATCAGTTGTGGTGACAATGGTGGAATCTGTTTTGGGTAAATGCTTCAACTTCCCGTCATAATAAAAGGTTTCTCCCACACTAAGGTTTCTCCTTAGTCCTATATCCACGTGGAAGAGTGCCACCGGAGCCGCGCTGGAGGCACAGCCGTGGTGAGAAAAAACTCTGCCGGCTAATACAGCGGCCATTCCTCTTACAGCAAGGCAAGGATGCGGGCAGCACGCCGGTGGGGACCTGGCCAAGTCCTGCTCTCCAGCCAGCACTCACTTTGCCTTGACTTCAGCGGGACTTGCAAGAGAATAAAAGATTAAAATCATCTGGGGAGGGAAGGGCAGGTATTGAAGGGCCATGCTTTTTACATGTGATGGATGGCTTGCAGTCAATGAGGCTATGCAGCTTCACCGGGCGTAAGGGACTGAATTCAGACCCCATCGAAGGAGGCAACGGCTTTCTCAGCTTCAATTTGTTCCCTCATCTCTGCTCTGCGGAAAAGAATAAACATTTTACGAGAGCTGAGGAAGAAGGAAAAGAAAAAAAAACCCCAAAACCTCTTGGAGTGATTACTTTGCTAAAGTAGTTGAAAATTGCTCCTGCCTGTTATGCATCTATTCTGGGAGCAGTGATACTGAGGAGTTTAGTGAGGAGTTGGGGTTGGCTGTTTGGTGTGCACAGGGGCATTTTGGATGCTTTTCTGTTCTTTTAGCAATAAGACAAAAAGAACTGGGGGTAAAGGACTCATCTGGGAGGAAATCTGCCCAGGGCACAGAGTCGATTCAGAGGTAATAGGGTGCCTGCGCGCAGGGAAAAAAAGTGATTTAACAGAATGCAGGGCTCCGTTTCCAAAAGTGCGGAATACCTCGAGCCCGGGGGGAGGTTTTTGCGGGAGCTCGCCCCTTTGGCAGTGCTCCTGAGGGCAGCAGCCGTCCCAGTGCCCGCCTGGCTGGGCTCCGGCCGTCGTGATGCCAGGCACCGTGGGACAGCGAAGGCCATTGCAGCTTCACCAGAGCACCCAGCGCTGATCGCTCACCCGGAGAAACCAGCAACCGGGGCTGCAAAAGAGGAGGTGAAGGGATGGGGAGGAAGCAAGGGGAGAAACCGAGGGTGTTTGCTCAGCAGACACGCTGAGGCTGCCCAGCACCGTGAAAGCTGGATCCCTTCCTTCCTCTGAGCCGGTCTCATTGAATGAAAACAAGAGGCCAGAGGCTGAGGTTTATGGCTGGGATGTCTGAAACAAATCAAAGGAAAGAATATTTGGCTTGACCAAGCATGGCAGGGAGCGTGCCAAGTCTTTCGTGTGGGAGCACGGCCGAGGTGTTGCTGCACGCTGGGTCGGGGGTGGCGGGTCCTGATGGGCAGGAATTGATGGCGGCTGCAAGGGACAGGCCAGCAATCACAGTTATTGGACAGGAGTTTAAAAAACCATAGAATAAACTATATAGCTCAGTGAGACAAGGAAAGGAAAGCTGGATGTCACCCCAGTGGTCTGCAGTCCCCTTCAGGGACCTCCAGTTGCACTGTGCTGCTTATCTCCTGCCTACCCAGCCCCTTCCCCGTCCCACCTCCCTCCTGCGGCAGAAGTTGGCCATACAAAAGGACAGGATTTCGGAGACAAGATGGAAACGGTCATTCTTTTTCTTCCATCTGTGTTTGCTCACCCAGTTGTCTGCCTGATTTCCTAAGTCAGACTTTAGCACCTATCACCTCACCCTCGACCCCCCCCCTAATTTTCCTGCCTTGCCATTTGGGTTTTCCCTGGGCATTTTCCTACCCCTTGGGCTGTGAAATTTCCTGCTACGGTCATCCCTTGAATTTACACATGCCATGCAAAGGCTGACGAGGGGAGATGAGAAGCATGGCGGCTGTGCGAGGGGGATATTGTTTGTATAAAGCTTCCAGAAATGAGAGCAGAGCGTTGAGCTGGACGGCAGGGACGGCTCTGCAGCCTGATCCCACCACGCTGGGCCACCTTTGGGATGGAGATGGGAACGGGGCTGGAGGAAAACATCTCTCCTTGGGCATGTTGCTAGAGGAGCAGCAGAAACTCCTGTATGAGCTGAGCCAGACAGAAAGAAGCAGCGTCTGTGCCTATTTTAGGATTTTGTGCTGCTGCTCCTCACCATCCCGTCCAAATACTTCCCTTTAATGGATGTTGCTCGAGAGGAAGCACATACATTCTCCTGTGAGAGGGTGCCTGTGCCTGTAAGCCTGTTTTCCCAACGCTATAAATTGGTCCTATAAAAGATGTTACCTCTCCCTGCCTCTCCTTAATAACTAGGTGTTGTGGCTATAACAACACTTTGCCGCCGTCATATTTTTCACCGAGACTCAGTCCCCCCTCTTTTTTCCTGCTGGGTACTGAACAGCTCTCAGTAAAGCCAGGAAGTCAATCATCCCAGCATCCCCAGCATCCCAGCAGCCCTCATCCCAGCATCCCCAGCATCCCAGCGTCCCTCATCCCAGCATCCCAGCATCCAGCGCTGGCGGCAGCCGCTAGGTAGGGCAGGCGTGGTTGGGCACATGGATGTGAACAGAGGGGTCTGGTGAGGATGCGTTGGGAGGAGGTGGGATGCTGGGCACAGAGGGGAGGGCAGCAGCAATGGGGCCACGTGAGAATTCGGGAGATGGGTGGGGGTGGCTTGGGTGCATATCGCGTGGTCCTGGGCAGCCCTCCCAGGACCCTGCTCTGCAGTCGTGCAGATAAAACCACTGTTTATTCAGATTTGCCCTCCTGGGAGGATCGCTCTGTCACCGTGTTGCGGTGCCCTGGGGGGACCCCAGCCCCAAGACATGAGCTGCGGTGCAGGCTACGGGCTTATCCTTGGAGACTCAGCCTTCCTTGTGTGTGAGGAGCATTTTTGCTGCCCTGGTCGGGCAAAGGCAATCAGTGCCTGCCCAGTGGCAGGTGCTGCCCTGTGCCAAACCCTCCTGACAATGCAAATCTTGGGGAGAGACGGAGCAGCAAGGGTGCCCGGCTGGCGCTGGGGCAGCCCATCTCCTTCCCATCCCAGCCCCAGCACGCCTGTGGAGAGCACCAGAGACCCTGCTGATGGCCCTGGCAACTCAGAAGGGGAGCGGAAAGGGCGACTTTCAGTTTTATTTAAAATCAGTAAATGCCCAACTCCCCCCGTCAAGTGACGAAGCAGGGAAGTGCTCATCTGCACCCAGTTTCCTCCCATCCAGCACCACTGGGACCAGCAGCAGAGTTAGGTCCTCTCCGCATGACAGGCATCCAAGTTGCAGCACCTGCCAAGTCTTCACGTAGCTGCTACGTCAGGCTGCTCCTCTTCTTCACACACGTGCAACGGGAATGTAGCAGAGCAAATGGCATCTGAAAGTTCACGTTTCCAGATTTCTTTTCCCCGAGGACCTCGGAGCCCTTTCACTCAACACTAAAGATGCAGCGTGTGCTTCTTCATAAATAAATGTATTCCTTGGGTGCACAGCGTGTAAGCAGAGCGCAATGTGGGTGCTGAAAGTCTGTGGAAACCCAGTATCAGGGCGTTATATATTGCAATAATAAAGGTTTAAAATAAATCCTTAGAGCTTATTCTTACAGCTGAAACTTTGAGGTACCCTTTGGTCACTGAATAAAGCCTTGGGGGGGACTTTCAGTTGTGGTTCACCTCTTCTTGTCTCACTAGGATGCATGGCTGGGTGCCTTAGGGGTAATGTATGCTGGGGTAATGTATAATGTATGTATGGGGGGGCTGTATGCTAGCGAGGATTCATACCTCTGGGGTCGATCCCACCTTTATACTTAGAAACGGGACTTAAACACGTTGATCCTCTTTGCCGTTCATTGCATGAAGGAAAAGGGGAACATTTAAAAGGCCACAAATCTTGTCAGCTCACAGTTGGCATGTCCTGGCCAATAGGTTGAGCAAAACCAAGCAGCTGAAATGTCGTCTCTCTCTCTTGAGCCTAGCTTTTTTTTACAGAAGATCCCACCGTCTCGCCATACGTTCATTCCCTCTCAGCTAAGCTGCAAACGTGAGACCCTCCTGCTGCAATGCTGCAGTAAGTTGCCGTCAAGAGCAGCCTCCTTGCTTTATGCCATTACAGTAAAGCATGCCCAAGTATTTGCGTGATGGCAGTTTTAACGAGCTAGTTTTCTGATGATGCATATAATCTTGTCGTCTCCCTGACAAATTAATGCTTTAAAAAAAAAAACCTTTTTAACTAGCTAAAACGTTAACCATTATTGCCCTAGGGCTTATTAATATTTTGGTGTGCAGTAGCGACACTGGAATAACGCCAGGAAGTTGTAGGTATTAACGCTTCTTTGCCTGTCAGCATATTTTAAGTCTTAGGTGTGGGATGTGGGTGATTTAAATAATTCCCATAGATTCATCAGCTTCCCTTGTCACATGTATGGGGACAGGAGAAATCACACATATGAGCGTGCTTAACAAATGAGCTGTCTAACGAAGGGCTTTCGTCTACAGGCATTAACCATCTACTGTCAAACAGATCAGGGGGAAAAAAAAAGGCATAATCCCATGTCAAAGTTTCATACCGTGTCACGCCGTCTTTGACGATGGGAGCTGGTCCCACCCCGCACGTGAGAGACGGTCCCAGCATCACATCGGTGTTCAATGCATTTGGCCGCGGGCAACATGTAAGGGCCCCGAGTAAACAAACCTGGTTAGTGGGAAGCTAGTGAATAACAGGAGTGAACTAAACAAAAATGTTATAGAGTCTGATAGGAAGAGGTTTATTTAACAAAATCCAGTGAAATCTTTAATTAGGCAGCCTTGAGCGGGGGGTCAGCAGCCACACGAAACAGAAGAAACCCAAACCATAAAATGAGCATAAATTTAATATCAGGAAAAAAAACAGTCACGATTTTTTACAAGTGCGCGTACTAAACAGAGGCTTTCAGAAAAGACGCTCTGAGAACACACCTTTACCACACATAAGGGTCAAACACTTGTAACGCCGGGCCCTGCCTCTGCAGCAGGGCTCGCCAGCCTCAGGCACTGCCCGCAGCAAAGGGGGGCTGTGGGGCCAGGAAACCAACGTGCTGGGCAGCGCTGCTTCCTAACAGCCCAGGTAAATCCATAAATTTCCATGGAAGCAGGAAAAACGCTACCCATGATTTGCCTGAAACCCGTGCATCGGTCAGCAGCGCTTTTGGGGCATGCGAAATGTCACCTGGAGCTGTTGGATGCCACCAGCTCCTCCCGGCTTGCTGCAAGCAATTAAAAAGCATCTTCCTCGGCTCCAGCCTTTCTGCCCCTTGGGTTGGGACTGAGTTATTTATCCGTGCACGGTATTTCTCAACCCATAACCCGCCTCTCTGTTTTCCTCCTGGAGCAAAGGTGGGGGGGTGTTGAAATGAGGGTCCCCACAGGCTCAGAGAGAATGGGTGGCATTGCTGGTGGCTGACTCCTCACCCGGCTGTTGGGAGGGCTTTTGCTGCTGGGGGTGGGATGTAGGTAGGGGTCCTGGAGAGCTTGGTCCACCTGCTTTCTAGGGTGTAATGCGTATGTGTTTGTCATCCCTAAATCCAGCGCTCTTGACAAGTCAGGTGGGATTTTTACAGTGGATGTGGGCTGTGAGCTTCCATCTATTCCCCCGTGCTTTAATCTGTTTCCCCGAAGGCTGTCTGGGGCCCTGGCCCTGCTCAGCCCGAGCTGGGCACCTCTCCCACAAATGTTTCCTGGCTCCCCACGTGCGGGAAGTGGTTTTGGGGGATGTTGCGGAAATTCTTTGTCTCCGCTTCCTATTTCTTTTCCTGCTCGCCCCCCTCAGCCAGGCGTGTGCACTGCCGGCTCCGACAGCCTTGTGCTTCCTCCTTTTGGTCCGTCTCTGGCCATTTATGCTTGATAAAAGATGGAAAGGGCTGGGGTTTTTAATAGCTGGTGTTAGCCTGGGCGATACCCCGTGCGCTCGGGTCCGCCCGGGTGCTGGTGCGGCTGTCCCGGGCAAAGCACGGCGGCTTTCGGCCAGGCTGCTCCATCCTTCCTGGAGACCAGGGTGGCCCTTGCTCTGCAAAATGTCCTCCCCGTCAGGAGGTTCGGGTGCAGGCTGAGGGCCTGACTCCTTCCTCCGCTCAGCCCGGCTAAACAGCTTTATTCCCACAAATAACGGGAGGTGGCACGCCGCGAGCGCTGCCAAAATCCTGCCCCTTTCTGACAGCGCTGTGGCTTTTCCTCTGGCTTCCTTTGTTTGGGATTAAACCGTCAATTATTAAAAAAAGAAATAAAGTCTTAAAATAACTTTCTGGACTAGCTGGTGATCTAGAACCCCCCCAAGTGCCCAGGTAGGTGTGGTGAGTCTGGAGCCACAAAGAAAAGGCCACGGTGACCTGTTTTTGGTAGTGGTCTGCCCTGCTTGACCTGACTTGCATGATAAACACTATGCCTTAGTGAGCCAAAAAATAAAAGGCCTTGAAAATTGGGATCTCTCAGTGTCTCAAATTAACCTTTAAGACCGCTGGGCTGTTGACTCGTGCATCGTGAGCGCAGGTCCAGGTCTCTGCACGCCCCCCCCCAAGGGAAGATGCTCACCCCGCAGCCCTGGGAGGGCCCCTCTCCCCCCCCCCCAGAGCTGAGGCTGCTCCCCGTTTCCTTCTCCTGCTGCAAAAAGAAAGGAAGGTGCAGCCTCGACAATACGGTTTTAGGGCCAGGATTTTTTAAGCGCAAAATTCCTGGGGAAATGCGAGGGTTTTTTTTCCCATGCGCTGCAGCACCAGCCGCTGCTGGGAGGGCAGCAGCTTCCCGAGATTGTTCAGTGGTCACTTAAGCAGAGTAAGAGCGAGTTCCCCTGCTGGTAAGGAAGCCTTTAAAGAAAATTTCTTTCTTGTTTCTTAAGGTAAGGGAGGGATTTAATTTTCCTCCTGCAGATGCTCCCCCTTGCCTGTGCCCTGGGCCCCAGGCATTGCACTCGCCATGTGCCTCTATTGCCTTTACGGCAGCTGCTGCTGACAGCTCTGGCTCAGGGATGGGATGGGGTGGGATGAGGTAGGTGCGACAAATATAGCTGAAATCTATGGCTTTCCCTTGTCAATTTTAATGAAAGAAAGGAATTTATTTTTCTTGTACCCAGAAGAAGCAGCCACGGGAGCGGAAAGCCGTGGGCGCTCGTGTCCTCGAAGGGGGAAAGGGCTGGAACTGAGCCGCTTGTCAGGCAGTAATTTGCAGTGCTAGGAAGTGGATTTGTGCTACGCAGAATGCGTCTGTGCAGGGAGGAGGCCGGCGGCCGTGCTCGCGTTGACGGCGATCAGGTAAGTGCGGCTCTGGAGCGGGAAAGATGGGCGCGTGCATCGGTCCCATCCCGTGAAGCCGGGAGCGTGGCAGCAAGCTGTGGCCTCAGCCCAGTCCATCGGGTGCGACCTGCCCACTTCCTTGTGGGCAAAATGTTGCAATTCGCTGGGAACCTGCTTGGGAATAAAATACAATATTTATGGAAAGTAGGGAATATCAAGAGGGATGTGTTAGGCAGCCTGACAGCACGCAGTAGTTTGGGTTTATGGCTTATGATCCAGTAGCTACTGTACGGTGGTAGGAGCGACGCTGATGCCGCTGCAGCGAGGGCCAGCCCAGCTCCTCTGCCTCCGGCGCTGCTTCGTGCGCTGTGAGCTTGTGTGGGAGCTCACAAGCTCACCTGAGCTTGTGTGGAAATAGAGATGGGATGGCCTCGTGGCAAAGGGGTCTCGCTGTGGATTGGCAAACCCTGGGCAAGCTGCGCTCCGTGTCTCATCGCCCCCATCAGCACCACAGACGTGCTGATCACCCCAGGCGTCGCTAGGCTTGGTATCATCTTGGAGCTTCAAAGCCTTCAGCTGGATTATTATTTTCTTTTTCTAGGCATTTAGCCTGTACCTGCAGCTTTGATGTTAGCTGGTTTAGGTCAGAAATCGGTGAGGCTGAGTCTTTCTGTAAGCCAAAAGGAGCCCACAGGAGGCTGAGCACCAGGCATCTGCCTTTTCCAGGGTCTTTCCCATTTCTATGCTCTATGTATTGCACCATGGAAAAATGGAGGGTATTACCGGGGAATTAGGATGGATAAACTTTGGAACAAGAGTGAACACCGGTAATTTGGTAACTTCTCCCACCTACAGCTTCCACGGGCTCCGTGGGACTCCCATCCCTCCTGCCATGTCTCCGCATCCCAGAAGCATTCACCCCCTGCAGCAGACGGGGAGACCGAGGCAGGGATGGTCAGTAATTACCTGCTGCTCCTGGACAAGTCCCGACTGGAGTCCAAAATATAATTTACAAATCCTAATTCTTTAACTATAGCCCCATCTAATGGTCTGATCCCAGCCGCTCCCGGTACAACGCTGGTGTCTGGGTGGATGCGAAGCCTCCTCCAGCGCTGGGGTTTCTCGCCACACCAACGGCGCTGCTGGGCCAAATGTTTCTGGTTGGGGACGCAGCAGCGGCAGGGGCTGCTGCTGTCACCACGCTCGGGCACACCGGCGGCCCTGGCCATGCCCCAGCCTGCTCCTTGCAGTGCCGGCATGGTTCCCCCGCTCTTGACTGGTGTAAAAAAGCAGCAGCGCCTGCGGCCGCTTTGATAAGGCATGCTGGGCTCTGGCTCCCGCCGCCTGGGCACGGCCATGCCAGGAGGGATGCGGGCTGCCGGGCTTGGCTCGGGAGCCAACACACGGCTGTTGAGAGCAGCAGGATTTGTGCTGCGGGAGCCTTGCGCCGGCTTTCCACGAAGGCTCCGCCGAGGTCCTCTACTGTGCCCAGGCTGGTGCCTGGCACATCTTCTGATGGGCGCCCATACCAGAGCGATGCAGAGCCGAGGGCAGGAGCAGCTTGGTGCTGCCAGTGCTCCCGCGCTGCTCAGGCTGTGGGGAAGGAGCGGGCTGCCCGGCATGGCAGGCATTGGTGCTCCTGTGTGCATGGAAGCAGCGCTGCGATTAATGGAAAGCATTTAACGGAAAGCCCTGCGATCCCTTGTCTGGAGGGTCCCCTGCATGCACGCAGGAGCACACGTGCACGTCAGCAGCAGCCCCCTGGGACACGCTGCCCTGTCCCACCACGTGCCCCGGCTGCTGTGGGGGATGCCAGGCAGAGCCGTGGGGGCTCGGCTGCCTCCCAGCCCTTTCCAGCAAGGACAATGGGCAGCAAACCCATGGAGCGGGTCCCAGGGCGTACAGCCCGAAGAGCCGCCCGCTTCCCCAGGGTTGCCTGCTCCTGGGCTGAACCCCCGTTGCCATGCAGAGCTATGCACTAAATATCCTAATGGTAACAGAAAGTTCACCTAATGGTGATTTTAATTGAATTGAAGCTCCATCTAGGGTTAAGGTATGAAAGGCCACGAGAATGGAGGGCAGTGGGGCTTGTTTTGCAAGGACGACTCGGTTCTGGCTGCTGCCTGGAGGCCGAGGTCCTGCATCTGCTTTGTGCCTTGCTGGGTGAAACATCCCTCGCCGCCCTTCTGCGGGCAGGGATACAGGCGGTGGTGGTGCTGGCTATGGGGGTGCTGGCAGGGACTGCCCTGAGCCCATGGCGGGCGTTGCTGCTGCCTTTGGAGGACAGCTTCATGCCAGGCAGCTTACTTGCTGGTTTAGGGTGGGTTGTGGTGGTTTGTTTTTTTTTTTGGAGCTGCCTTCGCACATATCTTCAAATGTCCGTGGTGGCTGAAACCCAACTCCCAGAGCCAGACATGGCTGACGTTGTCGTCCGGAGCCAAATGGTGGCGTTGCGATGATCCAAAAGCAGGCTGGAAAGCCCGGCTGCTCTGAGCATCTGCCCAGGGCAGAGAGGCTGGAGGTGTCCCCCTGCCCTCTGTGACGGCGTGGGGACGCTTTAGCCAGGTTATCCTCGTGTCTCAAGGGGTGCACTGCCACGGTGTGTGCATCCACAGCTCTGTGTGCGTTACCCGGCCTGCCTGGGTAAGTTCGTTAAGGACCCGGGCTGCTAACAATGTGATGGCAAATACCGACGGTGGATGCCCAGCAGGCACCCAGCCGCGGGGCTGCAGCTCCCCTCCCTAAAGCCAACTGCAGGGTTACAGCCAGGAGTGAGGGTTTTCCAAGCCTGGCTGAGAGAAATGCTCCTACTGATGGGCAAAGCAGCTCCTCCATGCAAGAGGCGGTTTTCTACACCACTTCCAGTTGCGGTGGGTTTTTTCCCTTCCCCCCCCCAGCTTTCTCCATGCAGGAGGTTGTGCCTTGACCTCCCGTGTGACACAGGCCCTGAGACCCTCACGCTGGCTGAGTCTGAGCGGGGTCGGTGCTGTTGGGGCTCTTGGAGAGCCCCGGGGGCACGTGGACACTGGGAGGGAGGTGGCATCATCAGGCATCATCCCTTTGGCTCCGGACCATGCGCCATGGTGAGAGGGAGCCCAATCTCTCCCACGGCCCTAGTCTAGCTCTGAGTTACGCACTAGCCCTCAAAAGCACAGATATCCGGCAAGCCAACAGCCAGAGCCTTTGGCTATTTCTCTTTTTTCTGCTGTTTTTGGTCATTGCCCTTCCCTTGGCGCTGGGGAAGGGGCTCCTCCTACAGCCAGGGCCGGACCAGGCTGCTCTGCTGTGGCTGTGGCTTGCGGGGCTGGCACCCACCGAGCCAGCCAGCCCTGGCCAGGCTGGGCGAGCAGGCGGCTCCCCACTCCCCTGCCCTTTTCATTTGCTTCGTGGCTGCTGCAAGCCCCACCAGCGAGGCTGGGGAAGGAAACCCGGCCCATCTGCCGGCAGGCTGGCTGGTTTTGGGGGAAGCAGAAAGCAGCTCTTTGTGGGGTCCCTTCTGCTGGGAGGGGGAGCTCGCCGCCCCAGCCCCCTGTTTATCCAGCAGTGGCGGGCTGGCTACAAAAGGCTACCTGTAAAAATTAGTTTTGGCACAAGCATCCCTGGGAGAGCCTTTGCCAAGGAAAAATTTTGTCGACAGGCTCTAGGAAAACAGCATTACTCATCCGGGGGAAAATAACCAAGCCACGTTGAGCAACCTGCACAGATTTATTCAGCGCAGCTTTATCTCTGACTGGCAGTGGGGTGCCTGCAAAAGGATGGTGCTTCTCCTTGGTGTTACCCCACGTCACTCAGCTTGCTTTGCCTTGGCTTCGTGCAGGCTTGAGGGTCCCCACTCCCCACTGAGGGACGCGCCGGGCCGAAGGGGAGCATTTGTGGGGTGTAGCTGGCTGGGGCACAGGGTGGTTTCAGTGCCGGGGCCGTGTGGGGTGCTGGAGGTGGTCCCAGTGCTCTGCTGTGCTGGGGCAACGTCCAGCCCCGGGGTGCCGGCTGGGGGCAGCTGAGCTTGGCAATGGGCACAGCTGAAACCGGCATTAAAACATTTCCTGCCTTGCTCTTCCCATCACCAGGCATGCACTGAAGTCACTTCCCTGAGTGTATGAAGCAGGCCAAGGCTTAATGACTCTTTTTTTAGACAGGAAAAACCTCTGTTCTTTGCAATCGAGAACCAAATTTTATAAGCAAGCTCTGCTAGTTGCTCTGCGCTCGCTCTGCAATCTTGTTTGACTATCCTGACGCAGACTGCAAATAACTTTCCGGTGTTTTACAGCATGTGTCGAAGATAAGAGCCTGAGAAATCAGATTTGAGTCAGTAAGTAACTGTCGAAGCCCCACAATGCAAACTACGGCTGCACTGCAAAGGGCAGAAAGTCCTTGTGTGCCTTATATTAGCTGGGAAACCCCTTTTTCTTCCCGGGCACGGAGCCGCCCTTCGGCTCTGAGCACCTGCAGAGCGCTGGCTGAGACACCAGGTCAAGCCCTCGGCCGGCCCGGGCGGCCCCGTTTGCTTCATCGGGTACAAAAACCTGGAGATGAGGAGGAATGGGGTTCGTCTCCTTGTACAACTGACCAGCCCCTGCCTTGGGGGGGATCAGCCCTGCAGGGCAGGGGTGCATGGCCAGGGGGGACCGAGCCCTCGCTGCCCCTCGCCTGGGTCAGGGGTGTAGCGAGTTGCACGGTCTCAGCCCCGCGGCTCGGAGGCCGGGCTCGCAGGAAGGGGTATGAGCAGGGGCTTTTCTCAGTGTGATGCTGCAATATGCAATCGATATCAGAGTCTGTGTTCATTTTAATTTTAGTTTGTGGTAATTTCGGGAGTTACTTTTCCCTAGCAAGGTGCTAGGTGCATGAGGTCTATCCAGGCAGGTCTAAAAAGTAAGCCTGGGTCACAGCTGACTGCTTGTGGGGTGCAGGAAGGGTTTGAAGGCCACGGCTAAGCCAGTTTCATGAGCAGCCGCAGCCAAACGGGCCCGTGCCCAGCCCCGGGGCCGAGGAGGGTTTTGCTGGGCTCCCCGCGGCTGCGTGGGCAGAGCTGCCCCTCAGTCCGTGCTGCAGAGCCTGTTCCCACGTGCCCTAAACTCCGTCCCCTGCATCCTGTGCCGTAGCTTAATGGCCGTACAGGCGTTTTACTAACGAAATGGTGGCAGAAGGCCAAGCATTTGTTTGGCTGGGTAAGCGGCGGCAGCCCTCCTGCCCACAGCTCGTCAAGAGTCCCCGGGGGAGAGCCCGCATTTGAGTTTCCCTGGGCAGACGAGATGCCAGCAACCCCGGTCATGCTTCCCCAGCGCATCCCTGCCCCGATGAGGGAGAGGAGCCCCGAGCTGCCCGGCGGGGTGGCACAGGAGCTCACGCAGCCCCGGGGAAGGGGAGCGGTGAACCGGCCAGGCCAAGGGAATCAGCGTTTTTCATTCAGACCAGCTACTTGGTCAGGGGAGCACAGCCGAGGGGTATTTTTGCTCAAAGGCGCTGTGAGGGGTAAGACCAGCCCTCCTCCTGGCCCCCAGCACAGACCAGCCGCCAGGTCGGGCGAGAACAGTGACTGTCACCGAGCAGCCACTGCCTTAAAACGAAAAGGTATGAAACCTGAAATCCAACACCGAGGAAAACGCTAAACTCAAGAGGAGAAGCGGAGGCTGAAATAAGGGATTACTTCCCCAGATGTGACCACCAGTTAGGTGTGCCAGTGTTGGGCCCCCTGATTAAAAGGAGCAGGTTCCTCACCAGCTTTTTGACAGAGGTGGTACCAGATGAAAATAGTAGAGGCCAGGAGGAGAACTTGTCATCGAGAACAAGTGCCACCTTGTTTTTCCTCATTCCTTGCAAGTTTCTTATCTTTAGGATACCAAATGATAACTTTGCATATGCAATATCTAGATTGCATTTCAATATCTGTATCAATACTAATCTAAATGGTTTAATATACTTCAAGCGAATCTGACGCTGTTTCAATGAAACACCTTTGAAAGGCCTTCGACATGCAACTGGCAGGTCTCAGATGAGTGGTATTTGGGGAAAGATTTGGGATACCATTTCATGCTTTGCTTAATCTTCCACTACGCGGTGCCGGATGTAGCTGTGGCGTGAGGCTGGAAGTTTTATTTTTTAGAGCAATGGACCCAAAAGCACGTAGCTCACATTTGTAACCTGCCCTATCAAACCGGCTGTCAGTGCAAACACCGCTGGCACACCTGAGCCCAACGCAAGCACGCTGCTGTCGCAGAGCATGGGACCAACGTTACCGCGGGGACTTGCACATCTCTACAAGTCTCTTCCCACCAGCACGTGGTAAAGCAGAGACCCAACCCCAAAAGCTTTCCCTTTTGTACGCTGCCTCCGCATACAGCGAGCAGGAGTGAAAGCACAGGCAGGCTGGCAGTGGCAGCTGAAAGCTCCTGCCACTGAGCTTGGTCTGCAAATGAACTAACAGCGGGAGCCGGGCTTATTAATTCGATCTGTTGGTTTTGGAGGGAGGTGGAATGGGGGGATCAGAGCAGAAATAGCTAGGAAGCAGCAGCTTGCAAGAGGGAAATGGTAATTTCCACAAATCCTGGATGTATGTGCATTTTAGCTGGGCTCTCGCTCTAGCCGGCGCCTTTGAGCAGTGCCACATGTACGGAAGGTGCTGGCCCAGTCCCCGTCGTGTGCAGATGCAGCCATCACACATGGCAGAGGAGCTGAAGGGCGGGCAGGAGATACGGGACTTGAACCCAGAGGCCAGGAACAGGAGTCAAACGGGCTGGGAGGGCTCAGAGGGCTCGAGCTGGCTTTTTCCAGCTTCCCCTTGCAGTTGCTTCACTGCAAATATACCACAGGATAGAAAAGAGGATGGGGATTGCAGGACCTGGTGGTAGAAAGAAGACAACATTGAGCTGTCAGAAAGCAGCCTTCACATTGCTATTCTAGATTAATAAGGCTAACTACTGCCCTGAGCCGTTGCTCTGTCCGGAGAAGTGGCTAGCACTTGGGTGAAGGATGGCTACGTTACTTCTTTGTACTTCAACAGGTCTATGCAGCCCCCTTACAATTTCTAGAGCAACAACTGCATGAACAGGAGGAGGTTAAATGGCTAAACTATCCCTTAGACAGCAGACTGATTTTATGGCCAGGCCCATTACAGTTACCTCAAACGTTGCATCCAGCTGCTCTAAATCACACAGCATTTAATCTGTGACTTACAAAGCAAAGTACAAGGCAGAAAGTGCTAAAAGCCAAGGGGCGGGGAAGGACAGCAAAGAGGATAGGCAAGGATAATACCATACAGCAGCCCAGTGGCTTAATGAGCAAGTTGTTTCAATGGCACTGCTTACCCTTCTGGGACAGCAGAGTCAAGGAAGACCTTGCCTCGGTATCTCCCACGCAACTGCCTCGAAGAAGAGGCCGCACAAGCAACATGCATGTTGACAGTGCTTCCGAAAACAACATCATTTCTAACAACAGTTTGTCCCTCAGATTATTTAGCTTTTCTCAAAGGACCAGTATATTTGGAACTGAGCTTTGTCAAGCTATGTTGCATCACCTGGATTTATTGCCAGTGACTCAGTTCATTTCAGAAAGTGTTTACAATAACTCTCTTGTGGAAGAGCTGCCTGAAGTCAGCCATGAGGAGTACAGTGTTTCACTTTTAATTGGAGAAAGGGGAATTTATACATGCATGAGACAGGTAAAATAGGTCCAGTTGGGGTAGGCTTGCTGCTGTAATTACTTCAGTTTTCAATGCACTTGCACATTTCATACAAAACTAGTCTGTAGCGTACCTAGACTATATGGTTCACTGAACTTCTCAGCATCTTGCTTCCAAGAGCACAGCACTTGTTTTGTTCTCACTGAAGAGACCTGGAAACACCAGCTTGAGATGCCACTGCCTAAGGGGGCAGGTGGGGCCAACGGGACCTGGACCACAGCTCAAACTAGTACAAAACCTGCTTCTGGCCTCAGCCCCAGGATAAGCTACTTACTAGTAGCGGGTAAGCAGCAAAGCGTGATTTTGGCCAAGAGAAACCTTAGCATAACTAGCCTTTTTGCCTCTAGGTTGATGATGTTCTTCTTGTTCAGTCTAAACTGTGCATGGTCCTGCCTGTCTCTTGCCCTTTGGGCCACGGGCTCTTCAGGACAACGCAGCCAGCCCCTACTGCCCCTCGGGGCTGGGCTCATTAAGCCTCAGGGGCAAAGGCAGGCACCTTTCTCCGAGGCAGAAAATGACTCGTAACTTTTGGTCGTAAATCCAACCCTCTCTGCTATGGAAGATCACTTTCGAAAAGCAAAGTGACTATGCTGTTCAAGCTGGGCTCTTCTAGTATTGACAGACAGCCTCATCCAGTGAGCTAGGAACACTTCTTGTGCAGAGCCTTTGGCCCAAGTGATTTGGCTGCTAAAACCCACAGTGTTAGCATGGTACCGAATTTTTAAAAATGAGAGGGAAGATGACAAGCTTATCTTAGCTGAATAGCCATACACAGCAATGCCAAGGTTTCCAAGTTAATAAAAAGCCAACAGCATTACAGATAAATGTATTTTAATTAGGATTAAATACTATCTCAAGGTATCTTGAAATCGCACTTGTACTGTACTAATCAGCCAGAGGCAATAAAAAAAGTCTGAAAACGTAAAAGTTCTAACATCCAACACACAACAGTAAGTGCTGCCATTTAAAGCGACAAACACCGCTCCCAAGAACAGATATTCTTAGAGGAAAAAGTTGTAACATTTTTGTATGGACAAAAAAATTTAAACTGAAGACCAGAAGAAATATATTAGTGCCTGCCTTTTTAAAAGTTTTTTTTTTTTACATTAAATACAGTTTTCTTTAAAAGCAAGGTACTTTCTAAATTCATGGTTTATATACTGTATGTACACAAGAGCAGAACATTGTACAGTGTTTTTGGATAAAGCAGCACTAACTAGCTATAAGCTGGTACGGTGTTGCTGAACCAAATGCAAGATGACAAGTTAAGTACTCTAGGAGAAGTATCTCCATGGTTGGTATGAGAAAAGTAAAGTATCATGTATGTACAAACTGATTATTCAAACAAATCCTGCAAACTCCACATCATTTGCCATGGAACTGTACATGCTGCAGCTAATCAATGGAAGTCTTACTGCAAGAACTGATCCGAGAGACCCAAAGTAACCATTTTCTTTCAGTAACAAAGTGCATTACCCATGCAGAGAGCACGTATGCAAGTCATCATTGCAACACATCACCCCCGGGCTGCAGGGCTCCAAGGAGAGCGGATTCTTACTGCAGCCTCAAGTCAAGTAGCCATCTGCATTTTTCCGCTATACAAAATATGAAATGCCCCAACCAAACCATAGGAAATTGAGATTAAAGCTACATTATTAAGTATCTGTATGTGCACTCTGCCTTTCTGCAGACAGTTACAGATTAAAGCAGAAAGTTTGCACCCACGTATCACCAGTTCAGACTAAAATGGACTGGCAGTGATTTCCATAATTAGTGCAACATTAACTCCTATACTTTATCAAAGTGACTTACTGTTCTTCGGATGTACAACATGCTTATTCAGGTTTTACAAAAACGGACAAACCAGAATATTGTGCAGAAAACTGGTTTCAGGTTTGTAGATATATATATTTTTTTTTTTAAAGTCTACCCCATTAAAAACCCACCAAACTTAGAAATAGTCTGTGCCCTGTTCAAAGTCAATTGCCTCAAAAAATGACCTTTTTTTATTCTAGGGTTAGCAGCGGGGCAGAGAGATTAAGGTTCTTCTTGTTACATGTATTTTTAACTGTCATTCAGTTTACATCTTCAGAAGAGGTTATTTGCTGTACTTTCAGGATGCTGTTCATCCTTGTCTTAGCCACGACACTGGTTTAAGGAACTGAATGTTTCTTCTTCGATGAGGACAGAAGCGAGACAACTTGTTTCTAAACTGCATCAACTTAAAGTTTCAAGTTTTAATGGTGTAAAAATCTGACATTCAATTACAGTTAAGAGAAACTTGCTACACAGCAAACTGCATCCAAATCTACCAGTTATTGGTGGGACCTTTAAATTAACCATTAACAAGTTATTCAAAGCATCCAGACCTGGAAACATCAGATCACCCAGCCAGTGAGCCAGCAACTCCCTCCCCCTTTTTCATGAGGCTTTAACAAATGCAACTGATGTGACCTTAGCACTGGAGCCAATGACTCCCATTAGTTAACTCCAATATCCAAAAGGGCTAGGGAGATCCTGTGTTAAGCCCAATGCAATATGCATTAGTGTCATGGAGCAGGAAGATCCCAGTGTCTACTTGTTAAAGTTCACACAAACCATACAGATACAGGATAAAACACAGACTCAAAAGGATCCATTATGTTTGAAAAAAATTCCAAATAAAATGACATCTTCTGCACAGCCCAGCCTCAGACACAGCCACACCTTTATCTAGTATAATAAACTCTGTAGTAAACTGTTTTTGACCTCCATAGAGAGTAGGAGTTGTCAAATTTAAGGAGATAAACTCCTCTCCCTGGGTACTGGTGGCTGCCAGCATACACTTCTTCGTGACAGTCTCGTCTGTACACAGGCACTATTTCATCTAGCTGAGGCTTGTTGGCATTCTTTTTGGCTTTTTCTTCACTGCTAGTATTTTCTGCAAGGGGAAAAAAAAAAGGTGTCAGTTAACATGGGTGGATGCTTTACAAGAGAAAGTTAGACTGATCTGTTGTGGACAAGGCACTCTTTGTTAGTTTAAAAATCAGATGGGTCAAAGTGGTTCATACCAAGGCTATGGCTAAAGCATTCAAAAGCAGGAGGAACAGTAAGCATGCTCACTTTATTGTGAATTTTACAGTCCTATATTACAATCCACCACACCCATCTCCCCAGCACAGCTGGGTTAGTTTGTAGAGATGCTAAGCTCTAGTTTTCATTACGACATTACCCCACATTGACTGCTACTGATCTGACATACTTACTACTACCGATTACTTAGTAGTAATATCCAGAAGGCCACTGCTTCCTGTGTCAGAGCAGTTCCTTCTAAGCAAATCACACGTTCATTTCAAAACCTTTTTTTCTGATGGTATGCTAAACTCCCCTGTAGGTAAAGGCTGTTATCTGTGTCCTGGCCACTATCAGGAATTGCTCTTAAGCTGTTTTGTTGAAGCCTCAAGGAAACTTCCTCCCTAGAAAAAGTTCATGAACAGCGGGGCAGGATTGTTCTTAAGGTTTTCAGTGTGCAGATCCACTATGCTCTACTATGGCACAGGTTTCAATCTAGCTTACTGAATAGCTGAATTGGACAAGAGGGCACATTAAGGAGCAAGTAAAACTTAGGAAAAGGATTTCCCCACCCTCAAATGCTTTAACCTATCTGTGACCAAGTGAGGTGACTGAAGTTACTTTCAGAATTGCACTTCCTATTTAAAATGGAAGACAAGATTCCAGCTAGATGGAAGCTGGGGGAACTAGGAGATTACACAAGACAATCAGTTGAGTTTTCCCCCATGGCAAGCTCTGTAGGACTGGTAGTTTATATAAATAAGCATGCTTACCTTCTTCTTCATCCTCATCATCACTGGATTCGCTGACATGCACACTGACTGCAGTATTAGGGGAGTCTGTCCATTCAAAATACACCCCAAAACCAATGTCATAATTGTCTGTAGCAAACTCCCAAAAGAGGTAAGACCCCTCTTCATGAGTTGGTACTCTAACTGTAACCACTTCTCCTCGGCCCACTGTGATCACAGAGTCTGCATCCTGCCGGATTTTTTCCTTGAAGTCTTTTATCTGGGGTCGTGTCCACATTGATGGGGCAGCTATCACTGGAACAGAATCTGGAGAGAAGGGGGAAAATATCCCAGTTAAGCTTTTGCTTCAGTTATTTATGTTGCATGCTTAAGTGTGCTTTAGGGGCACTTGAGGACCACAAGCATCAGAGTTGCTTCTAAGTAATTTACTTTTTTTTTTACTGAAGAAACATCTTTTCACAGATTAAAAGTTACATGAAATGCAGTGCAAATTTAGATATAACCATGCACACAAATTCTACCAGTATACCTATCTGCCACATTTAGACTGACAGTGCTTACACAGAGAAGACTCAGAAGACAGACATACTGCTACAGGTGATGGGGTTACATTGCACAGAACCCTTCACTGAAAGGATCTTTAATGCGACGTAACCAGAGGTTGTGATTTATCTAGAAATTGTCAAATATTGACTAAAATTACTGAACACCTCACTATGCAGACAGGGACCATGCTAGTGTTGGTTCCATACTGGGATCCAAGCAAGTCTTTTGAGGACTACTGATTGTGGATGAAAGTATAGAGGTAACACCCAGAAATACCAGTGATGAGAGAGCTGCTGGGAGGCTACTTTTCCTGCTCCACTTCCACAGCTTCCTAAAAGCTGTCTGAAGGTGGTGAGAAATGTGATGGGACAGCAGTCTGGACTGCACATAGGACAGGGCTAAGCCACAGCATTCAGAGAGAGTAAGAAGGATTTGGCCTTATTTTAATCTGTAAGGCTAAATCAAGACTCAGTTTTGACCTGAGTTCAAGTAAGTTTGAACATATTTCTGCACAGAACAGCTTTCTGCTAGAACTTTTATGCTCCTTTCCTTCAAGTCAAGAGTGAAAGGGGAGGTTCTGGATCCCATCCACTTGGCTTGAAATGCTTTTGCTGCTTCCTCTTTCCCACTCCCCCAAAGTGGAGCGTTGCCTGGGCAATATTGTTCTCCCTTGAGATAAACTGGACCCAGGAATCAAACCTAGCTCTTGCATAGCCCAGCGAAGCCAAGCAAAGAGCCATAGTAACTGTACTTAAGATATCTGAATCCTAAGAAAGGCTTTTGCTATTTATTTTTAGTTAAGGAATCTAGCTAGTCCTACCTTTTGGTCCATTCTCCAGTGCTTCTTCCAAAGCCTCTGGATCCAGCTCTTTTTCAGGGCTGTCTGCATGTGCACTGGCCTGCCCGTTAACAGATGGGGTGTCCCCTGGGGCAGGTGCATTCACCTTCGATGCAGTAGTCAGAGGTGTCCCTGTTGCTGCCACAACTGCCGCCTCCTGCTGTTTTTGTAAGGCTGCCTAAAATGACAGAAATTAAGTCAAGTAAAACCAAAACCTCCCAAGATGTCTCCCTCTTCCAGCAGAAGGTATAAAGACCATTTCAAGAAAAAAAATCTCCCCCTGCGTCCCACAAGGAGGCTTGACACAAAAGACCAGAAGCAGCACACATTAACCAGTGAGAGTTATGTGTACTTAGTATCAGGGGAAGCAAAGTCACTTTGTTCTAGGCTGGTGGATATAACCTGAAGAAAAAAAATTCAACTTTCTAATTAATTAGGGCACACACAATAAACTCTTGCACTTAACTACGGAAGTTGTGCATTTCAGTAACTCCTGTAACACCTCTTTCAAAATTGAAAATGACAACTTGTTTGCTGGTTTTTACCAGTGAGCTGAAAGGGTTCTGGCCTGAGCTCATCCAGGTCTACAAAGAACTGGAAGTATTTAAGGTCTATTAAGTACTTTGCCAATTTGTGAGTTAACTTGCTCAACAGGGTTGTCTATCAAATCCATGACACCTGACAAAGGCAGTTATTTAATAGGAAAGCAGGAAGCCTAAGAGCCACAAGGACTGTGAGTGGTCTGGGAGAAGAGTTATTAAAGCTCAGAGGTGCTGCTTTTAGAACATGACTTATGTACATTGAAACTCTTTAGATAGAATTTATCATGCTGTCCCTGTGCAAAGGATTAAATACACTTAAAAAGAGATTATACATGGTAACAACCAACCTTTTCGATTTAAGCAGGATGCATTATCCCTTTAGTTTCGAGGCTTATTCTCCCACCCCTAGTTATCAGTACAGAGCAACTACATACACTTTTTCGTTGGGACAGGGAAAAGGTATAATTGACAGTACCATTCTTTGAAGAATAACCTAATGAGCACATGATTTTGATGAATGAATGGAATATAGGTATCCTGAAGGAGTATGAAGACAATATAGTCAAATCTTAGTTAGACTTCAAAGTTGAGCAATTGTACAGATGCTGTCCAGATCTACCTTCTACTAAAAAAAGTTCTATGCAGTGATTCAATGTAGAGTGGTGAGAACTTTTCTAGAAAAGTATTGCATATAGCCTTTCCAAAATTAATCTTAACAGAACCTTATAAGCATGGTTACTTATAAGCAACCATGACAGATCAGCACTTTAACTGTACTACAGATCCCAAGGCAGCTGAGTTACAGGCATCCAAAAGGAAAGTATTCCTCAGAAGTGTTACGGAGGCTACGCGAGTCTTCAGGAAAGTCCAAAGTAGAATTAGATAACTTTAGCTCTGTTATACACTTCTTTTCTACAAGAGTTGTCCAAGCAGAGATTTGAAAGATAAGCTTCATTGCCTGGCAGGCTTAGTATTTTGTAAGCCACTACAAAGGAAAGGCCGTTTTGCCCTGGGTTTCGGAGGGCATTAGTCTTCTGTACATCAAAAGCAGACAGCCATGATTGAAAGGAGCAGTGCTGATAGCATTGAAGAAAATTGGCAGCAGCATCTCTGACACCTCAGTCTCGAGGGAGTAGTATCAATTACAGAATGCATCAAGGACAAGAGGAAACAGCCTCAAGTTGCGCCAGGGGAGGTTTAGATCGGATACTAGGAAAAGTTTCTTAACTGAAAGGGTTATCAAGCATCGGAACAGGCTGCCCAGGGAAGTGGTGGAGTCACCATCCCTGGAGGTATTTAGAAGACATGTAGATGTGGTTCTTAGGGACATGATTTAGTGGTGGACTTGGCAGTGCTAGGTTTACAGTTGGACCTGATGATCTTAAAGGTCTTTTCCAGCCTAAAATGATTGTATGATTCTATGACAAGACTGATGAGGCTATAGCTTTTGCTTACCACTATGACACCAAAGCATTGGTACCAAGGCAGCATTAAGCTTCAAGAGTAACTATTACAGGGCAGGAAGCCTCTGACTTTCCTTTACCACTTTAACTCCATCAAACCACGGTTTGGGTTGGAAGGGACCCTTAAAGATCATGTAGTCCAATGCCCCTGCCATGGGCAGAGACACCTTTCACTAGGGCAAGGTTGCTCAAAGCTCTGTCCAGCCTGATCTTGGACACTCCCAGTGATGGGGCATCCACAACTTCTCTGAGCAACCTGGTCCAGCGTCTCACCACCTTCACTGTAAAAAATTTGTTCCTTATGTCAAGTCTAAACCTAGCATCTTTCAGTTTAAAACCATTGCCCATTGTCCTGTCACTACAAGCCCTGGTAAAAAGTCTTTCTCTGTCTTTCTTATAAGCACCTTTTAAGCATTGAAAGGCCGCAACAAGGTCTCCCTGGAGCCTTCTCTTCTCCAGGCTAAACCACCCCAGCTCTCTCAGCCTGTCCTCATAGGAGAGGGGTTCCATCCCTCTGATCATTTTTGTGGCCCTCCTCTGGACTGCTCTAACAGGTCCATGTCAGTCTTGTTCTGGGGGCCCCAGAGCTGGATACAGGACTCCAGGTGGGGGTCTCATGAGAGCCGAGTAGAGGGGGAGGATTACCTCCCTCAGCCTTCTGGCCACACTTCTTTTTATGCAGCCCAGGATATGATTGGCTTTCTGGGCTGCAAGCGCACACTGCCAGCTCATATCCAGTTTTTCATCCACCACTATCCCCAAGTCCATCTCTGTAGGGCTGCTCTCAATCCATTCATCCCACAGTCTATATTGATACTGGAGGGTTGTCCCTACCCAGGTGCAGGACCTTGCACTTGGCCTTGTTGAACTTCATGAGGTTCACATGGGCCTTGTGGGGTTCACAGGGGTTCCTTCCTTGGACAGTTCTTTGTATTTTGACAAGACTGATGCCCTCAGCAGATGACTTCACAGAAAATTAGTTACTGAATTTTAGGTCTTTAGCTCAAGAACAATAGACCTCAGACTGGCAGTTATAGGCCATTTAAGATTCAGGTCTTACCAGGTCTGACCAGAGAGGTCAGACATACTAGAGTCTGAAGTCTGGCTTACATCTGTTTAAGACACTTACAGATGGACATCCTTGAACTTCAAAATAGCTTGAGATGTGAATACAGTACATCTGCCAGAGATGCAAGATTCCCCTAAACAGAGAAGTGGCCTTTCAAGCCCAGGCACAAAACTCTTGCAAAGTAAGTTACTAAAGCCATTTGCTACCAGAAATATGAAAGTCTGTCCTCCCACCCAAACCACAAGCTGTCTATTACAGGCAAGCAAATTAATTAGACACTGATGTCAGACAATAGATGCAAAAGGAGAGAGAAGTCAGTAGTGCTCAAGTTGACAGGGAGGAGTAATCTCAAACCCAGTAGTGATGTGACTGCTGCATGCATGTTCAGCTGGAAACACATGGCTGACCAAAGCCTGCTGCTCTGCACAGATCTTCAGGTGCAATACCTACATGGAAAATCACTTGAATAGGTTTGTTCGTGCTCAGATGCACTGGTATGTACCCCCATTAAATTACACACACAATAGATGCTGCAAGCAGAGCGCTTCACATTTGGTCTCCAAGAATTGTATTGAACAAAGTAATTTAAGGCTGCTTAGAATTTTCTTAACTAATAGCTGCTTCAGAAAACTACTCAAAAAGATTAAGTAAAGGGGCTTTGGTGTTTGAATCCGAAGCAGCGTTAGTCACTAAACACTATCTCTCCTTGTAGCAATTAGCTTTTCAAGGGGATAAGGGTGGACAAGTTAACATCTCCCAAAGACAGCCTGGGACACAAAATCGAAGTTTCTCAGCTGGTCAGCCATACCTGTTGCTGTGCAAGCTGGACTTGATACAACTGCTGCATGTATTGTTGATAATGCTGTTCCTGGAGCTGCCGAATTAGGATCTGCTGCTGTTCGTAGTTGCCCGGATACTGCTGGGCTGCATACTGCTGGAACTGAACGGCAGTCTGGGAGTTCAGTGCTGCCATTATCTGTTGCCTAGATTGGTGGGAGGAGAGTAGGAAGATTACAAGCAGCTGAGGGTATTGGGGAAATCCCTGTACTTAAGTGATTTAAGTGGCCTCAAAGACATTTAATTCAATTCCTGCAAAAACCAATTAAAACAAATCTACATAATACAGCAGAGCCCAGAGGTAATGCAAATGTAAATTTTTGCCTAAAAATATGCTCAGAATATAAAGAAGGGAGCAACAATTTCTACTTAATGTTTTAAAACATGAAATGTTAGCAGAACAAGAGTTATTACATAATTCTCAATCTGTAGTCTGATAAAGAGGTAGTGCTAGAAAAAACGCATGACAATTTCTCAAACAAGCAAGGGAAAAACCCCACATTTGGTTCCTCCAGAAAACATGCAGAAACCATCCTTCTAGCAGCCCTTCTACAAATATTGTTAAGAACAGACCTGCTGTGGTACAGCACACCACTGCTTTTTGGTAAATTTAAAGAAAAACACACCACATTACTATCTTAATTTCCCAGGACAGTATGCAAACAGATATGAAGAGCATGACTGACTATGACCTAATTCAGGAACAGAAAAAATGCTGCCAAATAGGGCATCTGTGGAGGAACACAAGGGTTATTTATGCACAGGATCAGTTTTCCTCTCTCCAGAGGGCTAACAGAAGCTATATAATAAAAAACTAACTAGATCCAGAGTTCATTTTGTCTCACATTATGTCCATCAGTGACCAGCTATCAATGCTTCAGAGGAAGAAAGAAGTATCACACAAATGCAGGAGTAATTCTTTGCTTCCTGCCCTTCCTCCTTCCCCCAAAATCATCCTCTAAAAGCTCTGGTATTAGACTGGTTTGTATCCTAAGAGACAAGATTTACTATTTCAGCAAAACTATGACCACTTTAGATACACTTGACCTGTATATATGTATCCATATTCCTTTTCTGTCTAAATTCTTTAGCTCTGTAACCTGTTATAACCACTTAGTACACAATTGCTATTCATGTAAAAAAGTAATCTCAGCTTCAAGGCATACCACACTTCTTGTTACTTAGCACTGTGCAACATTTTTCTATTGTATTCTCTGTTCATTTATGTCTGTATTCTACACTCCTCTGGCTCTCTCAGTGCTAACAAACAGTAAAACTTGTGGATTTATTATTTGCTCCCTTCTCAAAACTACTACATAGCAAGTGCAGGATCTACTTCAGAGACACTCTCTGCAAAGACATTTTTATTATGGAAAATGATTGCTGACTGGTGTGGAACAGCTTTGATGATCTACTATTCTCTTACATATTACGTGTGCAATGCTAGATCCATGTTTTCAGCATCTGGATATGATGGGAACAGTGAAATATAACTAGAGCTGTATATTCTAAGTAAACAACTTAATTCAGGCTACAAAAAGAGGTTAAGGAGGTTAAGTGCATTTGAACATGAATTTTTAACTCCTTTTAGAAAGGTGCTAAGATCCAGGGATTGCCAGTGTACAAATGAGATTTGCAGACACTTCACACTTCCTAGAAAGGGAGCACCTTTAAGTAGGTAGTGTTAGAATACCAAGTTAGAAAGTTTCAGCCATGCATTCAAAAGATCCCAGTGAACTGCAGTCATCCTTTTTCAAGGCTCCACCTTCTGTGAAAGGATAGAAACTTTCAAGTCACAGTTCAAACGCTTCCAGTTGGACACTTAACTCCGCTCAGTTGAGTGCAGCGTTAATCATTTAAGAAGCAGAGCCACAAGTTTTCATGAGGTGCAGCCCTTGAACCCAAAAACCTCCAGAGCTTCTCTTTAAACAAAGCTTCTCTGGCACTTTCATCCGAGAAGGCTACACACAATAACATGTTAGGATAATTATTCTCTGCAAATTGTGTCCCTCTTAACTAAGGATGCAAGCGTCACTGCCAGACGCGAGTGCTCTGAACTTCAGGTATTCAATTCTAGCAAAACTATTTAAACAGATAGATACAATTGTCTCAAGTGCAAGGCAGTTATTCTCTTTGAAGTGTTGTTTGTTTCAGCTACTCACTTTTGTTGTTCCATCCGAAGTCGTTCCTCCTCTATTCTCCTCCTCTCTTCTTCTTCTCTTCTCAGTCTTTCCTCTTCTTCTCGCCTACGTTTTTCTTCTTCTTTTTGTAAACGCTCACGCTCCTCCTCTTCACGCCGCCTTCGTTCTTCCTCTTCTCTTCTGCAACATCCACTCAATAAGCTATTTCAGCATTCCTATAATCCTAGGATGAGTTATTTTCAACATGCTGTAACCTGCCTTTTGCCTGCCCAATAAGGCTTTTTGTTTGGTATCATCTCCTCCCACTTCAATTTGACTGGAGAAGTGTCTTATTGAACCCAAGAAGAAAACATATTAACATTTAGTTTTACTGCACTGTGCAGTATGAGAAGTGTAAATTCTGTATTATAATTTGATATTCATTCTAACCTGTTACTATACTATCCTTAGCAGAGAGCAGTAGAAAAAATTGTCTGGAAACCTTAAACACGTCTTCCAAGCTTTAACATATGTTCAATAATTACATGGATTCTATAGTTTAATGACCACATGATATGTGAACGATAGCAGAAGATAGCCTTTGTCAAGTTGCTAACCCATACCAGAAGAGTTTAAAGCACCTGAAAACTGCATGTTCTGTATAAGTTTGGTCCACAGACACATCAGGGCAGACATTTTGTGAAGTGTATTTCTTAAACACATGACAGTATCAGCAAAATCTAAAAAAAGTCCTTATATTCTAGGTGTCCTTACCTCAGAAACAATCATTCATTACTGGCAAAGTAAAAAGGCTTAAAGATATCAAATGGTACCTCAACCACCTTCAAGCATTTCTCTTGCCAAGACAACTTCAACCTAAGCTAGCTGTGACACTGTCCATAGGTCAAGAGTTACACGCTCAATATACTCCAAAGGACTCAAACATTACCTTTTCTTTTCTTGTTCTTCTTTCTCTATCTTGTGGGAAGTGACATATGTTGAAAACAAGTGGCAGCACCTATTCAGGAGCTTAACAAATTCTGTCATAGCTTTTTGCTTTGACATGTTTCCAAGGGCAGCCCATTCCTTCCTGAGAGAGAGAAATCAGCTGAAATAACAGAAGACTCAACTCTTTTCAAGTCAGTAGTGAACTCTGAGAATCCAGCAAAGAAAAAAAAAAGTTGGGAGACCAGGGACCAAACTTTATCATATGCAGTTTCAGAGAAGCAACAACTTTCTCCCATTCAAAGACAGACCTTAAACCTGTAGGTTTCAGTGCTCTCTTCTGCCTGCACCAGAACAACCCTTTCAAACAGCCATAACTGAGTGCTTATATGAAATCTCATGAAATCTCATTGACCCTACTTCAAATTCTGAACTACGTCCAAAAAATTCCCAGATACAAGTGAACTTTAAATATTTTTTACCCCTCTTCCACTCTAGTTTGTAGAAAAAAACGTATACGTTTTCCCAGATGAACAAACATAGTAACAACCATCAATTATAGCACTTGAGTTAGTTGAACGCCAACAGCCTGGTTCTTCCTAAAGGAAGGTTACGTCCATTTGGGCGAAAGCAGTGCACTGGGTCCAGCTCCGAGAAGCCAGTGCTGTGTTGCACATTGCTTTCATGCTAGAAATAGCAACAATGAACATTTGAAGTGCAGCCTGAACTGCAAGCAATATGAGAGACAGGCCTGAGATTGCCCAGATATCGTAAAAATTTACTCAGAGTTTGAATGCATCAGGTACCTGATTTCAGAAGTTAGCTTTGATATTAACAAAAGCTATGGTGAATGCTGCTACCACTGGCAAAAGCCTTGGCCTTTTGTAGCCCTGGTGCCCTGTAGCCCTGGTGTGGAGTTAGGATGAAACATGGGCTTGCACATTAATGCACAGCTAACCAAGTCTTAAACTGCTATGAGAAATTGGACTGCCGGCACAGCAGCTTTTCCTAATGTGGTTGAAAAACCCCAATAACCTTTTGTTAGCTCCTTTACTGAACTGTGACTCAGATTTCCAAGATGTATTTGAAGAGGCCACTCGCACAATCCACTACCATACGCACACATTGATGAAACCCACATACTTGTCTTCTTATTGCAGAAATTGGATGATGTTTTCTTCAGACAGGAAAAGCAGAGTTAAGATCAACAAGAGCACCAGCCCTTTTACCTTCTATCATTCCCCAGCACATCAAAGAATCCAACTTCAGGGCAAGTGTCAGGGTTGTAAGGTCCCAGCAGAACCTGTTTGTGCAGCGCCACAAGTTTGAGTTTTTCTTCATATGTTGGATGAAAGGCTTTGCCATCTTTTTCTGTAGAAGAAAAGAAAATTTCACTGTTGTGATTAACTGATAAAGTACAGGACAGCAAAGAGCATTTTGTATAACCACAATCATGATTTCTCTGTAAAAAAGGAATAAGAAAGGTAAGTCACAAAAGGTTAGACAAATTAACTCAGTTCTATTCAAGTAAAATATAGATCTGTCCAGAACAAAAACGTCTAACTTCAGCTGCTGAAACTTAATTATGAAGTGGTTTTCATCATACTGTCTAGAGTGAATCTTAGCTAGTAAGTCATCACATAAATATTTATGTTAATTAGTTCAACATCGTACCATATGGATCTGTATCTCTGAAAAAATTTAAAACCTTAACTTGAATTCAAATGTGTCTGCCAAGTCCATTGTAGTGTGGATAGGAAGAATTTTCCACAAAGAAAGATGTGATGTTAACTTTATAGATTGCTCTCCTTTCATGCTCTTCACATCAATGAAGCCAGAACAAGCAAGGCTTAAGACAAGGAAAACTGCAGAGAGGAAAAATTAGAATTAAGGGAAAGTTTTCCTTGAGGCAATTTGATTGCTGCACTTTGCCAAGGCAGCTGGAATAACCCCTTCACAATTAAAAGTCTCAGAGGCGACTCCATCAGCACCAATGTGTACAGAGAACTCTGGCTGTAAGACACAGGCAACATAAACCTGAACATAATCAGAATTCCAACAGCTCCACACCAACACCTTCTGAAGTGGTCCTGGTCAGATCCTGCCACACATTTACTGGTAAGAAGAGACTTGCATTGATTTAAAACGATATACGAATTAGTCAGCTAGGACTTACCTCAGCACATTTAAACTGCCAAAACAAATCAAAGAAACAGGCATCACTATATGTAATTACACTGCTCATTAAGAAAAGACCTTTTTCTTGAACAGGAAAACAAATAAATAAGCATCATCTCCTTTTGGAAAGGCTGAAATGAGGAAGCCATTATCGGATGTAAACAATAGACATTTCACATGACTGCACTAATAGCTGCTCTCCATGTAGTCAGGAACCACAGGCAGAGCTGTCACTAGTTTCCAGCTCTCCTTTTACAGTAGAGGTCACTTCAGAGCAAGTTTTTTATAGCCCCAAACTGAACAGTCCAATTCATACCCAAATTTTAGGGCAGGCATTTACATATTGCAAAATTGCTTGGCTGATGCTTTTGTAAACAGTTATTAACAGAAAAAGAAGCACATCTCAGAACAAAAGAGGAGGGGAAATACCTCTGCTATGGCCTATTGAGAAACTCAGAGCAAATAATTCTGAAAATTGGAAACAACCCCAGAGGGAAAGTGTTTGCAGGTCACAGCAAACCTGTATTTTTGACAGAATAAGTCCAGTACGTTACTGGACTTACTCAGTTAAAACATCACAAGGAACCGCTACATGCATGCCATTAATTTTGAAGCTAGAAAAACATTTAATCGCTTATTATCCATTTCTAGACGCCCACTGCACCTTCCAGAATCTCAAGTATTCACTCTTCTCCCAGCATCACACCACCTTACAGCAAATATCTCTTCCAGCTTCAAAAAACAGAAGCCTTTCTCCACAAAAATATCTAGCTATTTCCAAAAATACCTGATGGGGTAGAAAAGGTGGGGGTGGGGGTGGTGTGTGTGTGTTGGGGGGGTGGGGGTGGGGGGGTGTATAAAGACTGAACCAGAGTCTACCCAGAGGTATCCAGTGAAAGGACAAGAGGCAACAGACGTAAACTGGAATATAAGAAATTCCACTTAAGCATATGAAGTGGCTTTTTTTACTGCGAGTGATCAAGCACTGACACAGGCTGCCCAGAGATGTTTTGAAGACTCCACCCTTGGAGATATTCAAAACCCACATGGACATAGTCCTGAGAAGCCTGCTCTGAACAGCAAGGGCTGAACTTGACCATCCCCAGAGGTCTCTTCCCACCTCAACAAGTCTGTGACCCTTAAGAGATGCAAATCGTGGCAGCCTGGTAAGCTCCCTCCCTGGGTCTCAGGTCTCCTGCTCTCAGGCCACCCAAAGAGTCCTTTGGCTTTTCCTCAATTCTTCACACTTCTCATTTAACTCAGAATGTGCTTATTAGGTAGCAAACACTTCCATTAGCCTCAATAAACAGCACGCACTTTGAAATCATACTTAATATCCTGGGCAGCGTGCTTAAAAGCAAGTCAATTGATAAGGGTACTACACAAATTTTGTCAGGCTTCTGAACACAGTACACTTCTCAAGGGGGTCCCTATAGCATAGTTTACGTTGCACAACCTGTACACCTACAGTTGTCTGCCAAAAGCCACAGCTATTTGCTCTACTAGACTGCCACCTAAGCCAGCTAACATCATCAGTATTTGAACTCATTTCTGAAGAGGGTTAAAGGGAAAAAACCATCATTTCCCATGCTATACGCAGCACGCCTGCATGATCACAGAACAGAGGAGTCAGACCTCAAGCCCTAACTGCCCAAAATCTGCCTTTACAAAGAACAGTGACCCAAGGGAAGAACAAAGAAGTTAAATAAGAGAGGAAAACAGACAGATGAGAAAAATATGAGACAGGCATTCAGTGACTTGTAGATAATGCAGATTAGAAGCAAACTCTCAGCAAAGTGTTTGGAGCCAGTCAAAAGAGCAAAGCTGTATACTAGCTATTTTTCAGTTGAATTCTTCAGCATGAGCCACATTGTATAATTATCCCAAAGATTTGGAATCGTTGTCATTAAACTGAACCAGAGGATCCGAAGCCATCTGCAGAGTCAAATATGCCAAAAAAGAGCATTAGTGAGTCCAGACAAGTAGAAGTGCCAAAGTTATTCAAGCATCCGGGAACATACCATTTAAGTAGGTATTATCCACACATCTAATACAGTTGTCAGGAAGCTGAAGAACATCAAAGAACACATTGGGAAATCCAAAGGATGCGCACAGCAGTAGTACAGCAACTATACAACCCTCCCTATGCCACTGGTATGCCTGACCCAACAGGGCCAGAGAAAGGATTAGCTTTCTTACAGAAGATTAGGAAGCTTTTTTCCTGACAATACTTCAAACCATCATTCACCTGAAATGGCAATTTCTCAAGTCGACTAAACTCTACACTTAAGCAGCAGCCACTAAAGGATCAAACTCAAGTAGTGATTAAGGCGATGGTTACATGAACAAGGCAGGCTATGGAGCTACAATGCTTTAGGCATTCTGCAGTAAGGGCCCATATATATATACACACACACACATATACATATGTACTTCACTGATGACATGAAGTAGTTCACCCAGAACACAGAGAAAGACTAGCTCCCACTTACTGCAAGCTCAGGCCTCACTGATGCATGCCATGAAACCACAACACTGCGTTACTGTGTTGTCACCCCTGGAAGGAAAATCCCTGCACACCTAATATTAGCTATTCAGACTACCGCTCTCCTTGACAGTGGCCACTTTGTCTAGATGCCCACAAAACTGAGATCCATTGAAAGCAACTCAGTTGAATACTCCAGAAAACCAATACTTAGAACACCAACGACCCTCCTTGCACTACAGGTAATTAACCGTATGCTTGAAGACCACTGTTTGTGTCAGCATGCAAACACAACAGAAAGATGAAGCTATAACTAGTAATGAAAAGCAGATAATGGAGACTTATGTCACTACGTAGCACTGTACCACTGACATGAATTGGTATAAAACCGCAAATTCAGACCTAAAGGCAGTTTAAGAAATATGCTTAAGAAGAGACTGCATCATGCAAGATACTGTTACTCCCATGTAACTTCAGATTATTTTTTTCCTGTAAGAAATATGGCACAACATGCTGCAGCTTCCACTCCAAATTCACCTACTGCACTCACTCCAAACACCTAATTCCTGTAGGATAACATTCAGTCAAGTCATCCAGAAGAAGCTAGAGAACAGTTTGTGAACTGCCATTTTTCACCTCATAGCTTTTAAAGCAGAAGTCACATACGTTAATGCTATTCATTCGCGAAGTTTTAATGAGCAAGACCAAAACGGAGAAGCATGAGAACTGAATTGCTGCCTGCAGATCCCAGTACATACTCTTACACTCGTAATTCTCCTCTCCTGAAGATGTTCTGCATCAACAGAAGAGTTACCAACCGGTCCTTCCAATTAAATGTGATCAAAGCTCAACTTCACATCAAACATAGATAAGTTACAGGGGTTTTCATATTCTTGAAAACAAGAGCCTACTTAACTTATGAATTACAATCATGCCATCAAATTAGCCTTCAAAAAAAAAAGATTAGGTCAAAGAATTAATTTAGAATGATGTATTGCTGAGGTTGAAAATGCATTCTTGTTAGGATAACAGGAAATAACTTGGAGCAATCAAACAAAATTAGAGTACTTAACATACCAGGAAAGCCTTTAGGTACCAAAATTATATGGTTTGTATACTGTCTACTCAGATATGCTACACTGCAAATCACTTTAGACAGTGCATGAACACTTCAGGGACTGTCATATATTGACAATTGGGTGCAATGGTGTTTCAATGACAGGATACAGAAAACCATAAAGCCAGGCTGATCCTGGGAAAGATTTGCTGGCAGAGCTATGCAAGCCACCCCCTCCTACTGCAGGACACAGGCGACTTGTTTAAGGTGTCATCTTCGCTGGCATAGCTCATACCAGTTCGCCAAGCAAAATAAGCCATCAGAGACACTTCTACTCTGCCAGCTGCCCCGGGGCACACAATTACAGACAGTCCAAGAGACACTGAAACGGGTACGTTTCTTTAACATGACTGTGTTCTCCCCTGTACACTGGATCTAGCACAGTGGAGCAGCTTCTTAGGGGCAGCCAAAATGCTGATTGACCTGAACTAGACTCGACAGAGCAGTAAGGGAAAGAGCACGTATTGTAAGGAAGGCTCTTGTTTCTCACAGAAAAATGGACTGGAACACTATTAACCATCTATTTTCTATGCCTCTATTATTCTGAAAAGCTTTCTTCACAAGCCATTATGGATGCTAAAAAAAGCTAGCGCACATCTCCTGCACAGCCTAAGGCCTGACAGTTGAAATGACCCAGGGTCAAGCATTTTAGATCTGCTTCTGTCTTTATCAGAGACAGAATAAAGTAGCTTTTGAGTCTAATATCCTAGCCCAGTTTCAGTTGTGTTTTTCACATTGTTTATATGCACTCCCACCCTGTCTTGTCTTCGAGCAATTCTGTTACATGCAATATGCCACCACAGACAAGTGTTGGCAGCCATTGTAATAAGCATATCCGAACTATTTTGATCAGATTCAACCGCTCCAGGAAGAAAGCACATCATGAGTTACAACCAGACAACTCAGTCTGCACACTGAAGCTGAAAGGAAGCTGCTTAACTAGCGATCGCTGCTTACCCTTTCACCTCACCCAGGGACTCCTCTAGCATCCTGACCAGAGCTCCTTCCATCTCAATAACCACAGTTAATCCAGATACCATCGTCCTCCCAAACAAGCGCTGCCCTTGTTTGTTCCATGGTAGCTGTGTGAGTAGGTAGTATCATACACTGAGGCATGGATATCAACTAGCTTTAAGAAAGAAAGTTTTTCAAAGATACCCCCCATCTCCAAATCAGCAGGTTTTAGAAGAATGATCAGAAACAAGACCTTGGCATTGACCTATTAACATGGGTCAACCTTCAGATCCCACAGATGTTGCTTTTTGAAGTAAAGGAGGAATCCGTATTTGTTCCTTGGCATCTACAAGGCTGCTAAACAAGCATGCCCACTCCCACAGTTGTTTTGACATTGAATGCATGAAAATCATTTGGAAACAAGACCAATTATTTTCGGAACCACACAGATATAGAACAAGGAGGCAGAATCAGTAATCCAAGTACTACAAGCTCCTGTAACTCACCATCACATCTATAAATAAAAATCCTCATGTTATGTCACTTTCAGCAAAAACTACAGATGAAAATATGGGCAATGACTTCATGTGACTTATTCCAGCCATAAGGACAGAGGAATGAGGTCTCCATTTGGAAAGTCTGACAACTCCATACAATGTGGAAAAATGTCCTCTTATGAGCAAAACCATGTGTTACAAGAAATTGCAGAAGGTTTAAAAAAAAAAAAAGAGCAGCAGTAAGTAGAAACATGCTGAAATTAAAACTTTTATTAAAAGGAAGGCAACAACAAACCCACTGTTGAGATAACAGAACACCAGAAACTGGAACCTAGACACAAGTAACACTCCACTGACTTTTCAGCATCCAAGAGGAGATAAATGTAGAGCATAAATTTCATTAAAACGTGAGACATAATAGACATAGGTTATCAGCAATGTAGATATACACTATGGATGAACTTAAGTTTTACACTGTAAATACAGGTTCCAATAGAATATTAAACCCAAGACAAAATGAGACCATGGTGGACAGAAACAAGAAATTTGCTACTGCAGAGACATTTCTTTCTGCATCATGTTTTAAGAACAAACACTCATTAAACCAAACTAGAACTCTTTCAAGCAGCTTGTTTTACAGAAAGGAGAAAGAGACAGAAGTTACAATGCTTCCACAACCTGATACCCGATTGCCGTAGCTTTTGGCACAGGAAAAAAAAAAAAGAAAAAATCAAGACCCTTATGATTCCTTTTGGTTTTTACAGCTTAAAAAAAACAACTCTCTGTATGTTAGCATACTAACAAAAAAATTGCTTTGTGGAAGGGCATCAGAACAGGGTCAAAGAACCACGGCTCAAGAAAACTGCTTAGAGCTTTACGTGCTCCTAACAACTATCAGGGTGCAGGTCAGCCAAAGTGAATAAAACAGACAACTTTGTCCTTCTAGCACAGTTTCCACCTGCCAGTATGCTTGCCCTCAGAAGAGGCAGCTTTCCTGGGGGTCATCTAACAACTGACCACCACAAGACTGACCTTTCCAAGTATGGAGTTGTATCTTCCCTCGTGCAGGCAGGTTGCTAGAGTCGCTGCTCTGTGCCCCATGTTAAACAACAGGCACCTGAAAGCCAGCAAAGTGACACATCGCTGCGAGATGCCCAAATACACTGCAGTGCCATGTAACACCACAGTGAATCTGGCTTTTCCTCTGAAACCACACAGTCAATTTCCTTCTCTTGAGGAGAGCAAGTGTGACAAGGTACCTCCGGCTTCCTGCAGAAGCACACCTGGCTACAGGGGATCCCAAGACAAACGCTTCAGGTCTACACCCTGGGTATTTCATGGCTCCCTCGCACAGCTGCCAGCTGGAGTCATGACGGCACACGAAGCGGCAAAACCAGACTTGAAGTTAGCATCCTGTGGAGACGGCACGACATCTCACGCCAGTACCCGGGCTGTCAGCAGACTCGACAACACTCAAAGAGAGCACTCTTCGCCTACGTTTGCAGGGTTTTTCTTCACATCCCACAAGCAAGGATTTTTTTTGCTCCGTTTTTAGCTCAGGTGGTGCAAACCCTCGGAAATGCCTTCCCGGCCCCGCGGAGCGGGCACACCGCAGCCCGGGGCAGCCTGCCGGCTCTTCTCCCGGTTCCCCGCCCCGCCTCACCTCTCGTACCAGGAAAAGCGCGTCCCCACAAGCCGCCACCGACCGCCGTGACACGATGCTCGCCCCGGCTCGCCGCCGCGCCCGGCACACCGACCCCCAGGGGCCGCGGGCGGTGCCGGCGCTGCCGCCTGCCCCGCTACGGCGCCGCCCCTCGCCGCTCTCGGGGGAGCCGGGGCTCCGCCTGCGCCCCGGAGCCCGGCCCGGCGGGGAGGCCACCGATGCCGCCACCTGGGGCTTCCCGGGACGCGGCGACTCCCGCCTCGCCGCCCCGGTCCCGGCGGGGGGTGTGCGGGCCACGTCGCCGGGCGGCCTCACCTTTGAAGAAGCGCAGCGCCAGGCCGTACAGCTCCTCCAGCGCGAAGCCCCAGCGCCGCTCCGGGCTCAGCGCCGCCTCCTCCGCCGCCTCGCCGCCGGCCTCCGCCTGGCCCGGGGAGCCGGGGCCCGCTCGGCTCCGCCCCGCCGCGGGCTCCCCCTGCCCCGGCCGCGCTTCGCAGTGCGGCACCTCAGCGTTAGGGCTCAGCGTCAGCCCGTCCACCGAGACCTCGAGCCGGTCCGAGCTCAGCACCGCCGCCATCCTCCTCCTCCTCCTCCACCGCCGCCTCCCGCCCGCCCTCCGCCTCCTGCTCCGCTGCGGCGGCCACGTCCCGACTTCCTGTTCCCTCCGACCCGGAACTTCCGGTCCCGCCCAGTAGCGCCGCGGCCCCGCCCCCTCCCCTCGCCAACGGCCGCCCCCGCGGCCCCGCCCCCTCGCCAACGGCCGCCTGCGGCTGTCGGGGGACCCGCGCCCGCCTCAGGTCCCCGATCCCGTCCCAGTCCCCGGCGGGCAGGAGAATGGGCCCTGGCACAGCCGGGCGGCTGGGAGCGGCAGGCTGCGCCGCCGGGGCACGCTCGCCCCACGGCGGTGGCCGCTGGAGCCCGTGAGGTGCCTCGCAACCCCCCCTTCCCGCCTTGCCGCGCTCCCGCGGCCTTGAACTCGGCCCCCGGGGCACGGGTTGCACCCGCTGCGGCAGCCTGCCCCCGCCCCTCGGGGATGGGGCTCAAAGTAAACGCGCCCCCTTCCCCCGGGCGGGAGGTAGGGCAGCCTCGGCCGGGCGGGCGGCCGGGGCAGCGCTGGCACGGCCGGGGGAGCTGCCCGGAGGCAGCAGCGCCGCTTCCTCCAGAAGCGCTTGGGCTGCCTGCCCCACATCGCAGGCCCTCCTCTGCGGCAGCCCTCCGATCCCAGGGCACAGGAGGTGACATTAGTGTTTGGGGGAACAGCCGCTGAATACTTTCTGCGCTTTTTGGTTGCTTTATAGTAGGGAATAATGATTTTTCAACAGCTTTATGTCACAGATTGAAAGTCTTTTGCTTCAGCTGGAAGGTAGTGTGAGGTCTACCACTGACCTCTCTTACTACTCACTCAGGAAACGTGCTTCAGACCTCACACAGGAAAGGAAAGAAATGAGCCAGAGAAAGAAAAAAGAGTACAAGGCAATTACTTCTCCGAGAGCCATATCTGCAGTTAGCTCACTCCCTTGTGACCATGAAACACCGTTCACAATAATACTATTATCATGTGCTCCGCAAGGGGAGAGAGTCCCTCCTGCGCATGGCTAAGGAGGTTTGTTCCCAGCGCAAGCGATCCTCCTCACAGGACTTCGGGAAAGACTGCATTAGCATTGAGTGCTTTTGGTCACCTTTCTCACCCAAACCGAGATGCGGACTGCACGCCCAGGAAGTGGGGTGTCTGTGTCTGATGATTCATGAAACACCGATGCAAAGGAAGAGAACCACACAGCTCTGCAACCTCCTGAAACTCAGGGGGGTGCATGGGAGTCCCCTCCTGTCCCCAGTACTTAGCTCAAGCCTGCCACCCATTTCTGGGGTCATCCCCTGAAGTTGGTCACACCGCCTCAGAATTTATCTACTGTTTGAGGTCAGTTTAGATCTATCTGCTGATCTCTCAGGAATGCTGAAGAGATTTTATTAAGTCACACTTATAAAGTGCTTTGAAGCCTTTGGGTGAAAGGGAGAAGAAATGTAAAGCTTTAAATTGAAGTATTGCATTTCCAGTTAGTATTTCTTGAAAGAGTGAATGCCACACAGGGCACTGTTTACTACAAATGGCGCAGAATTTGATGCAGATGATGATTCATCTAAGCTTCAAAAGAAATTTTACAAGCAATTGGAAAACCTTTGTAGCTTCCTCACTAGCGTTTTGGGTGTTTTTTTTTTTTTATTGAGGATCAAACGTAACACTGTATTGTTTGCTTTTTCCTGCCAAAGACTGCAGAACAAGGGTGTACCGTCCTCTTTTGATGGTTGGAGCTCTCCAGGGCACACAGTGCTCCGTACTGACTATTTGGTGCTATCTCATGGACCAGGCTATCAGCAGAACAGATGATTTTATCTCCTCATACAAGGCTGCACCCTGCTTTACAAGTCTGCCACTTCAGCATCAGATCCAGCTTCACTTTAAGATTTGTTAGTTCATTTATAAAATCACTTGTATTAAAACGTCTGTTTTCCAAGTTTTGATCTGACACATTTCCTGCTTAGCTTGTGGAGTTTGTGCTTCATAAATATTTTCTTATGGCATCAGTTCTACAGTTTAATCCATAGTGAGATTAATCTTAAAGTTCCTGCTTTAAGAAACTTGAAATTCTTTATCCTAAAATGCATCCTCAGAGTAAAAGAAACTGAAGTTCTGACTGATCCTTACTGGATTTGCTATGTTTCGACCAAACGGAAGGAAATATTTACTTCATTTTATATACTGGCAAAACCAGAGGTGTTTCTGCTTCATGATAGAAGACTGGCCCGAAACCAGGCAGCCCTAAGTTTGCCTATGTGTTTGGAGGCCAAGCTAAATCCAAGATGCTCCACAAGCATCTTGCTTGACAAGCTGATTTTGGGAATAATTACAGAAAATGGATTTGTCTCCTGACAGGCTGTCTCCCGTAGCAAATGTTTGGTACGTTTAGCAAATGTGAGACTGTTCCTCTCCTCTCATACCAGCTTTGCTATACCATGCAACAGGCATGCGAGCTGGTGCCAGCGCAGCAGATTTCTCCACGACGTGCAGTGTAGTCTCTTGGAGAGGTCCCAGCTGGAGAGTCGAAGCAAGACATCTCTGGTAGCGCTGCGTATAACCGAGGCATGGCCAAGGCACAGTGCTGCAGCCTGGTTTGCCTCTGTTCGGAGAGCCACCAGGCAGTGCTGAGCTGCCCTTCGTGGCTCTCTGCCTGCCTTCCCCATGGCACAGCTGTCTGGTGAGCATGGAGTGGACATGTTACATTGATTCTCCTCCGTTTCATGGTGCTTCCAAGTTGGATTTATAAATACCAAAACTTGCTGTTACACTGCGGTGTCAGTAAATGCTGTGATGTGCAACTGGTGGACAAGCTGAGTGCATGATCAGGTATAGGAAGGGGAATAGCTGTGAGATGATATATTAAAAAAAAAAAATGGAGGTTCAAATTTTGAAAGGAGTCAGGAAGTCTTGGTCTGGGATAATGTAGTAACAAACGACGAAATATTTTTCCAGAAGAAAATTTTGAATTTGCAGAGATGGTTATTTGAGCTACAGCATGGAATCCTGGCTCGTCTGGTATAAAATAGAGATTTACCTGGAGCTACATGTCTAGGCAGCCACGGGGCCCTGTGCACATCCTCCCTGCTGCTGGAGGTCTGGCTGCCGGGGCTCGGGGCCTGCTCGCAGCCGTGGGGAGTGCTCCCGGGCAGTGCAGTGGGGAGGCCACTGCCGGCACCAAGCCCTGGCCCTCGGGAGCTGCTTCAGCTGAGGCTCTTGTCCTTGGCCCCTGCCGAGCTATGGCCATGGGCCCCCAGATCCTCACCTGTACCCTGACCTGCTGGCTCTCACTCCCAGCCCCCTTGGCTCCCTGGCCCTCAAGGAGCAGCCGGCCCTGGCTGTTCCCTGGCATGCAGCCAGCATGACTTCTAACACCTTCAGTGAATTGCTCATGAATCCTGTAAATGAAGAAGTATTTCCCAAATGATAATGACAAAGAGTTCCCAATAGTTTATGTATTTGAGAAAACCCTTAGCTCAATTCACAGATAAGATGAAAATGCTAAGTTCAGCCAGTAAATTATTCATTTATTTCTTGTAACAGCTGGTTCTGCATGGGAAAAGAAACGCAGAAGAAATACAAGTGCCAGAGAGGCAGTCTAGTCCAGCAACAGTGCCCTCCACTAAGAAATGTAGACCTAGAAACTTTAGATAGAATAAATCAATTATTTAATTCAAGCTGGTGAATGTTTATCAGTTAAAAATACCAACCTACTCATTGCAATTATACAGTGAACCATTAAAACGTTCATAGAGCACTAGTCTCACTTAAACAAACAGCTCTTCTACTCTTCCTGGTGTTCGCAGGTACCAGACTGTCAGCCCTTCCTGCCAGGCACCCATGGGAGAAACCTGTGTGCTTCCTGTGGCAGGGGTTGTCCTTTGGAGGTGTTCCACTTGCGTGGTGGTGGCTAACAGAGGAAGGAGCCCTGCTTTGTAAGATGTGGCCTAATGCCGTGTTTGCTAGAGCAACAGCTGCTAAATATTTGATTATCTCAAATGAACACCTCCGAGCAGCTGGGTCTGGCACTGTGCTATGGGCTCAGAAATGCAAAGCATTCACTATGAAAATATTGTTATCAGCTTCTCAGGAATGGCTACGTTCAGTAAACCAGGTGTGAACATCGTTCCCAGCCCTAGTGTTACCGTACCAGCCCAGAGCTCCTGTAGCGGGGAGAGAGGGGAGTGGACTGCCTGGAAGGAAAGGCTACGTGTATCTCTGGGAGGGTGACCATGTTAATGGAAGAATTAAATTCCCCAAGGTTCAGCAATTGAATTGCATTTGTGAGTAGTAACAGGATTTACCTTTTTCTAGAACATGACAGTTCTGTTCCTCTTTTTACTGTCTTCGTTTTGCATTCACGAGAGTTGTATTGGCTGGAACAGACCAGGACCAGAAGGAAGAAAGTGTTCAAGTTATTTTACTTTAAATTACAGGCTTTCTCTTTGTCTGTCTGCCTTTCCTTAAAGGACAGATACAAGCTGTTTGGTTAGGAGCTGATCTTGCACTGTAAAACCACCCATGGAGGCACTGTTACAGTGTAATGGACTCCCAGCTCTGCTAGCCTCACGAAGGAAAACAAATTTGATTTATGCTTATGTCTCTACATTGCTCTGGCTGATATAATCTAGACTAAAGAGTATATGTAAATATTTTTGTTTTCCCCTTTTAGTTCTCTTGATCACAGTCATTTTATAGAAATTGATTTTTATTTTTTTTGGAAGCCTGTTGGAAAATATCTTTGTCCCAGGAGCTACAGTGAATCTGCCAGTGTTGCCCGTTTTGGTGACCACTCAACCTCATCTACCACCAAGCTGCTTTTTTGTGGCTGCTTATTGGTTTTCCTGAAGTTTAGGAGCCCAGGGTGACCCTACTGTACGTGTGACAGACAGCAGATCTTCTCAGTAACTCTTTAGATGTTCAGGACACATTAAACTCGAGGATCACACTCCGACCATTTGCGCATGCACTGTAAATTGGGTTTGGGCCTACTGGGATTGGCAGATCCTGGACAACAAAGCGTATAATGGCACCACAGGTTTCATTGAGAGAAAATTCTCTTAAGTAATTTAAATCTGTCCTTTTTCATTACTACCTGTTTATTCAAATGTCGTATGTCTGTGGAGAAAAATAAGCCAACTCAAGATTTTATGTTTCTACTTTTCAGTTAAGCAAGAGAGCACTTTGAATCCACTTCTGCAAGACCTCCACCACGGTCTCCTCTGCATTGAATAGTTTAAGTTTTTCTAAGAACTAATGAAAGCTCCAAAAACAGAGAGAGGGGAAAAAAAGATAAAGGTAATTTTCGAAGTAGAAACCTGTATGCAATTTCTGAGTAGAAGCTTGTATGCAATTTGGGTCAATGCCTGAAAATAACCACAATTCCATTTTCTCTTTCCTTCAAGAGGTCTCCTTCAAAGCATGGTCTGATCTTGCCTGGCACCCGAGAGCACAGTGCTGTGTGCTTCACGTCCTGTTGGACAACTCTGAAAGATGGCAGTACAGTTGCAATTTCGCAAACTACTTGCAGTCCCTTCTGGGACCTCTCTACAGGGGGCTGGATAATAGTTGTCTCTGCTTTGAAGCTGACACCATTCGCTGTGCTGCTGCCTTGCATTTATGTAGTAATTTATGGTGGCGTTCACACTGACTTCTCTAAATTATTACATGAGGTGCAGAATAACAGTAAATCGGCTGTAGGGTCTGGCAATACCTTTTTAGCTGTGTCAGCAAACACTGCTGAAAACAGGTTTATTGACATAGTGCTAGAGTGACTCTTGAGGAAACATACACGTGCTAAAGTCCATCTTCACTAAATATTCCCATTTTGACAGACAGCAAACATCCCGTAGCATGGACACAGTTATACCAGCCACAGGTGATCATAAAAGACAGTTCAGTCTAATAAAATAAGCGATACCGGTTTGATATATCTTATGCTGATAGGATTGTATCTGCAGCAGTGTAACTCTAAACAATCGCACCTTTTACAGGTACATGAGCTGAGAGAAGTAGTACAGCACTGTTATCAAGAAGTCTTTGCTAAACAAGATATTGCTGGAAATTTGAGCACTTCCTGAATTTAACCAACTCCTCTAATGAAGTGATTTTACAGAATAGAGAACATGGAAATTGATGCAATTAACAATTGCATTTTTGGCTATCTGCCCAGGACAAACTGTGAATCAACAGCCAGATTAATTATTTCCCTCCATGTAAATTCAGAGCACCTATGGATGCTCTTTTAAAACACCTCCAGAAGGGAGCAGTACCTCTGGGTCAGGGTCTGACCGCAACTAGCACATCTCCCCAAAGGGGACAGAGATGCCACAGCCCTGCCCCTGAGCTCTCCTGATGTTCCAGACACATCCCGCTCTGTGCTGTGCTACGTACCAGCTTCTTCCCTCCTGTGGCCTTTCCTTTTGGCTTTATTTTCAAATGAACTATATCTGCCTTTGGGCCTCCAAGCTGCCCAATGGCACGGGAGATGATAGGCAGAGAGGAGATTTCTTTGCAAAACTGTTGGCTGACCCTCCTGCCTGTCTCTTGGGAAGAGCAAGGCTATGTGTGCAATTCATGGCACTATTCATGTCACGCCTTCCATTCAGCAAACAGAAGGATAACATACCTTTCAAAAACATGTGTTAAACCTGTCCCTCTTCATCTAATTATCAGATGCACTCTTTTCTAATGGAGAGAGTGCAGCTGGTTCCTTTTATGTTCTTGTTTGGGGTTTTTTTTTTCCTGCTTTGGGTTAAATTGAGAATGAGGTTTCATGAAATGGCTGCTGTCAGAAGGAGCTGCCCTCGTCTGCTCCCAGCCACACACCACACACTCCTATCAGCATCCTTGTTGCCAGCTGTTATGCTTGCTGGACCTCTTAGCAATGCCCTTCACCTTATCAAGCAGGCGGAAAACTACTCGCTTCCTAGGTGCTGGGTTAGTTCTCTGCTGGCTTAGAGAGCTGGCCTGGTTCACTGAGGGGTCAGGAAAGCACTGGCAGCAGCAGGAACGTGCTGCCAGGAGCAGGGAAGGGAGAATGGGAGCAGGTTGTCCTTTTGAGGGCAGCTTGCAGTTAGAGCCACGAGCTAATGCCAAATAGTGGTGGTCACACTCCACCACGGCTTCCAGCTGCGTTCTCCTGCCCTTTCCCTTGCACTGAATCTAGTGATGGAGTGGCTTCAGGGTGAGTTGATTCAGCTGGCTGATCTGGCTGAAAACTACTCATTTTTATGGCACGGTTAGTTTGCTAACTGCTGTTATCAGCCAGATGAACAGATACGCCCTGTGGCCACACAGCCACTAGATGCTATATAAGTAAAGCAACAGAAACAGGAAACGTGGACAGCAACTAGCTTGTAGATCAGCTCAGCTGTAATACCAAACTCTACCCTAAGAAGTAGCTACACCAATCCAGCCACCCCGCTGTTACTGGAATAGTCAGATCACTAGATAGTTTGCTTCCCTACCTGTGCTCTTCTGCTCTAATGAACGTATTTTCAGTGCAGGAAGTGTATTTTTATCTCCCTTATTCTGTGTGAGTAGAATTGCACTCCAGCAGGCAATTTCAACCTCTTCTGATTTGCGGACTGCTAGTGGAGAGGCAGATCCTGCACAGCGGGACTAAATCTATTGACTTCCATTCCTCCATGGCTTTTGTGGACCTTGGAAGTTGTTCACAGTGGCAACAACTGTAGACTGAAATCTACTGTGCAGCAGAACTGCTGAGAATCACACAGGTCCCATCAGACTGGCGATAGTGTTTTGACATCATTTTCTTCTCTCATTTTTTTTCTTTGTCATCAAGGATAATCAGAGCAGATTATGGTGTGCGAGGCTGGTGAACGAAGATGGAAACTTTGAGCTAAAACCTCCTCACTCTGGTTTCCGAATGGACAGCACAAGACAAATTACTGAGACAGGACTTCCCATTCTCTTTATCTGTGAGTAGGCTGTCCTCAAAGGAGATAAGCAGTAACAACCTTTCTTACAGAAGTCATGCAAGATTCTCTGTTGCAAGGCAGAGTCACAAATGTAAGCTTGTGTATGGGCTGCACTAGTAACTGTGCCTTTTCTTGGCTTGCAGATGTTCCTCTTGGAGAGCCTGTGGCTCCTCTCCCCATCACTGCAGAAGGCTGTGTTTTGGTATGATGGGGTTTCAGTGGCAATACTGGCTCATAGTGAAATGCAGCCTCCTTCCTTTTATCCCACCCTCTCTCTCCCTCTTTTTAAACTGGTTTTATTCCCAGGTCTGGTTCACAGCCCAGCCCCATAAACAATTGAGTCAGTACAATTGTCAGGGCGAAGGCCTGCAAGGAGAGGAGTGTGAATGAGGGAGATGCCAAAGGGAGTGGCAGGCGGGATCTCCTTCAGCTGCCAAACCCTCATTTTTCATCAAGCCAGAGTTCAAGACTGGCACATTTAGTACATCCGTAATCTGACCCAGCCCCTTGGCTTAAAATGTCTACAGTTTATTTGCACACCTTCTGGTCAATATCTTGCTGACGCTTGAGAGGAATTGCTGCTGAACAGGTTGTATGTTTTTCCTCTTAAATATAGGGAGATGCGAATCCTCTTCCTTTCATGTGCTTTGCTGCAAGATACTGAAATCTTTGAATGAGGAGGGGAATGACATATTAACATATAATTTAAAGTAGTCATGGAGTCATCCACTGGGGACCTCATCATGTATCTCATACAAAACAGGGTCCGGGATGGCTGACATGTGAGGGAGTTTCATCAGGGAAAAACAGGGCAAGAGTTCTCAAAGGAGAAGCTTAACCAAGGTGATTACATCTTACCAGCCAGATTTCTGAACCGTATTCCCAGGAGAGAAGTATCTGAATGCCTGATTCAGTGGTGATGTGCTCCTACACACCAGTCCTAAAATAGCAGAGGTTAACAACACTCAAAATGTCAGCACTAGGCCCCTGAGATAAAATGCTATCATGATGAAAGGAGCAATTCTCTCGCTTCCTTCCATCTGCAGGATCTGTATAAGCTGGCCTCCACTTGAGGAGCCTTACCAGTGCAATTATGTGAGTTAAGTGCTGGGTCTTTTGCTGATATAGTTATGCTAGTAAAAGCCCTCGTTTAGATGTAGCTATACAGAGATAGGCAGGAAGAGTGTGTCTTTAACATCACTGAGATACAGCAAAAAACCAAATCTCCAGTATAGACAAGCCCTTAGGCTCACAAATATGTGCATGTTATATCTCCTTTTGTGTCTTGCTTTTATTACAGGCCTCCATAGAGGGCCCATCCTTGTAATTGTTGAGTAGCCTTTATATAATAGCAAAACAACAATATTTTCCAGCTAGAGAACAGGCTCTGATATTCACAACAGCAACTGACATTTCTTTCCAGATCAAAACCTGGGGAAGGAAATTCCTTGCCAGATGGAGTCCCAAACATCACTAGTAGTGTGCCCAGCGCCTCCCAGTAACCTGTTAGCCACAACAGACAGACGGGTCTTGCTAATCTTCTCTATTCAAAAAGAGGGCAGTAGCAATCTTTGATGGTTGAACCTTAACGCTGTGGTGCAAAATGCCGCATTCAGGTCAGTGGGTATTCGTTCTAACCCCCTCACTACATTTTGTGTGCAAAATGTAATTATCTCACTGTTGATCACTTTAACAGAATATTCCAGTCCCCAGGCTTTAGTGGTCATGTCAGAAAGGGGCTGGTCCTCATTAAGACTCCCAAATCCCACAAAAATAAGTATCCCACAAGAGTATCCAATAGACTGGTTTGATGAAAATAATACTTATTTAGAGGCAAGTAATTTAATGCACTACAAAATAGCTAATAATTTTGATCTTTTTAACAGTCACCTAGGAGTCAGGAGAAAAATCCTTCAGGAGGACTGCAAAGTCCTGAAGATCCAAATAAAATTTCTCTAACCACAAGTGAAAGAAATGAGATGTCAGCTTTAGCATCACATTCATTGCAAAAGGATCCAAGTTTTCAATTAATTTTCGTTTTTGAAAGAGCTTGTTTTCCTCAACTTGTAAAATATATTAGAGGGAAAACATCTGTTTTGAAAGAAAAGTTCTTTTTTTTTCCCCAGTGACACATTGCAAGATCTTGCCTTCTAATGCCTTCCAGGAGTTAGTTTGATGATTCCTTCTGACACCCTAAAGCTCCAAGATTCTACAAAGAGGTAGTGAAAGGATTAAATAAATTACTTGGTCACTGTGGAAAATCATAGAGAGGGAGGCAGAACACCAGGATCCTGAGGTTTCTATGGCTATTGTATGAGACAGACAGCTTCATCTTGTCACCCGTGTAGGATTGCAGTACTATTTTCTTTTCTTCTTTGAACAAATGGGCTCATGGCCAATGATTTACCAGTCTCACTTCTAGAAGTGTGGAAGCCACTTAGTTGTCGCAAAGCCTCAGACAAAGGTAGACAAAAGCTTTGCAAAAAAGTCTCAGCCATCCCTATTTAGAATGGAGGCTGCTCAATATCTAAAGAACTGAGTTCTTAGTTATCAAGGGATATAGTAAAGTCTTAAATAATCTGCAGACTATTAGAGGACAAATAAAGGCTCTGTCTGGGAAGTTACTGAATGTTCGAGGATTTCCAGTATCCTGTTTCCTAGGTGCCATTAAAAACCCACAACCTTAAATTCTGCAGCAACTCAGCTCCCCCTGTGATACCATTATGGCTGGACACAAAAAATGTTCCACGTTGTACCTAACAGCATATTGCTACATGCTGTAGCATGTAAATTCATCTCTGTCTGTTGACACAAGTCACCCTTCTTCAGCATCACTTTATTTAAACAACCGTACAGTGTGTGTTTGCATGTGTATTTGTAGATAGAAGAAACTCGCTCCCCCAGTCAGCTCCTCGTCCTGCTAATGCTGCTCGTGCCCGCAGCACAGTCAACAGCTGAGCGCCCTGGCAAAGTGGGGGAGCCCGAGGGGTTTCCAGAGAGCCGGCAGGGAAGGATGGGCCTGCACCTGCAGCACCGTGCCTGGGCACCAAGGCTGCTCCCTGGCTCCCTCCCAAGCTTCTCGTGTGACTGGAGGCCGCTTGCTTTCCTTTTTGGTTGCCTCCGATGTCCTCACGGATGAAACATCCCTGCTTGGGAGCTGGGTGCAGCCAGCACTCAGAGACACGGCCAAGCCTGTCCTGCGGTGTGCGTGTTTCCATCCCAGCGGCTTTGTCTGATGCCAAATTGTTCCTCACATTGCCCAACTGTCCTGTCACCTTTGGTAACAGCCATGTTTGGCAGCCGACCATTTCCTCGCAGACTGGTGAGCTCACTGCCGCTTCAAACCTATGTCAGAGAAGTTTACACATCACATAGGAACAGGATGTTCTTCACCCACGCTAAAAAGGCCCTATCTGCACTACAAAACAAACAAAATGAGCCTGCCTACAACACTGCCGCCACTTTGCACTGCTGAGTCTTGTCGAGGATGCAGAAGGGACCTGGAGCTCGGGCTGATCTGCTTGGCTCTGCGAGGCAGCAGGGTGCTGTCCTTCAGCCTGGCTGGTCCCCACAATGGACCCTGCCGAGTCAGGGCTCAGCCCAGCAGGACTTCAAGCAACCACGATGGCAAACTGGGCACTCGTGCAATTTTTTCTGAAACTTTTCCTTGGCCTTTTTATGTAGCTGGTGCTTCTTGGACTCATACTGTTCGAGCTGTCTCATTTGGTTGGAGAAAATTGAATTGGACGGTGGTAGCGTCAGCTCAGCAGACAGCAGGCCCAGTGACGAAAGGGAAGGGAAGGGAAGGGGGAAAGCAGAGCCAGGCTCCCCTTCTTGCTCTGCTACTCACTGGCTTTCGCATAACTGTGGGCAGGTCGCTCAACCTCCCCATGTTTCAGTAAAACAGAGACACATCCCTGGAAAATGTGTCAAGGCCCTCAACAGAAGGAAGTCCACAGAGTGAAATGCAGGGATTACTCCTAAATGTTCATTGTTCAGATTTTAGAAAAGAATCAGCCTTATTACAGCATCCACAGTTTCAGTGTGGTCCTTAACAGAGACCCAGCTGAGACCCCATCTCCAGTACTGTGATGGTGTGTCGTCCTAGCACAATTCCACAGTCATTCACTTCTCTCTGTTCACTCTAGATTAATAAACCATGTTTTCTTAAAAAGTCCTGCTTTTATGCAAAATTTTGGCCTAGTTAGTGTGTTTTCAAATACATGTGGCTGCATCCAGTTAAGAACAAAACCAGGTTTTATATGTTGGGTAATATATTGCTGGACATGTCCCATGCAGAAAAAGCAAGCTCAGTTTATAACTGTATGTGAACAACACCCAGCAAAAGTGCCCAAAGGAAAGGTTTGCTGCTCTGTTGTCACTATGTAAGGATCGCTAATAGCACATAGTCAAGTGCTACGTAAAAGTCAGGCTACATTGCAAAGCTGGATAAAATTGCCTTTCTGTTAACAAACAGTGTAAAATTACCCAGTTTGGCTAACCTTGAATTCCTCCTGGTTTCTGGGGAATTGATGTCCCAAATTCCTTGAACTATATAATAAGATGATTGCTATAATATTTTATTTTGGTTGTGTGCACATGAAATAGGGCAGACTGGTAATACACCAGAGACTCTGTAGAGCAGCAGCTGTTACACTTTCAAAGAGCATTACTGAGCTTTTTATAGTTGGCTGCAGTTGACATCACAGCTAAATAGAGTCTCGCTCTAAAATATATTCCACCCAGCCTATGCAACCTTAAAGCCATGCATTGCTGGCAGGAGAGAGGGTTACAGGAAGCAATGCATTGCCAGCACGGAAGTAAAGGCACAGGGATATGTTTTCTTCTTTCTTCTGCATCCATTAGAAATGCTCTTGAAAGACTTCTTCAGGAAGAGCAGCTGCCTCTGGAGAAGAACGACAGGGTGAAACCTCTCATCTCGGGACCCAGCATTCAAATCTGGCCCAGGCAGGCAGCGACCGACAGCTCTAGTGACCTAGCGAGTAGGTAGCTCTCTTAGTGCCTCACAGATGACTGTCCAGACCAAAGGAGGCTACAATCACAGCTGCTGCTTTTAAACTCTTACCACTGGTGCCACCGTCATGCTGGTAGAAGCTGGGTAAAAGCAGCTGTGCAGTTAAAAACATTGGTGAGGAGCATCACACACCCAAGCCCCTTTATGGACCAGACCAGCAGCTTCCAGAGCTTTCGGGAGAGTGCTTTCCATCACACTCACTATTAAGAAAATAACGAAGCTGGGCTTGGGGGAAGCTTATCTGATACTTGAGGGTATTGGGGATAATGATCCCCGAGGGTGACATCTGCTGCAGCGCAGACCTCCTGAATGAAACCTCTGCATTGCTTTGAATCCTCGCAGCCTGGCACACCGCTGCCCTGAGGACCTTCTGCAGTAGCATGAGGGGGTCGCAGTTTGGGAACAAGTCCCATAAAGCTGAAGATGGGGACTCACCACACTGATTCAGAGCAACTCCTGCCTGTACTCTGCAATCTCTGTAGCTAACACAAAGGGATTAGGGACTAAGGGAAGAGTTTGGGCCAGGATGGCCCTTTCACACTGCAATGCTCCATGAACTCACGTGGGCTACTATAGCATGTAAAAAGCCACGTACTTCCCCTGCCTGCTAGAGAGATATGGGATGAGATACATGATGTGCTTCCTCCCTATGCCTGCCTGGCACTTCTGTCCAGCTAGCAATGATGCCAGCCCGTGGAGCTGAAATCACACATACTAATCAAGTATTTTTCCCCAAAGTATCCAAAATTGTTACCTGGGTTCCTTCCAGGCTCCCTTTCCTCTTTCCATCATCACATCTGTTGACTGATAACAGACATGATGATACAAGAATAGGAGCGGCTGCTGTGACTTCTTTATGTAACTGATTCTCTTCCACATGGGATATTCAGAAGACACTTTTGGTTCACTTTGTTTCAAGGGTGCTGCTCAGGGGACTGCCCGCATGATAGAAGACATGCATACAATAAAATAGTGGAGGCTGAAATGCTGCCGAATAAAAGTTTAGTGGAGCGGTTTCACCAGTGCTGACTTTATGAGCTCTAAGCCCCCAAAACTTCTAAATCCACCCTGTGTTTGTGTGCGTCTGAATATCTGTACTACTATACTGCTGGACATACTCCATGTGAATGGCCTGGGGTTCCTGAGGTACCTTTCACAGCTTAGCACACACTGCACCTCCCCTCAAGAGTCTGTGACCGAAGACCATTTGGTTTTCAGCTATGGTTTCTTCTGAGATCCTAAAAGACCTCACAGAAAAATGTCGATGTCTTACTCTTTCCCTGACCTGCTCTGTTTCATCTTGCAGGGACCCACTGTCCTGACAAGAAGTCCATTTAAAAGGCAAGGCCGGGGACATCCAGCCTACCTTCACCAGGAAAGGCTGTGAAATGCGAGGAGACGGTGCATCACCACAGTCTGAGAGCCTTCCCTGGGCGTTGGTTAGATGGCATGCCAAAAATGTCACGGGTAAGAGTTACTGGTACAGCCCCTTTCACAATCTGCCGCTGTTCACTGTCTTAAGGGTATGATGGCACAATTTGACCTTAAAACTGCATGGACACAAGGCTCCTCTATGCTGGAAAATGCATCATCCTCGTAGCCAAGTGCATCGGCACGTACCCAGCGCAGCAGCCAGGAATGATCAGCACTGCCTTCCCCTGTCCAAAATGTCAAATGAATTTCTGCTTAAACATGTGACACCGGCAACCACAGAAGTCGTCTCCAGCCTCACCCCAAGGTTGTTGCTGCCCTCTTTATGCTGTGCTCCCACCTGGCATTACACGAGGGGACCAGCAGAGAGTATCACACCAGCTCCTCACCGAGGCACACGTAGCCCATGTACTTCGTGGAGGGCAACTGAGAGCAGTGCCCTCCAGCATCCCCACAACGTTACCAGTGCTGCCCTCTGCTCTTCTGTGCTCTAATAAAAACACAGTTCTAACAGCAAAATCTCTATTTTAACAAGCACTGCTTACTTTCTTCAGGAAGGAAGTGGAAAATAACACCTTGCTATATAGCAACAGCCACACTAGGAGTATTTTGCTAAGGTAGTCCACCAATAAATAGGTTTAATGGAGGCATTTCCTCACCAAAAAAGTGCCAGCCAAAGCAGGTACATCCCTTGCTTATTTCTGCTGAGCCTACCTGAGACACTGCTGGCAAAGATATTTTCCACTTAGCTTTTCCCTTCCTATTCATACCATGCTCAATGGTCAATTCCCAAATGGCCCAAACTTCACCCAGCAAAAAAAATGGCAATTATCTAAACTGTGGCTATTCTGCAAGCGCTCCAAAGAGCACTTCATGACTCCCTTTTTTCACGATTCATGATTTCTACATGCGGAAAACCAGCAACCCGGACCCACAGATACAGAGAGGATTTCACAGGAGTGGCTCTCCTTTTGTTGTGAAGAAAAAGTGAATAAGTCTTTTCTGCTGTGTGATGTGGTCTACAGTTTCTGCATCTGCTGAAAACACTGGCAGGAGTTTGAGAACTGACCCTGGGAAACGTGGACAGAGAAAAGAGGTCAGGCAGACCTGCAATGACCCGGTCTTCTGCAGCTCTTCGTGCATATGCATTTTACATGGTCCTAAGTAAAATGTCCATCTGGAACCAGCTTTTCCACTTTGGTTAGCCAAAGGAATCTGGTGAAGCTGCATTGCTGCAAGATTAGATAAAGGCCTGGAAACCAGGACGCAAGCACCGATCCTGCTCTGGAACAGGGATCTTCTAGGAACAACCCTCTGTGTCTCTGCCAGCATGCCATGTGCCTTCCCTTCAGCAACAGAGCCACAGGCAAGTTACAGTGGCATTTGATGTACACATTTGGACAGCCCAGACTTGGCTATACACTATTAATGGCAACCTGCTGCTGTGGCAAGCTGAAATGCAAAGACTTGTTTGAGATGAAGGAGGTCAGTGCTCACGCACATTCTGGACACTTTGTTAGGATGAGGAGAGAGCTCAACATACAGCAGTTTGCTTGTGTGGGCACCTGTCTGGCTCTTTGCATCTCACAACTAGAAATTATCCTGGTCCCTCAAGCAGGAGCCTGCTCCATGCAGCCAGTGGAAAGATCACCATTTGTCTGAAGGATGCAAAATCAAGCTCTTCGGGCAGGGGATCAGTCTTCAGTCTGTCAGGATTTTCAGTGTCAGCAGGTTCCCTGTTTCTCCTGGACTGCTCTGTACATGCCAGGACTCCTCCTGCCTTATCTGATAAGAAAAACAAAACACGGAGGAAGGACAGTTCAACCAAGAGAGACTAATCAAAGGAAACTCCTTATCTTCTCATTTCTGCTCTTTGAAGACCCCAACTTTTTCTATCCTGGCAAGATTTGAGAGAAATACAGCCTTTTTGAAATGCTAGAAAACCATGAATGCTGCTATGCTGGCACTGACCAAGACACACATGATGTAAAACACCCAGGTGATGCTGTGATTGACGTGATATTGTGCCCAGCTTTGCAATTTCCAGGCACCGTCATAAAGACTTTGTCTACAGTCATGCTTCAGGCATTGACAGTGAGCCCGAGGGTGGTGACAAAACAGGATAGCAGCTGTGGAACTGCAAATCAGAAACCTACACTACAACGCTGCTGCACCCTTTCCTGATCACTCAGCCTTGCAGCAAACTCTCGTCACTCCTTTATACCTTCTCCTACCTCAAAGACCTTAAGACAGCCGCCCAAATATGAAGACACGACAGCAAAAGAGGAAAACCGTGGTCTCGTAAGGATATGGGGGATGGCTAAGATGGCAGTAGAGAGCTGCTGCGATCACTGCCGCCTGGAGTCACTCTCGATCTGGGATCGCAGTTGGCTCATTTGGAGTAATAATGTATTTGCTCTTTGGCATGCGTCCAGCGGCACGGAGAAACTTCCAGGGGGCGGGGAAGAAAAGCTGTCAAGGAGAAAATTCTTAAAACCCCCAAGTAATATGTCTAAGACAAGCTTGGTCAAATGCAAAAGAGAGGGGAAAGAATCGAGGGGACTAAAAGATAACGGAGAAAGAGATAAAAGTACCAATAAAAGGAAAGAGAGGAAGACCTTTAGACAACAAAGGAGAGGATTAGACTAAGGAGGTGACAAAGGTGCGCCCTTGACAAACGGGGCCAAAGTCAAATAGAAGAATAACCCTGCTAGAAATAAAAGCAGAGGAGCTGAGCTTGAATAATGGGGCAAGAAAAACAGCTGTCATATAAAATGGGGACAAGGGAACAAGAGGCATTTTGAAGGTCTGGTGCAAGAGCTGCCTGAGCAGGGCAGTGGGGGGGCACTGGTCCCAGGGGGAGAGCAGGGACATGCCCTAGAGAGCGTGCTTGCAGAGAGGAGTGAGGCAACACGCGGGATGGCATCAGATGGTTTATCAGGGAGGGTTGAGGCAGGAGGACGGGATAGTGGGGGAGGAAGACACAGATACTTTTCTATGCAAATGCGTGGAGCTTCTGTGTGAGTCAGACACCAGAAAATTGTGCCGTGGGCTTACAAAAATCAGGATAACCCACAGGAATAATGCCTACTGGGTTCGTTGCATGGTATTTTCTTTCTTTTTCTTCTCTCAGCGTGATTTTAAATAGCAAAGAAATATGAGTCAATTCATGCATGGAAGAGAATTACTTCATCAAATGGCATAGTAACTGCTGCACTCCCCAGCTATTATCACCTGAAACTGATTTAATGATAAACTGCAAATCCCCAACTTAGGTGGAACTTCCCACCTTCCCTCTCCATGTTAAAGCTGAAAATCTTCCAAACTGTACAGAGGCCTGAATATCTTTGAAATGAAACACCCCAGAAAAAAATGCTAGAGCAAACCAAAATAGTTTTGTTGCAGATGCCATGATACACGAGAGACCAACAGTCCCTTGTCTCCAAATCTACCCAGAAAAGAAGATGGGAAACATTTAGAATGAATGATAAGACTGAAGCCACAGCACCGGCCTTGGCATGTGCCTGAGCAGCAGCAGAGAAATCAGCTGAAGAAATCTCCAGCCAGTACCACTCAGAGAGGGAAGACTTGTGAGGTTTAATAGCACCAGAGCAGCCAGGACAGAGAAAGATAGTGGATCCGTGTTCGTATTGTGACAGGCATCCAACCTTACTGGGAAAGTTCTGCTTCTATGTATTGCCGTCTGGTTTTTGGACCATTGGAGCAAAATTTGCTTCACATTTGGATCCTTTTCTCAATAACCATGAGACATAAGCTTTAACAAAAACAAAAGAAGAAAAAAGTGAAATTCTCATTAAAAAATCTATTAATTTCAGCAGCTCACACACTCAGACAGATACCAAACACTGCAAGACAGAAACAGAGAATCTTGTGACATTTGCTACGTCTGGGTAGAAGGAAGACCTCACCATGTACAGGGATTGATGACAAGGGTTTAGGAGTCTGCCAAGAAAAGGTACAAACCAATGCCTTAACGCTGCCTGCTAAGGCCAAGGAGCCTGAAAAAGGAAGAGAGGGGACTGTTCGGAGCTTTTCTTTCTGTTATTCAGTGCTATTAAAAGAGGATGTGGCCTGTCTGCTATATATCACCCTGCGTTCCCCTGCCAGTCCTGCTGTGTCTGCGTATTCTGGCTGCACCCTGGAAGGCTGCTGTATGAAAAGGAGGTAGACAGGGTCCTGTCTTTCTCCCTAGCTCTTCCATCCTTATCTTCTTCTTTCTTTGGGTTTTGGGTTTTTTTTTTTTTTTTTTTAATCTGCAGAGATAGAGCTTTTTCCTTTACTTGTACAGTGAATTAATTAAACATTACTGGGAGTTCAAATAACCCAGTAGTTTTATATCTACAACCACCTTCATCAACAGTTGTTATGAAATTCGTCATTAAGGAAAATATCTCTAAGAATGGGGTATGACCTTGTTCAGAGCATGCGAGTAAGCAAAGCACCATGATGAGCCATATTAAATAGAGCCTTTATGTTCTCTCACAGTACCACATGCTATAAAATCAGAGAGGGCACAGAGATAAATTGCAACAAGGAATTATTTAAGCCTAGGGCTTGCTGCCACAGCAATCTTTGTGGGGCTGCCCACTCACTGCAGAAGCAACAGAGAGTCAGGTACACGCATCCTGCCGTTCTCAGGGTATCTCAAAACTCAAAGGCAGGCTGAGGCTTAACAGTGTCTAAATTCAACCCTAAATATCCCCTGCCCTTTCAACCAGCCTCTCCTATCTCCAGGTAGCTTCCTCCCTATTGCCCTTGCCTTTCCCTCTTCCCACCCCCGCCATTTGCTCTTATCTCCCTCCCACTCCCAAATCCTTGATCTTCCTCTCCCTCCGAAGGTAGGGAGCCAGCTGCCAGCCATCAGACATACCCTGCTCTTGCCCCTTTGCTACGTCTGTGTCCCCTCTGAACCTGGGCATCTCGCCCCAAATCTGTTCCTGTTCGGATTTAGCAAATGCAGCCCCTTGATCTTTTCATATGCATTTGCTAGGTTCTTAAGCCTCCCCCACAGCCGCTTTCTTCAAGGCTTTCTGTGTGTCTGAAGCTCTTATCAACTCCTCGGAACAGAATACACGAATGGCACCACCAGGTCTTGAAGTCACGTCTCACACCTCTCAGGAAATGGCTTACCCCACCAAGTCACATCCCCCTCCTAAGCACAGGGCTAAAGTCACAAGATACTATTAGTTCCTCAAAACAAAGAGAGACGGCTGTTTAATTTTAAAAGGAAAATAGATCACGCATATATAGATGTAATCAGATCCTAGCCAAGCAAGACAGTCATCTTTCAGAGGGAACACAACCACTTGTCACATTGCATTTATTTTAACCCTGTGGAAGATCTGTGCATAGAGCTGTTGGGCAAGACTGGCCCTTTACTTTGTGATCTGAAATAACTGGTGGCACTGCAGCTGGGCTGGGCTGCACGAGCAGTGTCCTGCGTTGGGCATTGCTGTCACCAGGCTCTGACATCGTTCTGATTCTCCAATGCGATGGGCTCCATCACATATTTCTTACCGGTAGGTACAAACGCCCTGAAAGGGGTTCAGCCCAGCCCCTGGCTCACAGGTCACTATTCAGGATACTGCGGCCGCACCGCCATGGGCCACACGGACAGCCACAGAACAGGGACAGCACCGCTCTCCCTTTCACTCCCCAGCCCCAGTGCCCAGGCACCTGCTGCCAACTGGGACAGCCTGGGGACAGCCTGGAGCGTGGCCGAGTCACGCTTCTGACCTTGCGGTAAGCACTGGAGCCATCTCACTGTCTCACAGGTGGAGGCGAGCCTGAGGGTCAGAGACAAATACAGCTATTTCAGTTTTACAGATGGTGAAGCCGAGGCACAGAAGTCAGCGTTTTGCCTGGGACCACACAAGAGACCAGAGACGGAGCTGTGAACGCAATAGTGGCAACCGCAGCCTGCAGCGCTTTTCAAACAAGTCACCATACTGACCACACCCACCACGCATGTGCAATGGAACGGCGCAGCCCTAAGCGTCAGCGTGCCGTCATCCATCCTTCTGAGAAGCAGAAAGAGCCCTCTACGTTGAATACGCTTCCTGGGCTGACCAGGAGGGCAAACTCCCTCTTCTCTGTAGAGTGCTGGTCCCTGTCTTCAGGGAGGCTGGGATCTGTTCTGGGACTCCCCTAGGAGCAGAGGATGATGTGCAGGTGAGGCAATGAGGACCTCCTCAGCACCCTGCCGGGGCTCTGGCGAGGAGGAGCTCCCAGGGATACAGCTGAACATCCAACATGAACAGGCAGCTCGGGTCTCTCCAGAATATGCTTCAAGACATCTGCAAGCTATGCCAAAGTGAGGACTATACGCAGCCCACCTTCTCAGGTTCTTCCTTGTTATATCCATGAGGGCTAAAAACACAAACACTACAAAATGACAACTTCAAATTAAAACCATGACATCACTGTGAGATCTCAGAACTCTACTTAAAAGCCTGGATGTGCCTCAATATATAGATCTTGGTGTATGTATATTGGGAAGATCTGATAAACCTCTAAAAGCATTCGGAGGCTGTAAAGAGCTTTGCCACAGTGCCTAGCAGCAATTGGAGGGGAATTAAGGATTCATCTAAAGATTTCCTCTTAGGCAGAATGTAAAAACCCTCAAAACCTAAGCCTAGTGTGCATTAATGATTTTTGCTATCAGGGCCCTGCTAGAGAAGCTGGAAATTATACAGTGTTTTCATGCCAGCAGAAGCTCTGGAGCAAATGTAGTTATGTATGCAACCATAAAAATGTGTCTGGTCTACAATTAATTTTATTTGTGAGATAGTTACACAGGCATTGCTTCTTCAATATAGCTTAAACTTAAGCGAAGTCTTAACAGCAAAAATGTGGGTTTGTTTTTTCTTAAACTTTCTCCAAGTTAATGAAATCAGGTTTGTGTGACCACTGTTCCTTTCTTGGTCGGTCTCCTAATAGAAGCTTTTGAGCCTGTTGGCCAGTTTCAATTAAAACTGATGTAAAAATCGAGATCTCCAAGATACCAAGTCTTTGCAAGTTTAGTCAGGGAGACAAGAGACAGCTAAATTTGCACTACTAAAAGCTTCAATCTCGGGTTTAGACACCAGAGAAGTCATGGACAGCCACCAAAAAGAAAAAAATAAGAAGCTTTGCTGGAATGAAAAAGTACCGTGGATGAGCTGTCTTCCTGCAGAGTCCCAGAAGGAACAAAGCGGTGTGACAAGCCAGAGGAGTTTGAACACAGCCAAGGCTGTGCTAGTGGTTACAAACCACTGCATGGCAAAACCCAGCGTGTCTCCTCCCCTCCAGGACTGAGCAGCAAAACTGCTCATGTGTGTTAGTTATCTAAAGGGGTGCGTTTGTTTTGGCAGCAAAGACACGACTGAATGTCACACTGCCGCCTACTCTTGCCGTGCGTTCTGGGATGCTTCCCAAGCCCCAGCTCCTCAAGTCACGTAAGGCAGGATCTTAATCTGCACGTTTAAAAGATGACTTTGTGGCCCTCAACAGCCTGAGAGAACCTCCCCAGCTTGATATGCAAAAGGCTGAAAAGCCAGCAGGCCAGCAAATCCTGCCGAGGGCCCATCTCCCCCCTTCTTCTCCAAAATCTCAGTGTTTCAGAGCCTGTCTTATCCTTGCCGGATGCTCAGAGCTGGCATTGGTGACATGATAGCGTGTTCTCCACCTGAAGCTTAAAACCATGTTTTCATTGCAGGTACAGGTGCATTTCGTATTGTGAGAGTCCCCTCAGCACAGGTACCTCGGTGCAGAGCTACTCCCAGCACTGACAAAAGCATAAGGAGTTTCTCTCTTGCTGAGTACAGTGAAGATCAATGTAATCATCCTCTGAAGCAGGCTGTAATCTCTATTACCTACACAAGATAGTCTGCTCTTCCCTTAAGAGAGAGCTATCTCAATTTTAACCACCTTAATTTCAAAAGCCACTTCTGGACTTACGTCATAGCTTCTGTGTCTCGAGGGACAAAGTAAAATCCCCCTTTGTGCCTAGACAGGACACAAATAAAAGCAAGTATGCAGAAGAGGAAGGGACAAAAGTCTGCACGTCTTCTTAAATGCTTGCAGCCCCTACCAGGTATAACTCCATGCAGATGTTGGCACCCACAAGGCATTGGAAACCTCCTCATCAGACTACCAGGGGCACAGCAGGATGCAAAACTTCTTGTTGGGGAAAGGAAACTGCCCCAACCCCAGACACAGTGCTTTTTCCTTGCTGCGGGAGGCACACTGCAGTACCTCACAGGCATCGCTTTTAGCACATCGGTGGGATGACACTCTGTGGGAGCTGCGGAGAGGTGTGCCAACGTTGGGAGGGGAGAGAACTGGCAGAAGAAAGCAAAGAGCTGTCTTTCATGCTGTCCTCCTTGCCTAGGAGGAGGCAAAAGCCTCCTACTCTGATCTCCACTTAACAGCGCACTCCTTCACAACTAGAGCACTGTCCCCCTTGCCTTTGTTCAATCTTGGATCCCTTTCAAACCAAGCCAATACAGAAGGGTGGCCACCAGGACCCCACAGAGGAAATCAGGGTGTAATGCTTTGAGCAACAGCAAGGGGAAAATACGATTCCTGGGCTCTGGTCTGGCCCCAGAATTGCTCTGCTTTCATGTCCAGCACATACTGCTGGTACGCAGAAGGGGACTCATCACCAAGACAGACCAAGATGCTGGTATTAGCCAGCCAGCCCAGAAAAGGAAACCGAAGCAGAGAAAGTGGAAGTAAGCAGAGGTCAGCGCCAAAGGCGTGCAGCCAGGCAGTGCAGCCAGGCCGTGCAGCCAGGCCTGCCTACAGCTGCCTCAGCCACTCACGGGTAAACTGCGGGAACGTCCCCTAGAAAATGCAATCGTCTGCAGACGGGTAATTCAGCGACTGAGCGTGAACCCCATACCCTGCAGCCTGTGTGTGTAAGTCTGGGCTGCATTAAGGGCACCGACCATTTTGCCCACGTGATTCAGTGACAGTAGCGCAGGCGTACCTAGCCTGCTTTATAGAGCTGCAAAACACAGGCTTCCTATTCTGTATCGCAGAACTAGCGGTCAAACTGCACTCATACAAAATCTACTGCAGCAAAGTTTATAGTACGTAGAAGTTATTTTTCTTCCACTGTAACAGAGAGGACTTTTCTTTTTTTTTATGGTCTATAAATGTTATATCTGTGTCTCTTAATGAAAGCATTCAGGCCTGGGAAACGTCTCCATTCATTTCCTCATCAGGGGAAGCATGTTAGCTGCTGTTACAAGATAGCTATTGGAACACCTCTGGTACCGTAAAGTGCCAGGGAACTGAGAAGGCTTTTGGCCCGAAGGATGTCACAGCAGTCAGAGATCAAAGAGTCAGCCCATTTCCAGATTTATGAGTTGGGAATAGGTCTGTTAGCTCCCAGTACTCGCTCTTTCCTGAGTACGTATTCAATATACATTGATAAAGTAGTCATCTTAATGGCAAGTCTGACACTGACTGAAAACCACCACGCTCCTGGGCAGTCTGTCTCAGTTTTGTCCTCTTCTAGCTCAGCATCAGATCCAGGTGGCGGCGGTCCTAGAAGCACCCCCAGATGGGATCCCCTCATTTCCCTCCTGCTCTACCTGGCAGTGCCTCTCTCTTGTAAGGCTGTCCCAGGGGCTGCTGGTGACCCACAGGCGGGGAATCCCAGATCTGGATTAAACCCCCCCTGCTGTTACTGTACAGTTAATTTTACTTGGATTGTTTCCCGATCACACTGTCTGGACCCTCATACAGCTTAGCAACCCGCTCAGCTACAGGGAAAGCAGCAGGATGGGGGTGAACAGCGGGGGGCCTGCGGTGCCAGCAGCTACTTGAGCCTGGGCTGCTGCTGCTGCTGCTGCTGAAAGAAAAACACGTGTACATGTGCGAAAAAACACATTTCCCTGAAAAAGCTGCTCTCTCAACGTCTGACGTACTTAATCCACTTTAACCAAATCCTAGAAACTAAAGTCAATATCCCTGTAAGGGCATAATTCAAAGCAGGATTAAATCCTTCAGAAACCTAAAGGATGTCACATCTCTATTCTGCATTACACAGGAAAGAAACCTCTGCTTATGTTTTTCAGCAAATGTTATTTGATGTAAAATAGAGTAAAATATTCATCATGTAAATGTAATACGGAGTAATTCCCTTTTAGTGCCACCTGTGGCATCTTCTAAGTCTGCACAGAATCTGCAGAGTAATTCAGTCCTCCCCGGGTCTTTTATTAAAAACCTAAAATAATGCTGTCCACGCTTTCTGGATCACCACTCACCTGTGCCCTTTCTCACCACCGTGCCCTCTCGTTACACTGCTCATTGAGAACGCTGTACGAGCCTCATGTTTCTGACCGCCGCCTGCAGACCACAGGCCATGATTTCAGGAACAAACGACCTAGAAACTTCATTAATGAAAGCACCCGGCTCACTGCGCGTGTAAAAGCACAAAGGTACAAATGCTTTAGGAACAAAACTTGCAAAAACGGCTCTTAACAATCAAAACAGCATTCTTTCATGCAAAGTCACTTTTCACAGGAGATGGTCATGGAAAGGAAGACAAGGGCAAACCCTTTCCAAAGTGCCTTGGTGGCGGTCAGGCTTAGCCTGTTGGAGCACGTGGGCAACGTTTTGGTGCGAGGCCTCTCCAGCTGGGAAGCAGTTATGGCAGAAGTGCCCAGGCTGCGTGAGCGTCAGTGGGAGCAGAGAGGCATTAGCAAGTGGGTGGAAAAGGCGATGACACCAGCGTCTGCCTCTGCCCCATCTGCGCTGCCGGGGCTCCCCAGGTGCGTTTAACTTGCATCTTAAAAAGAAAGAGGTGTTTTTGCATCAGCAGGCACAGCGGGAGGCCGTACACCGGCGCACAGCTTGCAGCAAAGCACAGCAAGGAGAGCAGCTGCGGCCTCGGGAAGAGATAACTCATGTTTACTTTGAGTCTCGCACCATGCGAGATCCCCGCTGGCCAGAGCGGACAGCTGCTGGCAAACACCCACCTCCACGCCAGCAGCTGGAGGGACCAAACTCCGTAACCGGATCAGCCCAGATGTTGTATCAGAAATAACCCAGCCGCGGGACCGGGCCCTATCCGGGGTGCCAACCTCCCAACACCGAGTTGTTTCGCCCACAGAAGGCGGACGCAAACCCCGCTCCGCTCTCCCCTTTGCCGCCCGTGTTTCGTGCAGGGGGTCGAGGGCCGCCAGCCACCACCCACCCCGTCGGGCACGCGTGGGGCTGCGGTGCCCCGGCCGGCGCCGCGGCCTCGGGGCTGAGCAAGGCAGGGGACGCCCAAGCGGGCACCCCACCAGCACGCCTGGGGTGCGGGGCCAGGCGGCTCGGCGGGGTGCCCGGGCCTCCGCGCCCACCTTCCCCGCCGGGCCGGGCCGCCTCCCTCCGAACCCCCGCCCCTGCCGAGCCCCCTCCCCGGCTATAAAGGGCGGCGGGACGGCGCGGCCCCCTCCTCGCCCGCTGCCATGGCCGCGCTGCGCTTCGGGGAGACCCCGGCGGAGCCGCCCGCCTTCCCCGCAGGCAGGTGGGCGGGGGGCGGCGGGCCCGGCCCGGCCTCGCCCGCCCTCAGGGCGCTTCCCTCGGCGGAGCGGGGCCGGCTGCCGGCGGGCCGGGCCGGGGGGGCGGCGGCGGCGGAGCCGTCGGAGGGGGCGCCGGCGGCCTCGCAGCGTCGGAAGCGGACCAGCTTCACGGCGGCGCAGCTGGAGACGCTGGAGCTGGTCTTCCAGGACACCATGTACCCCGACATCTACCTGCGGGAGAAGCTGGCCGACGCCACGCAGATCCCCGAATCCCGCATCCAGGTGAGGGGCGCCGGCCGCACCGCGCCGCCCCGCCCGGGGCCGCCCCTGCCGCCCTCACCCGCCGCCCTCTCTCCCCAGGTCTGGTTCCAGAACCGCCGCGCCAAGTCCCGCCGCCAGCGGGGACCGCCCCGCCCCGGCCCCGCCGCCCCGCCGCCGCCGGCCGCCGCGCCGCCGCCGGGCTACCCGCGGCCGCCCCGCCTCGCCGCCCTGCGCGCCCCGGAGCGGCCCCGCTTCGGCCTCTCCGGCCTGGCCCAGATCGTCCAGATCAAGGAGGAGAGCTCGGCCCCCTACGAGTGGCCGCCGGCCGCCGCCTTCCCCCCCGGCCCCGGCTTCGAGGGCTTCCCGGCCAGCCAGCCCGGCGCGGCCGAGGCCGCCTCCTTCGCGGGGCCGCCGCCGGGCGTGGGCAGCGCGGCCGGCCCCTACCCGGCGGCCCGCGCCTTTTGCGGGCAGTACTCGCCCGTGTCGGACGCCGAGGACACCAGCGGCTACTCGGAGTCGGGCTCGGAGTGGGAGGAGAACGCCCTCGGCGCCTTCCGAGCCCTCTGAGCGCCGCCCCGGGCGGGACCCGGCCCCGGGGGGTTCAAACTGCATCCCCCGGCCTCGGTGCCAAGTCCTCCCCCGCCAAACCCGGTCCTGGGGTACGCTGCTCAGGCGGGGAGCAGGCACGTACCGCGCTACCTCAGCCCTGCTCTGCGACTGTTGCACTTTATCCGGTAGTAACTGATTTTACCTATTTATTTAAGAAAGATACGGGTCAGCTCCATCAGCTGAGGGCATCTTTTTACACGGTATTTAAAGATTTCCATTAGCATGTTTTGTATTTCTATTTAACCTCCTTTAGCCAAAAAGCTAACCAAATCCACTGTGTTTTGGGGGTGGGGGCTGGTCTTAGGGAGGTAGCAGAGTGGGATGCTCTGTCGGGGTTTTTTGACCGGGGATCAAAAATAAAGGTTTACATTTTTGCTCTACTTGTGCGTGTACCTGGGGCAGGGACAGGGTTTCTTACCTTGACCGGCGTGGGGTAGAGGACAGACGCCATAGACATCCCAGCTGCAGGTTCTCTTCCCAGGTCCTGGAGAGCCGGGGCTGCGGTTCGGGTGTGAATGGGAGACCCGAGGGGCCTGAAGGACAGGTTACAAAAACTGCCTTGAACCGTCTCTGTCAGTATTTGCTTTAGATCTGTGCTAAACAGCCACCCCCATCCCTGAGCAAAAATGCAAACGTATGGCCCAAGTAATACAAACCCCAAACCCTCAAATTAGTGTCTCGCTCGGACAAAAGCCTCAACTCTGCCACGTCAGCCGAGGTTAAACTACAGAAAATATTTTTTTGTCACAAAACGCAGGTGTATTTTGTGAAGGCGCTTTAGCTTTGAATTTGAATACTAGGGACTACACAGAAGCTGTTTACATGATCGGTAGTGGGCTCAACAGCTCTGCACACCAACATGAGTAGTAACAGAAGCCTCTCCTGTAATTCAGTCAATTTATTAAGGAAGGATGTATTACTATATATGTATTTTGAGGGTAAGGCCAATTCTTCCTGCCTACAAAGCTGTACTTCAGAGCCTTGCAGAGCAAGTTGTAAGACACCAGTTACAGAAGAGCACCTGAATGCCACGAGGCTCTGATGGTTTGGGAGCGCAGAAAAACTGGCCCACGTGCTGGTGGCAGAAACACCCTATATGGGGAATCACGCCCCACAGAATAAGGTTACCAACGTGCAAAATCGCTGTGTCACCCCATAACATACCTGTGCCTGCAAGATCTGGGACAGCTGAACCATGGTTGAACTGCAAGCTTGTAAGGCTGAGTGGCATAGCAGGATTGCCCATTAATACTCCCTCCAAAAAGCAGAGCTGTCCTTGCAAAAAAACCCACAAAGCAAAACCCAGCCAACCAACATCGGGTGCCATCTGCTCCAAGTGGAGCTGTTACGTTAGGGGTTGGAAAGGCCCCAGACGAGAGGTACTTGCAGCAGGAGACAGCAAATGAGACAATAATTCCTTGGGGGAGCAGGGTGAATTCAAGTTTACTGACTGTAAGAAACCAAACTAATTTGTTCTACTCCTGCTGAGGTAAATTACGGTAGTTGTAGTGAGTTTTTGAGACTCCTACTACCCTTGGGCCACATTCAGCACAAACAGTCATATTTGTTACTGTATTTCCCCAAAACTCAACAATATTAACTCTGACCCAATCGAGGGGAAACGCAGCCTCTTAACGAGAAGCAGCGTGTATATTCACATTGCCTACCTGTTTTGGCCAAATGACACCTGAAAGGACGCGGATACTTTTATCACAAATATGTGTCTTCCTATTATGTTTCATTACCCTGCAACGATTAAAAAACTCACTTCAACACAAAACACGTTGGAAAGAGCACGTTTAAGAATCCACATGTAAAAACCATCATACCTAGGGAATCAGAGTTAAGATGGAGTGTGGTGGTTCTCACGATATTCTGCATCGAGTAAGAAATGAGTTAGTCAGGAAAAGCAGGTTCCCAAAGCCTCTTTGCTGAATACCATTCTTGGTAGCGGTATCTAACAGTGTCTACAACTTCTCTCTCCCTCGGTGTGGGGTGCTTGCTATCAACAGGGCAAAGTTAGCCTCCGTGACTGCCCGGTGTTTCGTACGGGGAAGTCCTATCCCACAAAAACATTCATGCACATGCTTAACTTACAAGTACGCAAGCAGAGCCCTGACAGAGCAGTAAGGGATTACAGGGGTTCGTACAGTAAGCCAGCGAGCTGCTGCTGGAAAAGGCAGTCCTCGCTGTTTCCTTGTGCCAGCACCGGCGCCCATCGCCCCTGGCAGCGAGCGAGTTCAGCGCACTACGCAGGCAGAAAACTGGACAGGAAAGGTGAACTTCTTCAGCAGCACAGCTCCCTGAACCGGCACGCCAGCGGGTTTTATGAGCAGCGGGTGACAAGGACAGGGTAAGTAAACAGCCAGGGGACGGTTCCTGTTTCCCGAGTTAGCTGTAGGTCGTGCTAGTTACTGTCAGACTAAACCTACGTGCCTTAAGTTAGGCTTTGGCACCTTTCTCTGTTTAAATGAAAAGGGTGGTGGGAGAGGACCTTTCTTCTTTAGCAAACGGACAGTAACACCACAAAATAATGGGTAACGTAATTACAGAAGTAATTGCAGGGACCACTACAATGTTCTATTGCGTTATGAGAGGTAAATTTCCATGGGTCACTTGGCAAAATTAGTGTTTAGCATAATTTTGTAATATCCCTTGTAAAGTTTCTAAATACCTTTTAGAACAGCTACTCACCTTGTCCTCATAACATTTCATTTTCAGCAATTAAATTAACTTTTCTTAAAAAAATAACCTGAGACCATCTGCAAAAAAGTTTGCATTTTTGTGAAATATATCAACTCTCATAGGTCAATTTATTCAGAGTTACAAATTTCATTGAGAATAAAAGATTTATGCATTTCTCTTAATTAACAGAACAAGTTTAGCTAAATATAAACTCTGCACTAAAGTTTTGCAGTGGCACAATACCAACACAGAATACAGAAGCATCTTTAAACTATACAAAATTTTAAAATTGAAAATAATCCTGTTTACATATTCTTTATACATTAACATATAAAAGACCTCATTTAATGAGGCATCTAAAAGAATCAAAAACATCTCTACAGCTATCTCTGAAAATTCGTATCTGGAAACAATTCATTACACAGAAGCTTTACAAGACTATTTAAACAAACCAATACACACTTTTTACAAGATTAACATTCCAAAAGGTACTCATAGGCAGGTTGTCACTTTCTGTTTTTGCAGTTTACCTCACTGGTTATCTTTAATTATAAAAATCTTCATATTTATATATGTTGGGTATTGTTGGATAACCAGTAATCTAATTTAAAAGCTGTGCAAAACAAACAAAAATTTGGAAAAACAATATGTTTAACCAGTCATTTAGATAAAATACCAACCAAAGCACTCCTTTTGCCCCGTGTGAAGGGAAAAAGCCAGAACCAATCTCTTTCTGGAAAGTTACCAGTTACATTTTAACATTCCTTCATTAGACTCCTTCTATAAGTTATGATAAATTAACAGTTCCAACAAGACATTGACTAATCGATAGACCTGCCCAGCATCCTCCAGTTTACAGCTCCTGTTTGCTGTCCCTATCCTGCTGCTGCCTCTTTAGATCGGGAAAAGCCAGCCGGAGCTGGCACGGCCCTCGCTACCTGAAGGCTGGAATGGCAACTCTCCATACTACACAGAGGCGTAGCTTTACATAAGAAAGGCCTGCCATGTGGCTACTAATTTGCGCCATTTCCTCTTCATCACTTCTAACATACCAGGAGAGCCAACAGCAAGAGGTGTGCAGAATTCACCTGAACTTTTAAAAACTAAGTTCAAATTATAGGAAAGTATGTTTTCAAGTTTATTATAATAAATGCAATTACTAAGAGATTACCAGTTAGCAAAACTACTGTATGTGAATAACAAATGGAGAAATCTAATGTAATGCTGGCCAGTAATGCTGGTTTTCTTAAGAAGCAGATATAATATATGTAAAAGGGTCCTTTCTGAGAGGTTTTCTTTTCCCTTATCTTCTGGCAGTTAGGATATTTGGTGAAGCCTATATAAAGGAAGAGGATTTTCCAGAACTACTTGCTGTACACTTGAAAGAAAAGTTTCAGTCTCTGTTGGTGTTATTAGCTGCAAAAGCGTGTAAATTTCCCATCTGGCTCAGACCACTCTGAATATGTGCAACGTGGATCTCAACATTATTCTGAAAACAACTACAGGAAGAAAAGAAGAAGAAAAAAAAAAGCGTTAAACCCCATATTTAAGAGCTGTGTCTGAATATTTCTACAGTGAAAGTCAAGGTATGAACATAGCCAATACAAAAATTCAGATGAATCAGAGAGTAGTACATACTAATGCAACTTGATAGAGACATATGTGAAAATAGCATTTGCACAAACAGCTGCATGAAATCAAGAGTTACTGACTTGGGTATTTTAAAGAAGACTTTAACATGACCAGAGTTCATGAAACAAAAATATTATGAAGAGATGGCTAAAATGCCCAAAATAAGTACAGTGAAACGGAAACATCATCACCTTCTTCGCAGTGGACATCAACCTTCAGTTGAATCCGTTCCATCGTGCAATTTGCAGTGTTGATTATAGAGAAGTTTCACTAACGTTTGGGGTTTATTTTTGCTTTTACTAATGAAAAATGCTATAAAACAGCATTTCTCAATAATTATTTTTAAATCAAAAGGCCATCCTACTATCTGGGGGTGGGGGGGGAAAATTCACGTGCGCAGCTTCCCATTATTATGGAGCAATATGAGTATGGAGGGTATAAGGAAATACTTAGCATTTAGGTATATTTTCTAAATTATGTAATTTAGCAGCATTGTAATTATAAAAAAAATCCTGGTCACAAATTGCTGGAGGCTGCAGCATACTTCACACAAGTATCACCACGTTCTTGCTATTTTTATAACGCTTCCTCAGGCACCTGCTTGTGACAACTGTTGAAAAATGGCCCATCTAGACTAGATGGGCCTTTGATCTGGCACAATACGGCTGTTCTTCTGTTTCTTGGTTTAAAATATTGCTAATGGAAGCTGGTCAGAAGCTATAATTGTCTCATATGCCAGCTTTAGATATTTACAGACAAGAGGTTGAGTAACTATGCAAAAAGAGCACCAAAATTGTACTGGTCTGTGGTTTAAAGAACTAATATTTACTAGTGGGATTTCAAAGTCTGAAAATGTTCTAAAATAACTTATTAATTGTCATAAATGACTGAAGAGCAAGAAAGTCTAGTAGTTGCTGCATCAATTTAGCACTTTTTTTTCTTTCTTGTTTTTGTTTGTTTGTTTTTTAAATCGGGTTACTTCACTGATAGGTTCAAACAGAAAACTGCTAACTTCACACTCCCTTTAAGAAGCCCCCTTTTAAATGGGACCATTCCTATAAGTAAAAGTTACCAGATTAAAACTCTTATTAATTATAATCAATGTTCACCTCTAAAATACAGTAAAAATTGCTTGCTGGCACAAAATGTGTAAGAATTAAATATTCAAAAAGTAATACCTGATATTTGAAGAGTCTATTGAATTCTTAATGTCATTTAATGAATCTGTTAGTGATTTAAATTCAAAGGAATTCAGATCACCTCCTTCTGCTAGACACTGTAGGAGAAGAAAACAAAAAACGTTCTCACACTTAGGCACAAAGAAACTGATAGAGCTTTAATACTATGTATTTTATGGGAGAAACTATTTTTTGCAAACATTTTACCTTGATTTGCAGTAATATTGCTGTGAGTCTAGCGATAAGATCAGTTAAATTTTCACTCTCAACACAAAGCTGTCCTGTTGTCGAGGAATTTGCTTGCCTGACAATCTCCTGAGCCTCCTCTTCACACCTACGCCTCAGATCTGTCGGTTGGTCGGCAGGCTGGAGGCCTTGGTCAGGAGCAAGCTGCATAGGTGTAATGAAGAGAAATTAAGAATAAAAATCTCCTTTGCATTTGGTGTATGTGTGAAATGACAAATGATTTCAAAGAGAGTTCACAGGTATATAGTATACAATGTTTTTTCTTCATTTATGTACATGTATGTCTATTTTAAAACTGGCCACTGCCATCAGCAAAAGTGTCTGCATTCTGGTAAAACAAACAGAGACAGACAGAAAAAGGCAGAGACAGAGAGAGAGAAGGAATCCAATACAGCTACTACCAGTTTCGTTTCAAAGGGACCCCCACCTACGCCCTATTCCCAGGAAATTCTGAGGGTTTTTTTGTACTTAGGTTAAGCAAAACCAACAAGTACATACAGATTCCAGCAAAATCTTACCTCATAACAATACTGTTGAACTTTATGCAAAACTTTATTTAAGTCTTTGTTTAGTTGTTCTAGATCTAGAACAATAGTTGCGTATCTCCTCTGAAACTCAATGCCTATTGGCATAGAATAGGATTTCTGTGGAAAAGACAAAGCATATTAAAGTTAATGCAATACTGGACATTTATATCTTTTGAACTCATCATGAGGAATTTTCACTTGAAAGTAATACAGAGATATTTGAAATCCCAGCGTTTAATAGAAAAAGGTTAACATACAAAATATTAAAATGTAGTATCACTATTTAAAACTCCAAGTGACAACTGTGTAGTAACTACCATGCTTTCATTCTCTTCATAAAGTGCTATGATAATCTGTGGTGATAAATGCTACAGAAGACGACTGTGGTCTGACCCACTTATTTCTCCAGTAGTTGGGTACGGCTTCTCTCTACTGTATGAACAGAAAACGATCCTGTCAGTAGGAGAACAGTATAGGACAATATGGCCACGACCACCTCTGCTGCAGGACAGGAGGCACAATTGTCTAGTAAGCTAGTGGTCACTTGAGGATGACTCAGTGCTACATACCTTCTGTTACAGCTAACAGTTCTGCCAAAAAAGAAAGTTACTAGAGCTTATCTTTGGTAACACAAGTATTTTGGGTAAGCACAATTTTCCACAAAAAATAAATACCAGAATACAGTACTTTTTTTCTTACACTGTTTTCAGAATGTGTCTTGACAATGTTTGGGTGATATTTATGAAATTGAAACAAAATATGCAATATATTATAAAATTTCTTCCACAAATGGCCTGTTGCAATATAAGCTCGATGTATTTCCACTGCTTCTCAGCCACAAGTCTGAGATACAGGTACCTCATACAATCAAACCTGCAGCTGTAGATTTTACACCACGAGATAAAGCAAATTGCAAAGTCAAGAGCCTTCATCAGAAGGATCCAGGTCAAAAACTCAAAGTCAAGGTTTCAGTTATCAGTTCAGTTCAAAGTTCCCCATTAAACTTAATCACCGAAATGATCTCCAGGGATTTACAAGTCTGAATACCAAATTAATAGGGCTTTAAACTAACACCGTAACTTCAGAATTCACCTAAGAGCAAATTGGAAACCAGCATAAATTTGACATACTTCCTGCAGCTCTGGAATGTAAGGAAAAAATTGTAACTTTCAGCCCTTCTTCAGTGACCAGCTCCTCTAGAGCAGACTAATCCAGGTTAGCTGTGAAAGCTGCAGACAGTTGTGAATTCCCCATCAGAGGGGAAAGGCTAAGGGCATTTGTTCTATGCTAGTGACGATGAAAGAAATATTTCTCAGTACCAGCACTGTTTCTGACTGGGGAGCAATCCAAGATCTGGAACACTGACAAACATCTGGAACTAGCAGACAAAAGATGGATGGCTTTCAGTAGATGGAAGTAGATAACAACTCTGTCACTAAGCATCTACATGCCTCTCTGGAACGACCAGCATCACCTTTACCTTGTGTCTTTAACGCAGGTCAAGTGACAAAATGAACTAGCCATCCTTTTTACTTAGATTTGTTTATCCAAATGGCTATCAGAAAAGTGTTTACTCTTTTATTTACATGGTGATTTGTTTATAGCCTGCAACCAAGACTAGTAGAGTGATGTCAAGATGCTTCACTATTAATAAGCTGTCCTTTCAGAAAAATGAAATAGAAAATGTGCAGTTGTATGTATTAATAGCTCCTATGAAGGCATCCCCTGCCTCATGTGAATTTATTATCGTTGCCAGATAATAATGGACTACATTCAATACCAGTTCTGATTTTGGTCAGTTCCGTTTATTTCTATATTGGATCAGTCATTAAAAAAGAAGTCTTCATAAAAGGATTGCTTGAAACCAATCAGTGGTGTTAGTCTAACAATTAGCAAATCACAATTGTATGAATTATTATCAAAGTCTGACAATTAAACTATACCTGAATGAACTCAAAGGATTCTATTTTATTCATGTCCAGGAACGTTATTGATGTTCAAGTGGATTGGTGCCGGAAAAAGATTCTTGTTCAAAGAAAATACATTTTAAAGGAGAAACAACATATACTCAGCAGCACAAATGTAGATGGAATTGCCAAGGGACAAAGAGGATTAGAAGACAGGCTAAGAATATGGCCCAATAGAAAGGTATCACGTCCTCTATTTTTATCAGGACAGCCTTGAACAGTAACGGAGGTTGCTCTATGATCGCTGGTTTACAAAGGCAACAGCGCAAGGGAAGAATCTTGAAAGTATCTCAAAGTCCTTATCTAGGCTACAACTGAGCTAAAATGTATCAAACTTAACATTTATTTCTGGATCTCCTGCTTCCCTGTTGCTTCTTTGCTCTCTCAATTTTGTTATTTTCCTTCATATTCTTATTCCACAATACAGTTAATTTATGACTTAGTAGCTGAGTGACACGTTAATATCTGGATTCTTGTCAGAGGAAGGCTACTGTCATTCCTATGGATTTCCTTATCTATGCAAAAGTACTAATATCTCAGTAAAAACAAAAAGTTTTTTTAGTCTGTTTTAAGAAGAGTTGGTAATTTTTCAGTATCAGAGTTACAGATTGCAATGGTATGTTTTAATCTTGCTTCTTTTTGCATCTATTTTCATTACTAATACGCAAAATTAAAAGACAAAGCATTTGATGCACAGGAAAAAATAATGTAGTAACTGAAATGATAACAAGGTTTTAAAGAGCAGCATCACAACACAAAAGAAGAAAATTACAGAGACATAGGGATGGGGCAGTAGGAAGCAGAGTAACAGGACATATATGTGCACATGATCACTGAAGGGACAAAGAGGGAAATCTTACCACAATAAATCAAATCCTTCAACATTCAAATATTTTACATGAAAAAAAAAATCAGCATTTTTGGTTTCAAGAAATAAAAAGGACTCCTCTTCCTCTCCACAAACCTTTAGCCTTCTGTCTGTACATTGTAGAGACAACTGTCTGAATGGATGCTAGCAGAAGGTGGAGACTGATAGCTTTCCACTTTCAAGTTGATTGATAGCCATGGGTGGTAGAAGAGGCATTCTTATCATTTTGATTTACTGACTGCTGATTAGATAAAGCCTAGCAAGAAGAACTATTCTGCTGCTGCTAATTATGCTGTAGCTGCTCTGGTATTGTAATTTTAAATGGCGGTCAAGGGCACTTAGAGCTTTATATAGAAAATCTCTGAACTGAGTTATTGTTTTAGCTAGAAAGCTAAATAAATAAGTACCTACCATCCGCAAAATAAAATTATGATGAATGTCTTCCCTTATAAACTTCTACCCAAGATTCTCAAAGGACATAGTATTTCCTTACTTTACGTGTCAACTGACATATGCTATTCCGATGTTAACATTAATCAGTTTCCAAAGCATAATGCTTTCAAAGGAGAACCATATTTGAAACAACTGACCTCTCTGACTCATCTTAAAAAAAAAAAAAAAGAAAAAATTTCACATTATAGAAAGTGATAAAATATAGATTTTATCTAGGCTGTAGTTTTAATTGTATCTTTTTGCATTAGCTGTTAAAGCATATCCTGTTTTAAGAACTGAAAAGAGAACATTCTCACCAGCTTTTCTGCTTCTGTATTCATCTCTCTCAATTGTTTGATGTGTTCCTTCTTGATCATAAGGATTTTCGATAACCTGGTCTAAAACAAAGAAACTATTTTTAGAATGAATAGGTCCTTAAGCAGTTTTGAAATGCCACAGAAATTAAAGATAATAAAATGTGTGTTTGTTTCATCATTTTAAAATACATTTCTCAGTTGTTTGTCAAGTTAAGATACAGAAATAAAAATTAATTAAATGATGGATTTTCCAGAGATTTTTAAAGCATTTTCAAGTGCCCTAGATGGAGAGGCTAAAAATCTATGAGCCAAAATTCCCTATAGGAAGACTAATATAGTTTATGGCCAGCTAGAGGCTGAAGAATCAAGAATCTTCTTTTTTTGCAACCTGAAGGAAAGTGAAGGGTGTTATCATCATGTACTACAATTAATATCACTCACCTTACCATACCTTTTTTCACACAGTTCTCAGCCTGTTCTCAGCTGTGCCCTTGTCCGAGCACTAGCCCTTTGTGCATACTCCTGCAGTAAAGCCTGGTATAGAGATTGGATCTATTTTATACAGAACAACTCTGGGCTTTCCATTTCCCTCTTTCATAATGGGAATACCCTGTTTCTGCTGCCCTTGGGACCTAGCAGGCTGAAGTGGAAACCACTGGGAGTGCTCTCAACACACACATCCCTCCTAAAACTATTCATACTCTCTAGGGCTCCGAGAGAAATCCTAGCTCTGCTACAACCAGCAACAGTTTTATTACTGATGTAAACAGAGCCAAGATTTCAGGTTTGATAAATTGCAAAGGGGTTAACTGCATCATAGTAGTGGAACATGGGACTGGGAGAAATAGAAACTCCTAGTTCAGCATACATCTGCTTAAATATAATCTCCTTTGTTGATTTTCAAGTTAGTCTTAAAGCAGCCAGGTTTCTTGCACTCACAAATCCTAATGGAAAATTGTTCCAGGACCTCTTTCAGCTAATTAAGAATCTTCTCGGAATTTCCATGTTAAATGCATTCTTGTTCACTTCACAGCAATTTGCTCTGGCAAAGCTGTTTTTCAGCTAAATATAGGCTCTCCCTCCTTGTATGTATCCCTGTTTATTCACAGACAGTAAAGCATTTCTTCTCCACTGTTCTTCCACGAGACTAATCACAACCCAAGCCTTTCCAGTCTCCTCTCCCATAAAAGGCTCTTGATCTCCTAAACTTTTGTGGCCCTTTCTGTGTCTTTTGTCCATTCACTGTCATCTTTCCTGAATGTGAGCAACAGGAAGCCTGTACCAGTATTCCAAATGACAGACCTGTAAAATGGCATCAGTACCTCTTTCTACTACAAATACTTTCCCAGATGCATCTTATGAATGGATGGGAAGCCATGGTCAGATGCACAGAGGCAATACTGCATAGGTTATCACTCTTCCAATTCTAGCTGCTCATTTCTGTCCTTGTGCTGTCCCCCAACGCCTGTGCTGAGCCAGCACTTGCATTTTTGCAGCTATGTGAAGAATCCAATCAGGGAACCGATAACGACAAACAATAAGTTCAGAAAAGTCAAGGAAAAAAAATTTAAAATTGTTACTTGTGAGCTGGGTTATCTCTCTGATCTAGTTTCTAACACACCACACAAATGCTCATGTTGGCAAAAGAACACCTGGGAGGAAGGAAAGCACTGAACACCACCTGCCACTGCTGCCAAAAAGTTACTCGTCAAGCTCTGCTGTCGTCACCATCCAGCAACTGCCTAACACGTCTAAGTCCTCCTCCTTGATGAAGCTGGTGAGTCCCCAACTTAACGCAGAATATATTATTTGTCCCCAAAACTTGCAAGGTATTTGGTGCTTAACTTCTACTTTGATGTCCAGGTATATTTGAGGATGCAGGGCCCTAGTTCTCCAATTCATGAGCTTGGATTTTATCTTATATTCTTCCTATTCCCAGATATACTCCAGTGATCTAGATAATCTGATTCTTTCTACCAGAAACTCTGAGCTTTCACTGTATCTATGATGTCTACCAACTTTTTCTCATCGGTACATTTTATTGAATAGACGTCCATTTTCATTTGTCAGTATCATCAGTGAATGCTTTAACTCAGTTCAGCCCTATTTTCCTTGAGAAATTCTTGCCTAACAGCTCTATTTTCAGGATAACTCATCCTGTTTACTGTTATAGTTTATAGTTCTCATCACACTGGAAATGAGGTTTTAGTACAATTTTTTTCCACATTAAAAGAAATGAAGGAACAACCCAACCAGTGTGTTTAGATTTGTACTTTAGATTTCACTTTTAGTCAAAAGTATTTATAAGAACACAAACATTTCAAAGTAAAGGGTGCAATAACTTACTATGGAATATTTTCAAGATTTTCATAAGCACAAAATTGTCAAAAATCCAGTATCCATTTTTAGATTTTTCCTCATGCATTTAATTTGAAAAGATAACTTCTTTTTCCACAGCAACCAGAAAGACACCAGTTCACGTTCCTGAACGTCCTGCATTGACATACTCCCTCTACTGGACATGCAGCAACCCTGCAAACAACCTGTTCTGTACCCAGCTGTTTCCTTCCCAATCTAATTTTTTTCCCAAAACAAAACAAGAAGGGGGGGGGGAAGGTGTAGCTGAGTGCTTGGAAAAGCATCCTCCAAATTTTAATACTGACTAGAATGTAAGAATGTAATCTATCAATTTTGACCTGCAGTATAACCTATGGAATATTTAAGGATATATTACATATTGCATGTAAACACGAAACCTTTTTTTTTTTTAATTTATTACTTGTTTCTTGTTGACTTTATTCTTAATATCATAATGTTAATTTGAGCCATTCTTCTCCCAATACACATGCTTGTCCACAGTAAACCCCAGAAAGAATAGCAGTCTCTGATGCCAAAATGTAAACATGTAGAAATTAATATAAGGATTTAGAAAAACGAAGACTCACCAGTGTAGAACTATGATTAAAATAGTTGTTACAAGTCCCAATGTTTGCTTACAATTGCAAGTTACACGTAAAGAGAATATCCCTAACATTTATTTGTCAGTGTCTGCACATGATTTTGGCTACACTTCCTTTTGTTCCAAATTAATTTCAGAACCCACAAAGAGGGGGTTGGTTGAAACCTTATTCAAGGTGTGCTGCATTTTTTCTGTTTTGTCCAAAATAAAGTTTTCCCATGAAAATGTTTATTCATGGTATCATAAATAATTGCCTGGCAATAGTTCTCCAGAAAGTTTTCCTTGAATCAAACATTTTCTGATAATTTACTTCCTGAATCACCATTAAATCAGAATGAGGGCTTTGACTTTTTTACTGTACCAGTGTATAAGAAAGGCTAGAACATCTTTAATGATCACCTTTAACATAAAAATACCTCTGGACTGGTGAAAGCAGTGCAATCAATAATCAGTATTCACCAGTCTCATGTATTTCGCAACACCAAATTTCAGTACCATCCTTAAAGTTCCAATAAAAAAGTTGATGCTTAAAATGCTAGGCTTAAAAATAATGCAAGGTCCTTCAATAAATGTTTTTAAGTCTCGCAATTCTTTATCAAAAACCTGGATAATATATTAAGATGCTCACATAAACAAATGCCAAAAATCTGTGGCTTGATTTTGTTCAAAATCTTTTGACAATCTTCAAGCAAAAATACGTATTAATGCAGTATCTTTGTAAAATGCCACCATTTGTAATACAAGCAAGAGGCCTATACTTTTAAAACTCAGATTTCCTTATAACAAGTAACAATATACGACCAAACGTGACTGAGAAATCACACATTTTCAGATATAAAATCCAGAAACAATATCATAAACAGATCAACTTGACACACTTAAAAGGTTGTAAAGCTCAATACACCTTAGTTACCCAGTTTCATTGATCATACTCAGCGACTCAAGGAGGATAGCTGCAGATACAGTTTAGCAGCATAAACAAAGACCGTATCTTTTGTGTATTTCAATTTTTAACATAATTACTCTTACAGCAACTACATCTATTTTAAATTTTCTTAGCTAAACTAGATGCCAAGCCACCTTTTTCAAAATTAGCTTCATACAATAAGTTTCCCCTAAAAAACTGAATAGATCATGCTGTCAAATAAAATTCATTATATTGAATGGCCGAAATATTAGTGTCTTGTGAGCTACAATTTGATTCTTTTGACCAATCACATACACTTTAAAATTTGAGAAGTGTTTAGCAACATTATTTCTCAGTTCTTAATATTTTAAACACAGATCATTCCAATCTCCTTTAGCATGTTCAAAACAGCTTTCATTGTTAAAGAATTCAATCACAGATCTTAAGCTAAGCCAACATGAGCAGTTACATTCTTCCATCATTGCTTCGATGAGTTTTGATATTCAATGAATCTCAGCTTCCTAACATTACTTGTCTGTGCTCTTCTGAACTGGTGTACAAAAATCACTGAGTAATTATTTCATAAAGATGAAGACAAAAAATAGTTTTCTTATCTATAACATGTATGTTTGCTTTCAGGGAAAAGAGTGCTTCTTTTCTTCTCCAAGAGGGTAGGACATAATGTAAAATACAGTATTATACAGTATATGATAATGTACATGGGCAAATGTTCTTTGCATAATGCAAGTATATTTTAAATAAAAAAAGAAGTCTTAGCACAGTACAAAGTTTGCAGGTAGAAATAGTATCTTTTTTTAGACCAAGGGGTAGAACTGGGAAAAATAAGACACACTTTTGGAGCCATAAGCCCCTCCTGTGGTCTGAAGAGCAGCATATTTCAAAGCTTATGGACAAGTGAGAAAATTAAGAAGGGGCAGGGGGAGGGAATAAAAAATAATACTATATTAACATATTTTCAAAAGTTAATTTGGATATCACCATATCTGTCATAAATCAACAGAATGTCATTTAACTGCAGAAGAATTGGCAGAATAAACACAAAAGGACAATACACAAAATTAAGTGTTGCAGTTAACACTTACCACTTGAATGAGGAATTCTACTGGAAAGCCTCCTAGTGTTTCACTGTCTGTGCCTGAAATTTTGTTTTTCCACGAAGACTGTCCTAATAAAGGATCACTGTCCTATACAAGAAAGAACATTTAATTTAATAGCTTATTTTTAGAGGGATTTGCTAAAATTTTCATCTTGCTGAATAACCTCAGAAAATTACTCTCAAAAACTGTTTAAGGTAACAGCTTCAATATGTATCAGAAAATATTTCAATGATTAATATTACATGAAAAAAGTAACTTACTGTAATTGGAGACTGGAGTGAAGGTGTATAATGCAATCGAGGAGGGGTCACAAAGAACCTTGAAGGCCGTTGTTTCTGTCCAAAGGCAGCAATTGGCATCGTTTCATGAGGCTCGTTACTCTAAGACAGGAAAGGAAGGATATACTTCAGCTGTCAGATTGATTAATTTTACACACCTGTTGGAATACATGATTTCTTTCTGCAGTCTGGACTAGCCGTGCCCATCCATGCCCCAAACCCAACAATGTTAAAAGATTAACATTTTGCTTTTGGGCTAGCAGGAGCTTTAAAAATCATATTCCATTGCTGGAGTTTTCAAAGTGTTATGACATCACATCAAATAAAACCTGCAAGAATATTTCCAAAAATTCTACTGGCAAGTTGCAGAAAAATCATGACTGAACAGGAGGTCAGCAGAGGCTCCAAACTCAGATCATGATAGAGACTAGTTCTTAGATAAATTATGGGCCCTTACATTCAACACTACAGAAGATACAAAGGAACGTGAAGTCCTCTGAAAAGCTTGGAATCTAGGTCAGACTGTTTGGCAGAAGCAATTCCTGGAGCTCATAAATTGGTCCAAAAGCCTACGAGCTAGGAAATAATCCCAAACCGTTTGACCAAAGGAACATCGGCACTTCATTACCATAAGAAGTTTCAAAATGACATTCAATCAGTTCATAATACTTGCTTGCGACTACCAGAGGCCTTTCCAGATTTTGGTAAATTACAAAGGGCCAAGTTTTCTTGAACATTTTCTGCAAATCCTGCCATGATCCCATAGCAGAATTTTCTTTGGGATCTTACACTACTTGTTGTATTTCTTCATGTTAAACTCAGGCTGTTATAATAACCTATAATAGTAGGTCTAGTAAATTATTCCAGGCTGAGCCATTATGTTTTTATCATACAGGGTTATCCTGTTCTGTAAAACCATAAACAGTGGAAGCTCATTCCCCTGGAATTTCCCATGCATCTGTTATGCTTGTTTCTATTTTATGACCATACCACCTGGATGTAATATTTTGAATTTTCTTCTTTTTGATTAAAGCATATAATTGCAGATTTTTAATTTTATTTTTTTATTACAGCTATTTTAAGAATGTGTCATTAATACTTACAAGAACTTCATAATCTGGGACTGTGTGTGTTCCAAGACCTGCCCTGTCAAAAGTCACTCTGTATGTAGCATTAAGAGTGTCTACAGCATCTATTTGTCCAGTGAATAGTCCGTCATGGACACCTCGCAAACGTGCTTAAAAAAAAAAAAAAAAAAAGAAAAAGAAAAAAAAGAAAGACAAACCAAACATTATAATGTTCTGATACCACTGAAAAAAATAGACTTAATACATCTTTTGCAAGTAACCCTTTATATGTGTATTTAAAACCCACAGATTAAATGAAAAAAAAAAAAAGTAAACTCAGAAAAACAATTGTATGCCATGGAAATACTACTCAAATTTTTGTCAAATTTATCTTTGCAAGTCAAGTATTTCCCAAATCTAATCCTTAGAACTACACTTATGTCTAAATAAAACACTATTTAATACCTGATACCTTCTGACAGACAGATTTTGCAGGCAAAAGTCAATTTCCGGTTGATTTTGCATACCATTTCTCTTTGATCACTTCCACTGATGACTGCATATTTAGCAAAAGACAATGAGGAACGCAGCTCAAGGATACAGCTCTAGGAGAGTGAGGAGAGGCAGTGTTGTGCATGCCTGCTCTACAGCAAGAATTAAGGGCAGTGTTGCTGAAGAATGCAAAAAGCAATGAACAGTAGTGGCTTGAGTGGGAGATACCATGCTTAAGTGAAAAGCACGTGGATCACAAACAGACAGGATGGAGGAATTCAAGCTTTTATAAAATTAGACAAAACTTGTGGAATGTTTTTAACAACACTCCTTCCTCAGTTATGTGTAAGTTTTTTCAGTAAGGCAATAGCATGTTTAGTATACATGTCCAACTACACTGCAATATCAATTGTGTATCTGTTTCAAAACAGATATTTTTATAATTATGGAAAAATAAATCTCAAGTTTTATATTAGGTTAGATTTTAAACTCTCAGATAGCACTCAGCTCTTTGCATTTAAGCATCTCTCTCTCTCCAAGATTTGTTAGATATACTAGACATAAAAAACCAACCCAAAAACCAAAACTACAATTTGAACAGCAGAAATAATAAACCATGCTAAGTTTGTACCTCAAAACCGTATCACTATTTTAAAAATACTAGCTAATCCTCACAAGCACCTTCTCAATGAGCTAACAATAAAAACATACAATTTTGGACGTTTTAAATTTATTTTAACTAGGTGCACTAAGTTTATTATGGTTTACTAGAATCTTTGCAAAACACTTGCCTGTTTTTTTGTTTGTTTGTTTTTAAGAAATTACCTGTAACTTTTGTTCCTATTACAAGCGGTAATGGAATTTCTTCTGGAAGATCTTTGAACTGTGAAATATCTGCAACTTTCCGCTGCTGCAAAAGTCTTATTTTCTGCCGTTTCTGTTTTAACGCTGATCTCTCTTCCTCAAAGAATGCAGAGGAACACCTATAATACAATTAGGTAAAAATATACTTAAATTCAGCACTGAAAACATACATATGTGAAGACACATCAAATAAATAGGCATAGTTTACAAATCAGTGAGCGAAAATTAAAAAGTGAGAGAAAAGGATTTTTCCTTTAAGAGAAAAATTTAAAGGATTTCGTTGAATGGATTTAGACAGTCTTACTCCCCAGAATTATCACTCCTAAAATAAAAGTTTATTTAAAAATAATACTCAGGAATGCTAGCTGTTTCCATTAGTATATCAGAAGAGTACAACTTTTTAGGACTTTTTCTGCTTATAGGGATCCACCTGGTGTCACAACAAAGCTAAAGCAGGTCCCACATCCAGTCTGCTCTGAATATCAGTTCAAGGCATGAAAGGAGGACTTACTGTGAGGTCCCTGGCTGCCATCACTTACTGATACACAGTAGATCCCTTTCACATGTGCTCATTAGCTCAATTAAACTAACTTAGTATGAAAGGGCACCAGACTCAGAATATAAAAGAGCACTTCTCTGTCTCTTGTACTCTGCACAGATGCAAGCAAAACTCAGCCACAAAATCTCTATTCTGCAGATGAATTGTTCTGAGACTGATCATAGTAAAAGTACAAATTGTTTGAACTTGGGCTACTGTGTAAAATCAGATAATCTCTAGCGGTCCCCTCCCCCATTTGGGGGGTGTGGGGAAGGTCTTAAAATGTAATCTAAAAGATGAAAAACTTACTCCCAAGGCCCTTACTTGGTTTTATTAATTTTTCACTTTTAATCTACTGAATAGGCATGATGCATGAGGGAGATACCGAAAGCATAAAGACATTAAGGACTCAAGCCTATCTCTCATTCCTCATTAAAAAAAAGTTTTATCATTCTTGTGTCAATGAAAGAAGTAATTTAAAAAAGGAGTACAGATGCTATTGTAGGTCTGCTTAATTGCAGAAGCAGTTATTTATCAAATAATTTACTACCTTTGTTAATTGCTTTACTGCATTCAAATGCAATTTAAACATTTTCTGTGGAACTCATACAGTTATATATTGATTACTGATCAATAAAAAGTCCTATTTTACGAGGTTATTTTAGAAGACACTGACAAATCCTCCGCTGGTTCCCCCTTCTACATGGCAAATTATTTTCTGTTTTAAATCCCTTCAAGATCTTCCTCAGTTATTTATCCCTCATTCAGTACTAAGCAGTCAGCTCCTATTTCCAAGTCTGCTTCTACTACTTCTTATTATATGCCGAAATAAACGTTCTTATGTTTTCTTCTGTATACCTCTCTCTCGGAGAGTTCCACAAAGCCATTTTGCTATTCTCCAAATTTCTCTTCCTTGCAATGCATATGAGAATATCACAAGAACTAAGCTGCCAGGATGCTGAGACCACTTCCTTTCATACTGATCAGCAGTTTCACACTCATTTGTCTATATGAATACATAATTTGCCTTTTATCTTATACATGGTTTCTAAGTTACATGGGGCATAGACCATTCGTTTTGTCCAGTGTGTACAGTGTTAACACAATGAGATCTTAGTCCTAAGCAAGACATTAAAAAAATAAAAAGAATGAACAGGAATGAACTGAAGCTGTGATGTACTTCTGTCAGGTACGTGCAGTAATGTACTGCACTGAAGGTTCCTTTACTAGGCTTTCCAATCACTATCACCGCAAAAGTCATCACTAGTCTTTGTATAGAGTCTAGAAACTGTGTTGTAGATTGAGCAACTGTAGGTGCGTGTCCCGCACCAGTTTGCCACTGAAGAGCAGAATGTGTTTACCTGGGGTTGTGTATTGCAATTCAAAATATCTGGAAGGGGATATGGCAGAGAGAGTGATGGTGGTTGAGAGACTTATGCAAAGCTTATTTGGATATTCTCATTTAAAGATGCTATCTGCTTCATATTTACTACTGGGGAGGAACAAGTGTGAAATAATGCTTGCCATGGGCTATGAATATGAAGTAGCAAAATGCAGGTCAGAGCTTTTCAATTCCATTGAGGAGAACAGAGTGACTAATCACAGCAAGACTAAAAAAAAGGCAATACAGACTTTAATATTAGTCCTTCTAATCATGTCCAGGGTCTTGCATCAGGAACACCACATATTGCCTGATGTTCTTTGACCCATGCTCTTACAAATACAAATTCAAGAAACTTTTAAAGAGGTTGAAAATTCTTCTCAGTTTCTACCTCACTCATAAGAATTTGAACTAACAGAGGAATCATCACAATCGTACAGTGGCAGGACAAGCATATCTGAGCTTAATTCATATCCATTGCTATTTCACAACCCCAATTAAGTTTATACAGAGTACACAAGACTAACTATTACCTCTTCCTTTTCTTGGAGCATATCTTTCCCCACAGTCTACTGGAATCTTACAAGCTTTGCAGGCTCCCATGAAGAATACTGTTGTGCCAATCAACCACACTGTTGATGGTGTGATAGGACATTTAAAGTAGCAGCAGACATAAGAAAATATTACAATATATTTAAAACAAAATTTAAAAAAAGACGACAACCACATGCACAGCTATCACACAGAGACACTATTATCCTCTGCCATCAACACTGTGGATGCAAAATGTCTTATTTTTTTTCTTCCCTCACGGGGAGATATCAGTATTGACACAGTATTTAGCTTACTTGCATATGATGAGGACAGACAGAACAAATTTCTAACAGAATAGTAACGTAAAAAAACTTTGCTCTAGAGGTAGATGAAAATTATCTTGAAAAAGCATTCAAATGATTTAGAATAATTCAAAATCTTTTAGAACTAAGGCCAAAGACCACTCTGGACATCTTGAAAAAGACTACCAATAAATTAATTTTTAAAAAATTATTAAAGAAATGAAAAGCAAACGGGAATGCTTATTTTATGTTGACAAAAAAGCAAGAACTTGTAAAGTTTTGGTTAACAAACAAAACAAGATTCTATATCCAGTCAAATACTTCTACTTCAGAATTCAGATAAAACAACCTTCTGCCCTTTTAGACCTGTGGTTCCTTAGGCATGAGTCGCTCTTTTTAAAAAACTAACTGTATGATAGCTTATCAAAAAAACCCACACCAAAACCAACAACACTCCCCCTGTCCCCCCGCTCCCCTCCCCCTCCCCCCCCCAAGAAGGACATTTTATCAATGGTCCAACAGACTGCTGAATGAGGCAAACTGATCTTTTATCAGTATCCACTTTTGGCAAAAGTCAAATGAATAAGTGATGATTTAACCTCCAAATATACCATTTCCCTCTCAGTGAGAAGCATGATGACAGAGGAATGAAAAGCTATCTCAGTTAAGCTCAAATGATATGAACACCTTTCCAAAAGGAACTATTTTTAAGCTGGCTCTGCTGCCTTCCCTTGACTGGCAATTTTTAGTTATGTAAAGTTGTTTATAGGTATAGGAGATGAAATAGCCTCCATCAGACAAAATATAATTTGACTCAGTACAGTGATCTATGAAATGGATTCAGTGCTTTACTGTTTGTATTTTCATAAATAAACTAGTCTTTTATTTCTGCAACACTACTTATACATTTTTCTCCTGATCTTACACAATGACAGGATGGTTCAGTTTGGGAGGGACCTCTGGAGGTCATCTGCTCCAACCCCTCCAGCAGAGTCACCCACAGGAGGCTGCCCAGGACCATGTCCAGATGGCCTTTGAGTATCTCTAAGGATGGAGATTCTACCACCTCTCTGGGCAACCTGTGCCAGTGCTCAGTCACCCTCACAGTAAAAATGTTTCCTTATGTTAAGACTGAACCTCCTGTGTTTCAGCTTGTGCTCACTGCCTCTTGTACTATCTCCAGACAACAGTGAAAAAAGCCTGGCCTCATCTCCTCTATGCCTTCCCTTCAGATATTTATACACAGAGATGAGATCCTCCCTGAGCCTTCTCTTCTCTAGGCTAAATTGTACAGGTTCTGTGAAAAGGCTGAACTGAATCAGTGGGTTTAAGAATTAAGAATTCTAAATTAGAGATAAAACTATGCCCTTCATTAAATTCTGGTTTCTTCTCTACAATGTACAATATTTTATGGGTGACTATCCCCTCTCTCTGTTTTGGCAGCCAAGCCAGGAAAAGTTGAGGATTTATAAAATGGTTTAAAAAAATAATAAAATAAATGAGATGAAAATGTGCACTTGTTTTCCCCATGAAGAACTAGTTATAGCCAGAAAAAAAACTTAGTGAAAAATTGGCCTGTCTTCCATGCCAGGAAGCACTGCAGCATAGAAGATACAATAATAATTTCAACATATCCTACCTTGGACACTCACTTATCTAGAGTGGGAAGAGAACATTTCAACTATAGGCTCATGAGAACTACATGGACTGGACACACCCATATAAGGAATAGGGTGTGTGGGGGAGTGGGGTGTGTGCTCAGAGAACACCTTTTCAATAATATGTTTTCCTACTCTCAGCTATTGTTTTCCTTTACTATCTGCATGCAAGATTATTTTAGAAGCAACAATTCCAGTAACATCAAAACTACACGTAGTTATTAGTTGAAAAGAAAGAAAGAAAAAAAAAAATTACCTCCGTGGTTTTCCCATTAATCGTCTGATTTTCCCCCACTCTACTCTTGTCAATTTTCTGGTTTTCAAATTTGGAAAAGATTCTTTCAGGCATACACAGAAGTCATTATCGCCTTCAAATAGTGGTCTGTTGAAACATAATGGATCCTCTGTTAACTACACTTAGTAAACTTTTGTCACAAGATTCCAAAAACCATCCATCATAAGAAATACATTGACAACAAAAAGCACAAATTAGTCATATAAACAAGACACTCCTATTCAAAGGACAAATTTAACCTGAAATAAATTCAACTGAAAACAGAGACAGAAAGTTTCCAGGACTATTGTTCTATTTGAACCTTACTATCAGTGATGTTTAAAAATGTTCCTCTCTCTTGTTACTACTGGGAAACATATGTATTCATCCTGCTTTGTAATGTATATAAAGGCACCAAATCAAACTTCAGCAAAGCCAATGCAGTGTCATGAGGATACTGCAACACACTGAAAGAAACCATAAAGATATGGTGAGGTATTGAGAATAAAGGAAGGGACAATGTGATACTGAGAAATAGAAAGACAGTACCTTTTTCATAAATTCACTCAATTATAATCCAGATTCTCAACAGAGGGTTCCAAAATACAGGAAATTGAGCCAACTTGTCATTCTCTACAGCTATACAGGTGAGACTTTTATTGTATCATACCATGGCTCCATGATGAAGCAGAGGACCAGTATTACAGAAGTGACAGTTCAGAGAACCTACCTACACAACTTACGAATTTCTCTTTGATGCTATGACCTGTCTGTATCTCTATGTTTTATGACTGCCATTTACTTTGTAGTACCACATCCTTCTTGGGCTGAAGAGACAAGGGAACAGCAATGGATATGCCTGTCTAATAGCAGGTTAATCATTAAAGACTATGTGCAACTGAAATAGATCTCACCTGGTGAGAACAAAAGAATAACTGCATCCTAGATAAAGCCACTTTTCTCCACTCTGCAGGGCGCTGGGGTTTAGAGGGGAATACCCCCAAGCACAGGACAAAGAGGATCTTGGAAGCAACACTGCTTTCAAGTGAGTGTGGGGGGTGGTGGGAGAAAGGAAAGGTGCATGGAGATAAGGAGACTAAGGCAAGAATGGAAGAGAATATTTTTGCACTAGAAGGATCTACAGCTGTGGCATGAAGTGAAAAGGAAACCACAAAGAATGGTCAATGAGGCTCAGGAAACAGACAAGAAAGTGTATAAAAGAGTTTTATTTTCTCCAGATTTACTGTTGCTAACGTAAGGTATCTGTGTAAAGAACAACTGTTTTGGTTTTTTGGAGAAAGAGAATCTGTATTTGATTGTTTTTACTATCACTTGTCCCTAAGCAGGCAAACTGTAAACCCACAGCATCCACAAGATTGGAAGCTCTGGAAAATGGTGGAAGCAAGCTACAGCTGCATCTGGTTCTGAGGGCCTACTCACTGTAGTAGTAAGTAGCTCTTTAGAAGTCTCTGTGTGTCAGAAGTCAATGGGATTTTACAGAAAACAGTCCTCTGCAGCAGCGTAGAGAGAATCCAACTGGAACAGCTTCAATAATCTAACAACCACAGATGATAGTTGTAGAGATTAAAATATTTTAAAAACTTATAGTAGACATGGCATTTAAATTGATGATTTCAATTTTGGATGACACAAATAGAATTAAATATTTTGAGACTTGTACAGTGAGCCATATTTTGTCAGTTGACAGTTAGCTCTACGCTTTAAACTTTTTTTAAGCTTCTCATTAAGTCTAGATCATATCACTCAAAACAACATACATCAAAGTTTTTCTTCCAAAGATATGCAGTTTCTTAGTAAACTATGTTATAATATCTTAACATGATCATATCCTACTAGCATTACAAGCATATATTATAACTATCAAAGAGGTTTTCAGAATTACCTGCTAAACGCAAATTCTAGTCTACTGATAGGCCTAAAGTTCCACAGACAATTATTTGAGAATAAACTGAAAGTTCTTGGACTGTTGTAAAGATCGTAATTATAAGTGTCACATATTAAAATTACTACTAGGAGTAAGTAGGGTTTGGGGTTTGTTTGTTGTTGTTTTGTTTGGGTTTTTTGTTTTTGTTGTCCCTCCCCTCCCCACATAAGGGGGGGGGGGAGCATGTAAAGACTACTTCTTTCAAAGGAATTAAATCCTACAGATGATGAATTTAAAACTAACTGAAATGGAGGACATGAAATTTTTCTACTTGTGATGAATATATTCTAGAATGTTTTTCTGTTGCTATGACTGCCTTCTCAGTTAAGGAAAACAGCCGCAGTAATCGTGATTAAAATAGGAAGGAAAAACAGTAATTATTTTGTTATTAATAAATTCTGGAAAGAATGCTTGTTAACTCTGAAGCCATTATTTAGAATATTGAATACTAGTGTTTCACCTATTAGTCAATCAGTGTAGATTGTTAAGATTTCATTCATCAATAATGATTTTTACATTTCAGAATTTTTAGGTTTTCATGATTAGGGACTAAATTAAAATGGTTCTTTTAAACAATTCACACCACCTTGCTAGTGGCGTTAAGAGAACAAGTGCCAAAGACTCTGAGGCACAAATTGCAGAAACAGTCTAGGAGATAGATTAGGAGATCCAAGAATGATGCCGATATCTAGACAACAGCTGAATAGTCACAACCTGGAGCTCCGTTAGTGATCACAATAAGAACAGGATGATGGGGAAGAAATATTCGAAATCAACATTTACAGCTTTTAGGGAAGCAGCACCTTAAGAAGCAGCAGTCTCCTTCCCATCCCCTGTGTGTAACACTGATCCAAGGGTTCAGAAAAGTCTAAGTGTTCTGATAACTTCATGCTTAAGATGCTAAAAACATTATGAATAAAATCTTGTACCTGGTAGAGGCAGAGGTGATAAAAAGAAAATTATTTCCATGAAGGAAGGCTTTCCATAGAAGACTACCCAAGGAACTACCCAAGTAGGTTGCTCATTATTAAAAAAGAGAGGCAAAAAACCAACCCAAAACACTGAAATAATTTTCAATAACTAATAATTTAAGAATAAACTTTGGAGTATCTAACCAATATATGGAAATTTGCAGCTCAATGTCAGAAAATTACTTGTTTCTCTACTAATAAGCAATAATTATATAAAACAAACATACTTATCTATATTTGAATAGAACCATTCATATATGCACCACTTGTGAGCTTTGGGAAGTTTGAGCAGGTTACGAAGCCGTAAACCAATCTTCTGTGATGCTTTCTTGTCTGGTGTTGGCATTGTTGTATTAAACTTCTATGTAGTAAAATAAAGGAAACAGTTAAACACAGTCCAACATTCTCCAATATTCAAATAATTAAACTAGATTTTCTTGATAAAAGTTTGTGCATTAATAATTGTTACATTTTAATCACATATACTGTTTCGTGACAATTTTTTTGTTGCACATCTATAATAATCCTTACTGCATTATATCAGCAATGCAATCAAACATAACAGATGGCAAACTTTAGCAGGATCAATAAAACAAATTATCTCTGGACAAAGCTCTTCTAACAGAAACACTTTCCAACACTGCAACTACATTACTGGTAACAATAGCATAGCACTAAAGTACACACAGACTTCAAAAGTTTGAGGCACCACTGAACCTTGCCTCAAGTGAGCGTATGTGATGTTGCAGCTCAGATGCCAGCCACACCAACTGCCTCATTTGCACTACTGCTTCTACTCTTGCTAACTCTTCTTAAACCGAGGATGAAGCTAGCACAGGAATGTAATACAGCCAAAGCTTTGAGCAGAGTGTCTGCTTTTTAGAAAACTGCAAGAGGAACTAGCATGGACATAAGCAATCAAGTTTTAACTACATTTGAAAGCTATTTTATAAATTGCAGAAAAGACACTGTCTTAGATTGCATGCATAATACACAGACGTGAGTTTAAACAAGACTGTGGAAAAATAATTCCGTAATTTTGTTCCAAGGATAGCTGTCTTAACCGGCAGAAAGAAAAACTTATTTGCAAAAAATAACAGTTTTTTGAGAATATTAGTTTAACTGGGTCCCTATGCCATAATCAGTTGTTATCCTTCCCCAAAAGCTCAAAAGTATTTTGACCTTTAGTAGCAGCAATAATAGGATAAAGCATAAGGTAGGCACCTTGCTGGCTCCTGCTGCGCTTAACCACTACAGGTCCCCTTTCTCCCACTGGAACTCAAGGAAACAAAGCCTAGCAGGGCAGCAAGATCTGTGAGCTATGGCAGCTGCAGTCCCTCACAAATGTTTATCTAGCAATCACTGGACCCCCTGAACCAGACATTTAAGCAGAAACCAAACGGGCTTAGAACATTATCCAGGCCTTTCTACTGTTAAGAAATCATGGTAATGAATAGAGGGAAATGTCATGGTCCTCATGTCTCACAAAATGGACCCAGCAAAATGGCAACTGCTAAGTCTTCCCCATTCAACACTGCACAGTACAGTTCAGAAGGCAAATAAGACCAGTATTCAAATAGTACTTTTTCAGTGTGGCAGATTCAGGCTCGTAAGGTGATGGTACAGAGAAGCGATTTGGATGACAAAGGTACTAGAGAGCCAATTCTTTGAGACTAAGAGATGTTGCCCTGTCTAACATAGCAAATAAAGGCTGAGAGAAATTACAGCTGCTCTTTCATGCTGTATCAAGGAGTAGACAGTCAAGTGGAGGAGTAGAAAAACAAGCTGTTTGAATTGGAGGACATTATCGTTACAGGATCAAGAAGGTATAGATGGCCATGAACACATTTAGGCTACAAATCTAGAGCAAGTTCCTAACTGTTGGAATACATTAAGTTCTATAGCAGCCTTCTAAATGATGTAGTCAGTGCAAGAAACCTAGTCAGTTTTTAACTGAAGCTGAATAAATTTATGCAGACTACAAGATATGATTGTTTGCAGAAGCAAGGTGGGCAGCTAGTCTGGAATCCTTTCTAGCTCTGTATGCTTATGTCCAGGATCAAAAAGAACAGGTACTCCCATAAACAAACTGAGGAACCCAGTTATAAGGAAGAAAAATAGAAATCTGTTTTGAATTGCGGCTTACTCCTAGCAACAGCTTTCCTCACAAGAATTTTCATAAACTGATAATGCAACCTGAAAAGCAAATGTATTCTAATTTTCAACTAACACAGATAGGCTTGTTCCCCTTTTTGGTAAAAATATCTGCATACATGTAGGTACCTGTGGAACCATCGCAACCTTCTGATTTCTTTTGGGTGACCTTGTGTTTATTTGTCTGTCATCTTCTTCACAGAAGAGTCGACTCCGTTTTGAATTTCTGAAGGGCTGCATGTATCAAAATTAAGAATGAATTACAAGAAAAAAAAAATCTGATTTCTCTGTTCATGCACGGAATTCACAGTGAGAGAAATGGAATGCCTTTTCTCTTGCCACCTATTGGTTTTAAGGCACATTTTACACAGTAAATAGTGCCTCCTAGCAGTTAGAGATCTAAGGGCTGAGAGAAGAGAAGAAGGAATTTAAGATTCCAGGCTTTCCAATGCTAACTATAACCCATTACTATATACTGCTGGCCCAGTTCCACGGAATTATTTAGAACCTAACTCCCACTTGTTTCCAGAGGAGTTAGGTGTCTAAACACTTGTGTATCTAAGCTTAAAATAGTACTTGCTTTGGTTATACGCACATTTGTTAAACAGTTTTTTCTGAATTTTGGGTCAAAAAAAAGTTTATTCAAACAGCGTATTTGTTTTGGTGTGTTCTCAGTAAAAACATTAGCTGGATATAATTTTTTTTTGCAAGGATATCTTATGAGTCTAATAAAGTGTTGTGAGTTTGTTGGGTTTTTAACTCACTGAAAGTGCCTACACTGCAAAATGCAAAGAAGCTGAAGTCAGAAGAAACTAAAGCTTGAATAAGTTATGTGAAAATATCAGAAAAGAGAAGAATTTAGAATTTATGCTAACTAAAACTTAGTTGTGTGCCAAGATGTTATAACTCAAAGAGAATTAGAAGGCTGATTGAAAACAAGAAACCATATTGCAAATACGTGTCATGAAAAAATTACTTCCATTTAGTTATTCCTCAACATTTTACCCTATGACAAAAACCTTGTGCTTTCAGGGAGGACAAAAGAGTAACCTATGACTGGCTGTTAGTGCTGAGAGCAAGCAGCTTTTCCTTCCATGAAGATTTTGTGGCCCGGCACAGGAGCCAGCCACAACTGAAATGTGTCTCCTTTGCAGAACCCAAAGACTGCACCCTGTAGCATTCCTTGTATTTCAAACTATTTACAAAGGTGATGAGTAAAGGCAGAACAAATACAGATTTCACTTCTTTCACTACAGATGGTGAAAGTGCTACAAATTGATATGGGTATGAAATCTATAACACCCACAATGTGAAGAATACTGATGACAAAGATAAGCCCTTAATAGGAGTCAGAAACAAAATAAATCAATGAATTGAAATAAAACTTCATTAGTAAGCATTTACACTTAAGAAAGACATTTAGTAAGTTTGTGACTGATTAAAGTATCTGTTTGAAAAGAGATAGTCTCTATTAAATTAATTAGTGGTAGCAAAAAAATCTGTCTATCCCATGCCATGAGAACAGCTGGAGGTTTCGCAGGGAAATGTGCCTCTCTTACTCTAAATGATATATATTTTATAAATGTAACTACACAAGTGTATTTAAGTAACAGTAGTGCCCTGTATGTGCTAGACACCTAAGCACATTCAGCACACAGAAGAAAACGTCCATTCCTTGTAGATATTACAAACCAGGGAAGAGACACACACTGAACAGAGGAACTATATATTGGCAAGGTAACCAAATAGGGCCCCCATCATATTAACATAGTAATTCGTTTATCATATTAATTGTTAAGAATGATGTTTTTCTCTCTTCACCTAGATACATCAAGTTCTTTTCTTCACATCTTCCAATTCACTAAACCTTAAGAACAATCTTAAATTTCAATTACAATGTCTTTATGTTCTTTTATAACATCTCTGCTGTCCTTGACAAACCATCACCCTAAAAAAGAAAGGTCAGAACTATTCTAACTTTTGAGCAAGAAAACAAATCCACAGTCCTGTTCCAACAATAAAAACTCTTACATCACAAAACTCCATGACTTTTTAATCACAGCATTCTGCCTACAGGATGAAGGGCCAGGTTCCTATTGAATACTTGCAATTATATTTCAGTCTTGACATTTCAGATGCTGGTTCCAGAACAACATTTTTATCCCAAATGTCTATATAGTTCTTCTTGATTTTCTGACACTATACCAGATGAAAAGCATGTGCCAACACAGGAACACAAATGCTAAAACAATACAGACAAAACTTAAGAGTTCCTTCAACCTTATGCTAAGGCTATGATCCAGATCAATAGAACTGTTTTACAACCCTCAACAGAAGCTGCCAAATTCTATTCCAAGGAAGTACCAAAATGATAAGAGTGTTTCATCAGTCTGGATTGCCGGGGCCTCACACGAGAATAAAATAACAAGTGTTGCAAAGAGGTATCATCCACATTAGCTAAATAGGTCAGGCATTTTCGGAAAGATTTTTCAACAACATATCTGCAATACTTCCAGTGTTCAGGGAACTCAAACTAGTACAGAAGACTACATCACATCTCAGCAACATGGGCCACTGCTAACACATCAGACTATCCTCTGATCTCTCTCCCAGCTTTCTACAGAATACTGAGCTACATTCAAAGTTTGACTCCTTATTTTTAATACCTACAGCTAGCATACCTAAATTGACAATGTTTTTGTACAAATGTTATAGCTAGTGACTTTGGTTCTTTAGCACATGTGATCTTCTAAGTTACTGGTAAGGCTTGTTTCTGTTGAGAAGATGAGCATTCCTGGGGAACGGCTGAAAACTGTGACATGAACTCCTGCAGGAACTAAGGGCCATCACAAAGTTCTGGTCACTGTCTGGAACTGCATTTTGTAGACCTTATGTTCTCTAGCATAAACACATAACAACATGTATGTATAAGTATCTGTGTGAATCCTACCAAAATAAATGCCTTCTCTGTGTAAGTTTTTCCCTAGAGGGAGAAGATCACAGAACAAGCTACTTAGGACAGATGTTAGTCACATTGCTTAATGCACTACTGGATGCTGCTCAGATCTTTTGATTATGTGCAGAGCAGGCAAGTGCAATAGTTTTCAAACATAATGTTTCCCTTCCAATAAACAAGCAGTTCACAAAAAATAATGATTTGAACAAAAAACAGGTGATACTTGGCAAGTTGGTCGCAATTACTGTAGAAGGCGGTGGCACCAGAAGACTATGGGAGAAAGATCTGCCTAGCAATTGAGACAGTATTTCATATACTCTCCAAGGTGTAGTAAAAAGAGCACCCAGTGTTACAGATGTAGACGAACAAGGCACTGGGTGCAATATAGCTGGTGGCAAAACCAAACCAAAATCACATAATTTGGTAAGGTAGAGGAGGTTGAGAATAGTCAAGAAAAGCTTGAATGTGATACAATGGGGAAAGAAACCACAATGGAATATTTAAAAAAGAGAGAGGGAAATGGTCAACCCAAACACCAGAGACACACCCTTGGAGGCTGCAGGCTCATTACCTTTCATTCCTCCACCCCAAGGTTGTTCTTTAACATAAGGTCTCCTATGAGACCTCTCAGAATACTACATGACATTTCATTGACATTCCTTTATTTTTATTAAAATCTGCCCCCCAGAAGGCACAATGATGGAAGTGCATTATGACATTTTCCCTTCCTTTTCTCTATGCATCGGTTCTCAGCCATGATTAGAAGTGAGACATTTCATGAGATAAAACAAATCGTTGATCAGAAATGGCGATTCCTAAGTTCAAGGTGGCAGATACAGCACAAACATTTCACCCAGCACTTGCTTTACAAAAAAGAGAGAAAATTATTACAAGCTATCTTGAACAAGGTCAGCAATTTAATTTGTTTGATTATTCATTTATAAAATATGTTTTAATCTCATATTCAAACTATGTAGACTGTTTATGAAGGACGTAGTTTAACATTTGGAAATTATGAAACTATAAATCTCGGCCACATTTTTTGATCCTTAAATTTGATTTTACTTCATGGTATTTTACCAATCTTGGAGTTGTCTTTTTATTACTTCTTACCATTTCCACTGCAGAACCAGCATTCTTGCTTTTCCAAATGGGTGTTTTCTGCAGAGAATTATACTTTTCATTCCACGAACTGGATAAACTTCCCTCTGTTGTGAAGAAATCATGTCATTAATATACATATACGTATGTTTTAAAAGAACTACTATCCAAAAGCTAGCATAACATCATCAACTACTAATATATTTTTGTTACTTTCAACATCTTTGGATTCAACTACAAATGGATTTTAGATTTCAGTATTTTTATTAAATTGTTCTGAACACTAACTTAAAAAAAAAACTGAAAGAGATTTTCAGTACAAGGAGAAACATGAACAAAACATTTTTTACTCCTGACAACATTTAGATTTCCTGAAACCTTCTTTGCTGGAATCAGTTACTTCCACTGCCAGGTTGACACACATCTAGACAGCTGTACTGTGGCTGTAACTGAAACCTGGAGAAAGTAAAGGTCTACAAGACCTGGCCTTCTTCTGGTTCTAAAAAATGATTAAGTGGGTGCACACCAACAAGTAAATCAAATTTTATTGAAACAATATTAGTTACAACATATTCAACAGACCATGTCTTCTTCCTTGTGTAATAGAAGCCTTGTAACATATAAAGAAACTTTAATTGTTGTGCAGAATATAAGTATTCAAAATTTGTATAAATGTTCATGAAGCCAATTTCAAAGAAAAAGATATAACAAACAGATTTTTGATTTATCCCACAACTTGCTGACAGAAAACACAATGAGATTGTGGAATTCCTTCCTAATGTAAATTTTGTCACATGTACAAGTCTCACTAAGAATCCTTCTCCTATCTCATCCTCAAGAGAGAAAAGATTACCTCAATCTTCTCATCAAATCTGACACTTAGGCAGTACTTAAGAAAAAACAACACATTTCAGGAATTTCACCCAGAAGAGCAGTGTCTAAATACACCACAACATATGTAGTTTCAACTACCCAGGATTATTAGTCTGTAGAACAAATATCCACAATAAAACCAATCATATTTCAACAAAAAACTTTCTTCAGTGTTATTTTCTTGAACTTTTTGAAGCCAGAAACTAAGTACACCTGAAAGTCAGATTGGGTACAAGTAAATAACACATTAATTTCTTACCTTTCAAGCTTACAAGTGCTTTTGCTGAAGAACCTGCAATATATCAAAAAGTCCACATAAATCACAAGTTATTTCAAACCATACAACCTATGCAGAGTCTACTCATTCTTAATTAATTCTTAGGCGGAAAGTGGAATTTAATATTAAATCTTTCACAGCTGAATGAGTAAACCCAGCGCGCCCTCCATGGCACTAAGTATAGCATTATATGTTTATTACACAATAAATCTTGAAAGCATATTCTTGTTTTGCTTTTTTCCTTTAGTTTCACCTCTATAAAACAGCTTCTGATGCTGAGCACTTTTTTTTAACACAGCAAATTCTGAACAAGCTTTATGTCCAAACTACATACTTCCATGTGGCTGCTTGTTTGATGCAGTTGTAAATATATTATACAACTGACAAGGAAACTGTAACGAATACTACTCTTTTTTTTTTTTTAATTATTTCTACCAATTCAAAATTCTTCAATGCCAAAAATTTCCATGAAAGCAGTAGTTTATGCTCTCTAAGCTTGGCTCACATGTAGGGAGATGGATAGTTAGTTGCCCCCTGGTGGAACCTCCTTATTCAGAAAGGCTGCATTTATAATATCTGAATCTGCTGACGGGACCCTTAGTTTGCTTGAACTGTTCAAACTGTGTAACGCATCCCTCAGAATTTCACTGCTCCCCTTCCACTGCATCTGTGGGACCTCTGCAGTGCTTCTGGGCCAGGAAGGACAAAACTGGGCCTGACAACGGCCTTCATGCTCTGGAATTTTCAAATGTCTCTCTAAGAATGAGCTGTTTGAAGCAACTACATTAGCGGAGGGGAGAGATATTTCTGCATGACAATGCTTCCACAGATTCATGCTTTTCTCTCAAATCAACTTTATCTTTCCAGTTATGTTCCAGTGCTGCAACCACTCCTTCTTGCATTGCATCCTCTTCTCCCCCTCACTTTTCCCACTCCCTCCTTCAGCTTCTCTTTGGAACTCCTGTTCCAAGAACATTTCTGACTCCAAAGGTCTGGAAATTCCTTTTCTTGTGGCTGCCCTGTATCTAGGTCCTAACCCCACTAACGTCACACTGCCAGAGATCCTTGCCTCTAAGAGGATACATTCCAGGGAATATTACAGAGCCAAGAAATGAATTATTGTCCCTTTCCAGGGGATTTGGTTTGGGGTGGACTGTTGAAGAGAATATAGGTGCAGCAATGGCAAAAACACCCCTACCTTCCTTATGTTTTCATCATAATATTTTGTTTGCTGCCATTTTATTATGCCATGTGTTAAAAAAAGTTCAATTGAAAAAGAAAAAGGAAAGAAAGTTTCTATTATTTTCAAAAAAATTTAAAAAATGTTTAAGATATGAAATGGAACTAGTTTTGACTCACTGGTGGTTTAGAGGGCCTCCACCCCAGTATCTCCCAAGCTGTTCAAATCTACAACAGCTAACACATATAGGATTATATGTCAAAACCAAGGTGACAGGCCTGGGCTATACTGTTGCCCTTCTTGCACATTTCTTTTCTGACATATCACCTTTGTCGGGTTGGAGACCTAACAGTGACTGGTACAGGAACATGCTTCTATGATGATCTGATTCACAGTGAATTCAGCTCTTGTAACTAAGCTATATGTTAAAGGTATCACAGGATTAATGACTTTTTTTTTTTAATTTCATACTAATAATCGGATACTGTACACTGTGCTTGCATAAATACACAGGTACCCTGCTATCAACCAAGAATGCAGTCCTGAACAGTAACAGTAAGAACAGTGAAGAACTAGTGTCCCCCCCAAATTAACATAAGATATGGTAGGAAATGTGTGCAGGGATTAATAAGTATACACAGTTTAAGAACATGGGGAAAGTACATGTCATTGGGGATGGAGAAGCAGAAGCAGGGTCATCAGGACTGTCAAACGGAGGAGATGCTGGCTTTTCAGAATGGATCACTGTTCTGAAAGATCTGAGGCACTTCATCTGTAAGACCAAACATACAATCATTTTCCTCTTTTTCTGACCATCTTGCTCATACAAATTGAGTTCAATCAGTTCACTCAAGGGTAAGTATGTCAACAATGGAAACAAAACAACTCAGCAAGAGGCAGCAAAGCTTTATATATGGGGTGGTGTCACTCATAGCTGAAGTGCCTGAGGATCCTTTGCTAACCATCAAACTCAGATGCTTCACCTGTGTGACTGATGACCAGCCAGTGGAGCAGGGCATTAGATAACTGGCATCAGAAACAACAGGTAGAGAAGTGAAGGACAGCAGAATGTTACTGCGCTACCTTCTAGCTTTATAAGATTACCACTCCAAAACAGCATTGGTTGCCAAGGACTTTTCCACATGGGATAGTTAATCTTCAATAGATGCATGCTAGAATAAGGCTGCTCATTTGTTTTCACTTAACCTGCAACCAAAGTAATGTAACTGGAAAAAGGCATCTTTATTTAGGAATACAAGTGTCCAAAAAAGAAATTCCTGATCTAGGCAAGTTCAAAGTTAAACTAAACTATTTTTAAATTGCAGAAAATTATTAACACCAACACTTCCATAGCTTAAAGCATTAGAATACATGTAGGATATCAAAATGACAATGGACATGTCCATAAGCTTAATTTTACCTTAAAGGCAACAATATGATACATGGGTTTTCTTGTCAAGTTCTTCTATGTTGATTTTAGGGGCTACCTGCAAGAACACCAAACTTCAAGGACTACAGTACATCTCCCTAGTTTTTCCATTTAGTTTGGCAGTACTGTACATACAGGGCCACAAAACCAGAAACTAGGATGATCTTCTAAGCAATAGTGTGTTACAATAAAAAACAACCAACATTTAATACAGATAAAAGCATTTCAGAAACTATAAAAATTGCTAAGTGATTTGGGATAGGTTAAGTTTATTAAAACTATCAAAAATTTCAGTTAAAATAATTATTAGATTTATAATATCCCAGCCTCACATTAAATGCCAGTAATTTTGTACACTCCTGTTCTGAATAACAAATATATAATCATAGGCAGTCTTTTTAACCAGCATTTTAATTATAAACACAGAGATTAAAGTAGAATATACACACATGCTTGAATGTAAATACCTATTATGACAATGACACAGATTTCATTTCTACAAACATCAAACACTTAAAAAACAAATGGGCGGAAAGGAAGAAATAAGGTCTATGCATCATTTAGGGTATTATAACCAAAATCTACTTCCAGCTCCTCCAGGTTCAGAGGATCATGGAGGTGACTTTCTTAATACTGAGAGTAAGAAAACCTCAACCTCGGGAGGAAGTACAGCCTGCTCACCACAGCAGTGGCTCAGGAATTAGAAGGCCTGCTTTCAGTAGCCTACGCTGGCGTACTCTTCCAGTGCAAACTGTACGATTAGCTTAGTCTTGTCTTAGTATCCTACTGAGCATTGCTTTGCACGTGTTGTTAGTAAATTAATTACTTGAACACAGTGTTCACACTTGACTAAGTCTGAAAAATTAGGAAAGGATTCAGAACAGAGCTAGGAGAAAGATTTGAAGATCTAAAAACATGCCTTATTGTGAGAAAGTCAAGGCACTCCAATCTTGTTCTTCCCAAAGAAGGTCAAGATCTGCACTGATCACAAGTATCTACAAAGGAAGATAATTCAGACAGTAAATAGCTCTGCAGCCTTTTTTTAACAAGGAAAGGCATAACTAGATCTATTTGTTGGAAAATGACATTAGATAAGTTCGGGTTAGCAATGAATACAAAGTTTAACAGATTTTATTTAACTATACTAAGAAAGGGCATGTCGAGCTCCCTATCATTCAAAACCTTTAAACCAAGTTTACATCTATTTTTAAAGAGAAAACTATAGCTAAAAAGGAAAGATGGAATCGATGCACAGAAATTCCAAACGCAAGTATCCTAGCATGCTTAATGAAGAATGTAAGACGATTATAATGCCCTTTTCTGGCCTAAAAAAAAAAAAAAAAAAAATCTGTAAAATATGTGCACCACAGATGTGCAGTAAAAATAACTGTGTGCTAGATTATGAGGCATTTAATAGTATGATAACAGGAAGCTCACCAGTAACTAAGAGTGAGGAATAAGTGCATTTATGTGTTTTATAACACTTGCAAGAAGTGATTCTCAGGAAGTCCATGTAAAACTGAATTAAAAAAAAAAATCAATATTAAGATAACCTCAAGTCCGCCAAGTCTAGCACAATAGGAACCCTGATGTTTCCATGCTAAGCTAGCTAGAAACCCGATCGGCTTCAGCGGCTGCCAGTGTGGGGTCCGGCGGATGGACAGCTCCCCGAGTCCTGAACCGCCGCTCTCCCTGTGCTGGCGTGGCTGCCAGGAATCATTCCTCTAGTCCCAACCTCCTTCTCCCAGCACAAGGGAGCACGTACAGAGGATTACCATGAAGAGAACCTAAAAAGCCTCCTCTAACTGCACTGCAAGCAGTATGAACAAACTTAAAATGGAACTCTGATAGGTTGCCCTCCAAAAAGTATTTCTGATGTGCAGATAGGCTTTCAGGCATGGGGAAAAAAGCGCAAAAGCTTTTCTCCTTTTCAAAAATTAAAGTCGGGTTTAAGTTTAAAAACAAGCATCTATTGCCTCCCCTCATTTCAAAATATCATAACTGAACAAAAGAGGTAGAGTATGACTGCAATTCAATACGGGCAGTTGTAGATGCCCTGATGTATATTTTCAGTACTAACATGAAGCAAAGTAGTTTAAATACAGCTTCTCAATAGCTGATCTTGAAATTTAAACAGGAACACAGACAAGCACATTACATTTGTGAAAGTGTTTTCAGATTTTTTCATAATGAATTTGTGACAGCTGATTACAATTTTGAAAATAAAGCTTACAAGTAACCACAGGGATGTTCCATAGCTACTGATTTTACTAATGTGTGGGCACAAAGGGGCATATCTAAATCAATATAGAAAATTCTAGGATCCCGATAAGCAATTACATGATGTAAAACCTTTCCTCTCCAGATCATTATGCTATTGTGTCTAAATTCTGCACAGGTGAGCAGTTATTTTAACACTGGTTAGATGACTACCTCAAAAACCTATGTAATTAAACTACATCACCGGCACTAAAAATGGTGTGACAGAGGAAACTCATGGAGAAGAAGGGAAAAACACGAGTCTTTATTATGGATTGAGTCATTAACCCTCCGAGAGATCATTCATCTACACAAGCACAGCACAAGTTGTTTCAGTGGAGGAAGCATCTCAAACGATTGGCCACTAAAAGGATAGCTTATTCAGGAAAGCTTAGAAAGTAAAAAGCACACATCAGAAGAAAAAGTGGCTTCGGGTAGCTTTTAAGCTCCCCCAAAACTTTGGACTTGTTGAAGAGGTAAATAAATAAATAAATGAACAATAACTGCTTCAAGCATGAATCAGTATTTCCCTCATGTTATAAGCCCACTAATAAACTGACATTTGTGTATTTCCAAATCCTAATTTAACTACTGGATGGAAGTCAGTTTTTCAGCCACATGAACCCTTTTACAGGACTTGTGCAGACAATAACTACAATACCAAAGCCTTCTTTTTGAAACACTGCGTTCTCATGATGGACAATGTGCTGATACCATGGTAACATCCAATTTTAAAGGTATGCAGCACAAACAATCCCAAAATTATTAGTTGTGGGTACTATTTAGCAGCCACAAAACTAATCTTGAGCCTTCTCCCAAATGCTGTAATCTCGTATAGTTCTGCTGGTTTTTTGCCTCAAATGTCCAGAGCACAGTGGTGCTAGGCTCATGGCCCCTTGGGATTGGAAAATGAAAGTGACAAGAGGTATGCCACATCCCTCCTCCAGCTATCCACGAAAGCATTGGAGCAGAGCAACTGGCTGTGCAGGGGCAGGGTGCCTGTGAACCACAGCATAAGGTTGTGCTGGGGGTAAAGACAACAATTTCTGCATGAAATGCCACCCTTATGCTGCAGCCTCCATCCATGGGATAAAAGGCCATGCAAAAAGATCCTTGTCCCCCTTCCCTTCTTCTGCCTGTTCTAAAACACAAGCCCCTAGAAACGGTACCAGCGATGTCTACCAATGTATGATATTTGGCAATATACTACTGTTTTCAGTATTTGTACTGCAAAAGGTTAACACTCTGACAGCCATCACTACTACAGTCTGACTTCTTTCTCCGATTCACCTGCCACTTGTTGGTGTTTGCCTACCTACAACACAGAAACACTGCACTCTGCAGTAGCTCAGTGGTTTACTCCTGGCGGTGGCCCCGTGCTGATGATCATTTAGCTAGCTAAGCATGCTTTCACTTCTATCAAAAATGGCATCTCACTCTCACTTTTACAGAGCTGATTCCATGCGTCCTCCTCATTCAGACTCACTTGTGCAAAAGAACGCACCAAGACACAGCTTTGTCTGTGCTGTTGTCTGCAGAGCTCTGCCTCTACCGGGACTAGGGCAGTCTTCTAGTCACATTTGCACGTGTTGGCTGTTTTATCAAAGTCTCACTTCAGCTTTACTGCGTGTACTTTATAACTGAGTAATCCACAAATAAGATTGCTGTTACTAGTAGCAAGAGACAGGGCAGCATTATGTACACTCCAATACAATCAACTGTTTTCCTCTTCCGAGACAGAGAGAAATAGCCATCTGGTTTGCAGCAGTAAAACTGCGCACCATTTACCTCCACTGCAACATTACCAGGAGATAAGACCAGGGAAAAAATGCATTTGACTAAAATTAGTCACTCATTGGGCACCAACCCAACAGTCTGCAGAGACAAATTTTATCTCCAAAGTATAAATCCAATTATTAGTATTGGAAGTACTTCTGTAATTGGGACCTTTAACATTCTGGAATTTTTCAGCTAGAGGATTTGCCACAGAATTGTTCTTTCTTCACAGCACTTTGCTGCATCCCAGGTTACTATATCGCTCTCCCCCGGCAGCACTAGTAAGAAAAGGCCTCAACTACGAGAAATGCATGTAAACTTACACGCTGCCATCTTCTTCATTTTTTAGGTTGTCAGTGTGAACTCTCTTATCCATTTAAAAAGGACAGAATGTCAGCTTTAGAGAAGAATGGAACAATAGTAACTATAGCAGATCAAATAAGCACATATTATGAGAGACAACTACGTGCATTACATTCACCTCCCTCCTGGGTTAAGGAATATTCACTGCCCAGCTGCATTACAGAACTTGCCAGAGGGCAAGTAGGTGGTATCAGAATACTCTGGGACAAATTCCACTTAATCAGATTTCCAATTTGAAAGTGAAACTGCGTAGTTCTTACCGCACTGCAAAATTTCAGTTTTCTTGTCATCAAGTATGCTGTGTTTACTTACAATACTTTCTATGTGAAAACTCCGTTATGGTCTACTATTTTACTATATACTATGCTGGAGAAAATTCACAGGGATGATACATAAAGCTGAAAGTCTGTTAGTCATGAACTATTCTAACTTTTTTAGGAACTTATTTTTACACCACTATGGAAGATTCCGAAAATAGTTTTGCAATGCTTACTGTTATTATCCCTTATAAATTAGAGTCGCAGACTGAAAGCTGCATGAAGTCAATGTTAAATCAGTCAGTACTAAGTTTCATTTTAAGTATAGGACTGGAAATGAAAGAACTATGTGCGGTGACAGTTACAGTGTAATTTGAAAACATCCAGTTCACCAAAATTGGAAAGAATAGGAATGGAAGCACAAGGCAAACACTCTCTGAAACTTTCACATTTCTAGCAGTTCACCAACACTACAGAAAACATGAAGCTCCCTATTTGATGAAAAACCAAAACATCCCCTACTTGCACCAAACTTAGGTAAATACAAACCTTAGGGGCAAGGTGAGCACAGCAGAAGCCTATTACCTTCACAAATACACGCACTGTGTGTCTGCTTCACCTGCCAGGCAGATACCATAATAATGACACTGCTGGCAAGGGTCTGCAGTATAGCACAATCCTAAGTGAAACCAAGTCACACACTCTATTCTACTGTCTGTTACAGGTGAAGCAACAGACCCGTCAAATCTTCCTAATGCCATTGTAGGCAATATAAAGGTGGAGGAGACAAAAAATTTATTTTTCATACTTTACGTTAACTTCTTGAAACACATGGTGCCTTCCCTGGAAGATGGGTAAGGCAAAAGGAGGAACAGTAACTTAAACACTGTCCATTCTAGTGAAGAGGGAACGTTGATTCACTAAGCAATAAAATGCTGCTAAGTATTAATTACAGTTGTCTCAGTTGGTCCATGACTTGTATTAATCAGACTGTAATGCAGTACAACGTACATGACTGAGCTGTACCAAATTGAGAGTGTCAGTTCTACCCTTAATTTATGATGATCCTTCATAAATCTGTTCGGTTAACACAATGACACTGGCCATGTAGGCATATTAACCAGTTTTTCTCCTGACAGTTAAGAGTTGTAACAAAGACCCACACAGAGTAGTCAGAAGAAAGATTTCAACTCTGAGTCACCCCTCTCTGAGCATCTTCTGATATAGAAATAGTTAGTATGTTCAAGAACTTGCATGGCGATGCACAAAACAGTGTCGCTAAAAATATGTCTACCCTGTTGCGTGCACATTTATTGAAACTACTAAATGCCCTAGTTTTAGCTTGGCGTGTATTTACAGTTTGTAAGAAGACATATCAAGATAGCACGTAGATACATTTTACATTGAATAATTTCCTTTTCTATAACACTCAAGTACCTTGTGCATGAATCCATATAAACAGCAACACATGTATCTTTTTCATCTATACCTAAGTTTTTATCTAATCCTCGTGTGCATTGAAAACGACATCCACACAAAACCTATGTAGGTGTATAGGTCTGTATATATGCAAGCATATATTTTCATAGTCTTCCTATACAACTAGCTTTCATCTACTGACACACAATACAGGGTCTTTGAGCTCTTCCCTCTGCATTTATCAGTGCCCCCTAGATGCAATGTGCACGCCCTAACCCCCCCAGTCCTTCAGAGGTGCTCACACTGTACACAGCGCATAATATGAATACATAAGCCCTCCTTACCCCCTAGGACGACAGAAGGGACAGGAGCCCTAGGCTGCTCACCCCTTCCCCGGGGCAGGACGCTCCTTCCCCCGCACTGCCCTCACCCCCACAGGCAGAGCAGGCTGTCAGGTGTGTCCCGCACACTCATGCCCTCCCCTCCCCGCCCGGCTCCCGGTTCCCGCGCCCCCGCCCCGCACCCCGCCCGCCCGGCAAGTGACGCCCAGCCAGCCCCGCCGCCTCACCCGGGCGGGGCGGGGGGCCCAGCCCCAGCACCCCCGAGGGCAACGGGGGTCACACCCTCGGGAGGGAGCTCCTCGACCGCTGCCCTCCCCTCACCACCGGCTGGACCGGGGCCTCGCCCGGGAGGGGCGGCGACGGGGGGGGGGGGGAGCCGGGCCGGCCCGGTTGCCAGGGAGGAGGCTCAGGCTCCGGCCCCGCACAGCGCCCACGACGAGACGGAGCGAGGCGGGCCGGCGGCGGGGCGCGGCGCGGGTGTCCCGCGGGGGGAGGGAGGCGGGGGCGAGGTGGCGGCGGTGCCGGGAGGGCGGCGGCGGCGGGGGCACGGGTCGCTACTCACTCTCGTCAGGCAGCTGATCGAGCTCCGCCATCTTGAACGAGCCGCGCCGCTTTTTCAAAGGCTGCCTGGCGCGGTGCATTCTGGGGGAGGAGACGGGGCCTTGCGCGAGGCGGCGCTGCCGCGCGGGGACGGCGCTCGCGGGCCAGGCGCGTGCGCGGGGGGCGGGGGGGGTAACGGGCGTTCGCTGCCCTGAGGAACCGGCGGCTGAGGGGAAGCCGCGGCGGGTGGCGGGCTGCGCGCCCCGCGCTCCCGGGGCGTTTGTGGAGAGGAAAGGGGCTTTGCCCCGATCCGCTTCGGTGCGAGGGAGAGGGGGACAGCGCCTGTGACAGAAACCGTACGCTCCCTTCGCGGGCCTCCTGGAGCCTGGCAGGGTGAGGGGGAATGGGCGACTGGCGTTATGGGAGTGGTAGGCTGTCACTTGGTCCAAAGGGTCACCCCAAAGTAGCCGTGCTAGCTTCGTGTCTTTAAACAATCCCTATATTATACCCATCTTCCTTCATTAAATAATAATTTTTACTAAACTGTACTTGTTTTCCTTGTCTCTGCTTTTCACTGTTGCCTAACCAACATGATTGGAAAGGTGAGACTTCACCTTTGGAGTGCAAGTAAGTGGTAAGAAATAAGAGGAGTAAGAGAAGTAAGAGGTAAGAGGAGTAAGTGGTAAGAATAAAAAACTCAGCATAATCAGCCCTGCCCCTGTAGTCACAGCCTATGGCACTCTTCCTGAAGAGTCAACTGAAATGCTCCAGGCCTGAAGGTCAAGGTCTCACTTGTTCTCACCCAGTGCAAGGGAGAGAGCCAACAAACCACTGACTGGATGGTTGTTGCCTAACAAACTCCTTGTCTTGGTCTGCCCTCTAATGCAGTCCCCAGCCGTCACAGCTGAAAGCTTTCTGCAACCAGCAGAGATGGTTTCTTTGTGTAGTCCCCTTAGGTCTCTGCATCACAGTGAATTCTAAAGCTTCTGCATCAAGAAATCCAAGCATGGAAATATTGCCATAAACCACAAGTACCTTAAATGCTTATGGACCAGACTCTTTATGTGTTCTGGGCTTTGACAACAGTACCTACTGCTACTTATACCAAGCAAAATTCCTTTTTTTTTTTTTTTAATTAATATATGACAATGCAAATTGAAGTTCAAAATAAATTAACAGTATATCTTAGTCGAGGCTAAGTCAGTGTCACATCTCAAACATACTGCCAACAGCACCATAGTGTAATGCAAAATGGATGCTATGCCTGTTTGTTTGCATCTCTTTAAAAGCATCTAGGTGAAACCAAGGATTCTGCAAAACACAGAAAATGTGTATCTTAGGACATGGAATAGAGTTTTTAATTTGTATTCTTACTTTTCTAATGAACTCAGATGACTGGGCACTCTAGCAGGTTGAGAGGGGCAGGATATAGGTCATGTTGTTAAACAATTTTAAAAACATTAAAAAAAAAAGTCAATGCTGCCCTTGTGCTTAAGAGGAAAAAAGTGAGTTTCTAAGAGAAGAAACAAACCGAGTAAAATCCTTTAGAAACTCCCCCAGGGCTTTCTATGTACATTGTGGCAGAGGTGGGTTGTTTTTTCTTTTTTTTAAAAAGTAAAAAGAAAAGACAAAGCCTAGCATGCATTTCCACTCCCTTTTTCAGGTCATTTTGAGGGGCTGTTAAAACAGCCTTCCTTCCCCTCAGCCCCCAAAGGGCCTGAGACACTTCAATGGGGGCTTTCCACACTGCACAGCACAAAACAAAGCAACTACAGTAGAGAGACGCAAAGCAGCGTAGGCATAGCACTAAACTAATAACAAAAAGCATCAAAATAGTCATCTGTGCTATTTCCAAGGCAAAAACTACACAACATTAAACCCTGTACAGTTTTCCCCTTTAATAAAACACCTCCACCACCCAAAAGGCCTGAGACAGACCAGACCTTCCAGGCTCAGGTAAACAATAACGCGTTAACGACACTAATGCTTTTTCTGTATTTCAGCTAGGCTCCCCCTGTTCCAAGGGTTGTATGTTAATGCTCAGCTAAGAGTGGCGACACCGAGACTTCCACAGCTGACAGAAGACACTGATCAGCAGCGAGATTTTTACTGCTGCCTTTTGTAAACCTTGTCATCAGGTCTCGCTGCGCTGAAAGCGGCGGTTGCCCAGCGCCACCCTGATGCTAGAGCTTTCACTGAGGCAAGGCATTGTCAGGGGAGGGAGGAAAAGTTTTCTACAACACGATCACATTTTGCAACAGTCCTCAGAGCCTGAATTTCGAGATGGGAAAGAGGAAAAAAGAAACCCAAAACCCCAATGCCTTTCAGGGCTTCTTTGTACATTGTGATAAAACTAGAAAACGGATGAAAAAGCTACGAGAGATTTCCCCCTGCCCCCAACACCTCCTGCCGATCATCTTAAAAATTACCAGGTCAGAAGGTAGAGTTCAGCTCCCAAGAGCATGACGCTGGGTATCCCTTCATTTCGTTCCAACAGCTGCATTTGGAAAATATTTAGCAGAAGCTATTACCATGCACTGTGCTGACAGGGTAACAATCAACATTGTATTATGAGGATTCCTGCTAGAAAAGACCTTTTACATGTTGGCCTTTTATGAATGCTGCAGTATCTCTACATTCTGGTTTTTCATTTCTCCTGTGCATGCTGTTTCCAAGTCACACAAATGCAACCCTGTTTGACAAAGCCGTAGCCAGTGCCATTTGAGAGCATGCCGACAAATACACCCTGTTCTCAGTGCGTCCTTTCACCGTTCTGGCAAATTTGCGGTTTGCATTTGGGCGACGTGGAAATGACACAACTATTCTGACAGACAGGCACGGTGCCCGAGAACATCTGCGCTGGTTGCTAACAACCTGCCATTAGGTACTGCTGACTCACCTGCCTTGCACAGATGGAGGGAGATCTTTAAACTGGCTTCACTCATGCCACTCGCTTTCCCAGAGGGTCATGTTAGGCAACTGCTCTAAATGGTGTGCGCTGAAATGCTGCAGAAAGCACTTCCGCGCTCCCATTTCTCCTGAATTACTGCAGATGATATTACGACATGGGTTACACCACCTACTAATCAATGCATTCAGAGTCGTGTCAGCACAGCACAGGTAGTGCTACGTCCTGGGGAGAAGAGACAGCTAGGGTGTCATTTTCTCACCTCCCCTAGGCAGGCACTGGTAGTAGGAAGAAAAGCACAGACAGCTGGCAGAAGCGTGCTCTTCAGTCACTGAAGCATGTTCTTGTGAAGTCCGAGTCCTGCTGCATTAATCACATTATGAAATTAGAATTTGTAATGAGGGGGCAGGGGAAGCAGTAGTTTCCCCTTTCAGTTGTTGGGAAGCCATTCCTTCTTCTCACCTTCAGACTGTACTTGCGTATCTCACTTTCTGTGAAAGCGACCCACAATGCCCACTGGCTCACATGCTACCTTCACACTGGAACAAATGAAAACCAGCAAGTCATCTTGACTGGGATCTACATCTGCATTTTTTCTCATAGGTGCCACTGCATCTCCAAAATGATCATTTCTGGAGAAGTAGCCTGGCATTTATTTGAAAGTAAAAGGACGCACAAACTCTTTGTCAGATGTCACTCCACACAGTGGAAGCTATTTTTTTTATGGGCATAACAGAAGGAGTGAGAGTATAATAGACTAAGTTAGGGGCCTCACCACACAGATAAAAGCAATTTAAGCAAAATACTAAGTGGGATATAAATTGGCCGCAAAAACACTTCAGCAGAAAATTATGTCCCCAGAACTCATAGAGGGAGGTCTGGACCAGTCTTCCAGAAAGGAAGCCGAAGCAAAGGTCTCAGTAGTTACAAACACTGCATGACTCATTTAAGAACATGAATACAACTCTTTAAGGTATTGAGAAAGTTTGATGTGCCCAGAGGTCTTTTTCACATATAATTTATTTGTTTGATTGTTTTTTTCTCCCCTTTCCTCTGATTAGAAACAGAAGGGGGCGGGGAGTTCATTAAAGACTGATTTAATGACTGACAACTGATTTAAAGATTGTTTTATGGCTAAAGTACAGGGTTAGGTGACCTGTGCTGTACTTTTTTCCTCAGCTACTTCTTTCCTGCATGAACTCGGGCAAGTCACAAACAATTTACACCGACTGCCAATCAGTAAGCCTAGGCTGGCTTCCTTCAGTTTACCCAATTCATATAAACTGCATGGACTATCTTAACATTTGCGAGCCATTGTACAACAGAGCCTCCAGCCCCGCTAAATAAAGATAAAACGGTGAAATATTTATATGTAGTGTAACATTTAGATCAGAAGTCATGCCTCAACATCCCTCCTCTGAAAAAAGCAGAGGATGTCATGGGACCTAATGTCTTGACAACTCGTTCAAGTAGTTTTGACAGAAATGGGACTACCTATTCCTCCAGCTCTGCTTCGTGCACATACTCCAAGAGTAACGTCTTCAGTGGTTGTCACTGCGCTGCTCTTCTCAGCCTGGCCCCAGGGAGAGGCTGTCTGTATGCTGGGTCACAGCAGCACCAGTGCCTGCTTTCAGGAGAAGCAGGTCCGCTTTGTGGTCGGACAAGCTGGCACTAGAAGCAGCACCCTGAATTCACATTAGGTTCCGCTGCAGGACAGTCACACCAGGGCTCTCCTATGGTCCCCAAATGGCACCCGTTGCCTCTTCAGAAAGTCCTGTCCCACTGTATCTTTTACTGCTGTATTTGTGAGGTTAGAGACAGCTTGGGATATACTTGCTTGTGCTGCACTTATAACTCAGCTCTACATACACATCATAAAACACTCCCTGCGCTACGTAGCGCTTATGGCCATTTCTTAGGGCAGGACAAGAGGCCTTACAGCAAAAGGGAACTCTGAGCCACCTCTGGTACAGGTGACAGAGGGAACATTGAAAGCATCGGCCTTTAATTCCTGGTCCCAAATGGAACTGTAAGCTGTTTTTTTTGGGGGGGGGGTGGGGTGGGGGGGTGGAATTCTACCTTACAACTAAACTTAACCATTTCTCATGTTCTCTTTCAGAGAGTGACAAGATTATTCTCAAGTCTTAAATGACTGACCAAAAGTTTCTGTTGGAAGTGAAACAATGATTAGCCACTGGTTAAGCTACTGGAGAACCAGAAGACAAGGGCCACTGTATTCACTTCCTCTCAAATCCATGAGCACCAACCTCAACTGATTCTCTTGTGTTAACTGTCCTCAAGTCATATGACTTACCCAGTCCTTCCACATTTCCTTCTCTCCCCAACAGCAGCTGCTCTGTTTTCCATCTATCACTTCTCATCCTCCTCTCCTTCACAGATCCTGGAAACAGCTGCACCGTAAGCAACCATTTTGGCTTGGAGCTCCTCTTTCAAAAGGTACCAGGGGCATCACAACGTTTTAGGAAATGCATCTGTTTTTAACATGCGGGTTACCAAAGACTGAAGCTGCAACCGTCAGCGTGAGCTTAAACTGTCCCTTCTTGGGAAGGGAACTGTCATAGTGGAGGAGATGCTGAATGCACTGCCCATGCAGAGCTGTCCCTGGGGATTAGCCAACTTGCCCTAATAGCTCAGGAAAATCAGTAATTTTTGAAGAGAAAGAACTGATGTTGCACTATAGTCAAGTACTCCCATATTGCTCAATGACTTACTGCAAGTGAGTTGGTTTAAGAGAAGTAACAAACATCACCGAACACTGAAATTATTAGTTTATACTGATGTTTCAAGACAGGGAATTCAAGACTACCGACAGAGTGGCAATCTATCTCACTCCAGGTCATGATGAGTGAAGACTGAGCCCAAACTCAACTTAGGGCTTTGTTAGGACTTGAGTCTACAACAACCAACTTACATCACGTTGAAGGTAGATATTTAAAGGAGGTTTATTGGGGCTAATACTAAATTCAAACAGCCACAAGTTCATTTTCCATGTTTACCACACCAACTGTTGACAGATGAAGTCTCAGTGGAAAGTCCAAATTTTAATTTCACCATGACTTTCTGAAACGTGACTACAGATTTCAATATTTGGCATTTGATCTTGAGAGAGAGATATCATGTTTAAGAACATTCTACATACATTTAAATCATGACTCAAAACCAAAACAATTTGGAAGTTTTGAAACATAAAGCTGTTAGTATGAAATTAGCTTTTATTTTTTACCTCAAAATAAATGCACATTTATCATTTATTCAAATGAAAACTGAAAAAGGGTATCTTAAACAGAGCAAATATTGCAAACATCCTCAAGTTCCTTCTTCTGCTATTGCCCAGCTCTGTTTGGCTAAAAATACAAGCTTGATTTACTTTCTTTTCTTGGTCAGTTTGGTCAATTAAAAGAAACACTTGAAAGCCCCCAAATTAGAAGTGGTATAAAACAAAACCAGGTACTCGTTCTCATCAGAATTCAGGTCCATGTGTTGCCACACATTTATATAAAACTTTCACTAAGTGTTGTACTAAATAGGATTTAGTAACCTCTTCTGCAGTTTAGCTCTTGATATCTTGGTAAAAGAAGTCAATGCGTAAGCATGTCAGAAGTCAACGCTATAGTGTAACTACAGTATAACTCTAACAGGGCTTCTAAATACTGTTCACCAGAGTGATGTCTTATAGTTGAATTTCAGTTTCAGCAGGTACTTCAGATTTACCTGAGCAACATCATACACGATATACCTGGGAAGAATGTTAAGGAACAATTACAGTTGTTGATATTAATAACATAGAAAAATCTCAAAACACAGTCAAACTTCTCCTTTGAACTTAAGTTACCATACAGATGCCTGTGTGGTTAAGCAGTTCTAACAGCTCAAACCACAAATCTTTAAATTCGACTTTTCTTTGAATCTGAAAGTGTTTTATACAATAGTTAGAAACAAGCAGCTAACAGTCACATGGAGAATTACGGTGGTGCAGCAGGAACCCTGAGCAACAGGCAAGTGAACTGACTTGGATACGGGGCAGTAACTCTTGATGATTATTTTTTGTCAGCCAGAGCCATAACACACAACACCTTTCTCGCTATCTAAACAGTGGAGCGACACAGACTAGATGAGATCTGCAGTTACAGACCCGGCATCTACAATTATAATTGTAGGTCTATTTCTACCTTCCAGCACAAAGTCATTAATGTCCTCTTGATTTCCCACTAAAAAACCCACACTGGAATCACAGAGAAGAGCTCTACAATGGTTGGCAGTGCTTGCGCATTCTATGACCACGCCACACCATTTTATTTTTTCAGAAGACGGTCCCAGCTCACATATATGTTTCTCAATGCTTTAGGCCTCAAACTTACCTCTAATCCCAATTTTAGATGAAAAGCATCCCCCTTAAACACAGTGTAAACCAAAATGCACATCATGTTACCTCAATTAGCTATTAACTGTATTATATTTTATCATCTGACCAAGACAGACACTATATTTAAGAAAACTCAAGATAAAAACAGTAGTGCCATGAGTTCTGTTGCCAAGACTGCTTGTAAGATGAAAACAGCTTACGAAGAGAGAAGACAGTTTCTACACAAACCAGAGGTTGTACTAATGGGTTACTTGCTTCACTGGCAGCGAAGAGATTGATCTGGGACCTTAGACATCACTTATTCATATGACCTCTTGTGAATGTTGAGCACACATTCATTTGGGGGCACTTCTGCCTAGAAAGAGTCTTAATGGCTACATCTCTGATGGGCATCTGAGGTTTACCTCAATACTTGCAAAGGGTCTGGGGAACACAAGAGAAGCTGTGTGATGAGAGACTCCATCAAGCCACAGAGCTGCCTCCCCCACCTCCTCCTGGCCAAGCTGGCCAGCCACAGCACCACAAGGAAGAAACCAGACTGGAGTGATGTGAAACAACCACAGGTTTCATTCCCCTTCCCTTGTCCTGGAATGTCTCTGGGCAAGCACTACAGGGCAGTGTTGCCTGGCCACTCCAACGCCTTCAGGTATTGAGTCCTGTTGGGGCAACAGCTATTTGCTATATGTATTGTTTCCTTTTTTACAGAACAACAATTTAAGTGTGACAGCTGTAAAATCATCTCCCTTGGAGAAGAGAGACTAAATTGTCTGTGAGTCCTCCAGAGCAGATCTAAATGAAACAAAACACAGTGTGCCAAACTCCTGACCGACATTAGCGAGGTCCTGCTAAACTCAGCAACACTCAAACACAGTGTGCAGCCAATGCAATAGCAAAGGATACTCATTATACAGAAGACAGGTATCATTAATTCCTGTTGAGATCCCATTCCCTAAGGGAACCTCTACACCACCAAGGGTGGTAGTGGCTGTGGGATCAGGTGCAGTTTTGCCCAAGCCTAGAAAGGGAAAAAACATTAGTTACAAATCTAGAAAGCAAACACAGACTTTGCACACAAAGAAAATGACTCGGCCAGCCAAATATTACTTCGCATATATTTTCCAATGCTGACCAAGTGCAAAAGTATCTTTAAAAGAACACAAAGGATATAGTCTGTTTATTCAATTCAGCATCACCGTACTAATGGTAGTCGTACCCTGCTACTTAGAAGTGAGAATTTTAGACTTTTGATTGTTAACTGCCTGATCTGCATGATCAAAGCTAAAACAGACCAGACTTATAGCTCTCATATCCTAGGTCCATTAATGAAAACATATACAGTGCAACATTTTAGAAAAGTGTAACAAGCCAATTCTTATTCTCCTTAAACTCCTCAATACAAATCTGATTTGACATCCATAATAGTGTGAGTAGTATGTATTGAAAAAGATGTTAAATCACATTTTATTCTATTTTAGGCAACTGATTTCTTAAGCCTCTCAAAATGAATAGTTTAAGAAAAACCACTCATTACTGAACGTTACTGTTCTCTGCTCTCCCATCTTGGTACAGAAGATAGCCATGATTATCATTTCTTTTGCTTGAATTAGAGAGCTAAGTCTTTTCTCTCATCTTTTTCAGTGCAATATACTGATACTTTCTGCAGATAGAAATGTAATGAGAACAGCTGTTCCATCTGAACTTTTATTCTTAGCTCTTCTCTTCTCTCCAAGCTTCCAAAGCACTTTGAAAGCTAAACAATTATTCTTCTGATCTATCAAACCTCTCATCTTTCTTCTAAAATACATAGTATTGTTACAATGAAAGCGAGTAAGAAGTTGGAGAATGCATTTGCATTTTCTCTGGTGTAATATCAAGTGGAAGTTTCCTCCCGAACTTCAGGCAACACATTAACTTCAGTCTTAAGCTTCTAAGCTTACGAACTCCCATCTCAAAACACCACATACACATATACAGATACAACGATAGGGCAACATTATGCAAACTCTTAAAGGAAGTACAGCTATGAAATGACTATAGTTCTCTTCGCTAAGTAGAGAGCCACAACGTGAGTTTGCCATCAATAACAGATTACCAATGAAAACTACTAATACTTACCTTTCACACTGTGTTTCCCCTTGGGCAATTTTGTAATGTGAGAAGCATTCTTCAGCTCATACCTGGACAGCACAAAGAACATACAATAGCATTTTACGTTCATCTTAAACTATCTGGGTGAAAAATAACTTTTTTTTCCAGGCTTCACTTTATGGTGAGTTAATATAAAGTTAATTTAGATTCTACTCTTCTGGAACTCAACAGCCCTCCTTCTTTGTCTCAGTTACTAATTTTAATGATATTGGCATTTAGTACAAGATTCTAGAACTGCAACACTGATTTTTTTTTTTGCCCCACCAAATAGCTGTCATTTAAGAAAAAAGAAATTTTGTTTCTAAAGAAATACAAAGTGCTCTTTCTTCACACGGAAGAAAAGGCTTGCAATTTTAGCATCACCTTCTACCATGATATTTTAAGCACGTTCGGGAAGTATTCTTCGTAGGTTACTTACATATTTCCAAGGGCAACTTCTCCCAGTAGTATTAAGCCTATGGGATCAGCTTGAGATGTGTGACAGTAGTTGGCACTCTTGGATACCATATCTGCAAAATAGATGCCCTTCCCAAACATGTAGCCGGTCTGCAAACAGCAAAAGAAAAAAAAAAAAAAAAGGAAGAAAAAAAAAAAAAGATTGGGACAATAATACAAAGGCAGCATTGAATCCACCTGGCTGGGGTCCCAAGAGAGCAAAGCTGCAACCAAAGCTCTTGTGGACACCAGTCAGCAACCGACTCTGCACACACAATGTTGTCGGCACGCTGAGAGATAACATTGAGCCCTCCCCACACAGAAATTCTCCTCTTTAGGTTATCTCTGACTGTGGCCACCTCTGGGCACACGCATGGGGGCAGCCAGAGAAGCTATCTGTTTCACATACCACAGGAGCTTCAGGCGGAGCTATCCGGAGACCCTGCGAGAGGATACCAGCGAAGTTGGTGGTGCGGGAACCGTGCCACAGCAGCTGGCGATTATGAAGCTGTTTAAATGGCTTGTAACGCTGACTCTCTCCTTCGCGCTCAATCCTGAAGATCTTCAATTCAAAAGGGACAGGAGAAAAAGAACAACCAAGCAAATAAACCGTTACCTTCATGCAACTAATCAGATTAAAAAAAAAAAAATCATCCAGTCTGGAATATACACTAATATGCTAGGAAAATTGATCTGGATGGTTTTTAGTATTTGCAGTTTCCTATGTCATGCTAGCAAAAAAGGGGTAGCACTGATCACACAGTACTTGTTATTGATTACTTCTCCACCTTCCCTTCTGCATTTTCATGAAACCATAGTTTTCTGAAAAATCATTCAATGAGCTAAGGCTCCATTTTAGAAGATGATTACTCCTCCACCTCCTTTTTTAAGGCCAATTAAATAAAAACAAAAACACACCCCCAAAGACATGTCTGAATGCCAGTAAGCTTAGACTCATCCCTGCCTACACTTTTGCTATTCTATTAAATAGCAAATGGTCTATCAAACCATCCCTTCAACAAAGGAAGCTAGATAAGCTACTCAAAAATAAAAGGAAACTTCGAACAAGTCAGTCAACTTAGAAGAGTCCATCTTCACAAACGTAAACCCCAGTATTGCCCAGCTTACATCCACGACTTTGAGATCATATGCATTGTGAGTAGCAGCATGAGTATTTTTCACATATTGTTTAATAATCTTGGCTTCTTCTGAATCTTTGTCAACAACCTGCAAAGAGACAAACAGGATAAGTTTCTTTAGCATACAAACTAGCAGGCTTCTTATAACATGATGACATCCACCCTATGCTTGCAACTCCCAGTTTAAGCCTCCTTTATAATTTAGGTGGAAATTTATTTCCAGCTAGAAAAGATGTACAGGTATACAGACATCACTCCATCACAGAATGTCTGAGACGGGAAGGCACCTCTGGAAATTGAGATTATTTCTAACTCCCCTGCTCAAAGCAGGGTCAGCTGGAGGAGGTTGCCAAGGGCTGAGTCCAGTCAGGCTTTCAACACCTTTTCAACACCAAGAATGAAGCCTCACAGCCTCTCCGGGCAACCTTTTCCAGTGTTTGACCACCCTCAGAGTACACAAACAAGCAAGCAAACAAACCCAAACCAACCACCACCACCAAAAGCTTTTTCTTTTGCTTAAATACAATTTCCTTTATTTCAATTTGTGCCCATTACCTCTTATCAGTGGAAACCACTGAGAAGAGTCCGCTTCTGCCTTCTTTACTCCCTTCACCCATCACGTTTTTATAGACATTGATAAGATATCCCCTGAGCCTTCTTTTCTCCAGGTTAAAAAGCATCTCTCAGCATCTCCTCGTACAACACATGCTCCAGTCCCTTAACCATCTCAGTGGCCCTTCACTGAACTCATGCCAATACATCTGTCCACTTACAGTTTAGGCGATTTGTTATACTCCAAACTAACAGGACATCAGCTTGTATTCACAGTCACTCATTTCCTTTACCTTAATATCAGTTCGAAGTTTTTCATAGTTGATATCAATTGGATCTTTATCTCCATCTTCATTTCCACCTCTGAGAAGGCTGTAAGCAACCTCAATATCAAGCAAGTTGTCCAACATCTGCACTTTAGCCTGAAAAATTTGAAGATGTTATTTTACTTGTGGCTTTGATATGTTCAGAATAACTCTGGAATACCCCAAATCATAAAAGTATATGTGAATCACTGGCCACACACTGCCATCTAACAACACAACAACACTGTCTTTTTTAAAAGTATATATATATATATATAAATATATATATACTTAAATATAGTAAAAGATGTGCACACATGTATACATATATATAAATAGACCATAATACATAACATATATACCTTCTAATACCCTATATATATAATTATTTGTGTATGTATACACACATATATGCACATAAACAAACAAAAAGATATTCTGAAAAAAAACAAGCTTAACCTCATGAAAGCATGAGGTTAAAGTAAGTCTTAAAACAAATTCTCCATGTTAGATGTCTGATATCAGACCTGTTGCCTGCAAACAACATACTGTTTCCAGTCAATACCTGAATGTGTTCCAAGTTATTTAGGAGAGGTGGTTTCTTCATCCCAAAGTCATGAGGAATTAGAGTATAGAAGCGGTTGGAGAGGTCCAAGATCTGGGATTCTGAACCACTATCAGAAACTGCCTAGACAAGACAACAAGCACCAAAAAAAATTACTGAGTAAGATTAAGTCTCCATAGCAATAGACACACACAAGATACTTGAAGACTAATACACAGAAGCAGCAATACAAATAGTGTTAATGCTGAAACTCTCACAGGACTAAACCCAACAATTCTATTTAATTGTTTTGCATGTAGTAAGCCACAGTACTTGCACAGAAATACATAGAATTTCTGGTACGAGAAAAATCTAATGGGAATTATGTTTCTGGAAGACAAAATAAAGGCTTCTGGATATGGAAGGGGTGCATGTCCTTGGCAAGGTTCTGGTCTGCTCTAACAACTGAAGTAAAACTTCCTATATCTATGCTTTGCCAGGGAGCCCGTGACAAAAAATGGGGTATGGTGGTACACTTTTGCAAGCTGTTCAGGCAATACTATGTAGTGATTTTTGGAATGGTCCAGATCATGACGTGTAAACACAGTAATGTCATCAAGCTAGACCCTTTCCTGTGTCAACATAACCTTTATTCTCATCCTCAGACAGACTTCTGTGGGGTGGAAACAGCAGCTTGCTACTAGATCAAGACACCGGCTTCATTTGCTCAACTGCCATTTACGTCTGGCTCAGCTTGAAGTTTCTGCTACGAAGTGTGAAAGATACAAGTACTGCCCAAACTGGTACAACAGCGAAGACAACTAAGTAGTTACCAGTGGAAGGCACATCCTCTTCTCCAGTGAGAGAGAGCACAGATCTTTATACAGACAGCTCAGCATTCACCCCACTCCAAGCCCAGAACAAATTCTGAATTCCCCTCTTGCTCTAACATCTCTTTCATGCTCACCTGCTGAACCTCATTAAGGATGGAGTACGCACTCTGGATCTGTCGCTTGCTCAGTTTTCCCAATGGCATCTTCTGCAGGTCAATCTGATGAAGATTTAAATGATTAAAACAGGATTTCACTACATTGAAACCACTGCAGCACTCCCTCTCTAGTTTCTAGGGAACAAGTCTCTCCATCCTGCTAGGACTGACCACACGAAGAACGGAAACACCTCAGACTTGGTATTAATCTCTCTCTGTGGATTGAGGAACGATGCCAGAAAGACAGTGCACACTACTGAGAAGATGTCTTATAAACAAAAGAATGCTTTGTTTATAGGAAGCTAAGCATGCGTGCTAGGGCAACACAAAAATAGGGTACTAAGCGTCTGTCTAGAAGTTTAATATTAACCTGGTGTCAGACGCATTCCTCAATCACTTCAGTAACCACACATTTCAGGCTGGCAAAGAAGCAAACTGAATGAAATAATTCTTGTTCATAAGATCATCTGTGTCTCTAGGCACAACCTAGACACCCTCTTCCAACTCTACCCTACAATTATCAAGGGTCAAACGCAAAGAGGTTATAAGATGCTTCGTATTCATTAATGAAAAACGAACCAAAAAAAAAGGCAACTAAGTTAGTCTTGGTTGCCTGCATTTATCCACGGATTTAATTTATATGTTGCTTTTGTTTGTGTATTGATGGATCTTGGGAGAGTTTCGGATTCTCATTAAATCCTTGCATAGTTCTGAACCTGAATGCAAAAATGTTTGACAAAAGTCAAGTCCAATGGAGTCTTTTACAAAGATCACACATACACTCTCTGGACTCTTGACAGTACTCACTGTACACCCCGCAGGTCAAACTAGCTTTTACTCATGGGTTTAAGATTCATCTCAAGGACAGAAGACCCTATGAAACTATGAATACCATGTACCATCTGGATAAGTTCCACATTATTTACTCATTATGGAGCTAAGAAACCCAACTTTATGCAAATCTTCTCTGCAAGCTGAACGCAGAAGGCTCTTCCAAGCTACAGACTGGTGTGAAAGTCCTAGAGTGATTTTGTATAGAGATTTCTACCCCGTACTGGGCTTAGGAGAACTTTCACCTTTAGCTGCAGCTAAGTGTACATAAAGCCAGATACTAAGAAAAGCCAAGATGGACTGCAAGAGAGAAGACAGGCTTCAAAACTGATCATGTCCTGGGGTCACGAGAGTCGTAAAGCCAAGATTAATAACCTAATGAAAACCAACTTGCAATAGATTTGAAGGTCCCAAACTTTTGGGGCCAATACTTTCTTGTTGAGTACCATCCATCCGTATTATCTAATTATTAGCTGAAAAAATCATGAAGGCCATGTAAAAGTAAAATGGGCCATTTAACTTGGATGTGCAGAATAGCTGCAGACACCTATACTAACCGTATGTTACATAAACCTATAAACTAACACATATAAGCACTAACACATAAACATTAACACCTATAAACTAACACATCCCCCAACAATGTGATTGAGTAATATCTCTCTTACAGAGCCCACATACAGCCAAAGGCCTGGAGTTTGTGTCTCCTATGAGTCACGGGAGGTGAACAGAGCCCTGCAGAGCTAATATAAAGCTAAACTGCATCCAAAGCTGTATCATTAGATGCATCAAAAGAGCACAGCAGCCACGGAGCTGGGTCTAAAACGACAGCACTGCAATTTCTGCCAGATGCACTGAGGGTAACGAAGAATTAGCTCCACATCACAGATGTGTGCACCAAGATTGTCATGAGAGGCAAGGGAGATGTTTGCCTACCACCCAGGCAAGAGAGGACATAGCACTAAAGCAGACTCAGCCCTCTACCTAGCCTTTTCACGTAAGGCAATGACACAGATAATTGTAATAAACCCCTCTATGCTTGGTGAGGTAACACTCTTGAAAGCTAAATTAGAAGCAGGAAGAGAAATACATCAGATAAATCTATTGTCGTGTAATGGAAAGACTAAGAATTTGCTACAGTTTTGGCAGAATGAGATGCAATGAAATACTTGAGGTCAGGCTGATTAAAGAACCAAGCAGCCATTTTCAGAGGATGCCCAGAAACCTCTAACTAGGAAAAACATTATTTCCTCTAACGGAAAACAGCTGTTCGGCAGCAACAGTACAGGAAGATAGATCTAACAGTAAGACAGGCCCATATGGACTCCCAGGTCTCCTACAGATCTGCAGCTGGTGTGAATTAACATAGTTTCAAGAGTTCTACAAAACCAGAAGACAGCAGATGATGATCAGTTCAGAGCCTTTAGCCAGTTCCAGTTCCAAAGAATTATTAATATTTTAGAAGACTTTGATGTAAAGAACCACTGAAGATACAGGAGAACACACTTAACCCAAGGTACTACAAAATGTTCGGCAATCCATTTGAAAGCTTTCAGATAAGCTGTACAGAATGGTGCAAAGCCTGTTCTGAAAAGTAGATACATGAAATACTGATACAGAGAGCGAACAACAGCTGCTTAAATATGAAGTCTTAGAGCAGGATAACTAAGCTGGTTGAAGAAAACTGAAATTTGTTATTTAGAATTAACCCAGCTCAAATGGCTGCATTAAAACAAACTGCAGGATCTCTGAATACCAGTAAAACTGTTTCTATGCAAGGAGAGAAAGATGATACTACCAGACCACTCTCTGAAAACTTGTTAGAAGCATTAATCGAGAAGTATGGAGGAAAGAAGAACGGATGAAAATAGGGTATCATTAGAACAAATGAGAAATACAACAAAAAAAATCTTGAGTTTGGCCCTGTTCAGAAGAGGATCTGGACCCTGTCAAGGCACTTAATTAGTGCATGTATCAACTGGCAGCACTTCAAGTCTGAGCTGCATGCTCATTTGCTACCTAAATTAGTGGTAGTGCTATCCGCCCCCCCCCCCCCCCAATGTGGTTCACCACTCACAAAAAAGAAGTGCCTCCTGCCTCACATCACCAGCAAATTGGCTATTTGTGTTAATATTTTAGGAGCATTCAAACAGTGGTCATGATGCACATGTCACTGGAAAAAACAGAGAATGATTACTGATCCCATGACCCGTGGATGAGTTTCTCACAGGCTTGTTAAGTTGAAGACGCTGATGCAGACATTCCCCACTGAAGAACAAAGAATGCACCCATGTTTTGAAAACTGCACACATCATAACTAAGTTACTACTTCCAGTGCTTGGCAAATTCTGGTCAGATTCTTGCCCTTATTTTCAGGCTGATCTAAAACTCACGTTGACTTCTGGGAAGTATGATGCACCCTGGATTGCAAAGAGCTTGCTTCTGGCTGTGTAAGTATGATGTAAAGAGAGAAAGGAGGGTTAGAAGCGAGAAACATGAACATGTGTGGTCACCTCAAATTCCACCATCGCTTTCTTCATGCTCTCTACATCAAAGATCATCTTAATAAGGTCTTGGATTGGTTTAGCAAGTTTCGACTTAGTCCCGGCACCCACTGTCAGTTTCCTGACAGCTTCTTCATCCTGGGAGGTAAAAATAGTATCAGAATTAGCAAAATCACAAAGGATAAAAGTAACAGGCTGGCTGCCATGGTAACAACTCAAAGCCAATTTAGTGTATGCATACTATGACTAGCCTGAAGTTCATGGGGAGCGTGGGACATTGCTCTGACATTTTGGAACAAAGAGGGTTTAAAAATCCACCTATTCAGTAATTTGGCAGACATTATTTTAAGAGGTGGCACTGTAAAATCTAAGTAGAATTAAGGGAACATGAACTCTGTGTGCATCTCTGCTTCACCTCAAGCAACAGTATTAATTACTTTTCCCGTAAGATTTCTGCTGCATAGAGACCCTGATATGAAAAAAATGACTGTTTACTTTGTTGTTTTTATGACAAAATAGAGATGCAATAACTAGTTTCACTAAGTTTTTGTAATGAAAACTGTCATAGATGAGTACAGGAATCATCCATTAGCCATAATACTACCTAGATGCTTTCATGGAGAGCATTGCACCAATAAAGCATCTGCCAGATGCTTCAGAATATCACTGTACATTGCAGTGTAACAGACACTTTGCCACTGCAATATTCAAATTTCCAGAAGTAAAGCTAAGCATTGAGTACTTTGCACTGAAAGATGACATCTGGTAATCTGGCCACAGAAAAATGCAATGGCTTGAAAATACATTCTCCAGTATCTTTATTGCTATTAACAGCATTCAACTATTTAATCTGACAATAGTTTAAGTTATAGGTATGCCTTTAAACAAACACACAAACCCCCACCGGGCAGAAGGAAGAGAATCCTTCTTTAGCATAGCTATCTAAATAGCCAAATCGTACTCGCAATTAATAATTTCTCTTTCTCAGCCTGCTCAATATGTGCACTAAGCAGAATACTGCATAGGAGTTGCTTCACCGTTTGGGAGGATTTTGGATGCGGAAGACAGATGAGAAGTATCTATTTTAAATAAAAGAAAATGGTGTTTTCAGACAGGAAGTATGTGAAATGACTGCTGAATTAAGTTCAAATTAACATCCTTAGAATTACAGAGTAGACAGGAATGAGCACTAACGGGACTTCAGACTTGACAATGGAAAACTACTTAGTTTTCCAACACATCTATTTTAATGCGTGACACTCATTGATCTACAGCTCTCTTTCTGTAGCACAGAGCAGATGCAACAGTTGCACCTGCACTTCACTCCTCAGGCTTGTTAAGTGTAAGTGATCCCACAGTGAGCACAGAACAGAACAGCTAGAGGAAAGCAGCTGAGCAACACTCCACCTGGTACAGGGACATTTCAGACTTACCTGCCCATAATCTATTTCCAGTGGGTAGAATTTTTTTGGATATTTAGTGAAGTTCTTTGAATGCCAAGAATTGCCAGTTTTCTCTTCATACAAATTCAGGAAGTGTTCAACGGCATCTTCTTTTGAGGGCATCTGCTCCAGCTTGTTACTCCCGATTGCAGTGCCCACGCGACCCCAGGATCTGAACACCCAGTATCTAGAGAAGTAAAACATGAGAAAAGAACAGACATAAGATACTCTGGCTCTAGATCTCAGTCCAAATGAAACTGATCCTGCAACAACCATGCAACTGCATGCAAATCATCCATCTGCATACCATTAATTTTATGGAAGACATTCTCTGTCAGCGACTGCAGGACAGCAACAGAAAAGCCACCAAGAAGTGGTGTAAAAAATTGCCCAGTGTTAACACACCAGACCTACAGCCCTGAGGATAAATGTGTGCACAGCAGGAATAGAGAGGCTAGTATCTCTTCAGTGTTAATGTTTCGCAAATACAAATCTTCAGGCTACTGGGATCATATATTTGAAAAACAAACACCATGCATCTTTAAGCCTCAAGTCTTAGAGCTCAGATTTTTAGAGAAGCCAAAAGTAACTCAAGTATTTGTTTTTATTACTGACACCACCTTGGGTGAGCTTCCTTATTATTTATAGGGATACAATCAATCAACCTTTCCAATTTGTCAGGCATGAAACGCAGGCACGGAGATTCCTCCATGTACCGAACCGCAGATCGAGATACAAACCCCACATACAAAAGCCAGCAACAAAAGCTTATTATGAACATGGTAAAGTGCAATAAATCCAGAGCCGAACCAGGGTTGCTGCTGACAGCCATTAGCTCCCCTAGATTTCTGTGCATCCCTTACACGCTTGGGGGAGCGGTTTCATTTTAAAGGACCCTCTCCATTTCTTTATCTGTGTTCAGTAACGCAACCACTGGACAGCTCTGCCATGCGTCTGATGAGACTGGAAAGCTAAAACACACATGATCATCCCTTGACCATTTCAGTGCATTTTGTTAAGCCTCAAGGCACCCAATTCAGGACTACATTGTGGTAGAATAGCCAGAATCTGGTTTTGTTTCCCAAGGTTGCAGCTCTGCAATTAGAAGACAAGAGTAAGTTGGAAAATATGGGAAAGATTCCCAACATAGCTGACTTTACGTGTGGGGTCTTGATGTTAGAACAGAGGAACCTCCACCAAATTCTGCTTCTGTACTTTCAAGGGCAGCCATCAGTCACAGAGCACTGTGCCCCTCCTGTTAGCCAATTAACCCAGTCCTGAAGACACCAATTGTACGTGCCTCGCTCATCCTAGGATGCGGGAATGAACACTACCAGATGCAATTCTGCAAAATTACTCACCTCCCAACCGCAACACCACAAAGAAACGTCCCCACGCCAAGCACAGATCTCTCCAGGGGTGGTTTGTTGTTTGGTTGTTTTGTAGTTTTTGGGTTGGGGGGCGGTGGTGGTGGTGGTGGTGGTAAGATTGTTGTTTGGTTTTGGTTTTTAAATAAATATGCCTATCCACATCTCCTCACAAAGACATTTTACACATAGTTTTCTTTTGTAGATGCCAAAAATCCAATATTTATTGGGAAAAAATGAACAAAAGTATTTCTAGGGAAAACTAAACTCACCTGTTCTCTCTGTCATCCTCCAGTAGCTGCAGTTTATAATAGGAATTTGTTCCTTTCACAATATCTACTAGGCCCAGGGTTGCACTGAAAATCTTTCCACCTTTTTCAAAGACATGAGCAGAATCCTCCAAACCTACAGAGAAGAAACAAATTAGAACACAAAGGAGGTTACCATTTTAGGTCTCCTTCCTACATTTGCACTCATCCAAATGTTTCATGAAGTAGTGTGAATCTTAACAAAAATACCACAAAAACAGTGACCACGCGCTCATTCAAAACTACTTGAAGCATGTTTTCTTTTTAATAAACTGTGAGCACGCACCTTTAGATACACTGGAATGAACCTCAATCCTAACCAGAGAAAAAAAAAATTGTAACTTTTGAAAAAGGACCATCTAAAATCTAGTATTTAACACTGCATGATCAGCTGGAGGAATTCTCAAAAGAGATACAGCTCTGCAGGTGTCTTGTTAGCAAAGAGACTGAAAAACCAAAGGCTGGCCTTGGATGCAGTATAATTCTCAGAAGAATGTCTGCGTCCCATAGGTTTGGAGAGTAGCATCAGCTACCCCCTCAAGAGCCTGGGGGCAGATGCTCATGCCAGACCTGTGGATTCTGCTGGCTGGGCCTTTATTCACCCCACTGACAGATGCTCCTGAAGCTGAACAAGGTGCATTCCTTAGTTGAAGAGGTCCTTCTGAAAGTTACACTAGAAAATCCCAGAATATCCAGCTTTGGATGTCAATCAATGTCCTTCCTTTGATAGCAAGAAAAAAGTGGTTTAAAAATTCACATTCCTTTTATGGAACCCTTACCCTTTCACAGAAAAACATTTTGCAAACAATCATGCATCCTGAAGACTGTGTGTGGTGCAGGCGCTGCCATTGTTATCACTCACCAGAATCAGGATCTACTGCTGCTCCACCTTTAACCGTTAGCTTCATTTTCTTTTCGGACTTGCTAGGTCCTGCAAGAGAGTTAATTTTTTTTCCTAGGCAGGCAACACACTCTGACTTGAACCAACATTTAAATTCTCAATTTGCGTAATTACCACCCTAAGGAGACTTCAAATCAGATTCCCAGTATATGAACACAGTAACTTCAATGGCTTTTTTCACCTGGCTTTAAGAGCCAATTCACAGTCCCCACTCCCCCAATTAAATGAAAAATAAGATCTCCTCAGATTCTATCTCCTTCCTTCCGGCCCCAAGGGGTAGGCCATATCATTTTTTCACCTGCACAGCAGATGAAAGTCACATTTGTCGTTGCGTGTAAGTGGGATTTAAAAACCTCACAGGGCATGAGGGGTGTTTAAGTCCCCTGGAGATCCTGATGCTGTGAGATAGTCTGGCAATAACATACCCGATTGTATGACAGAAACCTACGCTCGGAGGACATGGAGAAGAACAGGTTCTGAAGATAGGCAAGCAGATGTGACGGTTTTGTTCACTGTCCAGCATTAATAATGCAAGCTCTCTATGGCATTGGTGGGGAATGCCACTGGTATTGGATATTTTTCCTCCTCCATTAAAAAAAATGTTATGTTCTAAACCAATTAGAACAAAGACCCATTGCTCTGGACCCCAGTATTTTCTCACTTGCTAACAGCTCTTGGAGGTCACAGTAGTGTCTGTCACATCTTGGTGCCACAGCACCTCCTTGGAGCTGCAACACTGACGCAAACTGGGAGAGAAGCTGAGGTGTTAGGAAGAAGAGTCTGGACTGACATCAGGGAGCCTGGGCACGTACAGCACAGATCCCTGAAGTTCAGTGTTGCTGAACTAGGGGAAACAAACCAGCTCAGGAGACAGCTTCATGTTTACTTAAAGCTAGTCTTGCCCTGAGGTCTCATTGTTTAACTCAAGGAAAGGGCAAGGACAGATTATACCCAGGTTTGCTTTGTGCATGCACAGCATTGAACAGGCCTGCAGAGAAACCACCACTTTATTCTTCACCTTGTTCTTCTTTGACCTTCCCAGCACTCTTTGTACTTGGGGGCTTGCTGCACTTCCCATCCACGGCCATTTCCTCGTGCTCCATTTTCACCTCTGCACCCCAAGGCGAAAGCGCATGGAGAGACACAAGCTCCTGAAAGTCCTTGCTGGAGGATTTCACATCCTGAAGAAACTCCTCTGAGACCACACGGACTTTGGCCTCCTTCACTTCTTCCATCTTCTTGCTCATTTTCTCCACATCCTCTGTAGAGGCAGGGTGGGAAACGGAGAGAAAAAGCATCAGTGAGGTTGCAGACCTTAGCCCCTCCCTCTGGCCATGATTCAGGGCTCTGTAACACTTTGTGGAAACACAATTCCACCACATTTTGGATTCACCATGTTCTTTGGAGAGCAAAATCCCCATTGGCTCAAAGCTGCAGCTTGGGCTAGAGCAGGAACACTCATGTTTTATCTAGCTGGTCCAGCTATCCCGTTCCCAGAGCTGGGCTGGGGCTGTACAGTCCCTCTTGGACCTCCTGGCAGGTGGGAGCAGTTCTCCTATCTCAGCAGCCAGTTTGCACCTTGATTCCAACAGGGAGTGAGAGCAGACCCTAAGCTGCCAGCAGAGAAAACAAGTGCCCTCAGGCACCCAGAGTCAGCTCTGCAGCTTCTCCAAGGCAAGCATGGACACAGCCCCCAGCACCTTTCATCCCAACAAGGGTGGCTTGCACACCACCACGGTCTGCATAGAGACCCGAGCTCCAGCTGCTGCAGACCCAACAGAGCCTTACAGCACAACCCGCAGGATTAACGTGCTAGGTAAGTAAAACTCAAACAGCACGCATCTGTCTTTACTTCCCCAAGCACACTAAGGCCACGTGCACACACAAAACGCTCCCCCTAATCCAAACACTGATCCCCAGAGAGCTCCAAGGATGCGTGCCCTCTGTAATCCGCTCAGCTGTTACCAGTGCTACCAGAAACCAAGGCACGGCTGCTCACTCTGTGTGCTGATGCACAGGGTGGCCTTATTAGCTGTTGTCGTCATCTTTCCTCCCAGCTCCTCCACAATGCTCTTCACCTCCTCCTTGTTCTTTGACAGCTTTCCAAGAACCAGGATCTTCATGTTGGTGAGGGGTTTGTCTAGGGGTTTGGATATAACACAGCATGTTAGAAACAGGCACAGAGACCCCCCCCAGCAAATAACAAGCACAGAGGAACAACATCCCCCACACTCAGGACAGTCAGCCCAGCTGGCAGGGAGACAAGGGTCCAAAAGCAGGTCTGACCTGCGCTAAGCAAGTGGGAGGAAGCTCCCGTTCACCTAGGAAAGGCAACAAAGCTCAGCACCTGCCAACAAACAGAAGCGATGGAAGATGGGGAAGATGGATATGTAGTACATTATTTGCCTGCCTTTTTTTTAATTTAAAAAAAAAAAAAAATATCAGTCCGTGTCAGCACTGTGCTACTAGAGACTCTGCTCTGCTTCCCTCTTCCTTTGATGCCTGGAAAGCAAAGAAGAAATTCACTATAACATGAAAGCTCCTGCCTCTTTGGAAGGAAATCTGTTTTGGAGGGGCTGGAGAAAGAGGATTGTCTCTCAAGCAACAGCGTTCCCACATGTTACAGTACATCTGGGTCTTGATCTTCTAGACAGTACAAGGTTGTATGATGCAAACCCTGTAACAAGTCAGGAGCAAACTGGTAACCATCTGAGGCTCCATCACGTCATCACGCTAACACCTTGCAATGCAGGTGGGTCCAGGACGTGGCAAGTGTCTAAGAGCACATCTGCACTGCTAAAGATAAATGCTATTAACTCTGTTTGACCAACTGAGGGGTTTGTTTCCTTTCCCCCTATTCAGATTAGTTCTGTTGCTAGCAAACAAAGTAACCTGGCTTTAATTCTGATCAAAACTTTGAGTTTACTTTCAAGGCACACTGGGGCTGGAATCAGCTTGCCAATCAGAACCAGGACCTGGGTTACTTTGTCTTCATTGCTAAAATAACATGATCTGGCTAAAATTAGCTGTGCAGAATTACTCCCCCTTTTCACCAAGTAACAATAATCCCCTGCTCCCAAAACTATGCCAGGGCTAAAAAGGCTGCATAAGAAAGAAGTTGGCATAGTTCTTGGTGGACAGGCTATATCATCAAAGCATGCAACTCATTCCAACAGCCTATGGGAAATTTCTGGAGTCCAACCTTTTCCCAATTTGTGGGCTGGAGACAGCATATCTACTTTGCATAAGGGGAGTCAGTGATTGGTAAAGTCAAATCTCAATGGAGGATTAAAAAAAAAAAAAAACCCACCCAACCAACCAACCAAACACCAAAAAACCCCCGAACAAACAAACAACTCTTGCCCTTAAAACCTAACGCTGGATGTGGGGAATACCTGGCATTATGGAGGTCCCTGGATGTTCCCCAAGAAACCAAGCAAGAAAGCATTTCATAGCAGGTCTCCCTTGGAACACATTTTGCAACATCAGCCTTTAAGTCTCTGATTCATTGCAAACACATAATTTCCTCACCATCAACAAATACCCAAAACAATTTGTTAGCAAACAAACAGGATCTCGAGCCCAGGTCCCCAGGCAACCCATCACATCAGGGTCGACCTGGGCTAGGAAGATGAAGCACATGAGACTCTGCTATGCTGTTTTTTTACCAGGAGAGCTCTGCCTGCTTGGGGGCAGGAGAACAGCATGCCTGTTTAGGGTGGCATGTTTGTCTGGCTGGGAATGGCATTACACACCATCCTGAACTCCACTGACCCATGCCCAGCCAGCCGCTTACCTCTGGGCGCGGACACAGTCTCTGTCAAAGGAGCAGATGCAGAGGGAGGAGGTACAGAGTTCACCGTCGCAGCATCTGGAGGGAATACCCTGTCTTGCTTCTTACACTTAAATTTCTTCAGGTAAGGAATTTCCCGAAACTCCTGTGGGATGGAAGCACAAGTAGAGTTTAAAAACAACAAATACTATTATAAGATTTAAAGGCTAAATTGAGCACCGGCCAGATGTTGGCATTTACAGCAGGTCTTGGAAAGGATTTCCAAGACATTCATACTAAGGTAGGCAAATACCCACTTTACTGACTGGGAAAACAAAAGCTAGAAGAGGGTAAATGATGGGTTTGAAATCAAATCAGCAACACCTCTTTCAATTTAGTGTTACTGGAAAAATTCCAGTTACTGGATTTAGGTATGCATGGAGGGATGTAGCTGTGACAGGACTTTCCCAGTGTCACAGCTGCTCAGCACCACAGCACACTCTGCTCTCTGGCATCCAACACCGACTGCTGCTTATTCAATCTCCTTACAAGAGGTAACATCAGTTAAGAAACGTGCTTCAGATCACCAAATTTGCACTGAACACCCACCTTTGGGATTACCCAGTCTTTCCTGTTGGGAGTCTGCGTTTTAGCAACACACTTAGTCCAGGCAGTAATATCCCCTGAACAGTAATATGCGTCACTCTTGAACACAAACTGCCCCTTACACTCCTCACAGGGAAGCAGAGCTCCAAATGCCATCCCATCTGCTACTCGGTCCAAAATCTAAAGCAACAAAGAATACAAAACAGGTCATGGCAGAAGGAGGCTGGAAGCCCATGCACTACATACACTGGGCTGCACAAGAAAATAAGCGTCAGGCTGCTGGCAAACAAACGTAGATGTTTCCAGCGCTTGTCATGCATACGCTGCACATAAACCAAGACTCTTACCAGCATTGATTGATTTACGACGCCTTAAAGACATGACACGAAGTTTCCCTGGTCACACGATACCTGCTCACACCCATGGCTCGCAGTCTCTCCTATTCGGATTCGGCATTCAGGAGAGCATACCTACCACTCAGCACCTGACCAGGCAGCCGTGCCAAACAGCCAAGGAGGAGACGAGCTACTGCATCTGAGCGCATGAGTAGGTAGGTGGGAATGTAGGCTCAGACAAGTCCCGGCTTTCCTGCCTAGAGAGTATTTCTTGACCATTTTGAGTCTAGACACTTCCCACATCCCTGCCCACACTCCCTACAAAGAGTCTTAATAAATACAAATACTTAGTGATGTGTGGCTCCGAAAGAGAGAGAACTTTCGCAAGTTACACAGACTGAAAAGTGACTGTTCTTAGAAAAGATACCAGGAAAGAATTTGTGCCGTTTTTGCTCCTTTTTGCATAATTTAACAGTTGAGGGAGGCAACGTGAAGTGCCAGCAACAAAAAAAGCCATGGACCAGTTTGGGCATAGCAGAATAAAGGCACATCACTGAGACTAAGGCACTGAATTCAGCACCACACACCACCACACAGCCCTTCACAAGCAAGTGTAACAACAGTATCATCAGAGTCCTGGGACAAAAGGACTGGGTTTTGCACTGAATTTCTTTCTGAAGTGTTATGCTAGGACCATGCTTCAGACTTGTGGACCTTGCCACAATATTGGTTTGGGTCGGCTTCTCCGACTCAAAGACCCAGCACACATGCAAAGCAACTACAGACCAACTCACGGCATTCTCCCCTGAAGGCACTTCCTGTTTGTTGGCGATCAGCAGCTCTTTCAGGTCGTTAGTGGAGCAGACCTTCCTCAGCTCATCCTTGATGCCCCAGATCAGCTCTGTCTGCTCCTGTTGACAAAACCCAGCAGCTTAACTACTTGCAGTCAACTGCTTTCTAACTCCTGAAACTGCAGTATGCGGACAAGGTTTTAGCAAGCCTGTGGTACCTTAAATATAGGCTGTGACATGAAGAGCACCAAGAACCAGTAGCTTTACCAAAAGACAGAGTCACACATTTTACCCAAACACCTGGAAAAGGTCTTTAAAGCCACATGCTTCAGATTTCAGTATGAATATGTGTGCACCGCAGATTCAGCAAATACTCTCTCTTCTCAAGATTATATGTGGAAGGACATCCCTGTGGGATTCTATATAAACCAACGCTTCTCCATCATGAAACATGCGAAGAAAGGCCATGGAGTAACCTTTACAGCACTATCCCACACAAAAAGGTACAAGCGACACTAACGAGACAGCTAGCTTTTAGGTGGAGTGGAACCCATGTTTCTATCACACTTCTACCTTTAGCGAGTTCTCAACGGCCTTTGCAAAAATCACCTAGTTCACCCTGCCAACCACAGGGATGTGGCTGCATTTGAGCCTTGTATTAAAACAAAAATCACAAATGCTGATCGATGCTGCTGTTCTTTTAAGCCACCTAAGCATATGAGGAATTTCTACCAGCTCAGTCACCTGCAGCAGTGTGGAGGAGCCTGCACATTCTTTTGAGCCTTTCTACAAAAGCTGAAAGGGTTGGACAGCAAAGAAGCATCCTAAAACATCTCAGACAGTTTCTGAACGTTATTCACTGGCTACACTCAAAAATGCAGTCTACCCTGGGAGAACTGGTTGACTGTGTTAAATAGTTTAATTTTCAGTATCACTGGTCATGCTTGATGACATGCTGTTAAAAAAAATTAGTGAACCCAAAGTTAACCCTGATCCACAAATTGCCTTGATCTGTCCTAAACATCTGCACTGCAGCAGCAAAACCTTGACAATGTCTCAGCTAAGTTTTCTTGAAAATAAAGGTATTAACAACAAAGAAGAAAACTTCTGTTCAAAGGTGGACATACCCTTTTTCTACAGCTCCATTAAGACTTCAATTGCAGCAAAAGCAGCTTATTAATTTTTTCTTGGAAAGTACCTATGCCAAACTTTCAATGACTACAAAATTCCTGATGCTCCGTTGGGAATTCTTCCCACATATTCCAGAAACTGAAAGGAAGAAAGCTGTGATCTATCCCACTTTGTACCCAGGAACTGAACACAGCTCCCCATATGGTGAAAAAGACTTCTCATTAATCTAGTTCCGCACTTTACCTCTGTTTAATTTTTGCAATGAGCTATTTATTGGTTTCCAAGCTCTTCTGCAACAGTGCTCGGGCTCAGAGCTTCAGCCACCACAACCAGATGATACAGGAAGGACCACAAAACCAGCCTCCCTGAGAGAGAAGGCATTTAACCCAATCTATTTAAATCCAATAAGCAACACAAGTCCTAGAGAAGTTCCTTCCTGTGTTTCAGGAGAAAGCGGCAGGGTGAACTGCCGTCAGCAAAGCCTTAGTGACAGGTCATCTCCTGTGCCAGGACACAAGGACCAGCTGTGCGGCAACACCAGGTACAGCCCCTCTCTAGGTGCCACAGCTCTTCAGTTAGTGCCTGACACTGCACTTTTCTAAGAAAGCAGTTTTTAGGATGTGATCAGCTACAACTCACCTTCAGCTGTTTTTCCTGCTTTGATTCTTTCTCCTTTTCTTTTTTCTGTTTCTTTTTCGCAGTCACATTTCCATCTACCTCTTCTCCTTTTCTCTTTCTAATAGAGAAAAACAAAACAAAACACACACACACGAAAGGAAGTTATTTAAATGCCTGTCCAGCAGTTACCAGAGCTCAGTTTACTGACTGCTGATATCTGCAGAGGCTTGAATATCCTCAGTTTTGGCAGGCAAACCCATTTTTCAAATTCCTCAGTGCTAGATCGTAGACATGTACTTGGCTCTGCAACGTGAGCTGCCTCAATCAGGTCAGGTACACTTAGCTTTTCCACAGGGTAACTGTATGGTCTAGCAGAAGAGTACATGAAATACCGCAACGTTTTCAGGCATAGGCATCTACACCTGTATTAGTTACACCAAAGGCATACCTAAGAATCACTGAATATGAGCAGACCTCTCCAAATCTGAGGAGGTGTACCAACGCAGATTAAAAGACTATAGTGTCTTTCAGCTGAATCGACAGCTTCATTTTTCAGTTTAGACAGTCCATACTGAAATAAAGGACAGCAAACATGATAACTTTAATAAGCTAACACATTGGGAAACTAGATATTTCCCAGCTAGTTTCTCTTCAGACTGGAATTAAGTCAGGTCTCTGCAATTAGACAGGAGGAAGTTTCTACTTGCAAAGTGCTCCCAGGCTGGTAGCGGTTTTGTGATGTACTACTGTGCAGTTGTGTGTGAGGAAATTTATTGTTATTAGCTGGGGCCGTAGAGCTGTGCAGGGAGAAGTTACAGAAAACGCTGCTCGAGAAAGACTGGAAAGAAGGGGAAGCCAAATGAAAACGGGGGGATTTTGGCAGACTTCAGAATGACAAGAGACCTCAGAGGAAGATCTTTTATGTTTCCAGAGTCATGTCATCGCCTTGGTCTGCCTGGCTTCAAAATACATCAATAAATCAAATCACCGTGTGCTCTCCTCGTGAGGAAATAAAGGGAAATTTTGCCCAACTTGAGGCAGGGCGCGAACATAGCTTGGATCTCGCACTTCGTTCTGACAAAGCTGCTATCGTTTCGAAACATCAGCCAGGTTTCTTTTTAAGAAAGCATCTGTCTTAACTTTATAAGCTGTGGTTGATGGTTAAGCCATAAAGTTGACATTCGCAATTGCTCTCCTACTTACAATTTTAAATACTTCACTTTCTAGTACTTTGCTACTGTTAAGACTAACCTGTATGACAGCTTATTAGCTATAAAGCTGCAGGAGGATGTTAAAAGGTACTCTTCTCCCAAAGACTCATGCATGAGGGACCTGTAAGTTCTAGTAACTGTCCTGGCCCTAAAATTGGGCCAAGTTCTCATTTTATTTGCAGTGGCCACCACTAACCAGTCATTAGCACCTCTGACCAAACCATGGTTCAGAGCACTTTGCAAGTCTTTAAGGGGCTGGTTTTGCAGAAGCGCTCATTTTTCAGCTGTCCCCCTGCAAGGTCGCACCAGTCGGAGCTGGGGCTATGCTTTGAGGTGCACTTGCCCCAGGGGGGACAACAGCCACATTGTGCTACCAGCATTTACTTGTGTTTCTTGAGAAAAGCTCCACCTTGTTTTCTAAATCAGGCAAACAGGAACCAGTGTGGCAGGACTGGATACAGCACACACAGAGCTGTGACTTCAAAAGCCCCCAGGCTAAGCAAGTCTCCTCTCCTCCCTGGCTGCAGCCCCTGCAAGGGGCAAGACCACAGCATCCACTGAGCCCTGACACAAGGATCATGACTTCTCTAAGTTAAGAGAGTCATGGGTACACAACATAATCTGGGAAAAACATATCAGCTTGAGCACAAAGCGCTCTGCTGCACCTTCCCAAGCCAGAGGGCTTAATAATGTAAGTATTTAGGATGGGTGCCCAAACGCTGCGTATCTGCAGTGCCGCTCCCTCGGCAGGCTGCTGAGGCAGGCTGCCTCCAGCAAGCCAGCGCTCACTCCTATGCTGTAACTTGTCTCCCAGTCTCCAAAAGGAGGAAAGCCAGCACACCAACCGCTGGAAGGCAATCACCCTGCCGAGAGGCCCTAGGACCCAGGGAAGGCATCCAAATTCCAGCAGGGACTCTTGCTTTTGGCAGCTTCTCCTCAGAATCAAGGGGACAGCAGGTTGCTCTCCTGGACAGAGCAATTACTGTACCTGTTCCAGCCACTTGAACAAACCGCAGAGCAGGAGGGATCGTCCCAATTGCAGGGAGGCATAAAGCTGTCAGTCACCACCTTCTCTTTTGTCCCTGGCTATGCCCAAAGCTTAGAACAAACACTAATCATCATTTCATACAGCCTGGAGAAGGGAATGGCAAAACTGAATTCATCTCACATCTTTCCAAAATGGCAAGTTTTAGAACAATCGACAAAATACACACTTGCACATTAACTTTATCTGCCATCCTTGGGACCAAACACTGTGCTGCTAACAGCAGCTGGGTGCTACCGTGCACACCCGTTCTCCTGCTGGGGAAGGGACAGTCTTCCCACATTGAACACGTACGGCCCAACAGCTTGCTTCAAAGGACTGGTACTTACCAGCCAATGCAAACCACTTCTCCTCACCTTCGTGGAGGATACACAACTACAAGATTTATTCCAACTTTCAAGAAGATCAAGAGGGAGGTGAACTGTCCCACTCTAGCCTGGCCCTTCCTTACCATCTACTCTATTTTTCTTGTCCTCCTTACAATGAAAGTGAAGGGTGGAAAGGACAGTCACAGCAACCCTGGATAAAGCAAGCAGCCAATGCAGGGAGGAACATCTCCCCTTTTCTCCTCCTCCCTGTAAACCACCGCCAGATTGTTGCTGACCTGAGTACTTACTCTCCGCCTCAGGCAACCTCTGCAGTTAATCCGGCATTGCATGACATCTCCAGAATGACACTTTGCTCCTGTCCTGGGCAGCAATTCTACCCAAACAAGTGAGGCAGAAAATACAGGAAAGTATTACAGCTCAGAGCAGGAGGGCTAAACACATGCTACCGAAGAAGCACAGTCAAAGGGAGCTCACAAGCTGCTACTGCATTTCCTACATCAGTACATGAGCACTCTTTCCACAGAACAGCTGCTGGCAAGGACACAAGATCATCCTTCCCCAGGCCTGCAAAGTGCTGGCACTTGGGTATGACAGCCCGTAGCCCGGGGAGGCTTGGCATGTCTCACCCAGAGCTGACCGAGGAAAGGAGCCAGGATCCTTGCAGGAAACCTTCCCATTTTTGCCCTTCAGAGGGAAGGGATTTTCCAACCTCCTCTCGGTAGCCCTGCTCGGCGCCTCGCTTCTCTCACCTGCACTAGGCACGTCACACTGCCATCCTTACGGAAAGGGCTGACAGGGCAGTCCCAAAGTCTGAGCTTCTCCTCGGAGTATGGGCTAGACATGCAGAAGCAGCACATGAATTTGGATGTGCCGTATCTGAATTGCAGACATCTGAGTCAAGATATAACTTGGATGCAGCACAATTAGAAATATCTTTAAAGATCATTTTGAGAATCTCACCTACAGCAGATGCTGTAACATCATTTCTGCAAGAGGCTGTAATTTCTGTCATTAGTTTCTGTTATCTGATTGAATGCACAAGATGAATTATCAGAGGTAACTGCATCTCATTCAAGCTTCTGGGGTGTTTTTCTTTTGGCTTGTCCAGAGCTTCTGTGCTTTCCTGGCAGAAAATCACCAGGTAGGAAGCACACCACACCTCTCCACTCATTCTGTGTATTTACACTCTCATTCATTCAGTTTGTTTGACAGACAACTATTTTTTCCAATTGACCCTCAATACCCTTGGCTCAAGCACACAGCCCGAAAAGCAGAAGAAAGGTAGTGGAGCGTAAGAGCCAGCCAGCACCTTCACGGCTGAGGGGCTTGTTCATGCAGTGCTTAGAAAGCAGGAAAGATGAGACATCCTGCTGCTTTTCTGGCATGAGGTCCTGGTTCACATTACCCTACATCACCAGTCTAAACTTTTTTCCACTGCAATTCTAGGCTTTTGTTTACACAGTGACTTGGCAAACTACTCTGTGGCCTATCTTTACAAAGCCTTCATATTTTGCAGAAGTGGCCCAGAAAAGCAGAGTCAGGGCAGACAAGAGAAACACTTATACAGTCAAATCTCTAGAGCTTTGCTGAAGACATGAGAGAAAACTACAAATAACCCTATTAAACTCACGCAGTGCTCTAGGACAAAGCAGAACATGCACCTCGGCACAAAAAGCAAAGGACTACTTGAAAAGCTGCCAGCGCATTAAAACACTGTACTTCTACTTACATCCTGCAACACACACAGAGGTAAAATGCCCGCATGAAAAGATGGCAGGCTGCTGGGCAGATGCAGACAGCTGGTCTCAGCCTCCAGTGGTTCAGCTGAGTGAGGTGAACAGTACAGAACCTGACAGGGCTCTGGCAGAAGCACCCACTCCTGTGGCACTGCAGGACCCTCGCCACAGCACCCACACCACTGCTGAATGCTTCTGGAGCAACTGCTGGCCAACCAAGAATAAACCGGGGAAGTTGCTGCCTCCTAACAATGCATAGATCAATTTATGCACGCTCTGCTGTTACCTATAGCCGAGGATAACATTCACACACACGAGGGGCTCTGAACAGTACACCACACCCATCAGCCACATATCTGGAGGACCAATACTGACAAAGACTGCACAGATTTGACATGGCTACAGCTTCTCAGAACCCGATATCAGTCTCACTGGCCAGTTTCATGGTGAATCCTTGCAAAAGTAAAGCTGAATTTAGTCTACAAGGTACACGGAGAAGCCCAATGTTTTACAACCACAAGATCTGTCCTATTTGTAGAACCCAGAAACACCTTATGGTCCTTCCTCCATGGGGACAATGCAACACTGGCTTCTGTTATGAAGCATGACTCTAGGCGAAGTCATTTCAAAAACAAACAACAGAAGCCTTCATTAACACAGAAAGATTGACCAAAGCTAACAAGTCACCTGGAAGCACTTCTCTGTCAGTACAAGTTCTGTCAAGAGCCTCCACTAAAAATTTCAATGCAAGGCAATGAAATTTCAGATGTACCATAAAAGATTTAGCAAACAAAAGCATCCAAGTGTAAGCACTACGCGGCCAATAAACGCCATTATCAGATTCAGTGCCTGTCACAGATCAGCAGCTCATAGATAAGATGTCAAATCAATTCTCTAACAAGTGGTTAGAGCAGAGAAACCATCACTGATAGCAGCATCACACAAGGAGGCGCAGAGCCCAGTATCCATTTGTATTAAGCATGCATTATTTTATGATTGAAAGCCCTACATCAGTCCTCCAAGTCACAGCTGCTGGTCTCTGCATTTCCCAAGGCAGTCACGGGGGGCAAGCGGACTGCACGCTCCCAGGGACGGAGAATTTGTCTGCTGTCATCTGCCTAAGGTCACAGGAAGGACCAAATCCTCCCACGACCAATATTCTTTTAACAGAGACAACAATGTCACAAAACATTTATCATGGATGTATGTGAAGGCAAGCAATGGCTCCTCTAGACAACGCAATTTCTTACGTTGCCCACATACCCTTCACTCTTGGTAGCCGGGAGCTGCTTCTTCAGAGTTTCTTTATCTTCAGCTTTCAAGATGCTGAAGCCCAGGAGCTGGCTGGCCCCGTATGCCGGGAGGAAGCCCAGCTCTGCTCGGCGGCTGACAAAGCAGTCCGGGTGGTACCAGTTATCTATCATTCCCAGCTGAGGCTTTTCAGGATGCACCATCTTCTTGGAAATCCGGATCTGGCCCTGAGGCAGATTAAAGTGACACAAGAGCAACTGTTAGGCCATTCTGGAAAGAGCAGGATGTTAACAAGTTACCGACATGATGCTTCCTAAACACCTGTAAAATAGCAACAGCTCCTCTATCAAAGCCTACAACTTTTGTTCAAGCCCTTTCACTACAGTTCCTCTGCTTTCTTCAATATTCTTTCTAGGTTGAAAAAAAGCCAACCAGCTTTTTAGGTAGTTTTCTGTTCAAAAAACACTCAAAATGGGTAATCCTGTACTCCTTACTCCAACTCCCCGTAAACTTGAACAAGCAAAACTCACATGACCAAACGCCATGCAGGCAACTCTGAAAAATTAACTTTATGTCCCTACCACTCAAGCATCAGTGCTAATATGATCTCACCGCATCTTACTGCAAATTACTTTTCAGATGCCCAACAAGTAGTTGTTTGAGCTGCTTTTAGACTGCAGTATTCATGCTCCAACAAGGAGATGTCTACACAACAGTCACCAACGTTATTGCAGATAGAAGCATACCAGCACTGGTGTTTGGCCCTTGCCAACTTTACCGAACTGGCAGGTCTATTCACATCTATCAGAGGCTCACAACTTCATTTTGCCAACTGTCTTGAAAAGCAGAGCACCCAGACATTTCAACTACAGGGCTGCATCGTTAATTAGCTGCATCGCTGTTTTTGTCTGCTTTCATGTAGTTAATATGGACACACTGCACACAGAGCCGGTCTGGCTGAGGAGGAGGAAGAGGCCAACACCTTTGCAGTGCTGCAACGAACAGGAAAAGCTGCAGTTAATGGTGGCTCTCTTGCCACAGAAATGCTGGCAAGTGGCATTCCAGCCTGTTGTAAGACCCAAGTGAAAGGAAGCATCAGCACGTTTGAAGCCCAGGCTACAACACCTGAGGGATGTCTTTATGGTCAGCTGTCCAGGACGCAGCTGCTCCTCAGGCACAGAAATGCAGCTCTGCAAGTGCTTTCCATATGCAGGACAGACAGGAAGCTATTATAAAAGTCACTGTTTGAATTGGAACTGGTGGGAGAAAAGACAAGAGATGGAGAACTAAGAAAAGCATTTTACCTTTTCTATTTTCTGTTCACAGCCTTTGCAAGTACTTCTGTTAGACTTGGCATATTCTGCAGCAAAGTCGTTTAGGCTCTTCTCAGCCTTGCCACCTCCTTCCTGTTCCCCTCCTTTTCCTGGAGAACAAAGCAAATACAGAGTTCAGCTTCAAAAAGCATTCCCTTATTTTCTTATTCTCTGTCCCAGATTGTTAGCAGTCTAGACTAATAAACCTCTGTGTTCCAGCAACTCACCTGTCAAGAATTTGAATACAGAGCAAGATAAGCAGTCCGTGCTCAAAAGCACTTTTAAAATAGAAAGAGTTCTTTAAACAGCCAAGTAGCAATTTTACTGGATTGCTTATTTAATGATTTTAAAAGACTTTCAAAGAGCTAACCCTTTTTACTTCTTTCCTGAAAGTAGTGTAAAATGAGATCTTACTGAAGAACTGACTGTTACAGGAGTCACAAATAGCTCTGCTTCAAAGCAGAACTCCTCTTCCCAGCTGCCAGTTTCCTTTTATTTTTTGTATTACTACATTTCAGCAGGCAGATATCAATCTAAAACTGCCCAGCATCCTTGGTTTACACAGAGACACCATGAGTTTAGTCTGGTCTGTACTTAGACCCTTCCCACTTGCTCCTCTGACTCACTAGTTCATGGTGTAACAATTTCAAAGAGCCACCATAACCATATGCTGCAGTGAAGGTACCATTAAAACAACATACTACAACAGCATTTGTTAATATTAAAGAACTGAAAACAAAATACACCAACCACAATAACAAGAAATATCTGGCAATACATCTGCCAACTGACTTGGCTTCTTCCCTCGTTGATTTAACATGCTGGATCATACTGCCAGCATCCTAGCTCTGGAGTGTGGAGACGCCACAACAATTCTCCCAACATCACCTGCTGAAGGGACACAGCAATCAAATAAACACAATAACAGCTTGAGAAGAGGGAGCATGGTTCCAGCTGAACCTCCAAACACCAGGAGACCTCTGCTTACCTCCTCCAGGGCCTCCAGTTTCAATGGCTTTCTTGATTTTCTCCTGATCTTCCCACCGGAGCTCAGGGAAGCCGTCAATGTCTGCATGGGACACAATTCGAGCCCGCTTCCAGAAGCAGCTGTAGTGGTGCCAGTGAGGGACTTTGCCATCAAACATGGGTGACTAGGAAGAAAGCACATTAGGCCAAGATGAAGCAACTCAGACAAAATCAAGGGGAAAAAAACAAGATAAAAAGGAGTATCTGGGTAAACACTAGGTTTTTTTTTTCTTTTTTAAATTAAGAGATGGATACTATTTAGGACAAAGTCTAAGAAGAAAATCTAATGTGACAGACAAGCTGCTGGAGAGAGATCCCAAAGGGGATAGACGTGGAAGGAGTATTTACCTAGCTTAACTAGTTCATCGCCCTGCTGCTTAGCTTATCTGTATTACTCAAAACAAGAAGGTCATAGCCTCAGTGTGGCTATACCAACCCTGAGCAGACAAGGAAAGGTTTCTTCTGTATGAGATTCAGACCATCTGCAGTGATGAGCAAAGCAAAACAGAGGTTGTGGGAAAAGTAACACAAGTAACAGCACTTGGCTCATCTGCTACAACCTCCTTCGAGACTCCTGCAGCACAAGAGGCCTCTGGCCTTGCTCTGCAGGACCTCTAAGCACAACACACAGTCCCTTTGAGAGCCACTTCTCAAGCAAACTGTCCATGCCCAGGAGAGCCCATTGCTAGGCACAAGACACAGGAGCAGCTCCAAGGACTGTGGTTTGAAGAAATTCCTGAGGGGGCTGCAGGAGGCAAATGCAAAATTTAAGGGAAACAGCAGAGCCCAACGAAGTCCTGCATCAGGACAGAAGCATCACCCAAGTCCTCCCCGAAGTGCAGCTCCAGAGTGCCCTGCCTTGCACCAGCCTCGTAGTGGAAGTGCTCGGCTTGCATATGACGCAGACACATTAAGTACCAACCTGGCATCCTTCCAGTTACCCATCAGACAAAATAACCGTATAGTGGTTTGGGTCCAAGTAGCGCACACAAACAACTGCTGTACTAATAATACTCAGTGTTGTATAATTATTACTACTGATGATACAGAATTCACAACCTAGGAAAGCATTCTACATATCACTCACCAACAGGAGGGAGATCTCCAAGCTGAAAACAACAGCAGAGTTTTGTGCATGAGCAGGAAGGAGAAGGAAAGGGCTTCGAAGACCACCGTGCGGGACTAGGAGAGCTGGGAGCCCCAATTACAACTATCAACCAAAACTGTAAGAGGACATTTATATTTCCAGCTGGACTCTTCCCACGAGCCAGGATTCAGATTAGCTGGTCACCCTCACAGCACCACAGCCACACAGCAGCCACCCTGAGGTTGCTCTCAACGTGTCTGGAAGCCACACACACCTCCAGCACTGAAAGTTGATCACCCCTGAGCTCTGGGCTTATGTTTGGAGTTTTCCTGGAGGACTCCTCATGGATCTGTCCCTAAGACAACGGCTTTGGGGGCACAAGGCACTGGGGTGTGTGGAAGGGGGCAAAGCTGGCTCAATCTTTAGGACAACCATGCAAGCAGTGAGTAGATCTCCTCCACCACATGGAGTTGTGCACCCGTAGCACGACTTCTCTTTGTGTGGGAAATGAAACCTCCAGGCAAGCCAGACCTTGTTGACACAACTTCTCTCAGCTCACCTATCTCTAGACCATAGTTTCCTAAACAAACTATGCAAAAACGAGAGACTGGTTCGCTTTCACATTGCACATGCAGATAACAGAAACCGCTCAGTTCCAGCTGGAAGCAAAAGTTGAAGCTGTGCTGGTCCTGCAGGGCCTGGGTGCCCACCCTGTGCAAAAACCAAGCATCCCACTGTCATTCAGAGCTCTTCACTTGAAAAACTGAAACAAAAGGGCAGTTATAGTAGAAATGGCACCCAGCTAAGGACTTGGTCTGGGCCTCCCTTTAATGTCTGCTGCACGATTTGCAAACGACCTCTGAAGGCAGCACAGAGGCTGCTCTGCAGGGGATTTCCCCAAGAGGAAACAAGGGGCCCAGGTGTCCTGGTGAAATTCGGGCCCTTGCAGGGGGATGCTCAGCAGTAGGGTGTGAAAAGTGCTCTGCTGGCACAAAAACTGGCAGTGGGGAGAGGGAGCCCTTTGCAGAAGAGATCAAGCAAATTCAAGAGGTTGCAGGAAAAAAAAAAATGTACAAGCGGTTGGTGTAAGACCAGTGCTTTTTGGGAGATGGGTGGCTAAAAGGCAGTGTCTCTATGAGGGATGCCACAGTCCCAGCTGTCCCCCTCCACCTGCCCCTAGGAGATGGCTCAATAAACCTAACCCTGCAAAACCAAACACATCCATTCTGCTCAGCTCCCTGAACTAAAGCACGCTGCGGTCCCACAGCCCCCGTGTGCTCAGGAAGGCCAACCCGCCGCCTCGCATCAGCTTAAACTGCTGAGGAAACGCAAGACAGGAAGGGATAACAACCGTGAGGGAACTGGAGAAGAAGCAGCCGGAGCAGGGGAGGGGAGCAGACACCTCCAGCCAGCCACCGAGGGCAGCAGGAGAAACAAAAGAAAAAGGCAGCAGGAACACGTGCGAGCAAACGCAGCAGCTTGGCACCGCACGGTTCAACATCTTTGCCAGGGGAAGGAAGCCCTGGGGAACAACAGCAGAGGCAGGTATTTCCCCTCCGGGGAACCAGCTCCTGCCTCCAACCGGGGCGGACCTGCCAGCCCTGCCCCGGCAGCCAGGCATCCCCTGCGGGGGAGCCCCGCCGGCAGCCCGGGCAACGGGCGACCGGGCCCTTCCTCGCCCGTCTCCAAGCGCAGCCTCTCCCAGGGGCACAAGCGGCTCTCGGCCGCACAGCTTTCTCCAGAAATTGCTCCTCAAGCGGCTGGGAGCCACAGCACCCATCTGCAGGGCTTTGCTGGAGCGTTCGCACCCCACGTCCTTGCTAGCCTTCCATAAATATACATACACGCGCTTGCTTATCTTTCACAAGACACACGCCAGATTCAGCCCGCTGTCCATCCGCACCGCCTGAGCGCCGGAGGTGCCTTTTCACCTCCCTCGCTAGAGACAAGCCAAGGCCCGCAGCCTGGCAAGGCAGCTCGCCGTCCTTCCTCCTTCCCGAGCAAACCCCCACCTCCCGGGAGAGCGGCGTTCGCCTCCCCTGCAGAGAGGCCGACTCCCTCCCCACCCTCCCACAACAGGGTGCGATTTCAGGCCGGCCAAAACGGCAGGACAGGTCTGTGCACAATTCCCAGTCCTCCAACACCAGACGGGGCCCTTCCCTTCGTTTTGAAAGGAAGCCGAGCAGGTTTCTTCCCCAAAAGGCAAATAATTTGAGCACGGCTGACAGCAAAACATGCCTTCGTATTCAGTTCGCTAACTGCAGCTCAGCTCTCCGTTGCCTGTCTGCAATATGTCAGCCAGCTCCGTTAAAACACCTCTCTATTCCTGGCAGCGCAAGCCTGACCGCTAACCCTACAGCTCTCTCCGTGCTGCAAGGGGAAACGGAGGGGAAGACACCGGACTGTTCACCGCCTCTAACGCGCTTCGGGTCTCGGCTTTACCGCTTCATATGCAAAGCACGCACCAGACGGAGATTTCCCCGACCCGATGCAAAACACCCCGAGTGACAGACGCTCCCCAAGGCACAGAAGAGTCGAGCCGCTGCGCTCGGCTCCCTCCTACGCCCCCCTCCTGCTCCCCATTCCCCGGATGACAACAAAGAGCCTCTGTGAGCGGCCCCGAGCCGACCCCTCCGCCCCTGCAACCCTCCGCCAAGGCACCCGACGCTGAACTTCGCACCGCTTCGCCTCCAGACGGCTTCACAGCCCGGGCTACCGACAGCGCCCGCCCGCACGGCGAGCGACCCCGCGGGGAGCAGCTCCCCCCCGACCGCCGCTGCGGGAGGGCTGCGGGCAGGGGTGCTCCGGGGACCGGCGCTGCTGCGGAGACCGCAGGGAGCGGCGGGCGAGGACGCCGCTGCTAAAAATAGGCTGCGCTCGCCCCCGCGGCGGAGAGAGGCCCGGCCGAGCGGCTCCCGACCGCCGCGGCGGGGGCAGGGAGGGGAGCCCCGGCCTGGCCCCACCGCCCGCGGCCGAGCCGCCGCCGGCGCGGAGCCGAGCGGTCAGCCCGCCCCCCTGCCGGCCCGGGCCCCGCCACGCGGTACCTGCACCATGAGGGCCAGGCGCAGCGAGTCCTTGGCGATGCTCTCGCCGCACTTCTTGCAGGAAGCGCGGCCGCTCTTGGCGTACTCCGCCCGGTACAGCTTCTCCGCCGGCTCCGCCATCGCCGCCGCTCCCGCCGCCGCGGAGCCGCCCCGCGCCGCGCACCCGCCGCTCCGCGCTCCCCCTCCCCCGCCTGCGGGAGCGCTAGCCGAGCGCCGAGCGCCCGCCCCCGCCTCAGCGGCCGGCCGGATCTGCCGCTCGGGCATCGACTCGGCGCGCCTGGCGGCGCCTGGAACGTTCCGGTTTGCTACAGCGTATCAATGGGGGGTGGGGAGCGGCGGCGGATCACGTGGCGGCGGGGGCGCTCTGCCCCGGGGCCGCGCAGCCCCACCGAGCCCCTCGGCTGCCGTTCCCGAGCCGCGGCCGGGAGCGGCCCGGGGCTCCCGGTTCCCCGGCCTGCCCTGCCGAAGGGTGTCCCCTTCCCCAGAAAGGCCTGGCGAGAAGCCACCTCGGGAAGAGAAAAGGGGGTGCAGAACGGCAACCGGCTTCTGCCGGTGCCTCTCCCTCTGCTCCATCGCCCTCGCTCTGAGCTCCGCGCCCGGCAGTTTCTCTTGCACAGCTGCAGGGGCGGCCACGGGCTCCTGGCGCTGAACTAACAGCGAGCAGAGCCTTCTCCTCGCCCGGCGGGCGCTTGCCCCCCCGCGGGCCGGGCGCGGCCCTGCCCTCCAGCGCGGAGGCAGACTTGGCCGGTCGCTCCCTGGCTGCGGAGGGCTGTCAGTCACCCCTCTGCCCGGCGCGCTGGGGAAGGTGCAGGCGAGTCTCCGGGGAGCTTGCACGGAGGGCCACCGGGCCGGCTTTCGCTGGGCAGCTCCGGCAGGTGGAGAGAAGCGGGGCGTTTTGTGTCCAGACGCGCTGGTGCCGCTGCCTGAAGTAGCTGCTCCACCCAGGGTAGAGCCTGCCCTGGGAAGCGGACTGCCTAGGGCGTGGGAGAACCTGTGCTTAGCAGCTATCCCTCAGCCAAATACGGGCCGGATGATTTCACTCCCAGGCAGGAGTTTCCTCCAGTCCCTGGGGATAACAGGATAGGTCCTAAAGAAAGCAAAAAAAGAGCTCTTCAAGCAGTTACATCTTGGCTTTTTCTCTCTCACAGGAGGTAATATCCTCTAGTATCAGCAGAGGGCATTGGTTCTGTAGCTTCACTGGGGATGCGAAGAGGAGGGCACTAAAGTTACTCCAAGCCCTTGCTAAGTGTTCGTCATTAGTTTTATTGCAGTTCTGGAATTAGGGTTCAACTAAAGCAGGATGTTCCGCCCCGAGTGGGCTTGAGACAGCTCGCAGGTATCGGTCGGAGTTGCACGCCGGCGTCTCGGCAAACCTGCGTGGCCTGAGATGTAACGCACCTCTGACCTTGTACTTCCCATCTCCCAGCTTGTCACACGTTCGCTATGCACAACGTACGCAGCGTTTGCCTTCACGGTGAGCCCCCTGACGGCACACAGGCTAGCAGTGTGCCGGGGATGAAAGGACGTACCCTGAATACGTCACTACAGATTCGGGGAAGGAGGAACAGAAAATCTCTGCAGAGCACTAGATGGTGCTGCGTACACACAGTCAGATACAGATCCTCGCTACAGCAGAGCCTTCGCTATTTCTTGTGTCAGTAAGTAAGCGTAAGTCAGTAAGAAAGTACTTATTTTCTGTAAGTACTGCTTACGGAAGTTCCTGAACCAGACACCAGTGGTTCACAGGCAGATCAGCGCGTTCCGTCTCACGCTGGAGAAAAGTGAAAGACCCAGCAGAGCTCACCTAGATGATCTGAGCAGGAGCCAGAGGTGGTTGCTCCCCACGCTGCCCAGCATGTCTGCCCAGGGGCTTTGCCTCGTTTGAAGGTGGCTAGCAGTGAAGCGTGGAGTTGCATGCACCCATTTCAACAAACCTACTGCCACCCTGCTCCGTCAGGTTTTCCAAGAGAAAAGCAAATTACACACAAATAAGGGTTGACTCGCAAGAGTTGTCCTGAGTCAAGTCAATGGCCTGTTTAACTTGTATCCTGCCTCTCCCAGTGTGCTGGGAGAGGAGCTGACACAAGAAAGGCCAAGCAAGCACTACTTGCTCTCCCAAATATTTCCCAGCCTCCTGAGATTTGTGGCTCAGGGATTTCCTGCATGCCATCATCCTAGGGGGAATTTTTCTTCCAAGAACTTGTCCAGTTTCTCTGAAAATACTCTTTTGTTTATATGGTATTTATTTATAGGGTTTGAGCAAAAGAGAAATGGCTTCTTGTTAGTGTTTCCTCCGGCTGGGGCCATTTTCATTTCAAAGGCGAGGCAGCCCTGTCTAAATACCAAAGCCTGCTCCACAACCTGCAGCCGAGAGACCAGCAGGGGATCTGTAAGATATCATGAAGTAGTCTACAGAACCATACACAGATATTCACAGGCACGCAAGCATGAAAACAAGCAAAGAAAGTGAAGTAACAAATGGCTGTTCGAAATTTAGCCTAATTTTTTTTTGGTTGTGAATGCAAACCACTAAATACTATACAAAAGGGGGTTTAGTGGATTTTCTTTTTTAAAAGGAGTAGGTGGTTCTCCTGTATGAATGAGCTCAAACACACTGCTTGAAAGGATCAAGCTCAAAGCTCTGGGTGCTTCACCTTTTCAACCTTTCTTTGTGAATGTGTACAGGAGCTTGTATGGTTATAACCAGTGTAAGTCTTGCTTTGAAACAGGAATGTCTACACAAAAAGAATTACTGTTATGATTCTTTTTATCGCAACGTCATTTCCTCTGTAGGCAAACTGTCATCCTGATTTGTGGTGTTAGACTTGCCAAATCACATTAATCCCTTTCATAAACCTATTGATCTCAACAGACCTGCGTTGCTCTGCATCTTTGTTTCCCAAAGCGTGACACATGGATCACAACACATCCCTTCCCCTCTCCCAGGGCAGTGGCGGACCAGTGAGTTAGTGCTCACGCAGGGCCCTCAGTCACACAAACGGCGCCAAGGATGCTAAGTTTTGTTACAAAACGGAGAATGCTCTGGCAGCAGCTGTGAGAAGTGGCATCTGCAAGGCCAGTTTCCTGGGGACCATCCCTCTAAGTACATCCGGTATTTGAAGAGTCCCAGTATTTGGCTGCTGGGTTTTACCAGAGGCTGCAGCAGGAGCAGGGGCAGTTAGAAAGGGAAAGATTTTTATGATCCCATGCAAGCTGTCTACATCCCTTTCTAACAATATTCCCATTCCAAAAAATGTTTTGAATAGCTTAATAACCTCCCATGGCTGCTCTCTCCTGGATGATAATTAACATACACAATCCCTTAAGCTGAATTTAGAGTGTTCCTGCAGGGCAGAGGTGAAGTTTTGGTGCCCAGAGCTGACTTCCTTCTCAGCCCTCCTGAGCAATTTTGCATTACAAACCAGCACAGAGCTCTCTGGGAAGCAGCTCTGATGGTTCCTCCATTCTTACAAAGCTTCCTTAAATAAACCTGTTTTTTCAGCCTTCCAGATGCCTGGGAAAATACATGTGGGAAGAGGGAAGGAAGGAGGGGGTGATAGAGGAGAAGCAGCATTTCAGACTGACTGGGAGCTTAACTGAGCAGCTTTCTCTCAGTAAATTCAGTGGTAACATAACAGTGGTGTGACTTCCACATCCTGAGTCTGGGGAAGATCATAGTCTGAAGTCAGTGGAGAGAGCCGAGTGCAGCCACAGTACTTGCCATAGTCAGTATCTGGGTGCTTGCCAGGCTCTAAGGTTATTCACTCTGACATTATCCCCATATAGGAAGGACTGTGCCATTACCCCTGTTTTACAGTCCCCATGTGGCAACCGAAACACAAATGACTATTTGATGAAATTAGAGAGTGGGAAATTAAAAAAGGGTAAAAGGAAATTTGTTCTCATGGCAGGTTAATTAAACCACAGAGTCTACAGCCAAAGGCAGATGTTGTGGCAAAGTAATGTTGAAAGAAATTATTCAGAGTTCTCCCAACTGCAAATGTTAAAAGGGACATAAAATATTGAGCTTTGGAGATTAAGCCCATACCTAATTAACGATGGTCATGAGGAGACATAACATGGGGAAGAGATGATCCTCAGTCTCACCGTGGGGCCTTCCTTTGAAACATTCAGTCCAATGAGTTGGACATGGCAAATGAGTGAGTTGCACTCACCAAATGGGCGGCTGTGGTCCATTCTTGATTTCTGCTACCTGCCAACAAGAATAAGAAATCACATCCAAGCAAAAAGCACATCACAGGTATCCCAAATCCTGGGCTAATCCCACAGCCATTTGGTCAGCCTTGGGCACAGTTCATGAAAAATTATGGCAAACTCCCTCTTGGGCTGCCTTGTTACTTTTTTGTGTGGATGCTGCCCAGAAGCTGTTCCCCCACCTGAGTTCCCAAACACCATCTTTCCCCCCATGTGATGCAGTGTGGCTGTTAAGCATCCTGCCTGTGTGGATGCCATTCGTAAAAACCGTTGCTGCCAAAGGAATAAAGCAGCAGCTGCAACACTGGAAACATTCAAGAGCAGGAACCAGGAGAGAGAGCTGGAAAGTTCATGCTCTGAGATCTGTATGTGCCAGTCCCAAGCTGTAGCATTACAGAGAAGGAGTTTAGTTAAGGCTGGCAGTTTCCCCATCCAAAGCTCTAATCTCAAATACATCTTGTCTCCATGTAGGCTTGAAACCAAGCTGTGACTCCTGACTAAGAGCACCACGGTCCTCTGGCCCCATGGCAGATGACCGCACCCCTAGGGTGGCAGATACCTGCCCTACCTGTGCCAGCAGTCTGGGCATCCTCTGGCCCAGCACAGCTGCCAAAATACATAGCGGGCAGCACAAGATACCAACTAGAGAGTCTGGATATGGCTCCCAGTTTGAGTTCTTGAAAATGAATAAAGAAAAGCAAACCAGAAGAGCCAGAGGGCTAAAAGGGACAGAGTAGCCAGTGACACTCTCAGTAGCATTGCAGTAATGGGCTACAGAAGAAAATGATATTTCCACTGTCTTGTGCATGCTTTGTGATAGCTTCAGGCTGCACAGATCTATAGGCCCTTCCAGAGATATCACCTGCCTCTGAAACAAATGCATCTTTGAAATGGTGATTTCTTACAGCATCCTGCATTCTGTTAAAAAGCAGTGAAACTGCACATGGAACTGAAACATGTCAAGTTACTGACCCAACTAGACCCTACAGTTTATCCAAAATCTAAAATCCCATCTGATTTTGATGGACACAAACCTTTGAGACCTTGCTTTCCCAGCCCAGCTGAAGACACACTTCGCTTTGCTTGTACCCACACTGGCTTTTTGTCAGGCAAAGGCCAGACATGCATTTGTTCAGATGCTCTGCAGTTCTGCCCAGGTGAGCAGCAGGATGTTTTTTCACATCTTTGAGTACCCATTATGTGACTAATTCCAGCAATTCACTAAGTGCAACAAATGAGTGGTGACAGTGGAGGCTGCACTACCCCATAATTCATCTCCCTTGCCTCTTGATGAGGAGGTTTCCTATTACACTGGACAGACCTCTTTTCATCACTCTCTTTACAGGCTCGCTCTCATTCTCAGTTGCGTTCAGACACAAACATGTCCGGTCCCAGAAACTTTGTATGCTCTTTTTCCTCAGTTGCCAAAAATCTGCAAGATGCTTCCTGTCTATAGGACCCCTGGTTTAGCTAAGAGCTCAGCATTGCTTACACTCATTTAGAAAAGCTAAATATTCCTGTCTGTGTCATAACTTGGTAAAAGCCAGTCTAGCTCCTCTATAATCAGCTGGTTTCAGAAAACTGTGAACTGCTTGTATAAAATGCCGCAACAAGGAGCACTGACCATTTATCTAATCAAGTTTGCTTTCTGAAGTATTTCTCAGCTCTGACTATTACAATCACACAAGTTCATGTCAATAAATATCTCCAAGTATGGATTTTATCTTGACAGTCTTCTTTTAAATTGTATATTCCTGATAAGGAATCTTAGTCTTCCTTTGTGACTAATAACTGTTAGGGGGTTGATTAAAGGGTAATTGGTTTCTTTATCCTAATAAAAATGTACTTTTTTAAGGGCATCTGATGTATTCACAAATCTGCAAAATATTCAGCCACTAATTCAGGTGCCTTGCATTTATTCAGGGTTCTAATTCTAGAGATCCGATTTACACAATTTACTCTGTAGTGATCGCACAGCGAGGGAAGGCTGGAAGCAGAACCCAGGAGTCCTGATGTCTGCTCTCCTGATCTCAGAGAGCAACGTCAACACTGAGTACCCATGCTTCAGTGTTGCTCTAATTAGAGCAAACCAGGTACAATCAGATTAACTTGGTTTGCACTGTGTTTGTAGGCAAACTATACATAAAGCACACCAGAGAGCTAAGGCATACAGGACAGTGATAATATATGGCATAAAATAAAGAAAGCAATGATGAAAGTGACTGCTTGATAAATACATCAGTCCAGCCAAAGGCACCACATTTCAGAGGAAGATGTTAGCTTTCAGCAAAGCTGCAGCAATCTCTCCAGCTACTAAGTGAACTTTACAGAGGATTAACAGCCCTGGAAACTGATGGCCTCTCTTCACCCAGAGAAAAACTGCATGAGGGCAGTACAAGGCCACTTTTGCCACCAATACATCTTATTCCTGGGCACACTGACCTCTTGGTAGGGGTAGGAGGGGAACCAGTCCACCTCTTTGCTGAGGTCACGGGCAGCCAGAGCCAGCTGTGCCATTGGTGCTGAGAAGGGGACACATCCCTTCTGCAAGTGAGCTGAGACCAGGTGCCCACTTCATGAGGCTTAGCACATGTTCAGCTGCTGGCAGCTAATTTTGGATACAATCAACTTTCAGTCCCCTATGGGGAGCTTACACGGCCCTGACTTCCCGCAACACCGCTGACTACAGTCCAGTGCTGTGGAGAGTGATGCAGAGGACAAGTGGCTCTTGCCTGCCTTGATGCACTGGCAGTGGCTGCTGCTGCGGCAGAGAAACGGGCTTTGGCATTTCTCAAAGTGGAAGGCTCCAAGTTTGCTCACCAGGTCTTGTTTACAGGTACTTTGCCTTATCCCTGCTTTTGCTCTGTCTGAATAAGGGAGTTACTCCCGCCTGCCCCAGAGCCAGCTTTGGCAGAGGCCTCATTGCTATTCTTAGCCTCCTCAGGTCATGTCCCGTCTGCTGTGTCAGCCTGATCCCATGGTCTACAGTTACATTTCACAAACCGCTTTTGGAATGCGTGGTCCCCCTTTACAGTGTCTCTTTAACAGAATCAGCTAGTTGCAGGGACCAGTGCCGAGGCCAGTAATCTCTGTTTCATTAAAGGACTGACAAATCAATGACCTCTGGGGAGAGATCCTGGAGTCCTATGGTCTTCCTCTTTCCGGGATTGCATGTGTAGTTGCTAATTTGTTGTCATGTGCATGCTTATCTCAGTGGCTGCTCATTAAGTGAGACTCATTATCATTACTGCTGATGGGAAGAAATGCTCAGACCACCCACTGAACCGAGAGTCTGTAGGAGTGAACGAGATACGATAACTTTCATCATCCCCTTCTCTAACATCAAGAATTCAGTGACCAAAACCAGCAGGGAACAAGTAGCAAGGAACTTGCATTTCCTAGCCAAGGGAAAGCATATGGAAATCAATTATCTAGGCCATGAAACGCTCATGGTTCTCCCAAAGGAAAATACCATTTAGTTTAATCATTCTGCAACTAGTCTTAATTAGTTATCATGCGTCATATTTCTATTCACATCCCCAGGAATCAAAATAGGCCAATATATGACAGTGTATGCTTCTCAGGACAAAGTAAAAAAAAAAAAGAATAAAAATAAACGTATAGCAGCACTTTGGTTTACACCAGCTTTCATATGATGTAGTTTTCATACTGCATCTCTATTTTCACCGCCTGACACCTCGGATGTCAGAGCATCCTGGCCAGGGAAGCAGCCCTGCACAGTCGCTCCCACCTGCACAACCCAGCGAAGCAAACTGAGCCCGAAGCCGCTCTGAGGAAGTTTGGTGTCAGTTGTGCTGGTCACAGCCAGACTGCAGTGTCTGGCACGTGGGGGCAGAGAAGTCATGCGAGGGCGGGAGATGGCAATGCCATGGTGAAGCAGGCAATGCCATTTCTATACATCAGCAGTTCTCCTGGCCACCCTGATGCTGCTGTGGTGTCATTACTGAAACTGGATAATGAACTGTAGCCCAGCTGCTGAAACAGGCACTGAATTTTTCTCCAGTGCCTGTGTGGTTAGTGGCATGTACTTTTTTAGCTGCTATAAGGAAAATGAAGACCTTTAGACTGATGTATCCTCTAGTTTTCAAATGCCACTGATTTAAAAAAAAGAGGAGCTAGCAAAGCTTTCTGCCCTCCCTAATCCTGATTCAGCAATGTTTCTGAACTCACTCACGTGCATGGGTCTTATATGCCTGTCTAGAGTTAAACATACACTTAACATGTCTTGTTGGATTCTTAAGCCTGACACCGAACACATATTTTCTTCATAACTTTTTATTACATAGTTATCTATCGAGGTGACACTAGCACCCAAAAGTGTGAGCTTCAGCAGGAGAAGAGACTTACTATAGCTCTTCAGATACTTGAGAGTACAATTCCCAAGAGCACTCTCTCTTACCGTTCTTTAAGGTTTCCTGTTTCACAGATGTTACTCTTATGATCCCACATTGCTGCCACTGCCATCAGGTGACCAATGCAGTGAGCCAAATTCAGAGCTGACCTTGAAGTCTGAACACATTGACAGAATTGCAGCCTTTTACTGTGTCTTTGGCTTTGACTCATTATACCAACCAGTTTTAAGGGGATCTGCATTCCTGAGGGGATCAGCACTTAACATCACATATCAAATCCACCTGGAAGGACAAAGGGCCATCTCAGATGTGACCACCACAAAGTGTTGGGGCACTCGCAGGCTTTATCAAAAGAATATTGGACAATTTATTTGGAAACTTGTTTGGAGAGGAGTTTCCCCTTTGGCTCTTCTTAGTGACAGATCTGGTCTGAATTATTTGACCTGTGCAAAGCTCTGAGTGATGATTGACTCTCAGATCAAACATGATTTTTGTACATTTTTGTTCCTTGCATAAAGGTCACCTGAACCAGTAGCTCAGACTAATTCCTCTGGAGTTGTAATATCTGAAATCTCAGTCTGGATACGCATTCTGCAACTCTGTCCATCTTTTTTCTTATGTGACCCAAATTCTGTTAATTGGGAGCGTTTAGAGAAGACAGACCCTTCCGAGAGGTGTACAGCAAAAGGATGAAAGGCAATAGAGACAATTTGAAACACAAGAGATTATGACTTTGATAGCAGGAAAAAAGAATTATCATGAGTGTGATGAAGCACTGGAACAGGTGCCAAGGGAGGCTGTGGGATCTCCATCCTTGGAGATATTCAAAACTCAGATGGATGAGGCCCTGAGCAACCTGCTCTTGCTGGACTTGATTTGAGCAGAGGCCAGCAGCAGTCCCTTTCCACTCACCCCAGTCTGTGACTCTGTTATGAAGCCTGTTAGCAGCACATGGAAAAAAGTAATAATTTCCACATTTTTTTTAAAGAAGCAGTAATTCTTGTGTTCCTGGTGAAGAGCCAATGGGGTAATATGGCATTTCACATGTCACCAAGGAGAAAGAGTCATAAACTACATACAAGCATAGGGACCAAATCCTGCCAGTAGCTGAGCACGTGCATTGAGCTTAATGGAATTTGAGACTGTTCATCATTTTGTAGGATCAGTTTTTAAGAAAGGGAACCAGTATGAGATCCTTTTCACACTAAAGTATATGGCAAAATGTCCAGCAAGGTCAGTGAATGCAAGCATGGATGCCTCAGTTTTCAGGCTCTGAATACGCATCATAGTGGAGTCTGAAAAAGATTTGTGCAAAGTGCTTCTCCCCCTACTTTTTTATAACTAAAACCAGAAAGCACACCCAGAAAGGTGACATCTTGGCTGCCTTCTGAAGGGAGGCTGAAATCACAACCATTTCCCTTCAGTTCCCTCCCTGGTGGCCTCAGCTGTTCTGGATGGCTTTCTGACTTTCCAGTGACTTCCTCAGCAAAACCTGTTTTCACACCAGGTTTCAAATCCCACTCAAGCTTTTCTTCTTCATGGAGGAAAGACACAAACACCAGCTTGTCTCTTTTCAATCAAGGAACATGCAGTGCCAGAGGATGAAGCATCAGATTCTTTACTCTTGATTGAGGCTAATTAGTATTTCCTCTAAAGAAGATTAGAAAAAAAATCCAGTGGGTATTCAAAACAGAAATTGCCTGAACTCGCAACCAGAGCAGTGTTGCCTGAAGGAACTGGACTGCCTGATACAACTCCAGAGGTTTCCAAATGCTTGTTTGGACATCTCATTCATGGGTGAGGAGGAAAGCCCATTGAAGGCAGCTTCTTTAGCTTGCTTGACAAGCAGCAGAAGCTTCTGCTTTTAAGAAGCTACAAAAAATCCCCACACTTGGAGAAAGTATGTTTCTGCCCTTTTGAGCTCTTCACAGTAGGAAAACCAACCATATGAGGCTCAGGAATTCCTCCTGTAGCCTGCAGCTGTGGCTGTAGTCAGGAATTTAACCCTATCTTTCTGAGCAGGGGAGGCTCCAGGACTGTGGCCTGGCGGTGGCTTTGAGTCAGAAGGCAGTGGGGGCTGAAGTCCTTCCCTTCCTTCAGGGTTGTGTTGCCCCAGTCCTTAACCCCAGGCACGACAGCGCTCTGGCCGCTTACATGCTTACTGAGCAGGACAGGAACAGTCCTGCTCTACAAACTCATGAGTTGGGGGCTGTCCCTTATCAGGCAACCTCAAAAACCATGGGGTCACCCCACTCTGCTTGCAGTTGGCAGCACAGAGAAGTAGTCCTGAGCCCTTGCCTGGCTCCTGCCTTTTCTGGGCTCAGATTTCTGCACCTGCTCCACAAGGAGAAAAACCATGGTACTCATGGGGAGCCAGTGTGTCCTGCTGGCTGGATCAAGTTCACAAGGTAGACTCTGCACTGGAAGTATTTTGTAATACACAGTCTTATGGCACAGGACACTGAGGCTCTGTGTAACGCACTGGAATGAGCAAAGCAGCCAAAGACATAAACCTCTTGGTGTTTGCTTGTTCAAAGTAGCTATCAGCACACACATATCGGCCTCCCCCACCCCAGCTTTCAGAGTGTGGGCAGAGATCTTGGAGCACAAGGCATGCTGTAAGGCTCTGCTGCTGGCCATCCCCCAGGCCCTGCACAAGCGCAGCATATGCATTGCCGAGGAAAGACTCTGGCAGGGCATTTCTCTCTGCTTCCTCACAGCTGACCAGTCTCGTTTTTCTGCTGGGTGCGGATGAATGGTTCTCTGTTGTTTCTTCCTCCGGGGTAGGTATATTAGAGCTTGGATCTTTGTTCTCATCCTTTCCCACCAAAAGTTTGGCTTCACCAATACCCGCACTTCAAGTCACAGTGGCTGGTGCACAGTTACGAGACTTTACCCTCTCTACATTTCAGCATACCATGACTGTAAAGTCTGCTTCCTCTTTACATATGCAAAGCAAAGAAGATACACAGACAAGTTTCATAACAAGTCACAGCCCTGGGAGAAGCTGCAGTTTTGCACACACTGCTGCACTAAGTCAACCAATTTTTCAAGGCCTGATTTGCTAGGCAGCAGCAGAGGTCTAACTGGAAAAGACAGGTGCCAATACCATGCTGTGACTGAAAAAGAGGTGGCTTCCAGGCTTGAAGGGGTTAAGGATGCTGGTGATTAGCCCTCCACCCCCAGGTCTCTGCTTACCGTCTGTGAGACAGGAGGGCAGCTGATGCCTGAGCTCTTCCCCCACCAACAGGGCACCGGGTCACACTGCAAACATTTCTTTGCATCCAAGTGGAGTATGGAGCCCACTTAGCTCAAGAAGTGGCTTCACTTTGTGAACCTGACCCCCGTCCATGATGCATTACCTATGGATGCTGAGCTCTGTGCTTTATCTATTTGCATGTTACAAGTGTAATCAAAACGTCACTGCTGGCACCAAAACAAGAGACTCTACTTCTCCATCTCATGAATCTTGTCCAGAAAACTCAGTTCTAATACAGCATTCCTGCTATGGTAGATCCAATGCTTTTTGGAGTACGAAACTGTCACCTCTGACTTTTAGAAATAGGTGTTTTAGTCTTGGCAATACGAAATAGTGAAAGAAGAAGATGCTACAGAAAAAAGTATTAGCAGATAAGTAAGAGGAGAACTAGGAGGAGGATTAAAAGGAACAGAATAGGAACACAGAGAAAAGAGAAAGAGAAGTATGAAGGACAACCCAAGATCCAGAGCTGGGCTGCAGAGTGGCACCTTCCCCACATCTTAGAGACAAATTTGAGTTTGGGGCTCAGAGTCTAGTACCTCCTCAAGCTCTGAGATCTACATTTATGGCTAGTGGCCAGTTTTACAGTAGGCCAAAACAAACTCTACATCTGAATGTAGCTTGACTGTAGGGAAATGCATGTCCATTTTGCGTGTCCAAAGAAGGGCAACGAAGCTGGTGAAGGGTCTGGAGCACAAGTCTGATGAGGAGCGGCTGAGGGAACTGGGGTTGTTTAGCCTGGAGAAAAGGAGGCTGAGGGGAGACCTTATCGCTCTCTACAACTGCCTGGAAGGAGGTTGTAGAGAGGTGGGGGTCGGTCTCTTCTCCCAAGTAACAAGTGATAGGACGAGAAGAAATGGCCTCAAGTTGCGCCAGGGAGGCTTAGACTGGATATGAGGAAATTTTACTTCACTGAAAGGGTTATCAAGCATTGGAACAGGCTGCCCAGGGAAGTGGTTGAGTCACCATCCCTGGAGGTATTTAAAAGACGTTTGGATGAGGTGCTTAGGGACATGGTATAGTGGTGGACTTGGTAATGTTAGGTTTACGGTTGGACTTGATGATCTTAAAGGTCTTTTCCAACCTATACGATTCTGTGATTCTGTGAAATGTGCCTGTGAGCCCAGACAGAAAGCTTGTGGCCTGGACACAATTCTTCTCATGTAATCCAAGAGATTTTTTTTGTGGGATGAAGCTAAATTCCATTGCTTAATGGTAAAGATCACATGGATTTGTGCCAAACAGACAAGAGAGGTATTGCATAAGGACCGGTTCCTGTGTTCTTTGATTACTGCCTATTAGCCTTTATCTCAGACTCTTGGAAACACCAGCTTTCTATCAAAAGGAAATGTCACTGCTTTAGCTAATACACTTTTTTCTTTCCTTTGCAAGAGGCTCTAATTGACTTTTTTTCAGTTGAGTACAGCTTAAAAAGGAATATTTAATGTCAGGCATTAAAGTTGCCATATTGGCTTGCAGAGGAAATCTCAACTCACAGAGATGCTTGTCAAGAGAAAGAAAAGGCAGACCATGCCTCCCTTCCCTGCCATACATAGGAAAGGATTTATCTTGGTGTAGCTCTGCTATCCGATTGCATCGGTGGTTTTATGTCTGAAAGGAGCTTTTTCCACCCAGTCCTTCCTGAAGGGCTCTGAGTGATGGGAGAGCTGCCTCCAGCACCCACTACCTCCAGCACCCGCACGCTCCATTCAAAGAAACACTGAATCTAGCAGGCCTGTAGCTCGCTCCTGTCCAGAAATCAGGGAAACCTGCCAATAGCATGCAATCAATGTTTTGAATTTTTCCCCAGCTGAATAATTACCCAGCTTTACAGATCAAGCAAGAGGCATTAAAATTGCTTTGCAATACTGAATGCCAGGCCCTCTGAAGCAAATGGAGGACTTACAATTATAACAAATCTGTCAAACACTTGTTTAATTTTGTGTCTCTGCTTAAACTCCTTGACTGCAGACTTAAAGTATAAGCATATGCTTTGCACAAGAACAATTCAAATATTCACAGAATCAGGGCCATCTGAGGCACTGTTCGTATTACATGACAGTCTATGTAATAGCTAGATCACAGCCATCTCCTGCCATCCCATGGCAGCCTGATGGCTGATGCCTGACCTGTTTAACAAACCAGTGTTAATTTTAGTGAAGTGCCATGTATAATATGACACACTGAGCTCTGAAGAATGACCATGTGTTCAGAAACTGCCTGCCAGCCATCCTGGCCCTGCTCTCTGCCACCACCCTCACAGCAGTAGATGCTCTCCCAGACCCCACAGCACACACTGACTAACCCACAGCACAGGTTACGGCAGGCTCTGCTGCTGCAGACAGACAGACACCTGCACCTTCTGGAAAAGCCAATGAAATAATAGCCTGACCTGCAAAATGCCAGATGCTTACCGTCAGCCCCTTCCTTTGTCTTTTGCTCATGGGAACAGGAGAAAGCTTTCACTACTGCAAGTAGAAAGCTGGCTCTGGCTGCCACTGCAACCCTCATACTGCAGCACCAAGCCTTTTATCAAAGTTTGCTGTGTTAATCTGAGACTAGAGCCAGTACCCACAGCCTTGTGCCTCCCTGGGAACTCCCCTCAAGTGTATTTTTGTGAACCCTGGGAATATTAATTGGTTATTATTAGCAACACAATATAGTTTATGGGAAGGCTGCCACATGCCAGGAAGCTCAAATGGATTTTACAGAGGACTACATTCAACAGTAAGAGTTTGCCAGATGGGAACAGATCACACTCACCTACTGAGTATCTTGTCCACCTCCATGAAGTTTCAGGGGAAGGTCTGAGATTGTGAGCTGAAAGAAGCTATAGTAATGCAAAGTGCTATCATGAACTAGGCAAGACAGATGAATAGTCAAGTTCTTCTCAAAATGGGGGCAAACAAATGTTAACAGGATGCCCCAAGGTTAAATCCCTTCCTGACCCTGCCTCAGGGTCAGTTTGTACTGTGAAGTGTGAAGATTTCCATCTGTATTAAAAATGGTAAACACTGCTTTTATCCAGGGGAATATCTGATCCTTTCTGGTAATCTACTAAACCATTTGCTGCCTGTGCAAATCATGAAAGGAACATTTGAATACAGCTAATTGCTAAAAATAGCCCCATTTTCAGCAGCAGAAGAGCTGGCAGTTCTTTCAAGTCATGTTAAAAATACTGCTTTAGTATGACTTCAGCAGAGAGCTGCCACCTGTGTGTGCTGTGAGAGTGGGTGGGACTGCCTTGTCCCTGGATGGGATTTCCTCCAACATGTGACACGACTTGTGGGTCCCACAGCTCAGAAGTAGGTAAGCTACAAGGTCTAAAAACGTGACTGCAGTAGCAACCAAGTACCTTGTGCCTGTGGTTTTTTCTTTGCAGCTCTGCATATTTTGAGTCCAATTTAAGGACCTATCTCTGACTATTTGGTCAAAGTGAACAAAATGTTACTTCTTATTAGGCAGGAATCTTCTGGTTCCTTTGGTGTGCAAGCCTGGAGGTCTGAAGCCACAAAAATGACATGCTGATTGCTGTTATCTGCTAATGAAGAAGAGCAGCAAGTCACATATGCTGGAGAAGTCCAGACAGCCAGTGATGTCTCTGGGCTGGGTGTTCTCCACTGGTAAGGGAAAATGACTGTGACATACCAATGACTGCCATTTTAGTGTGTGATGGCTTGGGACATTTTGGTTATAATACAGTTCAATAAATATGTGGAACATCTTTGGATTTTAGAGGGTAGCCTGCTACAAATCCAACTTTCTAAACGGTGTCTCCATTTCTAATCTGAAATCAAAAGATCACTGTATTTTTGGGTAGAAATGTTTGAATGTTAGGAGGACATGATTTTCACTAAACATTAGCAGGAAGCTTTTGAAAACAGCTGGTTTCTGTTACTCAGGATGATGGAACTCATGCAAAAAGTGCAAGTGCTGTGCTTTTAAATCCAAACCCATGATGTAGCTGTGTTTCAGTACTGAATCCTGTTTCTGGAGTTACTCTTAAGTCAAACATTTCATGTTAGCCTAGTTGTACTTTGAATTTATGGACCTGGAAAGTGGAGGAAGAATGCATAGCTCACAGAATATTTAAGACAGTTCAACTGGAATAGAACTGGAGACATAAGAGGTGTGAATGTGTCCACACAATACACCCACTGCACGAGAGCATAGGTAACACCAATAGCCCTAAAGGAACAACATTACAATCACTTTGTGTGTGACGGTCAAATAGCCTTTTTCTAACCTACAACTATATCTCAATATTTTTTTATTTCTCTTTGAATAGGCAAATGCTGGGATGGAAATACAAGCTTTTGCTGTGCTCTGAAGAGCAGCAAATTAGGCCCAGCACCACAGGTGACCCAGGTGCCAGCACTGTCCCTGGAGAGTGGGTCCTGCAAGCCCGACCCAAGGAGCTGTCAGTGGAAGCACGTCTGTTAACCTTGGCTGCTCGGCTGTGCCAGCCAAAGAGACAGGCTAATCAAAATGTACCAGACCCAGAGGCTATACTCTGTCCTGTTTAATTAGATCTAATTTTGTTTTGCTGCCTTTCAGAAGTACAGGATAGCGGCCAGCAAGGCAGCAAGTTGTAACCAACTCTGGATTCTCCCTGTGAAGCAAGGCCTGGAAGTTGTTCCTCCAGCTTGTGCTAGTTCCCAAAGGTACATGGAAAGTGCTTAGTGGCACCTAGCAAAGAGCAAAAGTCCTAGTCAGACCAATATAACTCAATGGCCCAAAGGTACAGTGTGGCCTTCACAACTGAACTATTCATCTTTCTTTTTTTTCTTTTTTTTTTCATTCTACCTTTTTGCTTTTATCCCCTAATCTGATGTTTTATTGCCTTCACTGCTTCTGCCAGGTGTATCTGTAAATTGGATATCATCGCAATCCAACATCTAACTAGAGAGTAAAGCTTTAGGGGAAAAACAAGGAAGAATTTACAAAACATGTATGCTACATTAACCAAGAAAGAAATTCCTCATGTTCTATCCAGTGCAAGTTCCAGCTAAGCACTCATATTTTATGGGACAAAAAAAGCAATTTGAAGAGATGCTGTCTTATAAGTAAAGACCAGACCCAAGGTTCTGTAGTGGATGGAGGGAAAGGAAGAAAAAAGGCTGCTGTTCATGAACCTAAAGCCTGAAATAAAGCAGACTCACTAAAGCTCATACTGGATGTGATGATACGACACACTTGCTGAATAGTCACGCACTGAAATTGTGCGTCAGAGCTTTTGGAGAAGAGGATGCGCTCTCAGTGCTGTGACTGTGGCCAGCTGGTACACACCTGCTCCTGCTGTCCTCCCAGAGGTCCCACCATGAGGACCACGTACAGTGCATGCCTTGTGTGCAGGACTGGGAGGAAGAATGGCTCTGACGAAGCAGGGAGCCTTGCTGGAGAGGAATTTCTGCTAAAAAGCAGGCAAAATTTGTAGACATTGTGTTTCTAACAGTGATGGGCTAACCTTAATAGGGCAGATGAATAGCATGTATTTCAAAGTACGAAACCCTAACAATTCAAGAAGGAAGTTAGAAAGCTAACAAGTGAGTTTGTTGAGCAGTAGCAGAAGGGGTTTGGGAGCCAGGGACCAATGACTCCCATCTGCCCCTGCACTAAGGCTGAGCTCAAGTGTCATAGGCACATCCCCCTTCCACACCATGAAGAGAAGCCGGGCCTAGCAGCAGCATCTGCTCATTTTAAGGGTTCTTGAAATACTTCCATTCCTTGTGTTGCTCCCAGCAAATCCAATACACTCTTATCTGGTAAACTTTCTCACATTAGTTGAAATGACATATTGATCACCAGTTAAACCTAATGATACTTGTTGCTGTTAGCTGAATACAACAGCTACCAAACCTGGGCACTGCAGGAACACAAACACCACCTTCTCCTGCCTCAAGAACTGCTTCTCCAGATTTAATATACAGAAATACAAAGAGCTAAATATTAAAGCTCAATAGATTAATTCAGTGGTGTTACACTGAAACTGTACAGCAGGCAAAATTAATTCTGCCTTCCCAGTCTTGACTTGTTGCACAGCGACTGCACACACTCCTTCTCCTACTGCCCCTTGCACGCTCCGGCAGGATAACAGCCTCTCCTTATCTGGTCATATCCCAGCCATGTGGCACTGGTGTCAGTAATTTAACACTCCCATTGCTGCTACATAGATACAAAACTTTTTATAAAAGTGTTTGGACTGACCAGCTCCCTTAGCCTCCTTGAGCCAAGATTACGGGAACATCTAGGGTGATTTGGGGCTGAATAAAACTCTCCCCAGTTCAGTTTGGGGCTGTGGTCCCCCGTGCTTCACAAGGCTGCTGTCAGACCCCAAGAGGGTGGTCCTGCCACCCTTTAAGACTCCAGCACTGCCTCTCTCTGCGCACCTGGGAGAGCTGCCTGAGGGTTAGGGTTTTTATTTTGCTTGCTGAACAGCATACTGCACCCTCGCAAGGGAGTTTCATTAGGTAATTGAAAGAAATTTGATGATTAGAGAAGATTCCATTAATAAATTAATATGTTCCATCAAGGGATCTCAAAACATTTCTATCAACATAAACTTCATTTCACATCAGCTGAGTGGGCAAGGCAAAAATCAGCAGTCTCTTTTGCAGAGAGGAAAACTGAAGCCAAGAGCCCACCGCGTGCCAGTGGCAGAAGTCAGGACCCCCTGACTCTCAGTCCCTTGCTCCAACTTCTGGCTGAGCTTCCTTCTGGTGACAAATCAATTGCATATGCGCTATATGAGATGACAACGTTATATAAGTACGAAGTAGTAGGATTATGGGTGTGGGGGAGAAAGATCTCCTGGGGAGAGGGGACATTTTGCATCAATCACTCCCTCCCCCACAGCCACCCACCGACTGCAGGGATTTTTCAAAGCACTAAAGATGATATAGTTTGGTACATTTTAATCAGTTTCTTACCCCATAGAATTATGGTAGAAACACTGCTTAAAAAAAAGTAGACACACAGCAATTAGGGGCTGTGTAACCTGCAAAGGAGTTACATGTATGTGACAGCATGTGCACTTCAGACACCATGGAAGAGACTGTAGCTACCGCCTGATGCCTCATTTCACCCCACTGGACAATAACTGTGTCAAGTACTAGGACTGCAATTACAAAGTGACGGCAATTTGAGTGCAAAGTAGAGCAGAGAAGCCTGGGAGAGGTCTGTGGCAATGGGAGATGACATACACGTTTTGCCAGCGGAAGTGAGGAAAACCAAATTCTGTTCAAGAAGGAAGAAAGTGTGTCGGAAGAGGGCTAGAGGGATGATGCTCTGATCCTAGTTTGGCACTCTAGAAAAATCCTTGGTGCTACAAGTCAAAGTTGTGAGCCAGATCTTCCTTAAAAGAACAGTGACAGTGAAGGTCTCTGTCCCTGTCCCCATTTTCCTCTCAAACCTTCAAATATTTGTTTTCTTCTCCTGGCCCACAGACATGGAGAGAAGGGAAGGTGCTGGGGCAGCTCTCTGGGCCAGAAGTATCAGAGGAGGAAGGGAACAGCACCCTGGGACTACTGTCATCATAGTGGCTACGGCCAAGTCTGGCACAAAGTGGTAGCCTTTGGGCTACTGCCCATTTCTGCTTATGTTAGGGTTGTGCCTGAAGGCCTCATCCCTAGAGGGGAGAACACCAATAGTGTAGAAGAGGGCAAACAAATGCCGAAATGAGAGAGGGAAGTCTGGTCTGCTGCATGCTGTAGTAATCCCTTCTGGACCATAAATCTATCATCTCTGATTTTAACAAATTGCCTGAATCTGGCAGTCATGAAATATCATCTAGACTAGCTGTTGAACCACAAAAATGTGTTTTATTTCTCTGGTTCATTGAACAACCATAAGAATAAAAGAAATACCCTAACGGGCATCCAGACCCTCTATCCTGTCTCCGATCACCTGAGCCTGGCTACTTTCTGCAGCCTACTCCTTGCTTAGTCCATCAGGATGTACAGCTGTTGCTTAGGGATGCTACAGGTTATAAATCTGCAGAAGCTCACTCCCCGCTGTCTGGAGAGTTATTTCTTTATGAAACCCATCCCCTACAAGCTTCGTCAAGGGCACCTTAGCTCTAGTACTGTGCGATCTGGTGAATAACAGCTCTGTGTTCATTTTACCCCCTCCCTCCATGCTGGCCTACCAGGAATGCTGGTATGGTGCCCAGGGAGGGCTCGTACAAGCTGGAGGACACGCTCCCTAAACGGCAGCCGGAGTCAATGCTGCAGGGCCAGATAAGTGTTGTGGACAGGGATGGCTGTGCACAGGGCAAGCCAAGCACTTGCAGGGTGGTCCAGGACCCACCATGAAAAAGACTGCTGGGGAAAGACACATGCTTGGTGTAAGGTCCTCCATGTGGATTCATCCCATCTAAGACATTCAACTGAAGTATTTATGGTGAAGACTAATATCACTAGGGTCCTCATCTTGTCAGTAGAAAGGCTCAGACTACACTTGAGAGCCATTTTGTCCATGTGAGATCACTTCAGAGTGCCTCACAATTCTGCTTGCTCACCTGAGCTGCTGTAGCATGGCTGGTTTATGCCTATACCCTCTGTGGGCAGGGGTGTGGGTGAGAAAGGAGGCATCTCACCCTAACAAATTGATTTTTCTGCTAGTTTTTCCTCCAGCCTTCCCTGGTTAAGAAAGAGGTAGCGAGAGAGGGCTTAGATAGCTACACTGTTAAATCCTATTGATTTACTCCTGCTTTATGCTAATGTGAGTCAAGCAAGGCAGAAAGTTTCTCTCGTGGAAGCTAATCTTGAGTACCTATTTCTGTTACTTTATAAATTTTAAAGGTTTGGGTTTTTTTCAGGGGCAGTGCTTATTCTTGTGGAAAATCATTATCTGCCATACATGTTCTGCACTGTGACACCACTGTGCAGCTGTAAGGAAGCAAACAACAGCAAGGGAAGCCCTTCACAAGCTGCACGTGAGAGAAAAGCATGGGATAAATGTGGATTTAGTGCCATTCCTCCAGCGACACTGACTAGGACGTCCTGGCATCCTGTGATATAGCTGCTCCTGTACAGCTTCTCACCCCTCTCCCTCCATTTGGGCACAGCAGCCTCAGCTCTTGAGAGACATGCAGAGTCTTCATTACTGCTGACCAGCAAGCCAAGCACACGGACAGCACACAACATACCCCAGGCCCTGCCAATGTCCCCAGGAGCCACAACCAGATTTGTGTAACTGCCTGCTCTCACGCTGCGGCTCAGTGTGAGCCACGGCGCTGAGCCCACCCTGCACACTCAGCTGCGGATCTGCGGCAAGCACCAACCCTTTGCCGGGGGCTGGCCCCAACAGAAGCCCAGCAAGAGACCGAGCTGCCAGCACCCCATCCCCTGCAGCCAAATACGCTGCAAGGGGAGGAAGCAGACTCAGCGACAGGCTTAGCCCATCTGCTCCTAGCACTTCGGTGCTGCAAAATTAGGAAAACATCCTCCCAGCCCCTGCCAACAGCACATAGCAAAGGGGGGCACTGCAAGGGATCAAATGCAGACACATAGGCTCCATCCCCGCTAACTGTAAAGGGGAGGTTTCCTGACCCACTGGAAGAGAAAAGGAGTCAGCCAAGGAGGGTCTGGAGTGGCATCCAGAGTGCACGCATGCACTCTGGCATCAAAAAGTCTTTCCAGCTTCCTCTGCCAACACAAACACTAGTGCAAGAGCGAAGCACAGACTTCAGAACTCTGTGTAGCAGGGCTCCTGACATGACAGCAGCTGGCGAGCACTGGGCCAGAGCAGCCGGCTGAAGGGAATGGGTGCTGCAAGGCAGTTGGCTGGCCCCAGCCCACGCCTGTTGTGCAAAGAGACACAGAGATACAGGGGAGCTTCTCTCCATGCCGTTCCCGGACATATCTGTGTGTTGTTAATGGACCAGGAAGCCTCGCCCAAGGACCACTCAGCTGCAGCAACACACTGCTGGCTCCTGGCACAGGTAACCAGTGACCCCCCCAGCCAGGCACATGCTGGAGGTGGTGAGAGAAGCAAAGGTTCAAGCGCCCTGTTTCTCTCAGAAGCAGAAAAGTGAACATAAAAGTGATGCAGACAACCCTCTCAGTCCATGCTAAGCTGGAGCAAGAAGCCAAGGCAGGGAGGAGGCAGCAATCCTGGGCAAGAGAGTGGCCCCTGGGGCAGCTCCCTGCTGTCATCCCTGGGGTTGGACACAGGTCACAGGTCCCAATCCCCTGGTCGAGGCACCCACAGGCTGCCAACTGGCACAGAAATACATACAATGAAACACTGTCCCTCTCCAGCAGCTGCTCAGTGCTTTGTGCCACATACTGGCGCTGTGGTCTTCCCAGTCTGGAAACTCGACTCCTCTCCTGTCTCTCAGCCATCACAGTGCAGCAAAGCTCAGCACTCCTTCCAGCAGCTCAGCACTTCTGCCTTTACCCCCCCCCATCTCATCTGCTCCCTCACCCTGCAAGTGATTGAGCTGTTATTAATGGACATTGGAAATCCGCCAAGAAAATCTCCAGGCCCAGATTTTGCCTGCCCTTTTGCTGAATAATTCCAAAAAGTCTTCTGAGAAACCTGCAGCTGTTGGAACGCACATCTTGCACAGCAAGACGAAATGTGGCTTTTTTTTTGAGCAATTGCTTGCTTTTAGTAAATGGAAGAGTAATCTAGAAAATGCTTGACTACTAGGCACACCCTTTCTTAGCATATCAGTTTACACTGCACAGAAAGCTGGTTTGATAATCCAGTTAGTATCAAGTGCATGAGATCTTGCAGCCTCTGTACAGCTGCCACAAATGGGCAAAAGCAAGTCTAATTTATCCATCTGTTGTAGGTAGCATGAAGGGGCAAGTCTCCTTCACTATAAGACAGAGGAGGCTGCAGGTGAGACATCTAGAAAATAACTTGACACTTCTGTCCAGGTTGCAAGACCTTTTGTGTTTGGGCTGGTAGAAAAATGTCCAAAGAAATACGTAACTTGGAAAAGGACACTTAAAGGTTGGACAAAACTTGAGAGATACCAGGAATAGCCTAAAAAAATCTTGCACCTTAAATCAGATTCCGATTAGAACTGGCTGAAAGTTGACACGAAGCCTAACGTGTGGGGGTTCTCAGATGCCCATGGCTCACCACCACTCCTACAGTAATCAATCTTTTCTTGATAAGAGGCCAAGGATAGGGCCACGGGGTGTTACCTCTTCTGTTCCAAACTATCCACTGGATCAGAAGTAAGCCCTGGAGTACTTTCAGTTGCATTGCTTGCCATCTGTGCTCAGTTCTATCAGCAGGCCTTGCTTTCCTGCCTTGTCTGCACTTGGCTTTTATTTTCTTTCCCCTCCCAGGCTAGTGGGGGCCTAGGCACAAACAAGCCTCCGGGGCCACAGAGTTTATAATACAGACCTGTTGTGCTCCTGGCAAAAACCAGTAGCCTGGAAAGCAGCTGCAGAATGGTCTGGTTTTAGGCTATGTTAAGCTACAATCTCTGCAGGATGGGGAAGACTTTGTTCGGTGAAGACACCTGAATTTGCATCTGAAGCCCTTCTGGCCGGCTCTAATGGGGGCAGGGTTCAAGCAAGTCAGGGGAAAATTTGAACAGTGTTGTCCTTCGCCCTCTACAGGAGAGCAGCATTAGTTCAGCTTGCTGCCCAGATAATGACCGGGAAGCTGAGACCGAGGGTCTAAAACAGGTGGCTGTACTGGAAGAGGCAGTGGGAAACAAGGACAGAAGACAGCAAACAACCTTCTTAATCCTAGTCCTCCTGCAGTGAACGTACTTTTATGAGATGCGTTTTATCATTAATTGCCTCTCTATGCTTCACTCGCTTTTTCCTCCAGTTTTCACCAGTCCTGACTGTTGTTCTACCCCAAGGATGCCTTCCTTTACCCCGACCAGAGATGCAATTTAGTGCATATTTCTTAAAATGGGACACCTCTGCCTAGGGCTGTCTGCTCAGCCCCAGCCATCCTAGCCCCAGCCCCATCCCTCAGGCCCAGCAGCACCTCCAATGCTTGCTACCTAGCAGCTCTGGCTACCTTCTCAAAGCCATCACAGCCACTTGCTGTGGTCCAGGTGCCTGTCCACTGCCTCAGATCCACTCAGGTATCCATCTGAATCTCATAAGGAAGAGTCCATGTGACTCTTCACAGAGATTTTGTAATTAAAAAAGGCCATTACAAAAAAAAAAACCCCACAAACAACCCCCCCAAACCAACAAACAAAGCACTTGATCTCCTTTCCTTTCTCTTTTTGGATTTTTTTTTTTTGGGGGGGTCCCTTACAGGGCAGCCTCAGGCTGAAGCTTTGTCAGTGTGGCTATTTCCCTTCATTAGCTGACAAAATGCCCCAAACTTCACTGTACCTGAAAAGGCCTGCCCTAGTAAGTTATTTTCCACCACTTGTCAGCAGATAGTGACAAATCTTCCTTCCCCACAGGGCTCCTCTCCACCCCTCACGGCTGCCAGCTGCTCTTTTTCCTGGGTGGACACCAAACCTGCCCACTTGGACATTGCTGCTCGCAGGTGGGAGAGGGGTTGATTGATTCCCATCAGGGCTGGAGCAGCCTCAGGGAAGTCAGCTCCTGCCCTCGCCTCTTCCCTCCCTCCCACCGCTACTGAGACCCACTCTCTTTGGCCATGGCATGAAGAGCATAACATTTAACCTGAGCCCAAGGGGACGAGGTGAGCAAGAGGAAAACAGGGCCAGAACTGCCTTTGCTGGGGCCCAAAGGTGGCATCACTGGAAAAGTTGGAGAACTGCTACTTCAAGCGTTTCTGGACACAGGGATTTTACACTAATGCTGTAATCAAGGTTAGCATACCCTAATCTATCAGGAGGGAAAGGAAAAGCCCTTTCCCCGAGGCTTTGATTTCTCTCCCCTCCACCCTTGTGCTCCCCAGGAGAATCAGTGTTTGTAGTTTGTTGTAGCTTCTTCCACAGGCCCTGACTTCCTTTGCAGTGAGCTAGGAAGGTATTCCTGGCTCTGTGCATGTGGAGACGGTCATTTGCGCTGAGTGAAAAGATATTTGCTGTCTCTGATGGATTACTTCCCCAGAGACAGCAGTAATAGCACTCTTTCCTAATTGTTAAAGCAGCCATCGCAATACCAGCTGGCTTTCCCAGGCGCAAGTCAGCCACGCAGCTCTGCTCCCTACACCCTCTGCAAATGACTGAGCAAAGAAAACAGTTTCATATGGTCGATCCCCAGAGACTGACAAATCTGCACCTTCATGCCATCACACAGCAGGAGGGAGCTGGAAGTTGTAAACATGTAGGTGGTTTCTACCCATGAGCAAGAGATAATGGGAAATGCCAGTCTGCCCCTGGAGTGATTAATCCTGCAACTTAACCAGTGTTTGCTTCATCCTAAACAGGAATGAGTTTTCTTTAATTAACATTGATTTCCATTAAAGCCGCTGGCCCAGATTAAATCTGAGAGCTCATTCTCTGACTCCCTTGTCTCTGTGGAAGGACCAGGTGCCACTTTTGTGCTACTTTGAAGGACTGAAGAGGCCTCATGCTCTGCAAAGGGCTGACACATCCCTCCTCGAGGAGGCTGGCACATGGACTAAGGGTTTCAAATAGTTTCTGTGCTGAATTTTAGGTGCTCAGCCGACCCGAGTCTTTCTGAGAACTTGACAGCAACTACTAAAATCTTCCCAGGCAGCTGAGCTTTGAGAATCACAAAACTGGAAGGCCTTTCGGTCTGGATTCAGTTTAGTGTTTTTAGTGCCCTCTCGTGCCACCGATGCAGATGCAACAAAATACAGCTGCATCGGATGAAGTGCTTTAATCTAGGCTTCTTTGGTCCCAAATCCTGTAACTGCTATTGGGTCATTTGGGCTATACCAGGAGTGGCCATAAAACAGAGAAATCAATCAGAAGTGAATAGAGATGCAGAGAAACTGAGAGGACAGAAGGGTGTGCATGGGGAAAAAAAGGCAGGAAGAAATGCAATAGGTAAAGACCCACATGCAGTTAGCAGACACACTGCTAGTGAAGTAAATGGGAATGAATCTGGGCCATTGCATATCTTGACCTATGATCTTGCAAAAGAGGAGAATGCAGTTTGAAATGCAAAAAAACTCCAAACAATAAAAAATGCTAAAACAGCATTTGGTCACCCTTGGACACTTGATGGAAATACTTCCTTCTGAATTATCAAAACAAGAGCACAGAGCAGCAAGAAATAATTACAAAACGAAACAAGACTGAAGATTAAACCAGTGTGATTGAGAGGCAATACTAACAGCTGGCCAAGTCAAATGGCGATAGAACAAGTAACCCAGCTAACAGTAACAAAGCTTAGCCAAATGCTGCAAGTAGACTTGGCAGTGCAGAATGTTGTGTTTTATTAGAAATAGGGTCTTTACAAAGTATGAGAAAAAGAAAGTACAAGCTTTGCTTCTAACATTTTTTTTTTCTTTTCTCTTAAGTGTAACAGAAAAATTGTTTAATTTCCGTATGCATTACTAGAGACAATCAGCAACACATGCAGGAGAAGAATCATGAAAACAGACTAGAAGGCACTGTGCACACAATGTCTTATTGCTGAGGAAACGAACACTGCTTATAATGATGTGTCCTGACTATTTCCCCTTTGTAAGGCCATACGTTCAGTGGCCTCCAGCTTGGAAAAATTTTTCATGGACCAGATTTAAGATTTTCATGTCAAATACCCACCTCTGTGTCTATTTATGGTTCAGACAGTGAAGTAAGAAGGTATCTGAATAAAGGGGTTGGATTATGCCTAAACTCCCCTAAATGAGATGCATAGAAAATAACTGACCACACTAAGAGGAGCCTGAGGAAGAAGAGGCCAGCCACGTGAGCCTTCACTCAACTCCAGCATTTCTTACACGGTAAAAGAGCAGAGAGCATCACTTTGAATACAGCCACGACATTAATTGCTGCTGCTGTTATATTGCTGTGTCTCTGCAATCTGCCTCTCTGTCTTAGCCACCTTAAAAGTCTCACCTCTCAGCTCTCTGCAGCATGTTTGTGCAATGCCTCAGACAGTGGGGCTTGACCTGCTTGACTTTGCAAAACTACCACAAAATAAATGCTTAAAAATAATGGTAGCTATTATGCTGAAGGCTTTTTTCAGCTAACCCCCAAGCAGACAGAGGCTTAGTTCTGGTCTATGGTTGTACTTCGCATGTGTGAAGCAGCTGCTTGACTGCACATCTTTCTTTACAGGGTCTGTAGTTCATCTTTTTGTTAGGGTGTAATCATTCACTTCCTGGTTTTCTTAACATCTGAGTTGGAGTTTTAGATGTCTCATCTTCCAAAAGACTGGGGAGACAGAAGTCCCTGCCGCACAGTGGCAGACTTCATCTTTGCTTTAGCATGTGTATCAGCGTCATGGTTCATGAGGATGAATATCTTTAGGGCAGTAAATTAACCTGAGATCTTTCTGGCCTTCTGTTTAGCTGAAGTGTATCTAACAAACTAATATCTGAGCGGAGAAGCACTGAATTCAACACAGAAGGAAATCAGCAGGAATAAATGCGAGAGCCTTTGTATTTCTTGCAAAATAATGAAAAACCTAGCACAATTAAAAAAAAAAAATCATTCTTTCCTTCACCAGCCTGTTGCTGTGGTGGCTTTTCTGTCACTTTCTACTGATAAACACCATAGATTATGTTCCAGTGTAATACAGAGAATAATAAAGGTCTTTCAAATGCTTTGTGTAATTAGGGAAGATGAGAGAAAGGGAAACTATATTTTGATACCTGTCTCAGGCAATTGTCTGTCACTGATTAACTTAGTCTATGCGCTCTTGTGACCTTTAATTCCCTTATCCTCACAGCTTCTCTGTGAGGGCAGACAGTGTTGCTATCCCCATTCCAAGGGCCCCCAAGGAACCATGGCGCTGGGAGACAAGGGGCTCTGCACTGCAGCAGCTGGGCTGTGTGTCCCGTTCCTCTGCAGGGAGTTCCTGCCTCTCTGATGGGGCCAGTGCCAGTGACTGCACTTGGCCTGGCAGCTCTAGCACACCCTCACGGCACCGGTGCCCTGCTGGATGGGGCCAAAAGCTGGTGAGGGACGTACCCGTGGTCCCTACTGCCAACCCTGCCACTGAGGCTGGCATTTGCAGAGGTGGGGCCAGAGAGGCAGGCTTGCAACATACTGCCTTAAGAAGCTCCAGTTCCCGTGGCCAGAGCTGGTCTCTCCCACCCCAGCACCCATCAGCATCTCACTGACCCTAGCAGGCTCTGCCCATCAGTCTTGAGTCAGCAGGAGACAACAGCCTAAGTACTTCTGTGGCTATGGGCCTAAGCAGCCTGGCTCAGGGTGAGACAGTGAATCAGTGGCAGATCAGGGACTTGAACACTGGTCTCCCAAATGTGAGGCAAGTGCACTTGTGAATGCCTGGTTAGCCCTCTCTTTGCATTTTGCTATTTGATCCCCACCAGGTTAAAGTCATGGCAAAGAAGTACTCAGAACTAAAAAAAAAAATCTGCCCATCACTGTAAAAAAAAAAAAAAAACAAAAACCAAACACCAAGATCCATACTGCATTCTTCTGTAATAGCTCAGGGCTCAACTCTGCTCCTCTCCAAGTCAGTGTAAGTCAATGAATTTACATTGGCTTGCTTAATCAAGACAGGCCCGAGGTCAGGGTCAGATGTGAATCCAAATACAGAAATTTCAGGCCTGCTTCAGTTCATTTGAACTGGCTGATCTATTTCAGTGTTTTAGAATGAGTTGATCCTCTTGGTGCCAGTAGGAAAGGAAATAGCTTCAAAACACTTCCTCCCTTTACATAAATAAGCTGCCGCTGCAGCAGCTGATGGAAGCAGCATGATTGCAACTCTATTTTATTTCAGTACACATAATACATGTCCCTGTTGGTTATTCAGAGTATATATAGTGCTATATGCACTTGGTAGACTAAGAGGAGAATCTATGATTATTAGTCCCTAGATATATGCTTAGTTTAGTGTTAAGTCATTTGCTCAAATATATTACTTGGGTATTTGCTCGAATGAAGATGTGAATTAGTTTGGCTTCATTCATTCTCCATTCACTTATCAGTGTTCCAGAAAATGAAATTCTTGGTATATGTTTGCACAGACACAATACATTTTAAATGAACTCATCCAAGTGAATCCAGACCCACGACAACTAAATTCCATGATCAACCAAAATAGAACAGAATTACCCTTAGATCACCATGTCCCATCAACTCCACCCCCTCCAAAGTTCCAACAGGGAGCTGACAAACCACCTGGAGATCAAGAATCACACTAGAAGAATAGTCACCAAAAAAAAAAAATTTTTAAAAATCATTCTTTACTCCCTCCATGATTTTCCTCAAGAGGACTACTATTCAATTTGTGGAAAAGAAAGCAAGAATTGCCAGTTCAACTAGTCATTTTAAACTGAGCAGTCAGCTTATTAATGACATAATTCATATCAGAACTATTTTCCACAGTAGACAGGAAGAAAATGATACGCTTATGCAGAAGGCAAGATTTGCCTTAATAAGAAACTAACTGTATAGCTCCACCAAACTACATACTGAAATCTTTCCTGATTTGTACAGCTTTTGCTTACACTTTTCAGAAGTTAATAACTTTCCAGAAATGTATGTTACAATTGTATTCAAGTGCAGTTTGTATTTTTTATTTTAGTTAAATATCCAATTAAAAAAAAAAAAGGAAATGAATGCCTCATTTCATTTGCCCAAAGAGCGCCTGTAAGGTGGGTGAACATTTCCATACTTACATGCTGTGAGGGCTCCCTTTTTCTTTTCCCAGCTTGTCATTGTGCTGATTCAAGAGGCTCAGACTCACTTTGCCAAAGTCACCCCATAGGTCTCAGAAGACGAAGAGCTGCAGTAACTGCTGCTTCAAGCTGGCAGTCTATCAGCAAGATAACTCAAGTCCCATTCCCAGTCAGGCATGATAGTTATTTAATTAAGCTCTCCCCTTTCCCAAGAATTACCCAGCTCATTCAGAAAAGGCCATTTTGCTTGTGGTAACCACACACAAATAATCTTAGTTTCCACAGCACCATTTCTCCCGCGCCCTCAGGAAAAGGTCAGGGTAGGAAATATAACAAGAAAACTATTCCCAGCATGTTCCAGCTGCTGGGTCACTGAGCTCCATAGCCCATGCTAACTGACTTCTCCTGTGATAAGTACTTGTTTAGAGATATCACTGGACAATGATCTACACTTAAGGCATAGCTTGCTGCAGAGATTATTTATTCTTTGAGAATCACCTTGTTATTATTGCAATTAAATTGTTCCTACCTTACAAACACAGTGGTAGTTGAAGACTTTCTGCTAGCATTTCTGTAGGCAATCTCAGCATAACAAAAGGACATTCATTTAAGAGCTGTAGGTTTCCATCAAAGACTTTAATCTCCTGAAAATGGATTTCCAGAGCATATTTCCAGCACAGCTCTTTAACCAGAGGGTTGCTAGGGGAAGTAAAAGATTTTTGCAGGTAAGACAGTAGTTCTTCACAGGACCTGACAATCACTTCTGTTACAGCAAAGTGTTTGCAAATATGAGTCAATAAAGTATTTTTGATTACAGAAAGGCATTACGAAAAAAATTCCAAATGCAAAAAAAAAAAAAAAAAAAAGTCCCAAGGGGACTTAGCACAGCCAGGACCTGAAATCACAGCCTATCTCACAACTGGCCGCAGCTCAGAGCTGGACCTGCTCCATTCATTTCCCAGCCCTGCTCTACCACTTGCCTGTTGCCACTGCAAACCAGATCCCAAAGCTGAGCCAGTGAAAACCTATTCCTCCTCTTCTGTGGAGCCGGGATCTCTGCTAGCTTTGCTACCTGAATTTAATTTCTCTGTGGCCAGGTAAATGCCAGAGCTGGTATAAGGAAAGCCACAGGACCATATAGGGGTTGGAGAAAGAACACCCCTTTCCCTGGCTGGCAGCTGTTAAATCAATGCCTGATGAGAAACTGCACCCTGAAGTGCCATTCACATGTTCCCACTCCTCCCTCCCAGCCAGGGCCCTACTCAAATACCTTAGCCCGGAATTGAGCTCCACTGACTCCAACCACCTTCCCAGCTGAAAAAGCCAGCTGCTTGTTAAAGGTCTTTAGTGATGTTCTTTTACGTCCATCTCCCTAAGTGCCTTATTTGCACAGCCCTAATCATGAAATTATGCCTTTGTCCCTGATGACAACCTTTTTTTTTTTTTGTGTAAGATTAAGAGGCTACTTGTGCATGGATATTCCCTAATATGATGACGGCCAGATTCTAGTGTCTGAAAGAAATAATGCAGCAGCTCCACAGCAAGCTCTTTGGCAGGAGCAGCCAACCTACCCCAGCTACCTGCCAGACTTTTCATCCAGCCAAGAGCCACCAGAGATACATCACTTATTTCAGGGACATGTCCACAGGCAGGGAACAACGGCAGCCTACCAGGGGGTTACACTGCAATGGGCACATAGCTGGAGTCCGCAGCAATGTGCAAAGAGGAGCCTAGAGCTGCCTGGCTCCTTCTCTTCTCGGGGAATTTCCCAGCAATGTCTGTGCATGCACAGTCTCCGTGGTGGTCATGGGATGTGGTTGGGGTGTGTAAGAGCCACACTTCAACTGCTTGAGTGCAGCCTGAGTCTTGCTGCACAGCTGCTCTGCTAGGGACTTTTCGATCTCTCTTCCCCACTTGGGGAATACAAGTTACAAAGTAGTCCTAACCTTTTCCAGATGCACAAAGGTCACCAAGACTCCAGGGTCACAGCCTCTCCTCTGGGGCTTTCTAAATGTGTGATCTCTTCCTCGGAAGTCTGACATAGCTCTATAAAACAGAGAAATAGATGCTGCACTTCTATATCACAGGAGTGCTGGTTATTGAGGTTAACTAATGTTTATGAGATGCTTTGAGACTAGGTGTGATATGTGTGTAAGTCTGATTATTTTAATAGTCTTCCACATACTACTAACATTGCTATTTACTAACATAATTTTTCCTAGGCTATTTTCAGCAGCATTTTCAATATGTAACTTGGATTTATTCTCCCTTTGCCTATTTAAATTGTACCCACTGAAAATGCTGAGGGCTCAATAAGAAATTTGAATATTACCAGTGTATTTTATTGGAGGTGGCAGATTTGACATCCATGAATTAGTGCAGTGCTTTGTATTACACTCTACTAGCGAGGGCTGTGATCTTGTCAGATCTCATAAACTAAACAAGGTCGATCCTTGGATGGAAGCCTTAGAAGAACGCCCACGTGCTATGTGAAGTATATTTTACCTTCTGAATCGTCCCTCTTACTCCCGAGTCATTTCTATAGCAGGAGTTCAGCTAGGTGCTTGGGGTTCTTTGCTGATAGTTATTATAGTTACTACAGTTATTACTATACAAAATATGTTCAGAGGTGGTCCTTACCATCTGTGGTCATTAAAGAGCTCAAAATTATTACCCCACAAGAACAAAACTATGTATATAGGTATTTTGCACAGGTAGCAGGCTGTACTTTATCTTAGGAAATCCTGCCAGCAATTTCATTTGGATTCAGTATTTTTGTCCTTTTGTCTGCCTGGAACAATGACAAACTGCTACAGGTTTTATTTCTCCCAGACACTTGTGAATAATTGCTGTTACAAGAGAACCAAATGCTGACCACCCAGCAGACTCCTGCAGTTTCCAGAGAATGTGGAGGTGAGCTGCGAGTGCTTGACATACCTCTGAATTTGGCCCCAAAGGATATTGAGTTTTGGACACAGCTGAGCACTACTCACATAACACTGAGCACCTTCTCCTCCCCCTGAGCGCATTAAGATCAGGAGAACTTGCATACCTAAATGGGTGCTGATGCATGCAATGCTTGGGTACTCTACACATGCTTCTGGCATTTATTGGGTTTGAAGGCCCGGTGCATTCTGAGAGTGGGCTGAGTCCTTGGGCCCCCTGCTATTATCACCGAGGTAGGATTGAGCTGCCAAATTTCAATGTATGCAATTTCATGTCTGGATCTCAAAACCCTCCACATGACACCCATTGGTACCTGGAATCTGGATTTAAGGACCGTTTTTATTTTTCCATGTTACTACTTCTAAAAGTCCTAGTTGCCTTTCTTGCTTTGCAGAGAGTAATGCATAACTTGGCCACAAATATTACTTGTTATTGCTTTAGAAAGACAAATGGTAGCCTTCTCTTCTTAAGTGTCTCTATAAGCCATAAGAGACATGTTCTCCTCAGTCCATTCAATGCTTTGATGGGAAGAATTACATTTTTCCTGTACAGAGCCATGTATAATTTATTTTTAATTTGTATGTATGGCACAGTTTTGTCTAGGGAGCCTGCTACTGCAGCTCTTGTAATTTAATATTTCAGGAAGATTAGGATAAAAAATGGTTTGGAGAAACTCTATGACAGCTTTATTACTTAGTTCTCTTTCTAACCATGAAAGTTAACCCAGGCTTCTTGCTTCCCCCATAGATACAATGTCTTTTTTTGGTTTGTTTCTGATTCTATTGGGGATCTTCCCCCAGTGACAGCTACTTGACCTATTTCAGGTGTGAGAGTGTATCAGCATAGATATAAAATGTAAGATATTTCTGCAGCAAAAATTGGTGATCAAAACCACGCTTGCAATAGTGACTGCTTATTTATCATACTTTCCCTGAAGAGCCTCAAAGTGTTATCAGTGGAAAGCCCGAGAAAGCTGTGTTTTCAAAAACTTGTGAGACTGAGAAAACATAATTGCTTCATTATATAAGAATGGTTTATTGCAGCTTCTGTTACCTTGCTGTTTAACAGAGACAATGCTTGTGGTTTTAGCTTCTCAGCTCAGCTTTGGCACTATAAATTGTTCACCAAGAGTTTTTTATTGCCTTTTGTACTCAGCTGACATGAACGGTATCATCAGATGAATGCTTGATATCACACTAAAGCAGCTTAAAAAGTTCCTGTGCCTGAACCAGAGATCCCCATTGCACTGCAACAAACACAGTGATCAGCTGCATGCGCACACCTACTCTGTTCCAACACGATGTAAAATGAGTATGGGTAAGTCACTTTCAGCTACAGAAATTAGGAGTGTATGATGAACAGTTATTGCTAGAAGAAGCTGGGAGCAGGAACAGTAACTTTCCATCCACCTGATCACACCCAAATGATGCCCCTTTCAGTAAAATGGGGCATTGGGACTGGCACAAAGGAAGTCAGGATTGTTTAGGTATAGTTCACAGGTTTATGCCAAAATTAGGTCCATACTTACTTAAACTGTTTGGGACAAGGAATTCTTACTAGCCTCCCTCCTGTGTATGTACTTAGTATGAGGCACCCCAATCTTTGTGGGTCCCTAGAGATTAATAGAATAATAATAATGTTGTGACTTTTAAAGATCTGTTGGTCCCAAGCTGAGAAAAAGAAATTGCCAGCTCACAGCCCCTCTCCATAAGTCTGGAATATGAAATAACAACGATGATGGCTCACCATCTGTTCAGCAACTGATACGAAAAGGCTGGAGGATCTCAGTCCAGTTCTTAGCAGATGTCTATCCATAGCATCCATATCCTTCATGGGTGTACTCACTTGTGTGCAGTCAGCTGTGTGGAAAAGGCAAGATTCAACACAGGGACTGCCTACACATTGCTTTTGCACACGTACATCTGTAAGTCCCTCCTTGGAGCAGCAACCTCATTTTCAAACTCCCTATATGCCCGTGTCCTGCTGACACAACGAAGAGCATTGTAGTAATTTGGATCAAACATGAGCCACATAGCAGATTGTTCTAGGGCCCCCACTGATATATATGACACCCCTTTAATTATGCCCATGAGAAGGCACTAGCAGGGAAAGCTCTGTAATAAATTATTCCCATTCTAATGATCTATTAACACCGCAGCTGAGAATTTTTCTGCTGGATGCACTCTCCCACTCCAGTTACATGTTCCTTCACTCTATCTGTAAGCTGTACCAACTTTTCAATTTCACTTTAAAAAGTCAAACATTGCACCTGCAAGTCTTAGTTCATTTAGGGGTCTGCATTCAGAGCTTCACCAGTCTGTTGACTGTACAGCAAATTGTTAAGTCACTTCAGTGTTTCTATGGAAACAGAAAAATGGCTGTTAATTTTAAAATACACAACAGGATATGCCTTCCAGATGAGTTACTTTATATTTGATTGGGTGTTTGCTTTTCTCACCTGCACTACAAGGTTTTGATTGCCTCTAATCTTGCTGAATGTAGTGAGCTGGATCAAGCTGGCTCAGGCCTCCTGCACAGACCTTATGCAGTCAAGGGCTTTACAGGAAAGCTCTGTACTGGGAGGTCTACTCGTAACCACGCAGATACTTTTCCCTGGACTAATTTCACAGGCAGTTGAGATTCCCAGCTTCAGTCTTCCAGCCTTGGGAAGATCAGCAGTCCTGTGCAGAGGCTGCTGGGGGACCTGCTCCTGTTCTTGCTGGAAATACTGTGAGGGGCAGCTGGCCTTGTGCTCCCTTGTCACACGTTAAGCCAGTCTGGAGGTCTGTGTAGCAAAGGAAAAATGGGCCATCTTTGCCTGATAAGAGAATAAGAAACAGAAGAAAGCCAAGGGGTGGTGAGGGAAGGATGGGAGAAAATTGGCAATGTATCCTGTATCTGAACAGAGGGGCAGCTCATATTTGACCAGGAAGAGATACTCATAAACTGTGGGAAGTAACAAGATGGAGAACGGACAGGAACCACGGCTGTCCTTGAGTTACACAGGCTAGCTGGGGAACCCAAACAGCTTTTTACCTTTGAGCACTCCATGGGCATCACTAACAACAGATACATCTCAGGATCTACAAAACCACCCATGCCAAATACCCTTTTCTTCCCCTCAAATACCAAATAGGACTATGCTAGTCTTAGAAAATGCACTGAGACAGTAAGGCTAGAAGTTCCTGAGTCACTGGCAACTGAAGGCTAGAGATGTATTCTGAGGAAGAGTCACTATTGATTTTCCTTGTTCTTGTACTCACCCCAGGCATCCTTTCTTGGCCACTGCCCAGGGACAAGATGCTGAGCCAGATGGACCTTTAACTCTGAGCAAGTACGGCCTTTCTGATGTTCCTGTGTAAAGTATGACAAACTGGCAGTTACAAAAAGCAGTAGAACATTTTAATTTATTGCTGACAAAAATGTCAGTTTAATATCCATTATACCAATCCTTAGAATTCCTGATACATACTTCTGTTTTTCTAATGAAAACAACAATACTCATTAAAAGCAAAAATACTCAGAAGCATGCTATTCACTAGCTCCTTGATCAGCTATTGCTTCTAAATTTTCTAATTTTCTTCTAGTTTTTCACATTAAAACCACAAGAAAAGGTATAACTGGTATTGCAATGAGGAGTCACTAGAAGAGCAATTCCTACCAACCTCTCTGTGAAGAATTTGGAGAGCAGCCTGGAACGGCTGCTTTTCTTGGATTATACAGGCTTGTTTGGAACACAGATAGCTTGTCTTCCTCTGAGCGCTCTATGAGGGTATCAAACCACAGACATGTGTGTTTACCATTGCGGTTGCACACAGTACCTGATAGGGAAATAGCCTCACTAGCTGCTGTCTAATCTATCTGTCAAGACTGGCTTTCCATTAATAAATGTGATGTTTGCAATGCAATTCCCATGAGGCTTCAAGTGAGCTCACCATTTCTTTACTGTCTATCCTACAGCATTACATAGTATTGCTATAATCAATTAAACAGATGTCCAGAGTGAAATGATCTCTGTGCACTACTCCCTGACTTCATCTGGGTGCTTTCAGATTTAAGTAATTAATATTCCTAGAGCACATTTTAATCTTTGAGCGACAAGCCTTATAGCACCCAAATAGAAATGTGTTTGCTATGTTAACCTGTCTGACAGCAGTGTGAAATGGGAATACTGATTTGAAAGGACAAGTAAGAGTAAATTGTCTCAAGGAACAGGCCAACCAGAGAAATGACGTGACAGGGCACAAAAAAACAATAGTGTGATTCCAACTGAGTGATGAATTTGGCCTACTCATTGATGTCAACAAGATTTTGTTGTCATTAGTAAGGAAATGAAGGTTGATTTTCACGGTCTAGGATTGCTGAAGCCCTCAGTAGACAATCTTTTGAACATGATTTGTAGACTTTTTTCTAGAACACTTCTGTATAATTAAAAGCTGCCAGTTGAAGACTGCTAGTTTTAATCTTTATGGCATCTTTCGAAAGAGTTTTGTGGATTTTTAAGTTACTTTTTTGAGGCAAAACATCCAAAATTATTTCCTCATTATTCCTTTGAAAGCAAATAACTAATGGCAGGTACCTGACAAGGACAACAACCCAAGTCCAGAAAAGACTAAAACTTACCTTCCTGGGAATGTGACAGTTCATAGCACAGAACAATACAAGGTAAACAGCAGACTGTCTACCCTAAGTAAATAGTTAAAATATGCCCTCCCTCCCATCTCTGGGTTCATTAATTTCATAAGCTGGTGGGACAACGTTGTTATAAATTAAGTACTAAGACTTAAGTACAAACACAGTTGATATAAGTGAACACAAAGGCTGTGAGTCACTGAACCTGCACTGGTGGCTGTGTGTCAGTGAGAACAAATGGATCGTCCTATGTTTACACTGAGGACATGGAGAGAAGGAAGTTTGATTTGAAAGTCACAGCAGTAATTAAGTGTCAAAATCTTGGTGTTGGGGCTCAACTCCATCCAATGCACCAATTTCTCTGTCCTTTCAGCTGGAAGTGCACACTGAATCACATTTCTTGCAGTAAATGATTCAATAGCTGCTGGTCCCTTGGCCTTAGATCAACTGGCTGAGAAATCCACACTTGAGCTTCCTGAGTAAGCTGTTGGAGCTGTGTACTGGGATTGCTCAAAGAATATCTTCTCTGAGGGATAAATGACAATTTTTGTATGTGTTGTGTATATAGATCTTTTAGGTAGAACTGGTGGCATGGCCTGCAATTAAGATGTCTCCTTACTTTTGATGTCTTACAACTTGGACACATTTCAGTGACATAGGCTAATCTTTCCTATGTTGGCTGAGTTTTAATTAGTTTTGAAGGTTCATCCAAAATGGAAATATATTAAAGAAAAATATATTTAAAATATATTTAGTCCAAATTAACAGACCCGTCTTCTGCTTCTGAAGAGTTGTTGCACATCCCTGTCACAGGGCTGTCACTTCTAATAAAGAATATAGCTGAAATACCAGATTCACTGCAGTAAAAGCAAAATCATCATTAGCTCCAAAGGGAATAGCATTTCATTGTACAAGTAAAATGTACTGTTTTGTGGTAGTGCAGTTTTGTTTTCCTTAACAAAGAAATGGGTACTTGAATTCAGCTCTACCCTTTTCACCTAAACACAGATACTCCTCAAGCATTTCCCTCAGGACTGTTCAGTAGAGTTCATTGCTTTCTAGGTGAAAAACAAAACGTAAAGCTTTAAACAGGGTTGAGGTTTTAGGGTGCTTTTGTAAAGATACTTTTGATAATTTTGATAAAAGCTTTTGTTTTTCTACTCCAAAATTAAAGCTAACAGTGACCATTTTTAAAATTAAAACGCAGCTGATAATGTTAAAATGGACCACTGTCACACAAATATTTTCAAAACAATTTTGGATAACATGAAAGTATCACAAGGCTGTTTTAATTTTGAAGCTGTTCAAGTTCTTTGCTTTAAAAACACTGACCATTTTTTAAGTTTTATTCAGCTTGTGTGTAAGGTCCACCCCCACAGAAAGCTACATCGTTTCCCAAGTCTACCCAGATGAAGTTTTGAGCAGAGCTTTCCCTTCCATTAGGAGGGCAAACCTGATTCTGCAGAAGCCAACATAATCCTCTCCACATTACTACTAAAGCACTTGTAAAACAGATTCTCCTAGTGAGGCAGTCACATTAGGAACAGTTTCGGGTCATGCCAAGTACTGCTAGAGAGATAAGTTAACATTATCTTGTAAAAATATCTTAACAGACAATCACAAAGTACTATTTAAAAAAAAAAATTATTATTGCTTTTGGTTTTGGGGACTGAGCCAAATAATGTTTAAAAAGCAGATGGGTCTCAGCTTGGTCCTTTTAGTGTAAGTTGGATGTACTGTGTTGAGCAAATGCCTAATAACTCTGTGGGTGTTCGCTTAGAAATGGCATTTAGATTAAACACTGCTTCAGTGTCTGTACTTTAAAGGGTCAAGTGGTGGTGTTGAATTTGAAAGAGAATGAATGTCAAATGCTCGTGTTGGTCATTTAGAAAAGGCAAAACTTTTAAAATCTGCTTTTAGAGAACAGTAAGACTACAGCAGCAAATAAAACTCAGGAATGTGGCAGTGACAGCGTAGCTTATGCACCAATGTATACAAAGAGATGATACCTGATGTGCAAAGAACGGCTCACATTTCTGAGTACTGTTAGATGAGATCTGTTGGCTGCCGAGATATTTCTAAGCTGGATGTAAGGCCAAGGTGAAAAGCATTTGCTGTGCTGTTGAAGAAATACACCCTCGAACTGTTACACTGTGAAGTTCACTTTGTGATATTAGAGTAGTCTAATAAACTACCTAGAGGTGGTTCCTGGATGGAAAGCTCATATTTGGATTCAGCTTTTAGGCACGCATAGTCATGATCCAGAGTTCTGATTCAATCTCCAACCTAATTTAGCACAACACTGGGCAAAAACTTTGAATTATTTCAGAGCATTCAAATGAGAAAACCAAACCCCTGTCAATGATGCAGCTTTGCGCAGTCAGGAGCAGGTCAATATATGGAAATCTGCAACAAGGAGACCTTTGTGTTCTTTACAGTGAATCTCCTTTTCACTGTCCAGGTATTTCTGGCTGAGTATGGATTCCAGAACTGGACCTTATACATGTTGAATATAAATGAAAGGCTACTTTCCATCTTGATACAAATATCAGCTGCAAGTCAGTTTTCATACTCTCTTAGATCAACCTCGCCGAGAGACTCAGTTATGATGCTGTAATTCCTCTTTGCTCATGACAATGCTGTGGAAAACACTGGCCTTACCTTTTCAACACTACCTGAGCAATACAATAAGCATGGGAGGTTTTGACAGCATCTCCTCCGAACTCTCTGGAAACAGAGTTTGCTGGGAACACCTCAAAAAGCAGGTCAGAAATCTGAGTTTATAGAAGGGATTCTTACTCAGTTTATCTGTCCTACATGTTTTTGTAAATCTTATCTTTACTAATAAAACAGCAAGCACAGAGGAATGAGCTGGATTCTGTCCTGTCTCTGGCACTACTGGTAGAACTGTCAGCTCAGTGCTATTTGTAGATTTTCTCTTGCTTGGGTAATGTGAGAGACAGAACATGTTTCTCAGGAAGGGGATGAGTCTGTGGGTCAGATTCTCTGCTGTAATACAGACTCAGTGCTTTCAAAGTGAGCATTATGGCACAGTCATGCTCCAAAAGTCATGGTGATCTTCCATACTCCATCTACTCAATGGTTTTCAGATTAAGCCCTCAATTTTTCAAGCTTAAAAGACAAATGTCAGGACTATGGAGCCAAATTTTTTGCTAATGTAGTTTAAAGCAGCATCAATTTATATAAAATTACAGGACATGAATCTCTTTTAAAAAGACCTGCCGATTTTCCTCTATCTTATTTTCTTATTCTTTATCTTATTTAGGCTTCTTACAGAGTTATTTTTAGTTAGCATGTAAACCAATTTTCCTGCTTTCTGGAGGAAAAGCCAGCCTGGTGTAGGGCCCTCAGGATCACACCTAGCACCTTTCGGTAAGGGGATCAAACTGGCTGCTTTTCATTAAAATCAGTAAATAGTTTTAAAGGAGTGTATATAGTCCCAGTAGGTCTGCCAATTGACTACATGCTTTCAGAATTTTTTTGACAAATACAGTTTCATTTTTACTTCCTTCACCTTTACCAGCTTTTTCCAGTACCTCCTTTGACATCTCAGCTTCTTACCACACGTCACTATTGCTAACTGAGGTTAAGAGATATCCCCCAAAGCTTTTCTTCTGAAAGTTCATGCAAGTATATCCTTTGTTTCCTTTTCAGTACATTACTTTTCCTTAATTTCTCCTTTTACTGCCTGATGGGCCAGTGGCACCAGCTCTGTGTTTGCTAGCTCTCACTGTCTGAATCGCAGCACAGTCAGACATGGCAGCAACTGAACACAGGACAATCTAAATCCAATATTGGAACAGATATTACAGTGGCTTACACTGTAAGGAGAACTATAGAAGACTTATCACCTGTAACTATTATGCAGGCCAATATATGTAGGAACACACCAGGAAGTCAACAGTTCTTTTGCTAGGGACAGTCTAACTTAGAGGAGCTAATAATCAGGAATCTCCACAATCCAGCGTACTCTCAATTACATCTAGAATCAGTGGTAGTTGCAGATATGCTGCACCTATATAGTACTCTCCTCCAAGAGAAATCAGATATGGGAGACAGTCTATCAGATCATCTGCTATCACCCTTGCTGCAAGCAGTGAAAAATTTTCCCTTACAATATAATACCAATCGTCTTAAAAGTATCTATTTCAGGCATATTTTGGAAGGGGAGTGGAGGCAGATATACCTTCTGCAGTTCTAAGTAAATGTCAACATGTTGAACAGGAAATTTGTGGTGTGCTCATTGAAGTGCTCAGAGCTAGATCTGGATTAGTTTTGGAAGAGAATTCAGGGTCTGTGTCTGCAGAGGAGCTGAGGTCCAACTATACCAGCCAGTGCCGAGACAGCCAGTCTAGAACTATAGCTCTGACTTCAAGATCTAGTTTTTGACTTATGGAATACTTTGCATGTCATCATTCCCAATGGTGTTACCAGTTGCAAAGACAAGGTTTAAAATAAAAAGGAGAATCCTTTTTTCTTTTCTTTGTTTTATCTGCTAATGTGGCATTAGAAGAAGAAGAAAGTTATGAAGGTAAGGAAGAAATAATACTTCCATTCTGAAAGCACTTCAATTCACTTCAATCACTTCAATTCAGCACTGACCTGGTGGCTATGAAAAAGAGGATCTTTGGAAGCTACAGTTATGCTGCTTCCATGCCATCACCACCTATAATGTTTCATAATGGCTTTAACACAATGCCTCTCCAGGTATAAAGAAATGCCAGAGAAAAGAATGCACCGGTAGTTTTTCAGTAGGAGGGAGAGGTTAAGCAGAACATTTTAACTCGTGTCCCATCCTCCTTTCTTCTCCTTTCCTTTCCCATTACGATTGAGACTTACATATTTTATATACAAAAATGCTATTTACATGAAGGAAAAAACACAGCCTACCTGCTAGATAGCAAACATAAACAGTATTTCAGAAAAGCAATAATGTGGGAAATGACTTAACATGTGTGATTCAGCCTGTGTTCTAACATAGATATTGGCATTACCAAGGCCACTGCTACAGCAGATGTAGTTAGCACAGAGGATCACGTACTTGGCTGCAACACACAGCTTCTCGGTACCTTGTTGCACACTAAACTCTCCAGGCCCAAGAAATATATGGGAAGAGACCCTCAGAAACCAACGGAGCAAGAGGTTATAATGCAGAGAAACACTTGGGGCTTAGGCATCTGAGTGGCTGATGCACCAAAGCTCAGCATCTGTCTCTGGTCTTGCAGGAATGGTCTTCCACTGCACTGTGATATAGCAACAGGATAGCATGAAGAGGAGGTCTTAGTCAGGGCTTACACTACTGTTCTGCAGACAAGGCACAGGTAAGCCAGGCAATGTTTCTGGGGTCAGGTAAAGACAGCAGGTGAGCTGCCTGGCTCAGATATTAATGAATGATATCTACCCATGTTGAAAGCCCCAGTGGGGATCATTAACAGGGATACAAATGATGCCCAAGGTTGCACTTGTGCAATTTTTTCTGAAAGCCTGAGACACCTTTTTCTTACTGGCATCCCATTGCTACTAAACGAATAACTTATTCGTTGATGGTTGTGCATCAAGTAAGCCATCTTTCGTCATATCTCCCCCAGTGTGATATGGTTCATGCTCTTACTGACTTTTCCTCCCCTCATTTCCCCATCTCCTCTGTGCTAAATCTTTTCTGCTCTTCTTCGTCTGACAAAGGGGACTGCGTACACCCAGCAAGCAGTGCCATACCCGTTGGGCCTGCTGTTGCTAAGAGACTAAGTGAAGAGAGGGAGAGAGACCCTGCCCACACAATTTCCCCTACAGATCCTAATATTCCTCCTATTGCTACTCTCCATTCCTACTGAGATACTGTTGATGCAACCTTGGTATCAACAGATCCATAGGGTTGTTATGGGATGTTTTCTCCCCCTGACCAGCACTACCAAGAAAGTTCTGAAATACAAAAAGCACTACAGTAGACAGCATGTCATTAGGGAATTAGCATTGATAGCAGATGCAAACTACTCTCTTGTGAGACACTACTAAGGCCAGAACAGGTAGGAGATCTTGCCACAGACTAGAAGGCACATGTAGACCAAGTGTGAGGTTCACAAAAATATCCTTGGAAAGCCAAGCTAAAAGCAGGCCATTAGAGGTCCAGGCAACTGGCAGAGTGCTGGACTGGATGGATTCCTGCTCTACTGCAGGAAGTCCCTCCATATCTTAATAATTATGATTTTATTTCAGTGTTCAGATTGCTTACCCTTTCTGTTCAGAAAGGAGGGGAGTTCACTGAAAGTATATTTCTGGCAGAAGTCTCTCATGCCTATAGAAAGGATAGCAAGCTCCAAATGATGACAAATCTATTGACATGGGAAAATATGGGGGAAGTTTTTAAAACTCTCCTGAAGTATTGTCATGTTGCTAGGCTGAGAGAGTTATCAAATCACTTCTGTCCCTGACAGTAGTGACAGACTTTTGCAGAATCATAATAGCTCACAATTGTGAAGCCTGTTTGCTGCCTATATCTTTCAGGCACACAGCCTACAACTTGCTAGATTTTTAGTTCTCCATTAAATTGGGGTCAGTGATGAATATGCATGGATAGAATTCAACCACCATACCAGAACCATGCAATACGCAAGTGGGTAATGTCATGATACCTTTTTATGTGCACAGAAATAGCTAGGCTGGAAAGCTTTCCTGCTGAACACAAGGCATATGGACAATAGATAATGGAGACAGAGAGAAGACTATCTCAATATCTCAAAAAAGACTAAAGGTTAGGAACTGGCCAGCAAAGAGCTCCAGGACTGTGAACTGATTTTATAGAGTGAGTAGAGCCTGGTGTACAGCAGCGAACAACTTCAGAAGTACCCTTGAGAATTTTGTTAATTAACAAGAGGGAGCAAAGAGATTTGGGACCTGCCAGTCGAAACCTGGAATTTCTGTTGTCTTGGCAAGTTTAATTTTCTGTTCATGAGCAAGACAGGGTGACCTATTTGATGTCTGTCTAAGAAAGGCACAACTAGATGTCACACTAGCCATCTAGTTGTGCCTTTTCAACAAGGCTGAAAAGCCGTACCCACACTTGAATCGCATCTCTTTGCATAAATAGCTATATAAAGTGATCAAATCTTCTGTTGAACTTCCCACGAAGGCCCGTTTTCTACTCTTAGATCATTTGAAAGTGATTTAAGGATTTTTAGGATTAGATTCATCTGTCTTCGAAAGATAAAGGACTAACTCCATTGTGTTTCAGCTGGAATATTACATGGCATCTGCAGCCTACTTCAAAGCTTACAATCGCAAGTATTCCCGTTCCATATGCTAGAAGGCAATTTGGGATTAAAATCCCAGGCAGGCTACCTAAGGCGAGTAGAAACCTATAATGAGAGACAAAGAAATCAGAAGTGCATGGGAAGCTGATGAGCAAAGCAGCAAGTGGAGACTGACAGAACTATTGCACAAATGCTTCCTCTGACAAAGAAGAATTATAGATAGCTGGAGAACATGGCATATTCGAGGGGACAGCTCCTCAGAAGGGTAGAAGGGTAAGTTATACACAGTAGCAGCAGACACCGATTAAAACAACTTTTCTGTGCAATGTTTATAAGGAATGGGGAATGTGGAGAAGATGCCAAGAACAGCCATATATTTTCTAGGGAAGAAAGCAGAAATACTGTCAGAAGTTGAGATCATGCCAAAAATAGTTATAAAATTTTTTATAATGTCACAAGGCTGACAAAACATCAGGGCCAGATGGGATCTGTCTCAGAAAAATCAAGCAATTAACTAAAAAAAAAAACCAAAACCATACAGCAGCATACAAATCAAAGGCGTGAGGTCCATCATGCTTCACCCTGCCAGTTTCACATGGGCAACTGAGCGAAATAAGCCCTGCCCGGCCTCAGTAAAAGGCCATGCTGAATGTGCCATAGGAAGGCAAAATTCAGGAGGATCCAGCTTCTCACAGGGAAAGAACTTCACACAGTTGCAGCCATTTTAATCCTTTACGTGCAAGGCGGCCATCTCAAAAGGCAGCACATACTTTTGGGGAACGCCGCTGTCCACAGCACTTTCTGTTGGTAGTCGAGTAAGAGGGATGCAGACACTGTCTCTGGGACAAGAATGTTAAAAAACAGTCAGAGAGACGACAGGAGAAAAGGACCTGGTGGGTTGGAGAGGTGCTACTGCATATTGAGGCTTATGAGGGATCCAAGAACCAGGAAAAAACCCACAGCTTGACTTCCACAGTGAGGGGGTGGATACGGAATGGAGGCGCTAATTAAGGACACACAAGAACCACTCAGGAAGTTATGACTTCATTAATGATAATGACTAGATGGAGAATCATACTTAACAAATCTGTTGAGCATGGATTTTCCAGTTTAATTGGACATTAGAAATGCTCTTTTAAATGCAGTAAAATCTAATATAGAAGTCTGTTCAACAAGTAAGCACACAGGGGCAAAGGTTCTCAAGTAACTAGAGTATGGGTTTCTTAAGAGAGAATAGAAACTCCAGGTGTGTACTGGTCTTGCAGATAAAGCACTGGGGCGCTTGGGGTGAGATCATGGGATTGAATGTCCCAGTCTCTGGTGACATGACTGGGCAGTTTGCTACAACCACATCATTAATAAGTATTCCAGCTGCCTCAGCCAGCATTCCCATAGAGCCCTAGAGAATCATATGCTGGAGTGAGATTTTTGCCAGCTATTCATGACACAGAGCCCTGTGCGTGTTTCCTCAGTGTAGACCCCTAAGCCTCCTTTAGCACAGAAAGTCGCTTTGGGATGGAGAGTGCCACTGACAACTACAATCTCTCTGAAAAAAAAAGGTCAGATTAATTTAGGCAGTTTTATTCAAGGGTGGAAAACTGCAGGCTGCCCTCTCTCCCTCAGCCCGTGAAAACAAAAAGCAGCTATGCTGTTTTCTTTCCCTGAGCTCACCATAGTCCTCTATCCAGAATCTATCTACCTGCTACACCTCTTTGCCTGGGAAACTCAGAAATGTAATAATCTCCACTGTAAATACCCCTTTCAGGGCTTAGAGAATACTTCCTGCCTAGTCCCCACTGCACTTGACTCATCTCTCTACATTAATGTATCAGGTATACCCTTCCTATGGGCGAGAAGAACTCAAAAGGAGATCAGCACATGCAATATTAATCCCATTCCAGATTAAAAGGAATTTAAGCAGGTGTTTTTCTATGCCAAGAAATAATTTAAAGTAATCTTCCAGCTCCAGCAGGAGAGATAGGAAAGAAGTAGATGGATCTCAGGAAGAAAACAAATATACCTTAGCAAGCAGTTGTTTAGGCTGATAGGGCATTGATAGCACAAGAACTCTTCTACAGTTAGATGAATTGCTAAAACAAATGAGGAACCAACCTCCCTCCCCACACATCCTTCCTTGAGTCCACTTACAACAGGATTATTCAGTACCTCTGCATGCTGCCAATAGCAGCTCACATTGCCTGAGAAGCAGCTTCTGTCATTATTGCCTTCTTGATTATGACAATCTTCACTTTTACATTCCCAACTCTTGCCAACATTAGTTGGGTGCATTATGCTTCAAGTGAAGCTTTGCAATTTCTTCTTTTGCTGAACAAGCTTAAAAATACCATTTTTTTCCTATTTTAATTCCTAATAGCCATGGAGCATTGCTACAATTTGTAGCACTCTGTTGCATGTCAATGTACTATTTACAAAATGAGTGAGTACGGTCTCAGAAAATTAAGTCTCCTACTTGCTCATAAGAGAGAGAAAGACTTGGCAGCATCAGAGGAAGTTCATGCTGCAATAAGTACTTGACAGTACATAGATAAAACTTCTCGCTTTTGAACATAACAAAAGACCTGCTGAAGCATTTGTGAACAGGCCAGTCTCCAGTGACAGGCAGCAGAGGACATAGGTTCTACATAGGTTTTTACACACCAAAGAGAGATTCCCCCGTAGCTCACAGGATGAGTGCTCACTGAGTCCCAACCTGACTGGAAAGCTTTAAGTCCACCAGGTTATGTCACTAAAACCCCTCCGTGAGATCCTTACATTTCACAGCCCATCAACGATCTCAAGAAAGCATTCCTCAGGCAAAACCCTTCACCTGTTCTCAGCAAGTCTGGTGAGGATATCTATGCCTTGGAACAGACCAGAGACTTACTGCTGTCCCACAACGCACTGGACAAAAGCCTTCAACATGGACCAGAGCCCAGGCAGCCATGGTTAAGAGAATATAAAACTTCCTGTAGTCCATGCATAAAACTCCCCATCCCACTGGAAATCCCTGAGCTAACCAGCAGTGCTTTATGGCTTACACCTGTTCAGATGCGACCTATGTCACAGTAGCTGCTGATTTCCATCCAACTGAGACTACAAAGCTATGGGCAACTGTAGCAGAGAAACAAGGACCGAGTAGCTCATACTTTTGGACTTCTAACTTATTTTTAAAATTGGTCCCTCCAGATAAGGGGTAGAACAGTATGAGAAAAGCATGCATTTCCACTGTACTTGTGTTGGCAAATAGAGGATTTCATTCCTCACAGCTGTCAAATAGATGGGTACCTTTCTCCAGGATCAAAATTTATGTATGCTGGCAAATCAGCCTCTGTCGGCATCACGATTCAAGCAAATCTCAAGAAAGGGGAGCAGCATATGTTTTTCTATTTCACAGCTTTCTGAAAAGGCTGTCTTACAATATATAACATTTAATCTTGTCTGAACCAGCTCTTATTGAGAAATAAAAAGTATTATGTAAGAGGCAAAAAATTTGATCTGAGGAGTAATTTCATTTCAGGCAGAGCATGATGGCTTTACAGTAGTTTACCGGATAGACTGATGTTGTTCTCAAGTCACAGATCATAATTTGACTCCCTCAGACATAAGCTGAGGGAAACAGTCTGTACACAAAATGCTCCTGTCTCATTTCACACTCATACTAGAAAACATGTCCAAGAATAATGACCTCGAGGGGGTCAATCCAAGTGTACAAAGAAGGGAATCTGGTCTGTCCAAACATTGCTTTAAGTTGTAACTCAGATACCCTAAACCCACTAAGAGCTGCACAGCAATCCATTCCTGCTTACCTTTCAGAATTGCTTAATCTTTCAGGGACCTAAATTTAGAGGTGCTTCACTACACAGGCAGGATAGTTCCTTATTACATAATTTTAGTTGCCTGTTGCTGCTCATTAGTGCTCCTCTATGGAGACTGGTATATCTCTCTCACCTGCAGTTCTGCTGTGGTTTATTTTAGGCTTCTGAACTCTGCCTAGGTCCCTCAGAGAAGGCATGATCAGAGCATGACAAATTTCATCTTACGTGGCGGTAACAGTATTCAGCTTTTAAATAATAGCCTCTGGCAGAATATACTCACCCAGGAAATCGAACACACAGATACTTGGTTCTACTTTGCATGAAATGTACTAAACCATTAAATGTTTGTCCTCCAAACAGGGAGAAGCAGAAAGGATGCCAAATGGATGAACATACCTAATATTTCCTATTGGTTCTTCCCAGTCTTAACCAGAGGAATAGATGCTTAACCTAAGCAGACTTGATCATTCCTGGAAGATCTGAGGATCTGCCTGTCCACCAACTGCAATAGGGAACTTACATGGCTATGTTAGGTAAACTGGATTATTTTGGGTGAAGCACCTTAAATGTGATGGACCGGACTTGTGGCAGTTCTGGACTGCTGTAGATGGACCAGAATATGGCAAAAGAAATGACAAAATTGTGCCCGTCTGTTCTGTGTCCTCCTTCTGCAAACTATCACACTGTGAGGAGGATAAAAGGTTTTGAAGGAACAGGGTCTCATCTTGGCAGACAGCAAGAACCTGGCAGTGTTTGAGTGGTACTGGAAGCTATAAGACAAGGCAGAAAGAGAAAAATGGATCATCATGTGGAGACATTAGGACTGGTTGGACAAGGAGGTTGTGACCAGTGGGAAAGAGGGAAAAAATAAGACTATATATGTGAGGTGTAGGAATGGGCCTGGTAAACACAAACAGTTTAAAACAGCAAGCCATGGGCATTTCTAAGCACAGTAACTGATCTACTGAACCATGGTATAAGAAGATTGAATAATCCAGGATACTAAACGTCACAAGAGTTAACTCCTAGAAACTTTGTCCTGCCCACACTTATAAAAAGTGAATCCCCAGGAGCATCATATAATGCTTGTGATCAATAATTAGTTCATGCTGGAGGGTAGAAGACTGCTTAAACCAAAAAACACGATGGAAGTGCACAGGAATGCTAGATGAATAACAAAGTGGTCCACGCTATGTTGCAAGGTAGAAAGTTTCACAGAGAAAGAGGCCGTAAAAGGGGGAAATGAGGTAACATTAAGAGAAAGGAGAAAAAGTAACTTTTCAACAGTTAAAGAGAATCTCCATAAGCTCAAATGAGGATAGAGACATTCAAGACTGTTAAAAATTAATCAGCAGCAAAGCAAATGGCCAGTGCCACAAGATCACTGCATGTGACACTGCCAGCTTTTGGTGTAATAGCAGAAATCTATAGCCTTCCTGATGTTTTCCATAAGTACATTTGTTTCAATGACAGAAAAGATATGAGAAAAAAATACAGATAGTATGAAATGAATAGAGCAAGGACCAAACCAAGTCACTCCTTTTCTTCCCTACATATTTTGAGGTATGTTTGGAGGTGAATTAAGATCTGCCTCTAAATTTTGTCATTCAGGTCCATTCCCACCAAAAGACTTCATGACAGGGAAGAAGAAAAGACAGACAAAGAACATTATTTCAGTGGCAGAGAATTATCAACAGGATACGATTCAGAGCAAAGGACTTGCATTTGACAAGCAGTTGGTGTTAGTGGACAAGTAGGGTAGAAATTGATTATAGTCAGGTTGCATTCTTTATCTTACATGATGCAGCTGCCTGACACTATTGCAGGTTTCACTGCAGGTTAATATCTTTTTTAACCTGTAACAGTCACAAGTAAATTCTAGAATGAATCTCTGAACTTTTAGAGATCGTGCTAGAGGTGCTGCCAAATCATTTAGACAGATGCAGACCCACAGTAAGTCTAAGCCATACTAGTCTAAGACAGCAACAGGCAACAGAACTGGAGACAGACCCAAACCTAAAGCTGGGATGCAATCATCAAGGGATTGAGCTCCAGATTTCCATTCATATCTCACATTTCTTGGAAAACTCGGAATGTGGGAATACCGAGACCAGAGAATTTAAAGTACAAACCCTGAGCTAGCCGCTCTAGCTTAAGGTCACCTCTCTTCTCAAACTCCAAGACAATTGACATTTAACTTGCTGCTAGAAGGCATTTTCCGTAACAAGACAGTGCTAGACAAGTCTGACTTGCTTATGTGGGAGAAGCCCTCATGGCTGGCACTGGACTTCAAAAGTGAAACACAGTAGGGAAGAACCATGTGCCTTTCAGTATCATTGCATATTTAACTGATGCCGTTTTGTTTGGGCTCCTTACACAAGGAGTTGCAGCCATTGTGACTGGGGTATCCACTCTACTTTCAGGGCAAGCGTGCATAACTCAGAACAGGGAAAAGAAGAAAAAAAGGTTGTGCTTGCAGAATTGCTTTGGGCCACTCCAGTATGTCTACCATGTTTCTCTAGTGCCTGTCCTCTTTCCTCACCTATCATGTCATTGTTATGACAGGGACAGATTTTCCCAACTATCTTTTCCCAGCTTTTACATTGGGAGGATTTACTGACTGTGGATTTTCTCTCCGAGCTATACAGTTCACATTGGGCGAGGTTAGGGGATGTTACAGAGCCTGGCACAGACACGTGGGGTCGATGTATAACAGTCCAAAGCTGTTTGGAGGAAGAACGACTGCATGAACACTATGTGCTGGGAAGAAAGGAAAACAGCTACATGCATTAAAACATGAGGACTGTCAGTGATGAGATCCTCATGCTTCCTAGAAATGACTGCAACTGGTCGCACACAGGCTGTAAAGATGAAGGGATTGTTTAACTGAAGCCTGGAAAGGAAGGCAGGAGCCAGGGGAAGAGATTTGTGCTGGAGTCCAAAGCATTTCTTGGTGATCTTGCTAGCATCACATATTCCCAAGACATAGCAGGACACAGCTGCAAATGCCACCATTAAAAGTCATAGGCTAACAGAAATTTTTGGAAAGAATACGATTTCCTGTTATTTTGACAAACTCATGTAACAGAAGATGAATTAATAAATATGAGGCTACTGTTGCTCCCACTGGAATCAGTGCAGGATTTGCACCAGATCGGGCACAAAGAATCCACTTCAGCTTTTTTTAATGTCCCTCTGAAGTCTGTAACAAAACTAGTCTGGAACCTTGTGTGTGCAGGATAGACCCATGTACTATGTCAGCAATAAGTGTAGCTCTCATTTGCACCAGGAAGAGCCCACTGAGTCGAACCCAGTCTCATGTGACTGTCTGACATCTGTCAGATGGAAACAAGTTATGAGGTCTCAGTGCCATGACAGTCCCATCAGAACAGAGTCTACACGTGCCACAAGTGGTACTTAATGAATAAACCGTTCCTCTGCGCAGAGGTATGTTTGTCTCTGTGAAGAAACAGGGCTCCCCAGCCCCAATTTCAGCTGATACGATGGATTTGTTAATGACAGTATCACATCTGTGATCCAATAACTCTAATCTCCTGCACATGAATGGAATTAATGGATCTTTTTTGTTAGGAGAAAGCTGGACTCCAGTCACAATACGTGGAGCAATGCTGAATTTACAGTGGTGTACGGGAGTGCAGACTGCAGGGCTCCTCCTGCCCCCAGGGCATTGTTAGCGAGCAGTAGCTCTGCTTGGCTCCTTATTGTCTTTGTTAATAACACTTCTAATTTGATTTGTGTTTGGGTCTATTTTTGTATCTCTCTTAACATGCTTGTATGATACTTAAGAAGACTGCTTTGGAAAGGATCCAAGCTCAGGAGTGGGGTGTATTTCAAAGAGATGGACCCCTGGTTACTGTAGGTATGTCATTGGTATTCAATTTGCAGGTTTTCTCCCTTTCCAAAGTCAGGGGCAAACTGCGGTGTGCCCAGTCCTCAGAACACTGTAACAGAGAAGCGCCATCCTTTCATTTTGCAGGATCTCTAATTCTCCATTGACTGTGTAAGAACAACTTAAATACTAGTACAAGCAGGGAAAGAAGAAAAAGTTATTCTACAACAGCAGGGTAAACTCATACAACCAGCTGATCTTGAAGTTCCCTTTGGCCTGACAGCACTTCCCTTACATTTTTAGTGTATAACTAAAAATGCCCCTACCTGCAAAGTGTTTGAAATACAGCTTGTTTATCCACTATAGAAACCCAGCAAAGGGAAAATCTCCCATTATAAAAATCTGGTATCACAGCTCCTTGAAAGTCAGCTAGTGACCGTAACATAAATGCCTTCTCCTGCTCTCAGCTAGCTTAGCCTCCTCTGACTGAGAATTTGGTGGCCGTGAGCCACATGTTGGAATCCTCCAGGCCTGACTCATAAAACTCTCAGGATACTGATCAAAGCTCCAGCATATACTTCCCACAGCAACGTCCACATGCAGTATAACTAACCACAAAGGCTTCACAATAAGACCACCAGCTTCTGTCAATCAGAAGGTCCAGCTTAAGTCTTGACAGCACTAGACAAGGCTATTTCATAAACAGGTTCTCTCTTCATGCTTGCTTATCGAGGAACTGGCAACTATAGGTACTCTTTTCAAGACTAGAGGAAGCCAGAGGCCAGACTTACTTGGTTTTAAGAACTACAACAGTGTGGAAGGCCCACCTATCTGCAGGAGGTCCTGCAGTCTTGTTGCCACCAGGGCCAACTACAATACCTTAATCTCCTGGATGTCTGGTGGAAGAGTAAGCATCTCAACTTCTTAAGGCTACTAAGTGTCTGCCCTTGATGCACAGCTTGCAGTGCTTGTCTTCGGTTTTACAGTGCTTACCTCCTGCAGCACTAGTATGGAGAGAAGTCTGGAGAAGGCTTGGGGAGGATGCGTCCCCAGTCCTGTGTGTCAATACATTGGTGCTACAGTGGTGTGCCAGGGGAGTTCTGCAGTCTGAAACACCACTTTGAATTCAGGCTTGGTTTTCATTTTTTTTTTTATTTTGTTTTTAACCATTTTTTGTGTCTCAACTGCAGACGAATAATGTTATGTATATCAGTTCTGTGAGCTGTTTTCATGCCGAGAAGCGAAATGAATATTTCAAAGATCAAATCTGAAGAAATCTTAGTATTCTTAATACTCACAAATATTACTGCTTTTTATAAATAATAACCTTTTTTTAATAAAAAAAAAAATTCAGCCGTGGGTCACTTTTTTTTTACCTAGGTCCCAGCATACTTTTTTGTTAACGACTGTCTTTCCTCATTTAAGCTCTCCAGCACATAGAACCTTGTCTCCCGAGTAATGGTAAAGCATGCAGCACACGGGTACGAGATGGTTTGCATGGTTATCACGCACCACTTGAGGAGAGTGGAACAATCACAGCAGAGTAATGTTGCCACCAATTCACTTGTTTAAAAAAGCTTGGAAATGTCACAACTTGTTACACGATGGTATCTTTAATATACTCTGAGTCAGTCATAACTTTTGCCTTAGGCGCCTGAGAACTTCCATGAACACTGGCAGCGCAGAATTAATGACGCAGTTCAGTCTAGAAGTGGCTGCATTTTAATAGCGGGTAGAGTAAGCCTTACATATTGCCAACTAATCTTAAAGAAGTAAATGAATTAACTCACATTTGTCAAATGTTTTGAGATCTTCTAAGGAAATATTCCATAAAAGCACAACCTGTTATTAAGTATTTCTGACAAAATATTGTTTTAATTAATCTTTGTCTTTGATTTTCTATTTGGGCTATTCTCAAAATGGCCTTTTGCTTGCTTTTAGTGTAGGTAATGTGGGCTCACCCACACGTGATTTCCAGAACCTTTCTCAGTTCTTCATGTAGTTGACTCTATAGAGAATTATATCACTGTAAGTTATTGATAGTGTTCTAACTGTGGATTCTGCTTTGTACAGGCTCTAATTAGTCAATATTCGTACCATAAAGATTTCTCATCTGACTGTAGTCTGATCAGCCAGCAGAGAAAGACAGAATTCATGTCAGTTACATCAGACCTTTCCAAGAGAAAGGTGCAGCCCTCCAATAGCTTTGTGTCTAGGGGATATAATAGGCTGTCATGAACTATTTTGATAGAAATAAATGTCACCATAAGAAAAAAAAAAAGCCCAGCCAGGTTGGCTAATATGCTCCAGAAACACATCTAAATTGTGTGTTTAATCAAAAAGAAGTCAGAAGATTTTTTGGATGAAAGGCACTCAGAAGATAAGCAAAGAAAACCTGTTGTTAAAAATAAGAGATTTTACATGGCATGTCTATGTTTTTATGGTTCAGAACCCAGCAATTAGAAAAATAAAAATATAATCTAGGAACAGGATTCTGCATCTGTGTCATTCAGTTTACCTAACTTTTTCATTGTACTAATTTGTACTGAAATCCATTAAACTGTTGAATCATGTATTTGTCAGGTGGCATTCCAGTGGCATATATAAAGTACTTCAAGATTTTCTGTTGGGGCCTAAATTCCTATTGCAGGAATTCCTCAGCAAAAATACAGCTTGGAAATGCACAGTAAGACACAGGCTACCCTCTATCTCTTATGCAAAAATCCTGTATGTGTGTCACACTTACATTTCATATCAGTATTAATGCCTTTAATATTTTTCCTGTTTTCTCTGCTGAACCCTATCTGCAATGAGCAGCCTCGTCATCATTTTTAACTACAGACACATTCAAGTCCCATTACCATTTCGTCCATTAAACTGTGTACTGAACACTAATTACCAGCCCTACAAAAGGACATTTCATCTAGTGGTACCGATGTGAACGGAGATACATCTTCACACTGTCCCAAACTGCGATTAGTTTTTCAGGGGCATATTTTCCTTTTCTCTGCCTTCTAATTCTCGTGGCTCTCCTCCCTTTTCCTCCTCTTCCCCCTTACAGCAGGGTTTGTCAAACAATAAATGAGCGTGGGTTTAATTTACACCTTTTCTTACACCTTCGGAGCGCAGCTATTTTTAAAACCGCACGGGGCATTATTTTTCACCGCTTCTACGCGCTCTCATACTGAAACGGCTTTTCCCCTTCCCAAAGATTAAACTGAACGGCTCCCTGCTCTCTCCCCACTTCCCGGGCGGGTCTGGGCGAGCAACAGCCCGGCGAGGGGTGCGCGCCTCAACGCGCCCGCGATGGAGCCGGGCTCGGGAAGCGGTCCGGCAGGCAGCCCGGACACAGCCCAGCCCGCTTTCCCCGCCGCTTACCGCCGTCGCCCCGCCGATTTCGGACGACTTGGCCAAATTCGGTGTCGGCACACAGGCCGGCGGGCCCGGGGCGGAGAGGGGGCTGCGTGAGGGGCCGGGCGCGCAGGCAGCCCTGACAGAAGGAAGGGGCGCGAGGCGGCGGGGGGGAGGCAGCGCCGCCGTTGGCTCAAACCGCCTCGGGCGCGCGGGGGCGTTTCTAACCGACGCCGCTGGTGGCGGACGGCGGGGTAAGCGAGGCGGGAGGCCCGAGAGCCGGCGGAGGGAGAGGGGGGACGCGGAGGGAGCGGCGCCAGCGGGGCGGGAACGGCGGCGGGAGCCCGCGAGGGGCGGGGGGAGGGGAGGGGTCCGCGCGGGGGGCACCCAGGCGCGCGCGCGCAGGCGGGGCCGCGCGGCGGCGGCGGGAGCGCGCGCGGCGGCAGCTGGGAGCCCGCCGGGGCACCGCTACCCTCGGCCGCGCCGCGCCGGCCATGGATCCCTTCCCCAAAGACGGCGAGAGCGCGGCGGCCGGGGAGCCCAGCCGGGGCGCTGCCCCCTCCAGCGGGGTGGTGGTGCAGGTCCGGGAGAAGAAGGGCCCCCTGCGCGCCGCCATCCCCTACATGCCGTTCCCCGTGGCTGTCATCTGCCTCTTCCTCAACACCTTCGTGCCGGGGCTGGGTAAGGAGCTCCGCAGCCCCGGGCGCGGCGGGAGGGCGGCCGCCGCCGTGCAGCCGGGACGGGGGTTCCGCGCGCGGGGCTGCGGGACGAGCGGCCGCCGGCGGCGGGGCGCGCTCCCCCCACCTGTCGCTACTTTCCCCGGGCCGGCGCGCCTCCGTGCGGGGCCGACCGGGGAGCCGGACCCCGCCGCGGCGGCAACTTTCCCCGACGGCGCCGCAGGAAGGGAGGCGGGGAGGGAGGGAGGCTGCCGCTGCGCCCCGGCGGAAAGTTTTGCGGCGGGGGCCCGGGCGGTGCCTCAGCGGGGAGGCGCCCCGCGGGGTCCCCGGGGGAGCGGCCTGGCGGAGAGCCGTTGGGCCGACGGCCACCCGTCCCTCGGGGCAGCGGCCGCGGGCGGCGCGGACTCCGCCGCGGCCGTCGTGCTTCTTGGGAGAAGCAGCGAGGGGCATGTCGCGGCGGGATGGCGGGTTTTCCTCGGACAGCGGGCAGGGACCGGTGCCCGGGGCACCCACCCGCCCGGCGGGGCTTCGCTGTGTGACTCAGCGATGCAGAGGCCGGTGTCCGGCCTCGGGGGCTGAGCATCCCCGCGCTTTCCGACCCTGCCGTTCTCTTCAGGCGGGACACGGGCCGACGCTGGGAATCGTCTGGTTTAGGGGAAGGGTTTCAGCTGTTAGCGCTCTTGCAGGCTGTAGTTTTAGTCGGAGGACCGAGACGCAGAGTGACCACAGCACTCACCAGCAAAGGCGAGCTTTCAGAGCCCATCTTCCCGAGTTTCCCGAGGAGTCCCCTGAAAAACGTTGGTCCTGTACCACTACTCTTAGGAACCGATGTCTAGAGAAACTGGGGGGATTCACTGTTTCTAGATACGACAAAGTCCCTAGTGAGCGACTCAAGTAATGCATCCCTAAGCTGTGGCTGTAACCCCCTCTGTATTTACCTTTCCTCCTTTTTAATTATGAAATACTTGCTTACTGCAACTGGAGCCTAGAGTTTGAACACTACAGAGGCACCTGGAACCCAGGGCTAAATACAAGTATTCTAGCTGCAAGCAAAACAATCATATTTAAAAAAGAAAAAAACCCAGACAAAACAAAACCCATTAGTCTATACCTTGAGTCTCTCATAGTCCATTCCCACCTACCTTTTGTACCACTATGCCTGCTGCAGAAGCCTCCCCTGTGGTATGGGAGTATCTTCCAGCTTGCCCTGCTTTTAAAGAGCTACTGACCTGCCCTTAACTGCTTTATGTGTTTCAGGTGGCTTAATTCTTTAACGAATCTGAAATTCTTAAAGTTCTTCTGATTAAAGTGTTACCTAAGTCTGAGTGGTATACTGCGTGCAACATGTACAAGCCACTGCTATTCCAGTGTGTTTGCTCTGAATCTACGGATGTATTCCAGAGGAAAACTTCCACCTTTTGAAGTACCTCAGAATTTTCCTGTGGAAAGAATGGCATTGGTATATGTGCTTCCAGATGTAATGCTGTGTGCTCAGGTGTGTTGTTTTCACAGCCCTTGTGTGCAGCCACCTGAAGAACCTGGAGTGATGAGTCAAACAAAAACTCTCCAGTTGAGTGCTTTCGTGGGGTTTTAGGTTATTGTTATTTAGCACTTAATTTCCCACCATCTTCAGAGAGAGGTGTTCAGAGCCAGAGCTTTCAAAGTGAATGTAGTTTTCCGTTGGCATTGAAGACGCTACATCTTCACTCTAGACATACAAGAAAACAACTGACTTAGTATACCCTTTTCCTCATGTGAATGATCTTATACTTCATAGTGTGCTGTTTTTCACAGCACAGCAGAAAGCCCTCAGTGTTCTTCCATCATCTTAGGAGGGTAGATCCCCACAAGCTGTCCTCATGCCAGAATTGGCTTGAGGTGTTATCTGCCCAGAGCTCTTCTCTGGCTGCTTGCTGCTGTGGGGCTGCTGGAGGTAGCCGGCATTCTGCCTTCCCTCACACAGAAGGAAATGACAGCAGATAGCGCTTCCTTTCTAAAGGCAGGTGTATAGGGCTTCCAGTCCATGCCAGCTTGAAAGCTTGAGAGTTGAATATGGACTTTGCAGCCGTCTTATCACCGACTGGCTGGACCAGCCCCAAATGGTTTTAATTCTATTTTTATTTTTTAACAGGCGGAGATTTTTTTTAAACTTGTTTTCATTTGATGCGCCAATTTCAGTGGTACTTTCTGTCTGTCTATACCACTGTTCCTCCTGACCCGTTGCAAAAGTAGCAAAACAAACAAACTACAAATTAAAAGAAATCCTCCCATGTGGCGTTCTCACAGACTGGCGAAAAGCATTGTTTTGGAGATGCATTCCAAACTTTGTATGCAAAGCATAGCACTTAGTCCGTACATAAATGAACCATTCTTTTAATGAAGCTGCTAATATCCTATGCATTTTGATAGAAAATTTACTCCTAGATAATATACCCAACTAGAATATAGCTATTTACAATCTCAGCCATATCCTGTCGTATATCACATAGCCCACACACAAGGGGAAACAGGAGGAACACAAATCTACTGGCAGGAATAGTCAGGGTAAAAAGAGATCTCATGTCATTGTCGCACTTCAGCCATCTCGATGAACTGAGCAACACTTGTAAAATAAATAATATTTGCAGTGGTGTGAAGTATTCACATCTAGGATGTGAGCCTGTTCCCAGTGAAGTAAATGGCAAAATTCCCATCAATTCCTGTAGTCCAGATTTAGTACATGTTAAAATGATGTTTCACAGGCTTGCTGTATATTTTGCCTGCTTAGGTGGTGAGTATGACTGTTTATGTGGTAATGGAATTTCTCTATTTTTCAGTCCCTGAATTCATTCCTCAACTGTTTTGCACATAGTTGTCATTCATGTGTAGACTCTGCAGTGCAATTGCAATAAAGGGTCAGAAGCCACTGGAATAGACAAGAAAATGGGCAACACCAAATAAACCAAGTGTTCCACTGCTTGGAGACTGGTTCATTTGAGGTGTTCATTAGTGCCCAGTACCTCAAACCAGTGATATGCAAAGAAAACTTGCGCCGCGATGCAGGCTACCAAATACTCAGGCAGTCTCTCAGCATCTGAAAGCCTCTACTTTTTTAAGTTAAATTATCTTTCCTATGTTATAGAAGTCATCTATGAGAGTGAAATCTGAGAATTTTAAGCATCCAGTTTATTTTTCTTTTATGCTATTTACGTTTTGCAGCAGTACTCTATTTGGACAGGAGAAGTAACACTTTCTCTTTGTTTATAGTCAGTTTATTTTTTTCAGTTGGTTAATTTTCAGGGTTTTATGTAGTAACCCAGAACTGCAGGTTTTAAGATGCATTGTAAACTGGGTTTTAATTACTCTTTGCATATATGTCACAAAAGACTCATAGGAAATTTTTCATACCCAGGGGATATGTTGACTTTTGTCTTGCCAAAACTTAAAACTCAGACGAAATACAACCTAAAAAAGCTTGATTAGCCCATCTACTTGTAACTTGTTTTGCAGAACAGCCTTGAAATTACACACTGCTTCCATTCACTGTGATAGACACAACCACTTGGAGACATCCTGGATCAGAATTTTCCATGGTCTGATGCAGTCTTCCTCATCTGCATCTGATAGGGCTGCAGGGCTGAGCTGTAATGAAGGTGTCCCTAGTTCAGGTTTGTAAAAGGAGCAGGTAGTATGAAAGGGAGAAGAGGGAGCGGGTGTTCTCAGTGAACGCTGTAGCAAGAACCACCGTGCCGTTGGCTACCAGTGTTCCAGCTCTGCCACAGGCACCCTGCACCACAGGCAGTGTAACCTCTAGTTTGGCTTAGTTCTTCTGGAGCAGGCTCTGAGGCCTCGGGCCAAATCATGCTGTGACAAGCTCTGGAGAATGGAAGATGATGACACCAGCAGAGAGAAATGGTGGTGTATCCTCTCTTCTTCAGTTCCCGCAGGATTGAGCAGTGTGCACCTCCAGCCGGTACGTGCTGCAGATGGCAATTGAGAGAAGGGGCTGGCCATGCCCTTTAGCTGGCAGACTGTGTTCTCTTGGAGCTGCCGTGTGCCAGTCAGCGTGGGAGAAGATCTGGCTCCCTGTCATTCCCTGAGCTGATACATGGGAATCTTGCCCTCCTTCCTACCTGTTTTTCCTTCCCTCGACATCACGTGTGTGGGAGGGGGGAAACGAAGGGGGAGAACTTGAGGGTAATGTGAGAAGTGAGTGGAATTATCTGAAAGTATGAGGTATTCTCCAAGATTAATCCCTCCTGTCAGGAAGGGGGTGGACTTTTGGATCACAGCCTGAATTATACATGTATACTATTTTTATGTAGGGAGTAATTGAAATATGTAGCATAAAATTATGTTAGTGCAAGGTGGGAGAGCAGCCACCCATAAGCCATGAAATAGCCAGTGGAGGAGATCATGAGTGACAGCCTCTTACAGACAGCTAGAGAAAGAAGGGATGATTCCCAGCCCGCTGAACTTTTTTCTTCTGCGGTGTACAGCTCTCCTGCTCCTGGGCGTGTCAGCTCCATATTCTGAGTCTTCTGTCATCTGTTTATTCTGCTTCGGTCTTGATAGAGTTCAAGGGCTAGACCTTCAGCTATGTAAATATGGCTTTAATGCTCAATTTATAGAAGCCAAGCATCTGCAGAAGGCTCTCATTAGAAGCCATGGCTCTCTTCAGCAGAATGAGCTCTCCAAAGAGCTGAATAGAAGTACAGAACACAACACTCAGGAAAGTTGCAGGGATGAGATCTGCATAAAATTATCAATACCCATTTTATTGTTGTTGTTGGAATGGTAAATAGATGCCTCAAGCAAACATCCATCGCCTTCATTATTGAAACAAAGAATTTCAAGGAAAAAACACATTTTCTTATCTACAGTAGGACAAATATTGCAGAAAAGAAATTGGGGCTTTCAAGCATCTGTGCATTAAAATCTCAAACCTGCTTTGGCATTTATGGTCCTTTTTAATATTTTTTTTTTCCTATGGACATGTAAATCAATGAATCTGGGTGATTTACAAGCTCATTTGTGGAAAACAAAGGTTTTTCAAAGTGTTTGTATGAATTTGTGTTCGTGAACTTTACTGCCGGAATTCTTCAGCTAATGTTGCCTTTCAGCCTGTGATGTATAGACCACTAGTAGTCTGCAGAAACAAGCTATTTGTTCATGAGAGCATAATTAAACAAAGCAAACCTATTGTCAGTACACTTCATTCTATTGGGTTTTGTATTTTCCACTGAAAAGATCAAGAAGTTCTTTATGGTAATTTCTTCATCTGTTTATGCAAGGTGGGAAAGGAGACCTGTGATAAGATGCGTGTGTCCAGGTTACTGCTCCATTGCTGGTAGCAGTGGTATCAGCTGTACTGTAGATATTCCTCATGGTGAGGTAAAGTTGGGCACAAGAACAACTGAATCTGCAGGTTTCTACTTCTGCAGGTCCTGTTCTTGTCAGTACGGAGAAGGCCATTGATTTCCTCCTTTTTTTAAAAAAAAAAAAGCAAACAAAACCCCCAGAGATTTAAGTGAGAAATAGAAGTATCTTATATAACTTACTTGGCTGATCATATTGAACAGTCACTCAATGATCTTGCTAGCACAGGGTAGTCTGGAATATTTTTGTGCCATGAAGTGTCTGGACCATCTAGAATGACAAACAAGCTTGGAAAACTCAAAACTGATTCGCAGATAATTTGTGATCAGAATAAATGCCAAATTATTTCAAGCTTGTAGATCCTCGGTTGAGACAACCCCAGCCTATGTATCTGATCAGTAAAAAACAACAGGGTTTTATCTCTGCTGAGGCATCTGGCGTGGCCCCTCAGTTTTAATCCAGTGTCCAATGGCCTGCTCTGCTGTATTTTAGGAAGAAAGCCGCTTTCCTCATTGCAGCTGTATTTTATTAGCACATACTTGCCTGAATACTTAATATATTCTTCCTCCCTTTCCCAGTTTTACACTGGATCCCTTTCTTGAGTTTATCTGCTTAGCCATAATGGTCACATATACATATGCGTTCTTACTCATCATCCTCCCATGGCCCTTGCTTTACAAACACAGTTATGGGCATACACAGTAAAAGCACAGCAATGCCTTGTTCTTGACTACAGTCTCTCTCACAATCTAAATATTTAGTACTGTTTATGTCCTTTGGTCAGTTTTTGCTCTTCATTCCTTGTTGTTGGTAAAAGTCAGCTGTTGAGCTCTCCTTGTATTTATAATGACTTTTTGGTTCATTTCACTGTCAAGCTGTGGACTAACCTAGTGCTGCTGCTGCTTTTGAATTGCTGTCAGTGCCAGACCAACTTAAATGCAGACAAGTTTCTCTCCCCTCCCTCATGCCTTCTGTTTCCATCAAAATAGAAGACAAAAGAAATGGCCAGTTTTTGTTCACTGCTGTGGTTGAAGCAGTTCTGTGGAGGTATTCATTACTTAACGAACAGGTAAGGAGACAGGGTTTGCTCAGCATCTTGCAATCTGTCATTTAATGCAATTTGGACAGATGTACTTGAAGATTAAAAGTGAAGGTGGGAGCAGACAGCAGAGAAGAGCTGTTAAATGGCCAAATAAACCAACTGAATTTTAAGGAGTCTGGAAAGCTGTTCCAGACGAAGGGTGTGACGTGGAGAAAAATAGAGAAACAAGCCCAGAAGGAGAGAAGTACATTCGCAGAGATTTGGTGAGAAGGCCAAAGAACTGGAACTTCTTGCAGCAAGAGAGGAAAGGAGTGAAAGGATTTGAAGACAGAAGTAACTTGGATGAGGAGAGTGCTTTTGACGGGTGAATTTTGGCTAGTCTGGATTGCAGGATGGAGGTGACTTGTTCTCCTGCTCTGAATCAGTGGGTGTCAGAGAGATTTACAAACTCTGATAAAGCACCATTGCCTGCAGCAGTTCACTGCCATTTTATCTCTGCTCTGCCATGAAAAGAGCATTGAGAGTTTGTAGAGCTGTTCAGGATAGTCAAGGGAGGAGTGGGAAGCAGAAACCAGGTTCCTCAGGCTCTTTCTTATCCATCAGATCGCATGCAGCACCCTGTACACAAACACACCCGTAGGTGGCAGCAGCTGGCATAAAGCAGAAAGGTGAATTTTAGTGTCTGTATACAATTTTGAATTTTGTGGAGAAACAAGTGATTGGATGGTAAAGGGATTCTAATATAGTCCCTAAGTTTGTAAAAGGGCCTGGAGTTTGCAATGGATTTATGAAAACTTTCATTCAGAGGTAACCTGGAAAGGAGAAAAGGAAAAGAGCTTTCTTCTTTTCTTATTTTCTATGAGATACAAAGTCAATCTGACATATAACATTCTTTCTTCTGTCTTTGGGCTTGTCTTCATTTAAGAGTTTCACAACTTTAAAGTTACACAGTTGCAGCACTACAGTGGATGTATATGGACTTGGTTGTAGCACTGTGCAAAGATGCTGGTCAATAAAGATAGAACAGAATAGACTATTTCAGTTGGAAGGGACCTACAACGATCATCTAGTCCAACTGCCTGACCAATTCAGGGCTGACCAAAAGTTAAAGCATGTTATTAAGGGCATTGTCCAAATGCCTCTTAAACACTGACAGGTTTGGGGCATCGACCGCCTCTCTAGGAAGCCCATTCCAGTGTTTGACCGTCCTCTCGGTAAAGAAATGCTTCCTAATGTCCAGTCTGAACCTGCCCTGGCGCAGCTTTGAACCATTCCCACTTGTTCTTTCACTGGATACTAGGGAGAAGAGCTCAGCACCTCCCTCTCCACTTAACTCCTCAGAAAGCTGTAGAGAGCAATGAGGTTGCCGCTCAGCCTCCTTTTCTCCAAACTAGACAAACCCAGAGGCCTCAGCCACTCCTTGTAGGACATGCCTTCCAGCCCATATCTGGAAGAAGGTAAACCAGTTTAGAGTGTTGTACCTATGTCCAGTAGTTAGGATTTTGCTAGTATAAAGGTTCTGACATCTGGCAAACCTTACTGGCAATTAAAAACATTATCTGTGCCTTACACAACTTCTGCTGGAAGTTACTTCTCCAGCAGGAAGGGAAACAGAAAGGGAACGCCCACCTCTGCTGCAGCTACTCCAGTTCACCGTCCAACATCTTATTTGAAACTGCAGTTAGAGCTCATTTGCCTTTCAGGTGCTGGCCTGTGAACTGGAGCAGTTGTGGTGTGATGCACATGTAAGGAAGCTGGTGTGGCAGCAGTCTTCCTTAGCAGAGAGCTGGAGCCAGCATCATGCAGCAACCTTAGACATCATTGATTACAAGTCAGACCCAGGACATGACATCACCACGGGCCCAGCCTCACATGAGAAAGAAAAGTTTGTGTTGACCAAGCTTGCTTTAGAGATTCCAGGAATGTGAAAGCTTGGTTTCCCTGGTTCTTCTGAAGATTGGGAACTTTTTCATTAAGTGAAGGAGTTAATCCCTCTTCCTTTTCCCACTCTTCCCAGGGTTTTTGAGTGTTTATGTTAACTAGGAGCCCCAAAATGAAAATATTATAAGAGCTTGAGAAAAATCACATGCCATTCTACCTAGTTATTCACTTGTTGATTTCTGATGTTATAAGTTTCCTAGGTTTCATTGTGTGTAGAGTCAAGGAAAAAATAAGTAGATGGAACTCGAATATTTGATTTAAAATACTCTTTTCCACAGATTGTTTTCTCTGCATCTTACCACTTAGAAGCTGCTCTCAGCCTCCTTCCTCCAGCAATGTAATCCTTATTATAAAGGCAGTTCAAAGCTCAGTTTTTCCATTCCAAGGGAGTTACAAGCCAAACAATTTCTGTCTAACTACTTGACAGCCCCTCAAAAGGCCTAGTGATGCAATCCTGACTCTCACAATATTTGGTGTTTCCTTAGAACTCTGTTCCCTGAGGCTCTTGATTACATGAGAATCTCTGCTTTCAAGAAAAGAAAAAAATGTAACTCTCATGGCTTTGGAGCAGGATTTGAAGATAGGATCCTGTCTCAAAAAAAAAAGGAGGGGGGGAAAAAGAATAAATTACATTTTTTTTAAATCTCAGTTTTGGAGAACCTGATTCATGATTTTTCAGTACTGAAGGATGGCAATATTATACTGAGCTTTTAAATTAAAAAAGTAGATATATTGCTAACTAATTCACAACTCTGGCAGACTAGACAAAACCATGGACACTCATGTCTTTAAGCATATCATCATGAAATATCCGGACTAGTAGATATAAATGAGGTGGTTGATGAAAGCTGATTGGTAATACACTAACTTAAATTAAAAGTTCCAGTATAAGCAGGATATGCCCAGAGTGGATCGTGGTCAAATCTTGCTACAGGAAAGAGTGAATACAATCAATAGAGGAACTCTTGGAAACATAATTGTGTTCACTGCAGGGGTTCGACCTGTACTGCATTTCTAATTTCAGTAATAATGCTTACACAAGGAACTGTGCAGGGGACTAAGGCTGCCATCTTTGGGAATGTGAATTTAAACATATCACAGGTAATTATCCAGCATCTCACCAGCTCGTCATGTATCTAGGCTGAGCCCTCAGCTTGCCACAAACATTAATATCCACGCAAAACTTACAAATGCTCCGAGTTTGTGGATAATCATTTCATTTCAGTTATAACACAGGCAAGTTTGTAAAGAATGCAAACGCTAAATGGTCAAATTGCAAATTTGCAAATGACCATTGCAAATGGTCAATCTTGAGATTGTGTTGGAAAAAATTTCGATTGAACCAAATAAGAATGTTGTTTTAAAAGTGTTTGTACAGTTTCAGCTAAGTGTTATAAGTCCTTGAAGAACTGAGATTTTAATGGAGATTAATAAACTAAATTATAATGAGCCATTGTTACAAGTTTACTATGTTAAAAAGTTGACTCATTTTACAGAGTATGAATCACAATATTTATATTAAAATATTTTACCTGAAATAAAAGAAGCCCAATGATCACATTAGTATAACACTGTCCACTGAAACAGTTTTGCTGTTTTAAGTTTAAAATATGTATTTATTTGTATGCATATATCTATCACATATGCCAATATGGTGATGTGAGATCTTGGGTTTAAATGATTTCTTCCTTATGTAGGTAGAAAACCATTTGTTGTATCTGGTTTTTAAGTGCATTCATAAAAGAATGGAGCTTAGATTTCATAAATGGGCTTTGTTAATTTGCTATTTTTAAAATAATTACAAGACCTCTTCTGTTGCCATGACAATTTGATTTCCATAAACATGATTTTTTGTGTGTGTGAATAGCCAACACTGTATTTGCTATGCTGTGTTGGGGAAAGGAGCTGGCAACTTGACACCATAGAAATCACTATGCGGAGAGGCCCACATAGGCAGACCTCTTTCACTGACAGTGGTCAGGACTAGGTTCTTTATAGTAAGATAATATAAGCTCTTGGATCAAGGTTTATGTATTTCTATTCCCTGTAAATGAAAAGATTTTTTTTTCATGTCTTCTTGCGAACACTGTTTTGGAGTCAGGAAGCTTTAAGTTTCCTTTCCACTGAAAATTGGTTCCAAGAATCTGAAGACTAAATTCTAGCTAAAAGTACGGCTGGATCTCCTTGGGTGTACATACACAAAGCAGCTTAAGGACATACAACTCTCATTGCTCTGCAACCCACTCTGGAGTTTGTCCTAGTGCAAGGTGTTCACAAAGGATTTAGGACTGTGAGAAAGGACTGGTCACAGATTGAGACATTTGTGAGGTGTAGCCAGAAGAAAATCCCTTTCTAGCTGTGGGATCGGCATGGTTTCCCATACCTTCCTTCTGTCTTTGTGAAATGATTGCAACAAATCAGACCTGTTTCTGAACTCATTTGTACCAGACTGGTTATCGACTAATCCGTTGAAAGAGTAGGTACATTGGTTTTGATGTAGTTAGACAATTTAGTTAGTGCGGATTCTCTGGACTGGGCCATTAAATTATCTCTCTTGATCTATTTAATTGTGAAAGCATTGCCAAATCTTCCTGTCTGTATTGCAAAGATGATAATGTTTTTTGCTATATGTCTCTGTTCTATAGCTCTGCACCTGACAAACTGATCAATACCAGAGAAGGCTTAACAGGGGTTTTAGAAAACAAATACTACATTTTTTAAAAAAAAATATTTTAGACTCAGCATCACGAGATTTTTTTTTCCTCCTACTGAAATTTCATTGTGGCTACAGAGAGCTGGTGGGATGGTTCCTTGTCTCGTGTAAAAGAGAGAACAGAGCACAGGAACTACAATCATTGGCAATTGTGAGTACAAAAATGCTCTCGTTTTCTCTTTTAAAAGCCAGAAGGTAATTTTATACATTGACTTGCACCTGAGTGCTTATTTCACTCGGTCCTCTGCTCCTCCCACACATCCCACAAAAACAACATTGAAATGGATTCTCCTAGCACTCCTTTGAAGCTGACTCCCTGAGGTGATCTAACTTTCATCTTATTTACATTGGTCAGCTGTACAGGGTGACCTGATTTTTGTGCCTTGAGAGCTAGCCCCTTACATCATATACTGCCACAGAAGGCTACTGTTCTTTTACACCCACGCTGCAGAGCTGTAGATAGCTGCACAAGTGCAAGGCAGAGCTTGAACCAAGCCATGAGTGTGGACAGAAGAATGGGGAGGACTCTGTGTCCAGCCATCAGCCATTCTGTGTCACCAATCCATCTTGATCCAAATAACTCCTTACGCACAAGGGTGCCAACATGCAAATTCTCATTTCCATCAGAGTTAAGCTTCAGTATTCCCACTTTGGATGGTAGATTCAAGGCAACATAGTTAAAAGTAGGAACCGTCTCCTTGTGCTGTGTGCAGCTGATACTTAGAAGAAAGCTGTGGTGGAGCCAGGAATGGAATTTAGACCAAGCATTAGTTCCCGGGAACCACTCTTGCTCAGCAATTACACAGTGAATCCTTCTTTTACTGAAGCTGTGATGAATAAATGGTAACGGTCCACCCTTAGTATTATCGACACAAGAAATAAAATATTTTTCTTCTGCGTATTAGCTAAAATATGGTCTACATGGTGCAACTGAAAATCTGGCCTGTGTGTGTATGTTCTGCTCTCACATCTGTGCTCTCAATCCACTAGATGTTCTTTCAGTGCTCATTTACTCTCTGTGTGCCAGGGCAGAACTGGACAGACAGGATGTCCCCTTTCTAGTTGCTCCGTGGACTCCAGGTCACATTGTTTGGAGCAACAGACAGTCATTCGAACCAGTGCAAAACAGGTACAAAATGTTCCCATTTCAAGCTAAACCCACTTGTCAGAACAGAATCCACAACATGCAGAGCAATGTGGTGTTGAGCCTCTAGAACCAGTTTGCCTCGCCTCTGCTCACCATTTTTGCTTCTTGTAACATTGAGCGGGCCCCTTGAGGTTGCTCCTACAAGTAAGTATTACTCACTGTAAGGAAGAGTTGCAGAACTGAGCTCTTACATTGCACTTAAAACCAGATAAGATGCTTCCTAAGTTGCAGTAGTAAGTAGGACACCCGTTGAGAACCGTATTTCCCAAATTAGCCAGTGACCAAAGCTAAAAATCTGAGGCTGTTGCATCACAAAACTTATTCTGCTTTCTCCCTTACAAACGTGGTTTTGTTTTAAACATTTATGACACTTCATCATATACTAGTAAATGTTCTTTAGTATATTTTGTAAAAGGAATGATACCTAAATGACATAAGACCTTATTCTAGTGACTGTGATTTATATGACAAGTGCTGAGTAGGTAGTCGAGCAGGGTTTTACCGCATTATTATTTCAGTAGCACTGTGAAGTGCAGACTACACTCAAGTCCTGTTATGATACAGAAATCTGAAGGAAGACTTATGTCACACACTTAGACTGCTTGCAGTCTGAATGGAGAAATCAGAGGAAATAACCTGCTGAAGGTTGTCCAGGAAGGTGGTGGCAGAACTGGCAAGAGAATCTACATGGACTTCTTACAGTTCAGTGCCTCAAATCACGCAGCCATGCTTTAGTTGCCATTAATCCCTTCCAGGGAAACTGTGTATAAGGAACTACCTCCATCAGTCTTGGACTTTGTGTTCACCAGGAAGCAAGGTGTTGTCTGTGCCATGCATTAGTGAAAACACAATAAATAGGTAGGATGGACAAGGCAGTTCGTAGTTTGGATGTGCTGGTTACTTCCTCACATGATCCTGTGATCTGCTTTATGCCGGTGAAAGCTACAGTCTATCTTGTACACACAAGGGGGACTTCAGCATGTTTTAGTTAGTACATGGCAAAAAACCCAAAACCAAAACCCAAAGCCAAGCAAGCACAGACACCCCCTGGGGTTGCCATTTGAAAGAACACCGATTTGTACCGTGTTTTGTAGTTTAGTATTAACAGATATTTGCAGTAAGTAGGCTCCACTGTATTCCTTCTTGTTTACACCACAATTGTGTGCAAAATGGGACCTTACTGTGACCATAAAATGTACTATTTTAAAATATATTATTTATACAGCTGTGTAGGTGACCATGGCACTGTACAGACAATGGAGAAAGAATGGGTCCTATCCCAGAAGGTTTTGATAGAAATGTAACCCCAAGAGTCAGATCAGAGTTAAAAGAAATCTTAATAAAAACACACAATACAGTGTAATGAAAAGAAAAATATTTCCTTGAGTTGTATGTTTAAAGGCAGAGTTTTAAAGGCACAGTTGGGAGTTGTTTCTTAGCAACAGGGCTCATCTGAGCCATGCAAACACTGTCATGTTGGAAAAAGATACCCCCAAGAAGAAAGGCAATATGAAAGGAGCTAGAAACATCAAATTTAGATGTCTTCCTGCTGTTGCAGGAGCATTTCATCAGCATTGCAGAGCCTTCAGGCCAAGGTCACTTTGATAAACTGTAATGATCAGAACAAAGAACTTGTCTTTACTTCTTTTTTCCAACAGGGAAGAACGGCAAAAATAACATTTAAAAGTAACGTGCATTGGTATTACAGGGATGCTATAAACCATAGTTTAGGTCCTGTCTTCCGTCTGTGTGCATAATAACATGGCTGTATTCTACACTGAGGGAGGGCATAGGAGTCCTGCAGAATGAAGTACTTGCTCTGTTGTACCTCATAGTGTATCCAGTACTAGATGTTTGAGAGGAAGACCTGTAATGAACAGGGTTGAATGTAATAACCTGCCTGTAGCAAAAGCTCCTTCTAAAGGAGTTGATTAGCTACCTGATACACCAAAGCAGGAGATAATTTTTATTAGTATTATTTAGTCAACTTAACGGCAAATGTTCTTTTCATTGGATGTATTAGATGGGATTCATCTACCTGTGCATCTGAGTTGGTTGCTGCTATAATCTGTGGGGAGGAATTAGGCACTACCAGTGTGTGACTCATCTCTTCTTTAAAATAGGTTAAGTGAATCACACCCTCTGGGGGCCTCCGTCTCTTTTTTTTTTTTTTTTGACTGCAAAGGATAACTGGCTCAGACACCTCCCTTGCAGATATCTGAAGTTAGGTCAGATGAAAGCTACCTATTAACTGGTTTGCAAAATAAGGCATTTGCTTTAATAGTTTCAAAATACATCATGCATTGCCCACACATCTTTCTGGATCTTGTCTTGTCCTTACAAGAACTCATAAGTAGGTCTGACCTCTGTGCTGTTTCCTAATGCATATACATCTACCATGTCTCATATAATTTGTATATTTTTTAAGCTTAGACCTCCTATCTTTCTCATGAGTCCTCAACCTAAAAACCTTTAATTTCTGTAATTACTATCATTTCCCTTCCCCGTAGGTCTTTGCTAGCTCTTTTCCAAAGTGTATGTGTATTGGGTATTGGTGGCAAAGTTTTGGCAGCAGAGCCCTGCAGGGAAGGGGGGACACGTCTGTGGGAACAGCTGAAAGAGACATGCATGGAGAGCCCATGCTGGAACAGATACTCCTGACAAGAACCGCAACTTGTGGAGAGCCCATGCTTGAGCAGATTTGTCCCAAAGGACTGCAGCCCCTGGAACGATCAACACCAGAACAGGGGAAAAGCATCAGGAGGAAGGAATGGCAGAGAGGAACTGCTCTGAACTGATCATAACCCGCCCCCCGTTCCCCATCTGTCTTGCACTGCTCAGAGTGGGGTGGAGGTAGAGGAATCAGGAATGAAAGAGTAAAATTGAACCTGGGGGCAGGGGGAAAATAAGGGGAGGAGGTGGTGTTTTAATTTGTCTGTTTCTCACTATCCAAACCTGTTTTAATTAGCAATAAATTGATTTTGCCCAAGTCCAGTCTGTTTTGCCTTTGACTGTAATTGGTAAGTGATCTCGCTGTGTTTATCTTGACCCACAACCTTTTTCATGTTATTTTCTCCCTCTGTCCTGTGGAGGGGAGTGAGAGAGCGGCTGGGTGGGTGTCTGGCAGCCAGCCAAGGTCAGCTCACCACAGCTTGTCACTGATTTCTGTAATGCCATTATAACCTCTTCCATAACATCCCTCCTCTAGTACAGTCTAAAATCTTGTTAGCTTTGCTGACTGTGGAACACCTTGAGCACATGTTGTCGCTACACTGCTCATGGTGATATTTAGATCCCTTCCTTGACAGATGTGCTGGATGTTCACAGTGTTCTTTCCTTTATGCATTATCTATGGTATAGAAAGTATGAGAGAAGTCCTTGCATGCTCCATATCAGTAGCATTGAGAGCTGCTATATTTATTAATGAGGCTGACAGATTAACTCAGATATATCTTGGGAACTGGCAAGTGCCTCTCCTTGCTTCACCCCAGCCAACCAGGATGATGCCTGGCAGTAATCTCCAGTTGCGACGACTAATATAGAAAGGTTTCCCTTCTCACTCTTCTTCTGACTTCTGGGGCATTGACAACTCCATTAGAAACTTGACTGTGGCAGCTTAAGCAGTTGTGGCTGAAATAACAGTGTCTGTTCCATGCCCTAGCTGGAGATACACCACCTCACATCAAGAGATGGCAGATGAAAACATCTGTTAGTACCTCAGTGCAAAGCCATGGTTAAAATAAGATAACGTTAAGCTTAGGAAAGCTTTGGTAAGACTTTGCACAGAATCTGCTGTGGCACAGATGCATGTTCCCTTCTCTTGACTCTGATATGGGCTTATAACCTATACTAAAAAGAGATTAATTGCCTGGCAGCTGGTCCTCTTCAGCCTGTAAGTCCTCGTATAGTTGCACAGCATAAGCACTTGATAATAAGGTATTGGAGTAGTTCTGCTCTCCTCAAGTCATAAAAACCCCAGCACATATCATTAGCACTGCTTAAACAGGAAGAAATATTAACTATTTCCTATAGGAAATATTAATTATTTCCTAACACAGGAAAGAGACTTCAGACAAACATTCTTTAATACCCTGTAGTATCTTCATTTTCTGGTACATACTCATAATCCTAATCTCTATGTTTCACTTTCGTTATAGCCAAAAGCCTTGGAGGGCAGTGAGGCTAAACTAGGAAAGCCAGAATTTGATCAAGTAACCTGACAGCTCTTTCACTATGGCCTCAGGCATGATTTAGCCTGGAATTCCTTGATTTCAGTGGGAATTAGGTGCCTAAATGTTTACAAAAGTCCATGCTTCAGCTTCTCTGCCTTCCTTCTTTTGTTCTTCAACAGAAGGAAGAGAACGCTAGCATACATAATTACTCAGACATGCACTGGGGTATCATGAGTATTTATGACATGCTAAAATAAAGAGAACTAGATGAAGTGCTGCTGTTGGTCAGTATAGACATCAGGAGAGAAGTGACAGTACGTTCAAAACAATAAGTAGAAAAATATATGCAGAGTTATTTGCATATGTTAAAAAATATTGAAGGATTATAAATAGTTTGGGGCCAGACGTTTGAGAAGGATAAGAACTATGTTCATGTTCTCTCCCTGCTGAGCAGTTTGGCTCAGCTGTTAGTCTCCACTACCTGGAAAATAAAAAGCACTTTTCCAATAGACTTGTATTGCCTTAATCCCAGATCTAGAAATGTGATGTTTCACGTGGATCACATGCACAGTGCAGACTCTGCCTGTCTTGCATCACTTGCCATTCAGTTAGCAATTATGAGACTGAACTTTCCTACAGCACCAGACAGATTCTGCTTTGTACAGCCAGCCAACACGTCAGCAAATGCACCAGCACCTTCTCCTGATACTCCTTTCTTCCTTAAGGTATCCTGTGATTTAGGGACTTCCTAACCCACACGTAATTGCATCCCTGTATTGTAGTAGCCTTTGACTGACCTTTCTTCTACATGTATTTTGATCAGCATTAGTTCAACTAGTGAGGGGAGTTGATGACACCGTCTTACTCTGTCCAATCCTCTTCCCACTCTCATCCCACCCCAAATCTGGTCTTGCTTTCTGTCAGATGGGCAAAAAGAAGAGCTAGTTCCACGTGATCCATAGCTACTAGCACATACATTGGCTCGAAACATCCTGCTGCCAGCCATTTCATCTCTCAGGTGAGGCATGAAAGGTCTGGTGGGCTTTGTGCAAAGCTCATTCCAGTTTCCAAACATTCAGCCAAAAGACCAAACAATCCTGATGGCAGCTCATGTTTGCCTAGTTCCTTCGAAGAGCAGAGACTGGGGAGCTTAAGCAGTGATACTTGTTCCACCTCTGTAGACTGGTTTTGAGGTTCTTCCTGGAAAGGGTAAGGTGATCTGAGTGGTGGGCCCAAAATACTTGGGTCTTCCACAACAGCTGAGAAGAGTACAGAGCAAATTGCAAAGGCAAATGCAAAGATTTCTAGAGGGTCCTGGGCTGTCTCTAGTTTCTTGCAGGGGAATGCTGTAGGAACTGCCAGGGGAGCTCTGCAGCCTTGAGCTCACTCTGTGTTTAGTGATTCTTCACAAATCATGCATTTAGGCTAGTTTGCTCCACCCATGATTCTGATTTTGTTCAGCCCAGACACAAGCACCCAGTGCTTTTACCGTGTGCAGAAATTCCTCTTCTACATGAGGATTATTTTCTGGGTGAGTCTGCATGACCCTTAGGAACTTCTTAGGAAGGAGTTTGATCCTGTATTTGGTTTGCGTGGCAATGTTTTGGTGGCAGGGGGGCTACAGGGGTGGCTTCTGTGAGAAGCTGCTAGAAGCTTCCCCTCTGTCCAATAGAGCAAATACCAGCCAGCTCCAAGATGGACCCCACCACTGGCCAAGGCCAAACCAGTCAGCAACGATGGTAGCACCTCTGTGATAACATATTTAAGAAGGAGAAAAAGTTACTGCCCAACAGCAATGGTAGCCAGAGAGAGGAGTGAGAATATGTGAGAGAAACAACTCTGCAGACACCAAGGTCAGTGAAGAAGGAGGGGAGGAGGTGCTCCAGGCGCCAGAGCAGAGATTCCCCTGCAGCCCCTGGTGAAGACCATGGTGAGGCAGGATGTGCCCCTGCAGCCCATGGAGGTCCATGGTGGAGCAGATATCCACCTGCAGCCCATGGAGGTCCATGGTGGAGCAGATATCCACCTGCAGCCCATGGAGGACCCCACATCAGAGCAGGTGGATGCCTGAAGGAGGCTGTGACCCCGTGGGAAGCCCGCGCTGGAGCAGGCTCCTGACAGGACCTGTGGACCCATGGAGAGAGGTTGGAGCAGGCTTGCTGGCAGGACTTGTGACCCCGTGGGGGACCCACGCTGGAGCAGTCTGTTCCTGAAGGACTGCACCCCCTGGAAGGGACCCACGCTGGAGCAGTTTGTGAAGAACTATAGCCCATGGGAAGGGCCCACATTGGAAAAGTCCGTGGAGGACTGTCTCCTCTGGGAGGGACCCCACACTGGAGCAGGGGAAGAGTGTGAGGAGTCCTCCCCCTGAGGAGGAAGGGGGAGCAGCAGAACTGACCACAACCCCCATTTCCCGTCCCCCTGCGCTGCTGGGGTGGAGGAGGTGGAGAAATGGGGAGTGAAGTTGAGGCCAGGAAGAAGGGAGGGGTGTGGGGAAGGTGTTTTAAGATTTGGTTTTATTTCTCATAACCCTACTCCGATTTGATTGGCAGTAAACTAAATTATTTTCCCCAAGTTGAGTATGTTTTGCCTGTGACAGTAATTGGTAAGTGATCTCTCCCTGTCCTTATCTTGACCCACAAGCTTTTCATTATGTTTTCTCTCCCCTGTGCAGCTGAGGAGGGGAGTGATAGAGCAGCTTTGGTGGGCACCTGGCATACAGCCAGGGTCAACCCACCACAGATCCATGGACCTTGAACCTAAACTTCCCTTCTTTCCTGCTGTCCTGTGTGCCAACTTGCTATTGCCTTTCCCTGCAAGGAGCTGCCACAGGACAGCAGTTCCATTTGTAGAGCACAGTGTAATCATTACAGACCTGAGATCCTACAGTGGCCCCTTCTGCTTAGATTATTGCACTGTCCTAATCGCCCTAGTATCCGAGAGAGAGACAGGGTTTGCTGTGGATGGCTCTGATGTCCCAGAGCGTTGGTGGTCCTGTTCCGATCTGTCTCCAAGGAAAGTTTAATAAGATGCAGCTGCTTTGTGATGTGGTCCTAATGCATTGACGCTTTTGGATTTTGCGTGGAACAGACATTTTTCTCTAGAAAATACTAATTGTAAAATTTAAGGTAATTTTTCGTGACTGCATCTGGTTAAACAAGTGTTCCTTTGAATGACAATAACAGGCTTCTGCTATCAGATTGTTCTGCGTAGCACAGTAAGCTAAAAATACATGCTTATTTTTTTTTCATTGCAGGCACAATAAAAGATGGCAGAATAGCTCTAATGTGTCAGATTGTTGCTTTTGTACAATACTGTACTAGAAATTTTGTAAAATGTGAGGGAAGGAAAAATGCTACGTTTTTCTAATCACTAAAATGAAAGAAAAATGAATTATTTTAGCTAGAAATGTGGGGTTGTTTAATGCATAAATGTAGGAAGCTATAATGACTGTAGAAATGCACTTCAGGCACCTGTAGGGATTCGTATAGAAGAGTAAGGAATTCCTAAGCAGGAGGAGAACATTGTGGTATATAGGAATATAGCAATGGTCCACTCTTTCAGAGAGCCCACACTTTAAGGGGGAAGCATGGACTCACCACAGTTTGTGTTAGTGAACAGCTGTCTTTCTGCCACTACTTACTGACTTTGGGCAGGAGAAAGTATGGCTTTCTGTCATTTTGGTGGTTAGAACTGCAGATATCTACAGGTGTAAGAAAAGTACCTGACCTATTAATCAGTCTTAAAAAAAAATAAAATAATCACACAACAGTGATTTAACTAATTTAGCCTTTGTAAATTCCTAATGTGGATGGGAACATTTGTTAACTACAGAAATAAATTGTTGCAACAAGTTACCTTGTGTCACACAGGAACTACAACAGATCGCTAATTCAAGGGTAGGGGTTTTGTATTGCAGGGTGTGTATAAATGATAACAGCAACAGATGTTCATCAGCTCCAAACGTAAAGTCTTAGAGTAGAAAGCATATGATATGGTGTGTGAAGGAGAACTGTGGCTGGAGAGTAGGCTATAGTGATTGAAGTGAATGTAAGAAAAGAAAAACATTGAACTTGTTGATGTGAGAGAGAAAAAGGAATAGCATTTTGGGTGACCTGAACGCATGGGAAAAGGAGAGGGAGGAATTAAATATGTAATTCTCCTCCTTTTCTCTTCACTTGCAAGCCTGATTGATGGGAAGGTGGTTGGTGGTGTCATCAGTGAGAAACATTTACCACACAGGGAAATGGAGTTTGACTTTGCCATCGTCAAGTTAAGACAAGAGGACGTTCAAGCAGAGATACTAGAAAGACTGGGCAGGATGTGGGAGAAGTGTCCTAAAGAGATGCAGGAGTTTGAGTCACTGGCATAGAGATAGAGATGGCACATGAAGGCTCATGTGTGGATGAAGTTTAAAGGCATGGCATGGAGGGAACAGAAAACAGGGGGAAGGGAATTGCAGAGGCTCAGTCTGTGCCTCTGTGAAATAGCAAGAGAAAGATGGTAATGTAGAGAAGACATGGTAGGAGAAAGGCAGATGGTAAGATGTCAAAGAGCAGAGAGCCCCTAATGTACTCCAGAGCTAGGAACCAGAAATGCTGCAGATGGAGGAGAGGTCCTGACACTCACCCAGACTCTTTGCAGACCTTAGTGAGAATGCTTTCAGCACAGGGGACGGAAGCCTCATTTGTAAAAAGAGGAAAAAATTGAGGTAACGTTGCAACATTTACAAGGCAAAGGGAGGGAGGAAGGTGGTTAGGGTAGCTGGAGACACAAGTGGAGCTGCACGACTGACAACTCTGTTGAGGTAGGAGACTTACAAGAGGCCTTTTTCTGTAGTGGCGTAAAGTGTAGTTCCCACCTTAGTTTCAGCTGTGCAATCGCATAAACTGAATTCACATCGTAGTGTGAATGCTGATACAGTGAATCCAGGCCAGAAAGGAGCTTCAACCACGATCAACTATTAGAAGCTGCAGGGTTACAGGAGCTGGATAACTGGTCTCCCAGCTGTACAGCTTCTGGGCACAAGGTGAGCCTGGAGAGCCTGCCAGGATCACCAAGCACCATGGTCCTGCTCAGCTAGGGAGCAAGGAGAGCAACACCAGCTGCTGTACAGAGCACAGCCTGCTCCTCGTACAGCACAACAGACTTGCTAAAAAGTTAGGAAAATGCATGTATACATACAGGATCAATTTTCAACAATTTCTAATGCTGCTCAAATTTTGTGGATGCATGTTTATGTTAGCCCTGCTCAAGTTCACGTTTGGATTTGATTCATCAGCCTCACACAGAGCAGCAGGCATATAATGTTTGCCATGGCCTGTTACTGTTATTTAAAAGAACTTTCTTTCTGCTGTTTGCACTTCTGAATTGCTGCCAAGATCAGGTTAGACCTGATGAGCCAAATTAATCCCCAGTGTAACTCTGTGGCAGTCAATGGATTTATGTCAGAGATTAATCTGGGCCCAATATAGATGTATTTTTTGGCAGTAGGAAAAGAATGCCAACATAGGAATGAATAAAGGTTAGATGGATGGTCCCTCAGCTGAGCCTGCCCTTTCAAGAACTGTTTTCCCTCTACAGCCACCCCTTCTTTCCAAGGAGATGCATTCCTCTGCTTTCCCTGCTGCTTGCTCTGGAGTCCTGAACTGGGGGAGCCATGCAAGGTGCAAATGGCAGTCCTTGGTGGGTTGGAGGTTATGGAGCTTTTTGAGCTGCTCCAGAGACCCACAGGCTCAAGAGAGAGACAGTACATAACACCAGTACCCAAGAAGGTATGGCATGAGTAGCTTTGGGGATATTCAAGAACTGCAGTATGAGATCTTTGGGACAGGGACAATCTTCTGGGGTTCATACGTTGCCTACCACAAGGAGATCCTGGCCCTGGCTGGCGCACAAGTAGCAAATGTGAATTTCCTTTCCTCTGCAGGACTGGTACCCCCCAAAACACAGCCCTGTTTAGAAAACACCATGGAAAACTGGGTAAGAACTGACTGAGGTGAATTCCAGTTTGTCAAACTGGAGGACATACAGAAGCAGAGAAACAACATCTTTGTGAAGATGTTGTGAAGTCTTGTGTTGCAACATCAGTGCTGGGTGTCAGGGTTGGTCCCCTGCCCCCAGTCTGATGGCTACTCAGTAAGGCAGGAAAGGACATTTAAAAGTCTGAATCTCATCTCAGCTGCACCCTTTAACATTTAGGTAAGTGCTTCCAGCAGTCTTGCATAGGAGAGTTGAACCATTTTACTGGTGTCCCTAACCTTCTTGTAACCTATTCAACCTATGAGAATGATAAAAAAAAAGAATGACAGGCAGGATGAAACTATGATAATTTCCAGTTTCTCTTTGTATAACACTTTCCCTGGTACATCTGACTCCATATAAATCTCTAACCTCTGAAGAATGGTGTCCTTGAATCATTGTATAACAGAGGTATTACTTTTCATATTTCACTCAGAATAATTGTGTGCTATATTGTCATGTTGGGAGTTCAGTTCTTTGTGATATCTACAAACAAATGCGTATGCATTTTTATCTAATGCTGACCAGTAGCTAGGTGGCAGATACTGGAAATTATTTGGTAAAGGGAAAATCTGTCCTGTAATGGACGTAAGTGTAAATTGGATTCTATTTCCTGCAAATTGGGAATGCAAGAACTCCTAGAGGTGGTGGCGTGCAGGGGGCATTCAGATGAGAAGACCACATGTAAAATCCCACAAGCACACACACAGCTGTGCAGAGGCCCAGGCCTTGCTGGACGTGTCTTGGCTGGCCGAGAGGCATTAACTGTGGATAACCCGGCTCCTAAGCAGGACCTAGTATTCACCTATGTTTGACCTGCTCAACTAAGCTGTGGTGTTTCCTTTAGCTTTGCTTTCGGACAAAAAGAGGACTAGACCCTGCAGAAATGATGATTTTATCCAAGTCAATATTGCTTTTACTTTTAAAGAAAGACCACGCTTCTACACAAAGCACTATTTCCCCTTAGAACAAAGGCATCTCCCCTCAGAGGCTGGCTGAGGTGTTTGATGGGGGCGTGCATGCACTCAGAGGGACAATGTCAAAGGGGGGTGGTCTGTTGGCTTGAAGTTCACCTGTTTTGGCATGAGCAGCAACTCACAAGCATACTTTCTGCTCGGTTGCTACGAGAGTAATTGCACCTGATGGTTAAGAACCAGAACAGCTCTTCAAAAATAAATTGAAAAATTACAAAATGCTCTGTGTTCAAGAGCTGTTAGTTGTGTAACAGTAAGAGGACATGGCTCTGGGAAAAGAAACTGATAGATCAGCTAAGCCTTGCATAGAGTAGGTAAAGTTACTGAGATATTATAAAACAGCTGAGGTTGGAAGAGACTTTTGGAGGTCATCTAGTCCTTCGTCCAAGCGGGTTAAACTAGAGCAGGTTGCTCAAGTCATTGTCCAGAATATCACGGATACCTGCTGATGCAGATACAGTGCAGTAGCATCCATAATATCCAATTTTCTCCACCCTAGTAAGAAATCTTCCTTTTAGAAAACTATGCTAGCTGAATTCATTTGCCTTGGCTGGTGCTCATATTCACAGAATCTGTAAAGCCATGGGTCACTCCAGCCTGCTCTATTTATGGAGCCTGCACTGGGGTGATGTCAGGCATAAGGTACCACAGCTCATTTCTCCGCTGCCAACAAAGACTTGCTTTTATTGGTCTGCCTGGGACCTTTCCATGGGGAGCTGAAAAGGCTCTGGAAGACTCCAGATCCTCTCCCCATCTTCCCTGTAGGAGAAAGACTGTAGACAGCAGGTCACTCAGGCTGTGCACTTCACCTCTACAATTGCAGCACCTGCCCTCCTCACCAAAGAGAGTGTGGGTTGGCTGCAGCCCAGCTCTGTGTGCATCCTTATCCTACTCATCCCACACCACTCTTCTACAGAATTGGTTGTGTTTGAATCTGCTTTCATCTAAGAAAGAATAGTGCTTTTGTGAAAACTGTCCTATAAAAGCAAGACCTGGTCATTATTTGACTTACGGTAGTACTGAACAGAACAGTGATACAGCCCCATGTGTTCAGTGCATGGTAATTTCCTGGGAAAAGGACTATCCAAATAGAAAAGACACTTGAAAGTAGTGGTGTTAACATCTTAATTAAGTTACTCCAGCCCTACAAGAATAAAGCTACAGGTTCAGAATTATTTAGCAAGCGGCAGTAAAGCCAGGACTGAATTCTGGTCTCCCAAACCATATTCCAGACTCCTGGGTGCAACACCACACCTCCAGGCAACAGAGTGTAACTCTACCACGTCCCCTTTAAGTCTCTGCTTTGGCTCATAAAATGCATGCACTGAGTTTCCTGGATGATAAAAGGTCTTTTTGTTAGTCTCCTGCACGCTTATCACTGCAGATCTCTGAACATTTATGTCACAGTTTTGTTTTACATTCCTATACTACTTAAAAGATAGCTTGTACTTTGGGGTGATTTTGGAGGCTGGCGCACTTTATTACACTTCTGTTTCAGCTGTCTTGGTCTGTAGCAAAGACTCTAATTGCTCTGCATCCCCATCGAACTTTCTAATAAGATTAATTCTGTCTTATGTCTTGGCAGTCCCTAATTAACATAATTTGTCTTCAGAGTTAAGGACTCTAGGGTATCGCAGCAAGCTCAGATTCACCGCTCAGTGAATCTCAGAAGTAGTTAATCTATCCTTCCACGAGCAGAGCAAATGCAGTTAGGTAGCTTCAAAGGGCTAAATTAGTTGCAAGGCAGTGATCAGAAAGACAGACAAGGAGGCAACACAGCTGCAGACCTCAACTTGAACCGTGGCTGCTTGGCCGAGTACAGACAGACAGAGCGGCCGAGAGACACCCTTACGCTGCCCTTAGCCTGCTGCTTTCCTTCTGCTGAATTAGTGCCCCGAGGTGGGCAGTAAGGGCATTTAATTAACCTGTGGGAGGGCAGAGGCAGGAAAACAAGTAAGTATTTGATCTGGCTTCACCCAGTAAAACACCGAGTGCCCTTCTGAGCCCTTACACTAGTCTGGAAGTTGAGACTGGAGGGTCATGCCCACCCGCCTCCCACTCTATGCCTGACAAGAAAGAGCTTTCCCTGGTACAGACAATTAAGAATAAACTTCAGTTCATCACTGTATAATTGGCTAGAGCCTTTGTGAAAACTCTTGACAATCCATGGCCTGTTCCTCATTATTTTTCCACTGTTACACAGCTTTTATTTCCAGGGGCCTTTAGAAGCTGGAGGTACCAGAAAGCCAAAAAGCTTTCCTTACAAGGTTTCATGGCCACTCTGAAATAAGGAGTCTCTCTGGAGGTTCAGCTCTTGAAGCTTCCAGGTTTGTAAAGTTTGGATGAAAAGCCACATCCAAATTATTTCAATATCAATAACATGAAATGGAACGGCTCAAAGTTTGTTTCTGGATGTACATCAAGAAAACAGAAAAATTGATTTCTGGAGGTGCTTGAGAATTGTGAAGATCGGAGTCTTAAAAATAAGAGATATTTTAGTGGAAGGTTGTTTCTGTCTCCTTGGTTCCTCTATCACTTGGATCCCGAGCTCCTGCAGCGGGTGGGTGCAGAGCAGCCTGGGACTAGGAGAGCCATGGCAAAGCACCCAAGCTGGTGTTCCTGGGGAGCTGGTGGGAGGCAAGGGGAACATGAGGTGGAATAAGCACCTGGTTTAATAGTAGACAGCATGAATACAGAAAGTTCTGCATGGCAGGAGACAGCAGAGAGAAAGGAGTAAGCAGAGCTGTTTCCATGAAACAGAGCTTTTAAGTTGCTGATAAAATTACAGAGCAGCAGGAACGTGTCCACTTAGGGCAGATGAGCTTATAGCAAAGTGCCCTGTGCTGTAAACAGCAGTCATGCCTTTTGTTCTCCCTTACGTTTGTTGTTATAATTGGAAGCTAATTACATTATTTCTCTCAATGCTGGCATACTTAATAAGGATGCAAATGAATTAAAATTCTCTCCTCATTCCATTAGCAAAGCAAAAAGTAAGCATCGAGCAGAAGCAAGGCTGCAGCATCTCAGTTCTTTTCATAGCAGCAGAACAAGGGACATGTCATTTAGCCTCCCTGGCTTTGTTCCCTGTCTGTAATGTGCAGACAGCCTGTGGTCTGCTTCGTAGCAAACATCTACCTTACAAACTGCAGAGCACTACCAGGGACCTGTATTAGCTTTAACCAAGCCAGTCTAGCTGTGAGAAAGCAGCAAGCCAGATTAGTCTACGTGGAGCTCAGGCTGCTAGGCTGCTCACTGTGCCCAAAGGATGACTTCTTTACCTCCAGCAGAGCATCTCTCTGTACCACCGCAGGCAGCAGCACAGGTGTAGTGAATGGCTATGGTATGGCTTGGACAGGCAGGGATTCTCAAGTGACCCAAACAGGAGCCAGAACAGGTTGGGAAGGAAGATGGCTGTTAGCGAGGTACTACTGTTACATCAAGAAGAAGTTGGGAGTAAGCAACAGATTGGTGTCACGTTCAGAGAGTTGACCTGCGTGTCAGTTCAAGCGTGGCAAAGAATTTCTCCTTGAGGCATGGTATCTTGGAAATACGGCAAAAGATGATACTTCTAGTGTAGATGGGCTTATCTTAAGCAATTAATTTTCTGTGACTGCAAGCATTGTTTGGTACACCCTTCCCCTTTCCTGTATTTAGGTTTCTGTGTAGCAATCCCCTCCCCCCTTTACTTTTGGGAAATTACAAATTTTCCTCCGTGGTTCATACTATTATAAAGCTTGATAAGGAATGTCAGTGGCAGTTCTGGGACTGCATCTTTTATATAAAAGGGGAAAAAAAAAAATAGTTTGGGAGTCAGGCAGGTACGACTTGCAAAAATAATTCAGCAGCCGCAAGTCCTGGCAGAAGTCTGAGGTCTGCTCCACCACTGTGGGCCTCACATCACTGTTCAGCAGAAGTTCTCCAATCTCAAATCCTTCATGCACACCCTTAATTCTAAGCATCAAGTCAACAGAATTAAACCGTAGGGCTGGATTGGAAAACTTCACCCAAGGATTGTGGAATGTCTGGCAGTGGAACAAGCTGTACTGCAATCTCACTATTTATGGGTGGCTGCTCTTAAGTGTTCAAAACGTTGCAGTGCTGCAGAGTAAAAATAATGCCGATGGCTCCGTGTATAATTAAAGCTTTAGTAAGTCATTTCACCTTCATGCAGCCCCCCCATGTAATTTAAGATTTCACTGTGTATTTTTAGCCTTGGAAGTCTGTGAAAGTTTGTTGTAGTCAAGTTTTGAAGTTCATGTTAAAAAACTCTGCTTTTTCAGAAGAGTTAACTTTTTCTAAAGCATTAAATATGAGAAAAATCTCATTTTTGATGCAAAGGCAATGCTGTCTTACTTGCACGTGGGCCGTCTTCTGTGGATGCTACATAAACACTGTCAAGTCTGTTCTGACCACATGACACAAACTTACTAATAAGAAACAGATGCAGAGCAGTAGCTCAGTGCTGCAGCTACAGCAATGAAGCCATTGTAATCAATCATGGGCATATAATGCTTTGGGACGTGCTGGACATTTTTCATGTATGTAGGGAAACCAAAAAGTTAATCCTATATACAGCCCGCCTTCTGCAGACTTCGGAGTTGGAACAAATCCTGTGGAGACAAGAATTGCAAGCACCAGCTCTCACTTGTCAACTGACTGTATATTTTTGTCCCAAGTGAGGCCAAAACGGCCTGACAGAGTCAGAATTCACTTTGAACGTCCTGCCAGTATGGAAGGGGAAAATGAAAGCAACATGCTGGCAGAAGCTAAACAAAGCATTTTTAATAGCAGGCCATGGAGGAAAATTCATGAGCTACTCTCCATGGCAACATCTAGGTTCTGTCACGTTTGCTGCCTCCACTCTCTCCTCCTTCCCTTTCTCTTCTCCCTCTCCAACCCTTTGGTTCCCACTGTTCTTGCCTGGCTCCTGCCCACACCGCTGTCCATGAGACCTGGCATTTGCAGGCGAGTGCTTTGCCACCGGGTGTCTGCACATCATTGATGTTCCCCCCTTGCAGCAGCGCTTGTTACGCCTGGCCTGTGCACATGGGATTCAGATTTTCGATTCCAAGAGGTGCTGCCTGGGACCAAGCAAGCCTCCTGTTTTCTAAGCCGTCCGCTGCTCCTGCTCTTCTTCCCCCTCAAATTGTTAAAGCTACCTATCTGCCCTAGCCTGTATTTGGCTGTATTTGGCAGGGGTAGGCTTTAGTCTGTATGGATACCGGAAAGGGGAAGAAAGCTTGCCAATGGATGTTTAATTAAACTTTAGCCTAAAACCCAAGCTTTTAAGATGTTGGTCTAAAACACCGTTATTTCTAGAAGAAAACCAGGTAATTGCACTGAGTCCTGACTTACTTCCATGGCTGAAATGAACTACAAGGGGAAGGATGTAGGGGATGCCACTGACATTCAGGTTGCATGTTCTCTTGGGTGGGACACCTAAACCTCCCTGATGCTGCAGCATTGTGTTGCAGTCTTGCCATCTCTATGTTCTTTATATTTCAAGAGAAACAAGTCCAGCACCCACTAACGGTGAAGAATTGCTGTGTAAATGACAGCCTCTGTGCCCTGGACTAAGCACTGGCCCCAGCCCATAGCAGCAGCATGAATTCTTTAGTGCTCCCAAGCTGCTCGGCGCGAGGAGGCCACAGACACTTTAGCTGGACGCTCTGCTCCAGGAGTGCAGCTGTACTTGTGTGCACCTATTTTCAGAGGGGGCTGAATGGCAAGTGGGGTGGTGTCTTCCGTTGCTTGCTTTGAGTGCCTCCGAGGACACTGGGTGGGAATATGCCTCCTGACAAAGGAGCACATCAGGCCACGAAGCCGGGCCCAGGCACTTGAGAACGGTTAGCTTCCTCAGGAGGACACCCTCCAGCCTCTGCACCTCCGCTTTTGCTGCGAACAAGAGATTCGCTGCATGCCCCCTGCCCGCAATCACAGCTCTCTGAGGAGGCCATGGGAAGAAGAGGCATGGTGGAGACCCTGACAAGAGTGCTGCACTTGCAAACTGCAAGAGCCATGGTAGCTCACACACAGGTACATCACGTGCTCTTCTGGACCAGCCTTTTCTGTTCAGAGAGCTGCAGTGAGCTTGGAAAGAAAGCACTCATCTCAGAGGGTTTAGGTGATACACTTGTGCTGGCAGGTTCTCTCTGATGCAGCCTAAGCCCTACTGAGTTCCAGTGAGGGGGAAACTGGGGACACTGGTGAGGACTCACGCTGGCCAAAACACTTCCAGAGGGTTTTACCTTGTGTCTGTTTTCTCAAAGACACAAACAATTTGCCGCCTTAGGAAGCTTCAGCAGATAGTCAGCCTGAGTGTTAATGCTTTGCAATTTTGTTTTATTGTTTAGCCCAGCCCTACCTATGTAAGCAGAGTCGGCATCAGCAGATGCTGCTATAGCCCTTTCTTGGGCAAGTTTTAGTAGTTCTCTTTCCCTCATCACAATCCAAAGGACTACAGTTTAGCATATGGATTGATGCCAAGGATGAAAGGCCTGCACAACCGAAACAACTCCTTACAGTTCAAACTAGAGTATAAGAACACTTAGGACCCAAGGATGTCTTAGCCAATAGATACCCCATTCACTGTAATACCAAGGAAACAAGTGCAATCTTTATTACCCTTCTCACACAATTTTTCTGACTCATGCAAGCAAGAACCAGCACGCCTCATGAATTTTCAGCACATCCACAACATCTGCCTCATGCCTGCCAACACTGTTTAATGACAGCTAATAATCATTTTACTTAAAAAATTCAAAGGCACATCAGACATGTCCCCACACAGAGCACTCCCCTGACACAATACAGCTATACAGGTACATCTCATCTCCACAAAACACACACTCATTAACTACATCTCCCACCGTTGATCCAACAGCCTTCCTTGCTCCCACAGACACCTCAAATTTCATGCCCCTCTCCCTCCTACCTTTGCCTGCAGCTGTGCTCCAGCATCATGACACAATCCCATTTTTCCCTCTGGGAGCAGGAAAGGGCACACCATCCCACTAACCTTATTTACTCCCAGCGCTGTAGTGGAGCATCTTAAATGACCTCCAGGCTTGTGGGAAGAGGACAGGGTGTTTCCCAGTCCCTCCCTGGCTCCAGGCTTTTGTAGGGTAGGGACCATGACCAGCAGCAGCTGCTCCATATACTGCCCCTAACTGCAGTAATTTGGGTTTCTGGTGTTCCTCCACCTGTAACAGGGAAGCTCATCAGATGTGATTTCCTTGAAGCAGAGATGCTTTTTGTTGTGAAGTTTCAGATATTTGGTAGTCAGTGGGAAGCCCCCTAACAAGTTGTCTGCGTGCTCAGGCTACTTACACTGTGGCCATCGGTGTCTCGTCTTGCTCTGGTTTGCAGCCTGGCTCCAACCAGGCTCCCACTTCTGATATTTCTGGGAAGGTGCCATCAGAGGTTTGCTCAAATCCAGGTCCTCTATATGAAACATGCCAAGCTCCATGTCTGGCTGAAGCTCCTGCAGAAGCGCCCAGGATAGGCTCTCTTGCAAAAACAGGAGAGAAAAACTTCTCTCATGGGGCTTAAGATATTCCATAACACAGTCACTGCTGCACTCAGCATGGAGAAGACTGTACTCAGGACAGGCCATGGGCTTGACCTCATCTCTTCCTCCACCCCGGAGCAGTGACCCAAACAGTAGTAAACCAGGAGAGCTCTCTCCAGGGTGTGAGTTTTCCCTCTAAGAGAAAAAACCCAAACTATTCCTCTCATACTATTTCGGTGTACTCTGCGAGGCCAGGAACCAGCAGGTGATGCTCTTGGGAAGGCCATGGCTGCCAGGGTACCAGCTTACACTGGAGACAGGACTTTATCCTGCATGACAATGGACCAGAGAGGAGAGAAAAGGCAAAAACCTCTCCTTTGTCTCTCCCTTTACGGTGTTGTTCTACAGATAACACATCCCCTTAGCATTCGACGGGTTAAACTGTTGAAAACAAAAAGCCTTCCATATTTACTGGTGTAATCTAAAAATACCCCAATTCTGCTGACAGCAAAAGCAAACACAGGCTCCCAGAGGCTTTCTTCCCTTGCTGAAAACAGTGTGCAGTGCCCCGGCTGGCTGACACTGCCCCAAGCGAGACGAGATGAGCTGAAAGAGCGAGCTCGGCTTCCCATCCCCTCCCAGCCTCCCTGCGCATGGTGCCTTCACCCTCTGCCCCACAGCTGCTCCCGAAGGGGAAACCTCCGCTCCCGCCCGTCCCTCTGCCCAGCCCCTGGGACGCGCTGGCTCCGGGTGCCAGCTGGGCTGGATGGCTCGGCCAGGGGATTGCAATGGGCCCTGGTGTCCCGTGAGGCTGAATGAACAGACTCATTAGGTAGCGTAGGACATCTTCTCTCCACCGCCTCCCCTCCGTCCCTGAAGAGGCTTTATTAATTCACAATTTAGAATAATCCCAGATTTTACTGCATTTTGGGTATTTTTCATTGGGCAGATATAGGAAATGCTTGCTATAATTTGCTTATCTTATGTTGGCATAGCTGTAGGGGCTTTTAGTTTACATCTGCTTGCAAAGTTAGCAGTTTGTGTTTGCTGGTTACACTCACAGCCTGAAGCCTTTTTGGACAGCTGTTTTATTTGGCCAACATCATCCCAGCTGCAGTTTGTGTACCAAGCTTATGATTGCTAGGCTGTAGGTACTCAAGCGTCTGAATGCTTGGTCAGGAAGGGAAATGGTTCGGTGCCCCAGCTCTGACGTAGCCAGGCGGTATCAGCAGATACAGCTTGCTTGCCTTCCTCCTCCTCCTCCTCCTCTCTGCTTCCAGATGCAAACACTTCCATATTCGGCAATGTGTAACTACGATGGCTTCTTAAGGGGAAAACATCTACCTTGGCAAATGCATTTAAGACTCTTTCTTCTGCTTCCCATTTTAAAGCATATGTGGACTAGAGGAAAAATACTTCCATTTTATGTCTGCTGGCATGTCTCAAATCTTGTATTTAAAAATGCCAACAGCGTCCCAAAGGTTAGCTAATCATAATTAATAAAGAAAATGCACTGGCATTGGAAAATGAATTGGCTCCCATGAGTAGGCAAGTGGCCCGAAGGGGTAATCAGAAGCCAAGGTTCATGAGATTTTAAGCCTAGTTTCTGTATCAATTCCCTGTCCAGAGAGGGACGCTTAACTGCTTTGTCTGCTTTATTCCCTTCTGAATGGGACTAGACATTAGCTTAGTCACTGTGGTGTTTAGGGGATTAATTAGCTAATTCAGCACCTCACTCTAATGATGTAAAAATCTTAAAAGCTTCACTGGAAGGATTTGAAGCGGTAGCTTAAGAATTATTGCTCATTTATGACCTTTTTTGTAAGACATCTTGGAAGAGTTAAAGGTAAGGCGAGAGGGGAAGATTTTAATTTTCATTTTAAAAAGAGACATGCATTTCCATTTGGCAAGATTTCGCATCCTGATGGGAAAACGTAAACACCCAGTTTCTGGTCTTGCCTCAATCCATATTTAATCTCAGAGAGTGCTGTGGTGTAACTTTGCAGAGCACAGTTTCAGGAAGCATGGGGGAATATTCCAGGCTTCCTTCTGCTTCGGAGACACTATAAAGGAAGAAAAAGATAGATGAAGCGGGGCAGAGATCTCACGTAATCCCACATGGAAGACAAAGCCCACATGGAAGACAAAGCCACAGAGCAAAAGACAGCCTTTCTTTTAACAAGCAACGGGGAGACTTAGACAACATCCTTTGGGATTAAAATGATTTCCCCTTTTCCTCTGTGCAGACCCTTTTGTTTCGGTGGCTAAGGGGTGAAACCCTGCCTGTGAAAGCCGAGCAGTCAGAGGATGAAGCCCAGGGGGGACTTCTCACACAGGAGGAGACGCTGGCCCTCTCCCTGCCAGCGAGGCTCTGCCGTAGGGCTGCCTCCCACCGCCCCAGCAGCGCTCACCCACTCCCCTCCGCCGCCGTGCCGCCCGGCTTCGGCGTGCGGCAAAGGGAGCGGGTGGGAGTATGAAATCAGAGCGAGCCAGCGGCAGGAAGACGAGCGGGGTTTTAGGAGCTGGTGGAGTGTTAAGAAGATGCTGGACTTGAAGCCTGCAGAGGATGGCGAGATTAAAAATAGGCTGTAGCCAGCCTTCCCCAGCATTTCGGCGTCTTAACTGCCTGTTCTCCTTGTGACCCACTGAAGAAGAGGCAGCAATAAAAGAGATTATCTCTTCCACCACGCTGGCAGTGCAGGATGAAGTGGTATTTTGCTCCTAACCACATCCTTATGCTCTCTCTGTCTGGTGAGGCCTTCTGGAAGGGTGTAAACTGAGGGTTTCCTCCCCGTCTTCAGCCAAACCAAGGGACTCTCTCCTTCCTCCGAGTTCAACAAGGCACTTGTGTGCATTCAGGATGAGCTCATTCATTCACATCTTACAGGGCGTTTGCAGGCTTCCATCCTTTGATAGGAAAAGGGGCAATTTTTGTAGAAACCTTTGGACATCATGCTGCAGGATTTTTAATTCAAGACATTCATTAAAGAAAGCATTTCACAGAACTATGTTATCCGGTACAATCCACATTACACCTTTGTACCTACCTTAGCAATACTGTATTTATATTAAAAAAACCCTGAAGACAATTCATAATGATAAGAGGTATTGAAATGCATACTTAGGGCAGGTGACTGAACCTCCTGGCCAACAGCTCGTCCATTATAGGGGTCAGAAACAGTTTCTTCTGCTCTTTGCCCATGCTGTGTATTTCGTCAGGTTGGTCGTGGGACAGACGAGGCTTCCTCGAGCTGCAGGTTTTAGCTAGCCATGGGCCCAGCACATCAGCTGTGAATAAATGATCAGGCTTGTTCAGTGTGGTAAATTCAGGAAGAATCTTTGTAAAGGCTGGTGTAGTTTTACACCCCCCCCCCCCGGCTTTAACTTTCATACATCAACAAGATCCTTCATCTGAATTGTTTTAGGAAGTCTGAAGGGTGCTTGCAAGTTTTGTAAGCTGGTCTCACAAAGAGCCAAGGGCTGCAACCCCAGGTCGCCTGGCTCCAGCACTGGTTTAGCGGCTACTGCTTTGGTAAAACATGCTCTCAGGTAACAACTTGTGACTGGGGACAGCGTTGTGCAAAGATGCAGTACTGCCTTAGCACCCCTTTTTTTTGTGTGCTCCTTCAAGAGCAGTATTTGTGAATAGTAACAGACTGCCAGACCCATACAGCTTTCTAGAGCCAGACCTGCTCTAACGCTGGGTGCAATTTTCCCTTTTAGAGCTTCTGTGTAGTAAATATTCTCCCCAAAAGAGAGCCACCAGGCAGAAAAAAGGTAGACTGGTATTTCCACAGACACACAGCGCTCCCTTGTAAACTGCCTACAGTGCAAAAGTGGTTACTGTTGGGTGGGGCGGGAAGGAGCCAAAACCCAGTGAGTGTTTTTTTCTGTCCTGGTTTTTTAGTATACGTATCGGTGTAATTCAATGGGAGACAGTAGCGGGTTTGACTGAGATGCGGCTGTGCCTCCATTTGTCCTCCTGTAAAGTGTTTCCAGCTTTTCAGCACTGCAGTGGGAGCACAAGTGGGATGCTATGAGAAGTGAGTCTAAGGGAAGGAATTTGGCATGAAGCTGTGGCTTTCACGGGGCGTTTTGTTGCTGCTTTCTCCCTAGGAACGTTTGTATCCGCTTTCACCGTGCTGTGCGGAGCCCGGACCGACCTCCCCGACAGGCACATGTGTTGTGTCTTCTGGCTGAACATTGCTGCTGCTCTGATTCAGATCCTGACGGCAATCGTGATGGTTGGCTGGATTATGAGTATATTTTGGGGGATGGACATGGTCATTCTCGCAAGTAAGTACAGCGCACTCACCCCCACCCCCTGACTTCTCCCCTCCGTGGCCGTGTTGCTGGGTCCCAGCTAACGCCCCTGCAAGCCATCGGACTGCACTGTAGGGAAGAAGAGCCGCAGGATGGGCTCTGCAAGTCCATGAGGAACACAGTAGGCAGAGGAATTGCTGGGAGGCAGTTGGGATGGGCCCCGTGACACAGCTGGAAGAGCCTCCCATCCCACTCCATGGGTTAGGATCTTCCTTTCCCCTTTGAAAATGAAAAGTGCAGGAAAGGGTGAGGCCCCCCAGCACTGTGAACTGTGCTGTCTGGAGCCCTTTCTGCCCTGGTTGCATCCGCGTGCATGTTTGAACGAGAAAGCCCTTTCTCCCTTGCAACTCTGACTGCAACTCTCTGGTTAGCGAGACCTTCCTGCGAGGCCGGTTCTGCTCCCCGGGAGCGTGCAGGGCCAGCTGTCCCCAGAAAAGCCCTGGAGACTCCCCTGGACCCTCCTCTCCCTCCCAAGAATACATTTACCCAAAGGCTTTTTTTCCTATTTCACACCAAGTTCTTAGGCTGAGCAGGACTGTTTAGCTACTCCTAGAAGGATTTTCCCTACACCCTTTAAGGAGCCTCCAAAACGTTAGTGTAGGGGAAAAAGAGAGGAATCCTTTTTTAAACATACGTAATTCAGGTCACCCAGTTAGTATATATTACCAATGTAGAATACAGGCTCTGTAACGTTATCTGCTAAAGACCTTTACTGGTGTAAAAGTTGTACCGTATCTGTATCATATCACCTGTATCGTATTGCAGAGAATGACGGTGACAGCCTCACGTCGCCTCCAAAGCCAGAAGCAGCCCACAGCTCAGGGTGCTGATTGCGTCTGCAGGACCCCACTCCCCTTCCAAAGGCTGGCAGAGGCTGGCGGGCATTGCCCCAAACCAAACAGGTCTGAGATCCTTCAGGTTGGCAGGGCAGGCAGTTCCCAAAGCGAGCGCTTCTCCCAGAGAACGTCTTACCAGCAGCTTTTGCTGTTTGGCTTGAAGGGGCTCCACTTTGTCATCTCTGCTGGTGACATCTGTGGCTGCATGACACAGGAGGAGAGAGGATCTCAGGAAATTGCCAGGCACCTGCCTAAAGATGAAATGGATGACATTGAAAAAAACATCAGGAAAGCAGTGCACATCTTCAGCTGCCAAACCCAGGGGTTAAACCCTCTCACCAAACCACCTGCTAGTTTCTGAGCCAGCTTCAATTTACAGGCTCAGTTAAGGGCAATCCCCAGGCAGAACAAACGATGGATATTAAAAACCTGAACATAAGCGAGGCAAAAGGCTTTCCTCAGGACGAAGGCAGCATTGCCCTTCATTTTTCCCTGCAAACCACCTTCCAAGTTTCCTCTCCGATGTACCCACAGAGCAGGGGTAGCCCAAGTTATTTCTGAGGATAAATTGTGAATCAGTGTACATCTGTGACGTGTCTTTAAGAGCCTGCCCAATTTATGTGTAATCCCATAATTACGTGTTCATAATCATATGCTCTTCTGCTATTCCTCTGCTGGACAGCCTCTGTGTGCGGTTCGCTGTCTGGCAGGACCCAGTTCCGCAGTTGTGGGAGAGGCAGGAAAGCATCTGTCCAGATAGAGACTACAGCTGAGACCGTGACTTGCTTTTCTCCATAGTCCTGTTCATGTACGTCCTCCGCGTAGAGGGGCTGGGGTTCAGGAGGGTCTTACTGGTTTTCCAGTTTGGTTGCTGGGGAAAACCATACAGCTTGGAAGTATCTCCCGCACCTGGCTGGACCCCACCAGTTTGGGAGGCAGAGGGTGGGTGAGCAGCCTGCACAGGCCAAGAGGTCCCCGACCACAGCGACAGCATTTCATCCCGGCCCCTCTGGCTGCAGTAGAGAAGGGTAAGAGGAGTCACCGTGTCTTATGTTAACCAGCTATATATCATCTGACAAGTTGCAGCCCTTGGCAGTTTCTTGCTGTCTCATTAAATAGCTGGGTTTTAAGTTTACTTACCAGGCAGAGAAAATAATGGCTAAATAAAGCAGCTCTTGGTTGATGGAGAATAAAAGAAAAAACTCATTTTTCAATCAAAACAAAGAACAGAAGTGATCAATTAGTCCCAGCTAGATCAAACAGCCCTGTCAGACCCAAAATGGTTTGTTTTCTCATGTTTTGTTTTCATGTTAAAAAAAAAAAAAGAAAAAAGTAATAACTTAAAAAGGAAACAATGTTTCAGATGCAAGAAATAAGACGTTTCATTTAAAAACACTGCCAGAAAACAGTTTGCTTTGGTTGGGTTTTGCTTGTGTGCAAACAAACTATTTGATGCACTGGACAGAAATTGTACACCGTTGCAACTTTAATCTGTATGCAGGTGGGAGATGATAGTTAAAAAAAAAATATGAAACTACTGTCCACCTCTGGTCTTCCTCGCCTTGAAATGGCCGATGCCATGAAACGGCCATAGGATTTTGGTGGGCTAGAGGCAGGGCACAGCGGGTGGTGTCTAAGCTGATGGGGGCTAGCAGTGAGGAGAAGTGGGGAGCAGCTGAGGCTCGGGGGCTCGGCTGCGGCTTTCCTTGAGGGATGAGTGCCTCGCTCCCTGGATCAGGGCCTGCCTGTCTTCTAGCTGGTAGAGAGCTGGGTGGGAGGTAGGGAGGCTCGTGGCGGTTTTTCATCTTCTAGTGCTGACTCTCAGCCATGAAAAGGGGGAGCCTGCTCCGAGGGGAGAGCTTTGGGGATAATGCCATACTGTCTTTAATGCGGGGAAAAGGAGAAGAATTATAGGCCAAGCAGGTATACTTCAATTCCTGGAAGAAGTAATCAAACAAGTGACTTGCATGCATTTAGAAAATAAAAAGAAACAAAGTCAATGTGGGTTTGTCCAGAGCAAGCTGTGTCAGACTGGCTTGATTCCCTTCTGTAGCAGAGGGATTAATTTTGTGAGTGGCGGCGGCGCTCAGCCGTCCCTCCTGACTTTCAGGCGCTGCCGCCGTCTCACACAGCGTTCCTACCAGCAAGCCAGGGAGACGTGGCCCGGGTGAAAATGCACTTGAGAACTGTTCTCTAAATGCATTTTCCTGAACTGGAAAGATACAAGAAGAGGTGTGTTGAAAGGTCCCTCCTGAATCCAGCTCTGTTCAGTATTTTCATTCACAGCTTGATGACAGACCGGAGAAGGGGCTTACCAGCCCCACACCACCGGCGGCTGCAAAGACGGCAGGCACGGTGAGGGCAGTGTCTGGATTCAAGCAAATCGAAGAAATGGTCTGAAAAAAATAAATGCTACTCGGTAGAGGCAAGTCCAAGACACCAAGGAAGGATTAATCAACGGTGTAAATACATGCTAGGGAACAACTTGTTTTTCAGAGAAGGATGTGGTGGCCGCAGTGAGTCACAAGCTGCACAGGAGAACATTGCTGTGGAGGGAACAAACGCTGCCCGGGCAGGTAGGAGCAGACCCTTTAGGACATTAACTGGTCCCCTCACCTTTCTCGGCACATGTAAAGCTGTGGCGAGGCTTGTGGCCAGCTTTGGAGGCTGTACTTCACGTGGACGACCTGGAGAGAGTCCAGAGGACCGTGAGACAGCAGGCGATGAAGAGGTTCAGTGGGCTAGTAAACGTGAGAGGGCAGCAGTTTAGCCTAAGACAGACTTAAATAACAGCAGGAAAGATCTGTGTGGAAATTAGGAGATGTTTTCCCTCCAGTAAGGTCAAAATGCTGACGGGGTGGCATGGCAGGGTCTGCCCTCTCTGTCACTGGAAGACCCCAAGAGCGGGTAGACCCACGTCTGTCAGGAGCAAGGTGGGACACAGGGAGAGACTGACCGACCTCGGGGGGTCCCGGCCAGCCCTTGTCTCCTCTAAGGTGCCCTTTAGCGGGATATATCCCAGAAGGAAGATTAATTGAATGCAGTTTTGCTGTCACACTTAATTACTTCTGGCAGCACAATGGCATGGGGCATTTTCTCTGCTAATTTAAATGAATCGCCAGCTGGCCCCATTAAACGCCACAGATATCTTCTTTAAGCAGCCATATGGCTTGGGGAACCATCCTTCGCTTTACCTGCTGTCTGAAGGCAAAGGTAGATTAAAAGGAAGCACTTTTAATTCTTTTGCAAGAAAATAATCTGGACTCTCCCCTTGCTGCTGCACATATCCAGCTGCCCTTGGCGGTGGCTGGGCAGCGCTGCCGCACCGTGCTCGCCGCGAGCCCCTCCTCACGCCCGCGGGGACGAGGCACTGAGCTGAGGCAAAACAGAGCCACTTAGACCGCCAAGGCCAACTGGAAAATGAGCCTCCTAAGGCTTTCCGAGCAAGTTTCCTTCTGCTAAAGGCACACCTTGTCCCCAGCCCACGCAGCACACGTCTTCGTTAGCTGCATCGCGCAGAATGAGTGCAGAGGAACGGCCTTTCCAGGAACTCCCTAGCTGCTCAGAGCTCGTTATAAAAGGTTTTGTGCCGTTTCTTGATAGAAGTACCACAGAAATCAATCTAGTAATGTCACACTGAGGCGGCATAGGGGACAGAAGTCAGGGACTGTTTGTCCAGGCGTTGTTTCGCCTCTGATGAACGCAGCCAAGAAGTCACGCCTGGTTTCTGAAGGAAGCCCTCGCTCCGCTTCTGGCCTCTGAATTAATGAGTTGCGTGGCTGCGCCTGTGAACGAGCAAAGGCTCCGTGGCTTGTGGTTTCACGGGACGGGGACTCCTGCTGCAGCCCCTGCTTCCGCAGCGGGCAGCTGCCTCTCAGGGACTGATTGCCAGCCAGTAGTAAGAAATTACCTGTAATCATGCTGTCCACTTGTCGCTCCTTTGCTAATGACAGGGCTCAGACCTTGCCAGAAGCAGCAGCAGGTGATTGCATGGGTACTGTACGCTTGGGCTCCGAGGGACTTTAGGAAGCATCACCAAGCCTCTCCTCTCAGAGCCCCTGCTAGGGCCGGTGACACAGCTGCCCCGGGGAGGAAAGGGAGCAGAAAGCGCTTAAGAGACTCGGAAGAGAACAACGTCCTAAAACAGCTGGTAACCCTTCATGAGATGAAGGAAATTCTGAGGACAAATTGCCTGCTTACACTTATTAGGGTTTTTCCAATCTAAATAGAGCCATCGCCCAAACTATACCTGAGGAAAGTAGTTGAAATACCCTTTTTTGCAGTTTCCTACCAAATGCTGTGGTAGGGTAAGTTCTTAAAATATTTTAGGAATGTTAAATACCACCAGGGTTTGCAGCACCCAGCCGGGCTGAGGCACACCGCAGTTGTGAGTTATCTGTGGGCATAAGCAAACTCGGCAGCAAAACTGCCCAAAAGCCGTCAGGTGTAGCTTTCCCAGCTCTCGGACTGTGGACGGCATGCCATGCACTGTCCGGTACTCCACGATGTCTCGTTTGCCACCTTCCTTTAGTGGTTCCCCTTTGGTCAAGCCCGTGAAATAGCAATGTCATGGAGGAAAGTGTTTGTGGGAGCATGGCTCAGAGGTGTTGGTCCATCCAGCCTGTCCGGCTCGGGGCCGGTGAGCTGGAAAGCAGATGAGGATCCCCCCATCCTCTTCAAACAAGAGCCCCTAATGAAATGACCCACTTCAAGTACAAGGATTTTAAATAATGTTTGGCCCTGGTGTGAATGTCTGATGGTAGAGCGGCTGTTCTTTGTTTACTCTGCAGCCCCAATTTATTCGTTCTTTTCTGGTTCTCCTTGTGTTTCGGATATATCGTCTACAGTTACATTTCTCCCTCTCTCTTTCTTTCATGTTCCTTTGCCTCGTTTTGTTCACCATCAAAGTTTCACAAGGTAAGTTTGTTTCTGTTCTTCCTCCTCCTCTTCACCCTGTGGCAGCTCCCCATGGAAAGCAGCGGGCGCTCGGATGGGGCAAATCGCTTGGGATTTGCTTTAGCCGGCGCTGCCCGCTCCCAGCCCGAGTCCAGCTGTGTGCCTGTACGTGCGTGTGTCCGCCTGTCTCCCTGTCTGTCCTGTGGCCGCACAGCCCCGGGGACGTGTTCTCCGCCCGGCATTGAAATGCCCCTCGGACTGCCCCAAGGGCACCCTCGGAGCAGGGCAGGGACCCATTTTGGCCTCGAGAGCATCCCGAGGCCGCCCTCTGCATGAACCCAGGCCTGGTAGGACAGCCTGTGCACAGGCTGGTTTCTTTTTGCCTGCATCTTACTTGCAGTGGTTTACAGCGCAATTTCAAGCAAACTTCATTAAATCGGTGATTTTGTGAGCAGATACTCAGACAAACTTAATCTTGATCCCAGAGCTGTCTGCTTTACAGAACTGCGCCTTACCTGTATTGCAGGCGTACTAATGTAAAGCTGCTTCATACAGAATAGCTATTCCTATGCAAGAATTGCAATAACTGTTTTTGTATATAAACTATTTAATAAGTCTGAAGGATTTTAATAAATAAGTTTAGCATAGGACAGGTCATCTTTTGGCTTACTTTGGTCATGTAAAGAGAGATACAGGCTCGGCCACTCTCTGGCTTCCAGTCAGCTTCAAAACTGATAGCAGGACTGAAAGGATTTCTATTATATCGTAATAAAAGGCATGGCTATGCAAGCAAGTTACTGTAAGCATAACCTAGCTTGCTTACTTTAGCTAAGGATTTATGGCATGCCCCAACTCTCTGATCCATGTGGTTGGTTGTTTTTTTTTTTTTTACTGTGCTCCCTAAACAAATTAAACCGATGCTGTAGACCATATTACAGGTTTCCAACCAGCTCATCTTGCCTTCAGAGCTGACTCACACTTAAATGCCTAAGAAATCATCATTTTCCCCCTAGAAAAAGCTGTCTGAAAGAGGTGAGAGTCTTTCTGTTCAGCTGCACACAATGGGCAGCAATGCAGTGCAGGGTAATACCTGCTGATAAGTGTCATTAATCTCCTCCTCTATTCCTTGTGCTCATTTAGCAGCAGGAGATCCAGACTGCCAAGGCTGGGTGAATGCGTGGATTTTTCCAAAGTACAGCAAAGTTCATTTGCCTGGGCTAATTCTTAGTTCAGCAAAAAGTCCCTTAAAGATAGGGGTTGTGGCACCTGCTGGTATTTTGCGTTCAGCTTTTTTAAGGGACTTACAAAAGCCTAACATAAGGGTTGGAAAGAAATATTAAAAAACATCAATGGAAAAGCGTTTGAAGCATTCTTCTGAGATGTGAAATTGCAGGCTCATTTGAAATTTAAAATATAAAAATGACAGGCTACTTACGTTATTTAAACAACGAAAAAAACCCTCCAGATTTTTAAAAGGTTTCTAGTTGAAAGATCTTCGCTATCGCAGACAGTTCATGTAAGGACACTTTGCTTGCTTCTTTTGCATTGATACTGTCATAATTACGATCCCAGCTTCTCTTAAACAGAAGGCATGTAAAGCGTCTGGTGCAGTCATTGCAACCACCTAGGAAAGCGTTAAAAAGAAAACCAGTATTTTTCTCGTTATCCTGTGTCAGCACAAGAGCTGCAGGTGCTCTCTTAGTGCCCTTCCCTGCCCTAGCCCCCCCGGGGAAGGAGCCCTCCCCTATGGGATTTGCAGCCTCCCCTCACCCACTACGTACGGGATAGCAAATAAAGTGGGGCCCCGCTCCCCCCGAGGAGCTGCGACAAGCAGCAGGACAGGCTGCTTTAGCCCTTGCAGCATCCACGTGGCTGCAGCGCAGCGGGACGCCGGCGTCTGCCAGGGCCAAGCATGGGCCAACACAGAGCCCCCTCAAGGGCTTTGCTGCCTTGCTCGGGAGGTGCATTAGACCCCATGGCCGGGGGAAGAGGAGAAGGGGTGGAGGAGGAGGGACCCAGGCAGTTTCCCAGTGCAATCGGTTTTGCTGCTGGAAAGCTCCATTTTCTCCAGTCCCGCCAGACGGCTGCTGTGCCCCAACAGAAGCACCTGTAATTCTGCTGGGCTGGAGCAAAGCAAGTGCATAACAAGGCAGCGAGAATATCATTAGGGAATGGGCCCACGGAGGCATCCCGGGGTCTGCGTTTGAACTCTTGACACGTCAGCCTGCGAGCAAAGGCATCCCGCTTCTCCTCCGAGAGATGTTTGTTCACCTCTGCAAACCGTAGTGCGAATTGGTTGCTGCTGGAGAGCTCTGTTAGCAAAAGCCAGCACGGGAACTGAAAGGTGACTAGAGGAAACCCGCCTCCTCCTACCTGGCAGTCCTCTGGAAGGACGAGGCGCAGACGTAGATTGCAAGTAGAGATGCGAGCGTGTCGGATGCACAACCAGCAAGCTGCCAGGTCAGCGCTTGGGAACAGCGGTGTCTCTGGAGCAGTGTATACGGACATACATTTCCCCTACGCTGCAGAAAAACACGCTCCAATATAGAATAATTTAGGCAGAAAATACAGCATTTCCGTAAAGGTTTTAGGTTATTGGGCTGTACTGGAATTGGTGGCCGCCAGTACCCACCGTGCCTTTATAACCTCTTCAAGCAGCCGTGCCTCTGCCCATGCTGGGGCCGGTGGCAGGCGGGCACCTCAGCGGCAAGGCTGGCTGCCGGCAACCGCCTCGCCGTGCCCAGGAAGGTGGCTGCACCCCGTGGTTGCACGGGGCAGGCGTTGGCTAAAGCAAGGCAGGGCGGCTCGCCGGGCTGAGCCTGCCCCGGGGCAGCCTGGCAGTGAGGGGGGACGTGGCAGCCCCCCTGCTCTCCCACATGGTTTGCCACTCGGGGTAGACCAGGCTGGTGGCTCGCTTGAGCCTCTCCGAGGGTCCTCGTTAGGAATTAACACTAATCATGTTCCCTTCCCCTCCCTCCTCACAGGCTACAAGGAACAGGGGATCCCACAGCAGCTGTAGTGGCTGGGACAAGTATGGTCAGAGAAACACGGCGAGAGATTTCCTTTGGCAGCTGTGGGCCACGGACCTTTTCATTACCCTTTGTCTCTCTTCTTCCTTTTGTTTTGTTTCCTTCTGTTTGAACCCGGTTCATCTGCCCGTCCAGCGGAGCGGAGGTGCAGAGCAGCCGACGGAGACTTGCACTGATCCCCTTGAGCAGCGGAGATGGGGCAAGCACGGCGTGGGTTAGGACTGGCCCCGGCCAGCACGCGGTGGGCGGCCGATGAGGAGGAGGAGGGTGCCGGGAGAAGGAGACACCCCTGGCGAAGGTGGCACCTGGGCAGGCGGCTGAGCCGGGGGAGCGGGAGATGCTGCTTTCTCTCTCTCCCGGGGGGAAGTAGCTGAAGAAGTTTTGCCTCCTTTTTACGCTCGCCATTTAAAGGAAACCGGCTGTGAACGTCAAATGCCAAGGAGCTATTAATAGATATATGTACAGTATGTAAAAGCAAACCAGTGGTACTTTTTCCCCCCACCCCAAGAGTCCATCCTTGACTACTTCGTGGTAGCAGAGGGCTCAGCCCAGCCTCCTCTGCTGTCTGTGTATATATGATGCTCAGTGAAGCTCTGTCCTTGCAGATGTCTTGAGAAACATGCTTGCTGTATATCGTATTGTACTGCTGAACTGACTGGGGCCGTCCCCTGCTTCCATCCACTGGCACCATGCGAAGACCAGACCTCTCGCCAGCCCCTGGGGAGACTTTATCTAGCAAGGGACTGGTGCCCCGCAGCACCTTGCCTCTAGGGTGGTGGGCGCAGCCACGTGCTGTCGAAAGCTTCTAGTGTAAAACAATACTGGGGGAGCCAAAAAAAAAAAAAAAAAAAAAAGAATCTTTTCCTCCCCTCCCCCTGAAAGGGTCTTGCTGGAAGCGTCTCCATGCTTTGGAAATGGATCCCCTTGCGGCGTGTGCTCCTGGCCGAAGCAGCGTCCCTGCTCCGCTTCCCCAGGGTAAGTGCCCGAAGCTCGAGGATCACGACCCGGTGCTAACCAGGTGCTCGGTAGTGGTCCTGGTTGGAAGGCCCGTGGCCAAATGGGATAGAGCTGTGTTTTCATGGTTTGAACACACGCCGCGCAGAGCTAAATTGGGCGTCCGGGCAGAGCGATCCCTCTGATGCTGGCTGGCGTTTCCGCAGGCGAGGGGAGCTCAGCCAGGGGAGACCTGGTGGCAGCACCCGGCTGCTTTTCCACTCCAAAAAGGTGGTGGGGGCTGCCCTGCCAAAAGAGGGCAAAATCAGGCTGCTGCTCTCGCCCAGGGAGGGCCCTCCCAGTGAGAGGAGCTTGACACAAACCCGCTGCCAAAACTGGGAGACACCTGAGCGTGACAGAGCTAAGACCCGCTTCCAGCCCGTTGCTTCTGCAGAGAGGCAGCCGGCGGGCAAGGGGACGGCAGCAAACCCCACAAGCCCTTACAAGCCCCCGGCCTCTCCTAGCACGATGGTTTGCTTTTAAGGCAGGCTTTCATTTTCCGTGCAGAGCAGATCCCGTCAGTTAAAATATCTCCTGTTGCAAAGAGAGCTGGGGTGTCAACCAGCAGCAAGCGCTCCCAAGCACGCCTGTCTCCTTGCCTGATCATCTGCAGGCAGAAAGTGCAGAGCACCCAGCCGTTCTCCATGCGCTGTGTGTTGAACCCTCAGAGGCATCGTAGGGGTACGCTGAGCAGGACAGCCGCCCGCCGAGGGGGGAGGAGAGCCCGGCACTGGGCAGGGTGCCTGCCGGTGATCCCTGGTGGGGTAGGAAGCTCCTTCAGTGTTTTCAGCAGCAGGAAACATGGCTTAGGCTCCCCACAGCCCCAGGTGCTCTCCTGATGGCTGGAGACCCGCTGGCTTTAACGCGAGACCTTTCCTCCCGGAAAGTTTCCTGCCTGCCCGATGCCCACACTTGGCTGTGAGCCCGCAGCCTGTGGAAAGCAGGCACCAATACCTCTCTGCTCTCCCAGCTCAGGGCAGGGAGTCCTTCTCCAGGGCTAATGATAAAGCATAATCCATAAAACTAACTTGTGGTGGGACAGGACCCGTCCAGACCATGCGTGTTTACCCAGAGCAGGCATCAGAACTGATGACAAACTTTTTTCAGCCCACCCTTCGACGACTGCGTGCTATAAAAAGCTTTGGGCTGCCTGAACAGGAGAAAGGGGCAGAGAGCCGGGAGCCTTGGGAGCAGCAGCCGTCGCTGTGAGCCAGGAGACTGCTGGCCCGAGCAGTCGTCGATCTCAGATCTCAGCAGCCTTCCTCAGAAGACCAAAGGGAACCGATATACTAAGGATGCAAACCTGTAACACAAATAACTCATTGTGGATTTTACCGAGCCGGACTTCAGCTAGGGCAGTGTATTTTGTAGACGTTCCCTTTGTGCATGTGCAAGTACTGCCTGGTGTTTGCGCACGGCGTGCCTGAGCCGACACGCTCAGCTAAACACCTGCAACGCCGCGCAAGCCCCGCTGAGCACGTGTCCTACAGTGCCTATGGTCTAGAGGAGACGTATGTTTAAACTGGCTCTTTCGCACATGGTTAGCAAGAGGAGAGGAAACAAATCAACATGAAATGGATTTGTGGAAGACTCTTAGATTGAGTTCAAAGCAATATTTCACAGGTCCTGGCCAAATATTAGCAGTAACCCCCTGCATCTCTAGATGATAGGCAGACATTGCTACCCCTGTTGTACAGCTGAGAAACAGCAGTATGCAGTAAGGTTAAATTACCAGACTCCAAAGCAAACCCACAGCAGAACCACAGGAATAACTCAGGTTGCATTTCTCTTGCCTTGCACCCTAAGCAGTGGCTCATACTGTTACGCTGGCCAGCCAGAAATGGGTATTTAGCAACTACCCCGTATCCAAATGGGGGTGCTGAGCTCAGCCTTTTGGGCTGCTCCACAGAAAGCAAAGATCCATAACGCGGCGCAGACAGGAAAGCTGCTCATTTGTCATTTTAGAGGAAGATAGATGAAAAAACATCAACTTTTAGAGACACGCAAGCCACGCAACACAGGCAGCAGCGAAGCGGGTTTCCTTGGAAGCCAAGCACCAGTCGGTGCTTCTTGTTAGCCCAGGGCTGGAAGCGCTCCAGAGGAAAAGCAGCGCAGTCGTCCTGCCACAATGCTGCGCCGCAGCGAGGCATAGTTACCTTGCTTTGCCGAGGAGAGGCTTGCAAGGCAGCAGCACTTTGAAAAAATCGGCTCCTAGTAGGTCAGTGGTGGAAAGATGAAACCCAAGAGCCATCTGACATCTGCGTCAAAGCCAAGGGATGAGCTCCTCAAGATTACTGTTGCCACAGCAATCAGCAAAAGGATTTCTGCTTACGATGTTCAACAATTTCAACTCTTTTTGACCATTTCTACCGAAAGGACCGGTGAAGAGGGTGGCCGCTCAGTGACCTGTGCTGTAGCATCTGCAGCTCTGTGGCTTGCAGGACTGCACAGATGTTACAGAACTGAGCTTCACCATTTACTGCGAGACAGAGAAGCTCTGGTCCTTCATTTCCCACCTGGGAAAATAAAGGGTAAATAGGATCCTAACTAGGAGCAAACAGGGAACCAGTAGCACAGCTGGAAAACACCGTCACAAGCTGCTGCTGTGATCAGTGGGAACTCTTTTTCTGAGGTTTATAACTAGCCATTAAGCCACCCAAACAACTTGCCAGCTCAGCTGCAGCGAGCACGATGACCAAGAGCAGTGGTTACCCCTCGCATTTGCCAAAGCAGAAGGGCTGGTTCAAGTGCCAACTCCAAACGCTGCCTGAGCATCGAGTTAGTTGTGCTGTGGTCTCAGGAGGGGTGTGCAGGAGCCTCTGCAGACATGGCTAGCAGGTTGCGCTAGGCCAGCTGCCAGAGGTGTGGAAAAGAAACCAGGCAAAGCCTGTGGGTGCAGAAGCTCTGAAACAGGAGCAGCCCAGTGTGGCTTAAGAACGACTTGGTCTGGTGCCTGTGAAGACGGATTCACTTTTAGAAGATGGATTTAAACGTGTAGTGGACAGGCAGCGCAGGAATTCTCAGTCTGGGGAGGGTTAAACAAGGGTTGACATTTTCCCTGGGCATTAAACTGCCCAAAGTCATATCTCCTGCGGCATCAGATGTCAGACCAGCAGCAGATGCCCCATCCCACAGACCCAGCACCCGTACAAGAGGTCCCCTGGGAACACAAAGGGGCAGGATTAGCTCCTTGTCAGCATCGCCAGGGTTTTGCTGGCCTTTCGGGCCACGTTTGGTACTGTCTGTCCCCGTGCTCTAGTGAGGACAGGATAATTGGGTTAGCTGGTGAAGGGCTTGTCTGGAGAGGCTTCCCTCCCCAGGACTGCCGCGGGTCTCCAGAGAGCATCGCTTCAGTTACGGCTGTGCGCTGGCTGCATTTATTGCATGAGGGAGTTTGGCACCAGCGGCACTGTGCAGGAGGGGTGCGGGATTTATAATTTACTTTCAGGTTTTGCTCTGTAAAAATTTTGCTTATTTTTGACCTTTCTATCAAATCGGTGAAGCCAAGAAAATGTCCAACGCACCACTCCGGAGGCTCTGAAATCTGTCCAGTGGACACCCAGGACAAAAAGCCTTATTTCTACCTGTTGTGGGGATTTGCTTAATTGATTTTAATTAACACCAGAGAGATTCCTACTCTCTGCTTTACGACAGGAGCAACTTTATAGATTGGCCTTGCTACCAGGGAGCAAGCACCAAATTGCATTTTCCCCAAAGCTGCCCCGCTGCAGTAATAATGATGATAAAAACCTCTGCTTTTTCCAATAGTCCTGATTAAAACCAGCACCCCCAAGCTCCCCCCAGCCCAGGTGTGAACGGCAGCATGCTCTTGGGCATCGGCGAGCCCCTGAGCCTGGTTTCAGGTCTCCCTGTGGCAAGGAGCGGGGAGATGTGCTGCAGTGAGCTCGGAGGCCGAGCTGCAGGGCAGGGCTGGGGACGCCGGATGGGACAGATGGGATTTCAAGCCGTAGTGGTCACCAGAGGGGTCTGCTCAGTCCCATCTTTAAAATCACACACCCTGCCTTGACTTGTTTCTCCTCTTCTGATAAGAGACCAGAGCTTTGTGTCAGGGACAGACCAGGCAGAGCCCATCCCCTCGAGGGGCTCCTGGGGAGCCCGCGGTGGGGAAGCTGGCAGCAAGCCACGGTATGTGCATGGTGGCCACAATCCATGCACTGGTGAGAAGAGCCACGCGGTGAAGACGCAGGTACGAGTGCTAATTTGGCACTTTCCACCGTCAGCAACGCTTGTCTTTCTCTTTAGGGCCAAATTAACGACCCAGCTCTTTTACACCTCTTTCCGGAGCGCTGCAGAGAGAGGCCACCCACTCCGGGACACCCACCAACACCAGGGCTGGATTACTTGCCTCCCGCTTGCGGGAGCCGTGCCGTGCCGGCCCGCACCGCCGCTGCACACTGACTCCTGCCTCCTCACCGCCGCGGCTAGAGGTCGGAGCCAGTGAACGCTTGATCTGGTCGAAGGTGCACGGCACCAGGCTATCCCGATATCATCTTCCGCTTTTTAAATATAGATGTTTTAGATGCAAGTTTTACAGCTAAAGAGCGATAGTAGGTAATGAAGAATAAATGCAATTGCTTCACCCCCATCTGCCAGCGACACGGTATTTTCTGCTGCTCTTCCCTGATTGTGAAAACCAGGTTTCTCAAAAAAGGGCTTTAATGAAATAGTTCCTTGGTACTTGAACCCAGCCGGGCTGAACAGCTGATTTACTACTCGGTGGAAAGCAATTCCAGGTAGGAACCAAACCAAATGTCTTTTTGAAATTTGTGGCCAGTTGTAAACCAGTTTCATTCTGGGTCAGCCCAACCATTTCAATGCAGAGCATGTTAACATTTTTTCTACGTTCGTTGTTGTTGCCAAATCTGTACTTACCGTGGAAAAGGTGCTATGGCAGCCAGCCCCCACCCTCCCAGCCCGCTGCCCGCCTGCCTGCACTCGCTGCAGGGGTCGGCATCGCTCTCGGCCGTGGCACACGTGCTTGGCAATCGCAGCCAGAAGGGTCAGCGGAGCTTTGTGCCGGGAACGGCTCCGGCACGCAGCCGCGCGGTAGGGAGCGTTAGACGTGCGAGGTGCCTCCACCTGTGCCGCACCCTGTGCTTCCTAAGACAAAGCCGCATGTTCCTCCCTACGTGCATCGACTGTCACACATTTTATTAAAGATCTCTCAGTTCTGCTGGAAATCGCCCCTTGTCGTAGTCTCTCCGCGACACGGGGGGTATTGTGCCAAGCTCCATGGACAGGAAACTGAAGAGTCACGGTCTCGTTATTCTTCAGGGGGCTGTTTATTCCACCCTTGCCTTGCCTCCTACTTGTTTTGGGATGACCCTGCAGTTCACGTACATGCATACACTCCAGCCAGAGTGTATTTTATTACTATTCAACCCAAACTGCTCCTCTACAAGACACCACCGAGAGTTCATTGACATTTAAAGCCCAGGCACAAGAAGAGCTGTAAGCTCGGTTAGATCCAATATTCCTCCCAGTCAAAAGCAATGGCTTCTCCCACGCGCTTGCTAACCACGGCATGATAACACACCCCTGTATTTTCTAGCTGACTTCTCTTCGTGCTCACACACACGATGCACTTTCAGGCAGCGCTGCAATTTATTTTCCAAACTGGCACTCGGCATTTCCATCCCCCCGTGGGATCAGTGTGCTGTAAAACCCCAGGCGACAGTGGCACCAGCTGAACCAGGGTTAGTTACAGCGAATCCCACAGGAGCCCATACCACCCCCAAGCCATCCTTTCTCCTCTTGTCAGCCGTGTGCATAACTAGAGCCAGACTAAAATTCAGTCCTGCTTCTCTTGCACCCACCCACCGGCCAGAGGGAAGCGACACCCCCCCATCCCCTCCACCGAAACGGTGCAGTGGGATGTGAAGGCTTCACGTAGACTCTAGCACTGACAAGGCGAGAGTAGCTCAATCCATCTTCCAGCTCTAAGGATGCTTCCAGCAGGCAGGTCAAAGGGAATGGCACGTTTGGGCTTGGGATCAAAACAGGGGCTCGCCTCCACCGGCACTGCCTGGAGGTGATGGCAGCGCTCCCCCAAATACCCACCCTGACCCACACCCCCCTTTCCACCCACCACACGTACAGACACAGGCACTGCTCCACAGGCTGGGAGGGGGGTAAGTTGTCCATCCCTAGCTCGAGTCCATGTTCTCCCTGGTTTTGGCCGTGCTTGGGTGTATCAGGATTTTCCACCCTAGGAAGGAGGGAAGAGGTGCATGCCCACCTGCGCCGTTTGCACCCCGATGGTGAGCCCGCCTTTCATTCTCGTGCTGAAGCCCAAACTGAGGGGTTACAGAGGACCATTTGTATGCCTATTTATATCGCCGAGTATTGCATTGTGACTTGCTGTGTTTTGATACTGTGGATTTTCTTTTTTTTTTTTTTTAAGTTAAATATATTCTATTGCTGGACAGCTGGAACAAAATGCAGAGTCTCTTTACATAGCCTGGAGAAACCCCATCAGACCTGGATCAAACTGGGCCTACCTCCTCCCACCAGCTGGGTGGTGGAAAGCATGCAGTAGACACCAGCCCACACCCACATCACCTGAGGAGAGGAGACAGGGGCCAGGGCACAGCTTGCTCAAGGAATTCACGACCCAGAGCATCACAGGGGAGCAGAGGGCTGGCAAGGAGCCTTACCTGCGCCTCTGAAACAGAAAGGCAGCTCTGCTGCAAGGGCCGACAACCCTTTCAAAACACATCTGCACATTTTGACCATCCGTACTTCATGCTCCCTGCCCCTCCTGCGACATGCAATGCTCCAAAGTGCCACTGCTCTGCTCCCTCCCCGAAGCCACCGCAGGTGGGGGAATACACGGGAGATCCCAGCTGACTTGTCAGGGCTTCCCTTGGTCATTTTTGAGACAAGCAGGCTCTAAAGTCTCTGAGCAATTGCTCATTCATATGAATGTCCACAACCTAGTAGTTTTGACCCCAAACATTGTCACACAGGTAGTTTCCAGGCTGCCAAGCTTCACCTGGCCCTGCTCGGATGCCTCACCGCTGTAGGAGGCTCCTTGCAAACACAGGTTTACACAAGCAGCTTGTCCAACACCCGCTGTCCTCCGTGCAAGAGACCTCACGCTCCCCGTCCCGGCCCCTCGGGAAAGCAAGGGCTGCAGCGGTCACCCCATTTCTAGCCCAGGTGGCGTTCACAGAGGATGGGTTTCAGCTGCCCCCGGGTGCCTGCAGCCCTGCTGGGAAAGAGCCAGCCTCTTGCTCCAGCAAACCCCCAAATCCTTGGAGGGCTGCAACATCGCCACAGGTGACGGCAGGCTGCAGGGAGTAAACCTTGGGCACATTTCTCTGTGCTATAGCGGGGCCGCGTAGTCCCTCGCACGCCCCGCAGCCCACGACCGGCCGTCAGCTGCCCCTGCCCAGGGTGGTTTCCTCCCCGCTGCAGTGCTTTGCCTCTCCCCCCGCCCTGCCGGGAAGGGGGAAGGCGGCACCGTGGCACAGGGCTCGGTGGCATCTGCTGCCCACCCAGAGCAGGTGCAGGGCTGGCCTCGCTTTCTGGGCTCCCAGCTTTTCTGACAGGCAGGGCAGGGATGGAGACCGAGCCTGGCAGCGCGGAGGGGAGGGGGCCAGCGGAGGAGGTGAAAGATGTCTGGGAGGAAATGCAACTGTGCCTGTGATATTCGCCCTCCACAGCCACAAAAGCAAGGGCAGATGTTTGGAGACGGAGCTTGGGAGATTAAAGTGTTCTTATCCCTCTCTCCAAATTGCCAGCGCAGTGCAATGCTCCTCCTGTTTGCACGGGCTTATGCAGGAGGAGCGGCAAAGCCAAGCGTGGCCCTGGAGAAGTGGGAGAGGGCACCCGCCCAGCGAGACTGGGGGACGTAGCCATCGGGAAGGTGACAGCACAGATCCCACTTCATCCTCCCTCGCCAGCGGTGCCCAGCACAGACCATTAGTAACCACCTGACCCGGCCTCAGCGAGGGACACCCCACTGGTGACACAGCACTCCTGGGCTGCCAGCCCCACGCAACTGGTCTTTAACAAGAAGAAGAGGGAAGGGGGAAGGATGCAGACGGCTGTTTGCAGCTGGGCAAGGCAATCGGGTGCAACAAGAGCATCAGGGGCAGGGAGCTCGCCGAGGCCCAGCCCCGGTAACAGAGCAGCGCAGAGCAGCCCCAGCCAGCCGCAAGGCAGGGCGAACCGGGCAGCGGATCCAGCCCGGGGGGCTTCAACGGGACTCCGGGGGCCAAACTCAGATTTGGTGCAAGACCAGTGAGAAGGCTCTTCTCGCACCCCATGGCTTTGAGGGATCTGGTAGGTGCGGCAGAAAGCTGCGTTTCACTTGCCACATCTTTCTGTTTAGGCTTCGCCCCTCAGCACGTGAAACGCTTTGGGATGAAAACCGATGTATAATATTATGATACTATTAATACACCCATGCAGACACACCATCACGTGGCAAATCCACTAGAGAGATCTGGGATAATTATCTTGAAGAGATTTCTTTAAAGCCCTGCTAATGCAACCATTTCAGAAGGGGAGGGGAAAAAATAATTAAAAAAAAAAAAAAACAACAACACACCACACAAATGGAAAGTCAAAAACGGGAGCTTAGTGAAGACAGAAAAGCCATGGGGAAAACCTCCATGCCTTATGCTCATCCAAGCACCGTGATGAGAACAGGTCGTTCTCTCACCTGGAGGAACAAGCACACCCAGCAGTTTTTCAGCCCTGCGGGCCGTGACGCCCACGTCCCAGGGAGTGCTCTGGCATCAGCAGGCAGAAACCCAGGAGGTTCTCAGGGGGTTAAAGGAGGCAGAGAGGCAAGAGGTGATGAGCACAGCCTGCAGCTTCTGCTGGCTCCTCAAATGGGCAGCAGCACCAGCGCTGCTGAAGCAGACACCAAAATCCCCATTCTGAGAGCAGCCTTGAAGCCAGGCAGCACCATCATCCAGAAACCCAGGGAACAGGGTCACCAGTGGGTTCCTGGGACGCTTACCCCACAATATGCTGGCCCTTGCCAGGAGACAGGGGCCGGCAAACCTCGAGCCCCTGAAGAGCTGGAAATGCCCAACACAGCCCTGCTCTGCCCTTCTCCAGCATCCCATGGGTGGGCAGAAGCCAGACCAGAGCCGCCCCTGCCCCCCAGCACAGAGCCAAAGCCCACAGCCACCCTTCCCCAAGCCCCACACCACATCCCTGGGCAGATCCCCTGCCCGCCCACCCGCCTCCTCCGCACCGTGCAGCCCCCGGGGAGGCACACGGCCACCACACACACCTCACCCTGATTTCAGGTGCAAACTGGCTCGCTCCCCCCAGCCCAAGAGCAGAGCCTGCCCAGATGCCCTCACAGCACAATTACAGCCCCTGCTGTAGCTCCTCTGTGCACCCAACCAGTGCAGCACAGCAACGGGGTACCAAGAAAACTCCCTCTCCAGTAACCACCGGGCAATAGGAAAAATTACCCTCCCTTACGCACTTGCAGCCCCCCAAGCTAGGCTTTTTCCACCTCCACCCCCCCAGAAACACAGGCCCCCTCCCCAAACCAAGCTCACCTCTTCAGAGCTGCCACGCACCAGGAGGACGCGTCCAGCCCTGCAAGCAGCACTTGCTGGGAGCCACACAGGGCTGCAGCCCATGGCACTAATGACACCCCCAGGCTGATGCGGAGGGGCTGAGACTTTATGCACCATCCAGAGCAACCAATCTAACCAGGTGTGCTTTGCATGAGGCCATCTGGGAGATTTCAGGCTGCTGTTACACCCACGGGGCAAAAGCATCTGGGGCCGGAGGGCTGGGGCCAGTCCCAGCTTGCAGCTCACCCTGACGGGGAGCCAGGGTCTGCCTGCAGGCAACTCTCACTGGTGGCAACGCAGAGACGTGGAAATACACTGCCTGGATATTGTATCATTTAGAGATACATGTATTTAGAAAAGCATAATTTCAATTACATTCTGTTCAAACTACCCTGAGCAACCATTTAAAAAAATAACATCCATGCAAAGGAGGGTTATTGCAAGGTATACACACACTATCTCAAAATCTTCAAGTCATGCACTCCAAATATACATTCAGATCTGAATCCAGCTATGAGCAGGTAGCAACTGATCCTAGAAGCTGATATTACAATTACGGGCTAGTTCGGAGCTTCGGAGCTTGTTTGCAAAGGAAAATCACAGCCCTGTGGAAGAGGATGTGAACTGCAAGCCTAGCAGGAGCGCACACTTGTGTCTAGGGCACATTAAGTGTGTCCCCAGAGGAAGCGAAGATGTGACAGCCAGAGCATCCATGCACTAAAAAATGGCATCACACACTACATCCCTAAGTCACTTTGGGCTGAGACGCGGGTTGACACGCTTGTTCGGTCTGCTCCCATTTCCCACTCAGTCCGGCCTGCCGGGGTGGGCAAAGCGGGGTGACAAAACCACCCCCAGGCTGAGCCCTCCAGGAAAGCTGAAATGCTACGCCCTGCAGCAGGAGCCCGCGGGCAGTGCCGGTGCCGGCAGGGATTTCTTCACCATCCCTTGGCATAGGGAGCTCTCGCTCCCGCCCGTAGCCCCGGTGCTGGCAATTGCTGGCTGACACGGAGGTCAGCCATGGAGGTTTGCTGCCTGCTGCCTGATTGCAGTGGCTTCTGAGTTCCCCTTCATTGCATGCATTGCATGCAATTGCATAAAACCCAACATGGTCTGGCTCTCTTTCACCACCAGACATTATTCCAAATATTAATATTTTAAACCACCGGGTGTTTATGCCCCAGGAGGAATGCAGCCAGCCTGGCTCTGCTAGCTGCCCCTCCGAGGTGCCTACATCGCTCTGAGTGCCGTAGAAGATGTTTAATGTCAGAGGTTCCCCTTCCACCAGGACCTGAGCAGCCCAAAATTTGGGCGCAGGGGGCCCCGGATGGCAGTGGCTTGCTCACGGTCGTGCCGGGTACGGTGCTGCTCCTGCCCACACCTGGGGAGTCGTGCGGGGCCGTGCTGCCTGCCTGGAGCCTGGAGCCATCCCGGGGCGCGGGCGTGAAGCTGCCGGGTGCGGAGGCACCTTCAGTTGCCTCCAACCCTGCCAAGCTGCTCCAGCTCAGGAGAAAGAGGAGTTAAAGGCTAAGGCTGACTCCAAGGCATCTTCTGTTTCTTCCCCCAATGGAAAAGGTCTGTTCTAGGACCTGGAGGTCCTAGCAGCAAATTTCCTGGAGGTCTAATTTTAGGAAAAGGCTGTTTCTAATGACTCAAAAGATGCTTTTTAAGGGGAAGGCGAGCAGTCCTGTGTGTTTGATTACAGTAGGGCTGCCCCAGGTACTGGGGAAACCCTGCTGCTGGGGGGCTGGGGGGGGGTAAACACAGCTAAGCCCCGAGCATGGCCGAGAGGGTGAGCCTCCTGCGGAGGGGCAGGCACTGGCGGGGATTTTGGATGCACCAGCCCCGTGTCTAGCTGTGACGGGGGACACAAGGAAAGACCAAACCTGTAACTTGTGCATGCAGGATCGCCTTTTCCCATGAGGGTCATCCAGCCGAAGCAAGAGGAGGATATTTGCTCAGCAGCAAAAACCACTTTATTTTTCAGAACTGCCACTGTTTTGCTGATATTAAATTCAGACAGGAATAAGAAGAGATAGAGAGGGGTGGTTTATTAAAACCACCCAACCCATCCCCACTGCAGCCCCCCCAGAGCTCCTCGTGCTTTGCCACTTCAGTTCTTCGCCCCATTTATGCTGTGCCAAGCAGGTCACGTAGGGGAACGTCACAGGAGTCACCAACAGCTCTGCAGGGGCACGAGCCACCGGGGCCGGGGAGATGGGACATGAGATGAGGGGCACTCCTGGGCCTCCCCCACCTTCACGCAGCCCCGACTCGGCTCTCCCCACTGGGACGCAGCTTATCTCTGCCAGGTGTTTCCCTCCAGCTCCTGGCAAACCCCGCACCCACCAGACCCACTGCTGCCACCCAAACGCTCTCCCCTACGCCGGCACCCCGGCCCGGCTGCGGGGACTGCCGGTGGGAGCTGAGCCAAGCCTTGGCAGCGCAGTGCCCCTCTCCAGCCGCATTGCTCTAACCCTGGCGGATGTCACCGAGTAAGAGCAGGTGTCCCCGCGTCCCGCTGCTCCTCTGGGCAGCCAAGGGAGGGATTTTTCCCGTGTGGGTTTCACCAGAGCACATGGTCAGGTGCTGCACCTGAAGCTATGGCAAAGCATCGCGAGGGGCTGCCTGCATGCGCGTGGCGTTAGCACCCTGCGGAGCCCTTCCCACAGGTACCGCCTTCTCCCCTCGCTTTTTTGAGGGCATAGAAAGAAATGAAGTGTGAATTTAGCACTTGCAAATGATACTGCACCGACAGCACTGCAGTGGGCAACGTTTTTTAGCCACGGATCCTTTACAAAGGGCAACCACATCTTGTAGCATCTCTCTGCCTTGCTGCTACAGACTTGTGTTGCTTTTCCTTCTCACATTCCCTTATCCAACCCAAACCCCCACTTTTGCAAGACAAGTAGCTGTTTGTGTGTGTCCCTGCAGGAGAAGTCCCCGGATTCTTGTTAGGGAAAGCAGCACAGAAAACATCTCGGAGCAAAAGCACCTCCTGACAGGGAGGGCAGTCATTAGAAATTAAAGTATTTGCTTTTTGTTTTCTGGCTCTGGTCAGCTGTTCAAGTAAATAATTTTGTGCCTCTATTTCCCTTCATGCTCCTTTGTCCAGGTGGTTTCAAGTGTAAGATTTTTTAGATTAGAGAAAGTGTGTTTGAACACCATGGCAATAGGAGGGGAGGGAGCTGACCCCAGATCTTGCAGGACTGACATTATTAATACACACCGAACAAATGGCAGGAGACACAAAGTCCCCGCAAACAGAAATCACCAGCCCCGAGCAGGCAGCGGATCGGTGCTGGCAGCGGGATGAGCTGGCGGGGCCCAAGACGTGCATCTCCTGCAGAGTTTCCTCCAGTGCTGTCCCGGGTGGGATTGACTCGGGAGCCTTCTCCACAGGCTTTCTGCTCACAGCAGCAGCAGCAGCAGCTCTCCTGTGCTCTCTGGCTGCTCCAGGGTGGAAGCACAGTTTTTCCCTGGAGAAGAGGACAGGTTCCCTAAGGGTGGGGAGAGAGGTGGGGAGAGAAAACTTGCCGATATAAAAGCAACACCAGCCCCTGGGGCATCTCTCAGAGCAGTGAATCCCCACATAAAGCCGCCTTTGCCACGCTCCGGTGCCATGAGCATCACTCACGGTGGGTCAGGGGCCTGACGTGCAGGAGGTGGCAGCCCCACGTCCCCAGTCCCACCATGGGGGGGTGTGCAGCAGCATCCCGGGCGTGACAGGGCCCATCCCTGGGGCCCCAGCGTGGGCATCTCGTGCTGCTTGCGGGAACAGAGTGTGACCACTTCCGTGGACTTAAAACCATGCAGGAAAAGCACAAACCAAACTGACAGATACTACAGCGGGGGCCCTGCCTGCCTTCCCCATTTGCAGGGTTTTTTTTTTCTTTTTTTCTTTTTGCTCTTCACAATAACAAAGAACATATTTGTATTTTTTAAGGCCAGGGAAGAGAACAAAGCGCAGACCCAAGCGAGACGAGGGGCTGTAAGTCAGAAAGCTGGCCCTCAGGGTGGCAGGGGCTGTCCCTCAGGGGCACAGGGTGCTGGGGCTGGCAGAGGGCTCCAGCCCAGGACCGGCTCAGCGAGGGGAGATGCGTTTCCCCGGTCTCCCACTCCCAGAAACAGGAGTTTGTACCCAGAAATAGGATGCGGGCAGCATGAAGGTCTTCATGCCCCTGCTCCAGCGGGGATCCTGGATGGAGCCGCTTGGTGGGAAGGGGTTTTATTCATTTCAACGATCCCCCCCCGGCTCCCAGTGCGAACACTGCCAGGGGACAAGCCCCAGAACTGCCAGGGGGTGGGGGGGCAAGTCCCAAAGCAGCCGCGCCCGGGGACCAGGCGGGGACGGGCAGAGCATCCGGACAAGCCCCGGGACGCAGGCCCCCTTCCCGCGGGGAAACGCAGGGCCCAGCCGGGGCTTCGGGGAAACGCAGGGCTCGTCGTTCCCGCGGGGAAACGCGGGGCTCCGGCCCTTCCGCCCTCTCCCGCCGCCGGCCCCGGCTGCAGCCGCCGCCGGGGGAGCATTGCCACCTCCCGGCCTCCGGGGGAAGCGCCGGGCAGCCCCGGCCCGGCCCCGCCGCTTCCACCGAGCCCGGTTCCAGCCCACGCGGGGCCGCGGCAAAGGGAGCGGGCCGCGGTTTTAAGGTACGGCGGAAAGGAGCAGCCTGAGCACAGCCCCTTTGGGGGTAAAACCCAAGGCGAGCCCTCCCCGCCCAGACCTGGAGGGTGCACAGCCCTCCCCCCCGGGCACCAGCACCCACCTTATTCCTTATTTCCAATCCAGCAGGGACCTGGAGCTGTCAGCGCATCCCCGAGGGACAGCGGCTCGGGCGAAGGGCACCCCCGGGCTGCTCGGCCCCCCCAGATGCTGTCTGGCCTCGCTGGCACCCCCCTGCAAAGCCACCCCCGCCACAGCACCCAGGCCCGTGGGGTGCGATGCAGAGGCAGGTGCTTTCCCACCCCGGCAGCTCCCTCTCGCTCCCCCTCCCCAGCCGCACCCAGCGCCCACGGCAGAGTGCAGGGGACAGGGCCCTGCGTGAAGCCCAAAGGGGCTGCTGCCCCATTCCGAGCTGCCAGACTCACCTTGCCCCAGGGACAGCAGCAAGGGCTCTCCACAGGGAAAAGCCCCTTGGTGGCACTACCAACCCCAAAGGTGCAGCATTTCATTGCTCCCCACCTCAGCATTAACAACAACAAAAAAAAAAACCCCTCCCTAGCACAACCCAGATTCTCCCCACACCTTCATTTATGGCCAGCAGTATTTAACTGGCAGCATCTAAAGTAAATTATTTAAGCAATTAAGACCCTCTTTTTGAGGTCTCATTGCTCAGGCACTGCAACTCCCTCCAGCCCCTTCCTGGGGCAGGGGCTCTGGCTTGGGGGGTTGGGGGGGGGCAGGCAGTAGCACTGCCCTGCATCATCCATGGCAGGGGCAAAACACCTCTTGAGGGGCTTCCCAGAGACCCCCAAAACCACACCAGCCACTAACAACTCACACCACACGAGCAGCAGACCCCTATCAACCCCCACAGCAAAGTCCTGCATTTTCAGAGGTTATATAAATAATAACTTGTTTATAGGAGCTTCATTCTTGCCAGTAGTACATAATTAGATCATTAAGAAGAGAATTAGTTGCCCCTCCCCACCTACAGCCTGAGCAGGTTGCCTGTACCCCTGTGGCACTGCTGGAGGTGCTGGGAAGCCCTGTGCCGGAACAGTGGAAGCCTCAGCAACATCTAAAGTTTTCTTTGTTGCATTACTATCAGTGCTGGTCTCTCTTCTCCACACTGAGTTAGTTAATCATTTAGCTTATTAATCCCTGAAGGGGCAGGGAGCTCGGGGCTTTGCTTTGGGGGTGCAGCAAAGCCAGGCAGGGGGGCAAGCAGGGCTCTTGCTGTGGTGTGTGCCGGCAGCCCCAGCTCGGCACTGGGGCCTGCTCCTTTCCAACCCAGTGCATAAACCTCAGCGTCAGCAGATGCCAGCACTCAGTCATGAGGGGTTTTTTTTCCCTGACTTATTCCATTCCCCTCTCCGCCACAATGTCGTGGTGTTTCTTTAACTCTCAAGAGAGTTTTTTACAGAACAGAGTTGAGGTTCTTACTCTTTACCTTCTGGTTTTGCATTTCTGGGGTACAGCTGGGTAAGTTTTGGAGGCTTCTGTTTTCCTCCACAGGTAGGAAGAGGAATCACATACTGATGAGATTCTCAGTGGCCCCCAGGAACTGGAGCTATAAGTAAAACATCAGCTGTCGGTAACGATGCTGCAGGAGTGTGCAAGCCAGCCAGCCAGGAACCAGGTACGCCTTTCGCACAGCCCACGAGAGACTGCTAGGTGCACATATAGCAGCCTCACGTCTATAATAGAATCATAGAATGGTTTGGGTTGGAAGGGACCTTAAAGATCATCAAGTTCCAACCCCCCTGCCATGGGCAGGGACACCTTCCACTAGACCAGGTTGCTCAAAGCCCCATCCAACCTGGCCTCGAACACTTCCAGGGATGGGGCATCCACAACTTCTCTGGGCAACCTGTTCCAGTGCCTCACCACCCTCAGAGTGAAGAATTTCTTCCTTCTATCTTATCTAAATCTACCCTCTTTCAGTTTAAAGCCATTGCCCCTTGTCCTATCACGACCTGCCCTTGTAAAAAGTCCCTCTCCAGCTTTCTTGTAGGCCCCTTCAGGTACTGGCAGGCTGCTATAAGGTCTCCCTGGAACCTTCTCTTCTCCAGGCTGAACAACCCCAACTCTCTCAGCCTGTCTTCATAGGAGAGGTGCTCCAGCCCTCTGATCATCTTCGTGGGCCTCCTCTGGACCCGCTCCAACAGCTCCATGTCCTTCTTATGCTGGGGGCCCCAGAGCTGAACGCAGTACTCCAGGTGGGGTCTCATGAGAGCGGAGTAGAGGGGGAGAATCGCCTCCCTCAACCTGCTGGCCACGCTTCTTTTGATGCAGCCCAGGATACGGTTGGCTTTCTGGGCTGCAAGCGCACATTGCCGGATCATGGTGAGCTTCTCATCAACCAACACCCCCAAGTCCTTCTCCTCAGGGCTGCTCTCAATCCATTCTCCGCCCAGCCTGTATTTGTGCTTGGGATTGCCCCGACCCATGTGCAGGCCCTTGCACTTGACCTTGTTGAACTTCATGAGGTTCGCATGGGCCCACCTTTCAAGCCTGTCAAGGTCCCTGGGGATGGTGTCCCTTCCCTCCAACGTGTCAACCGCACCACACAGCTTGTTGTCGTTGGCAAACTTGAGGGTGCACTCAATCCCACTGTCCATGTTGCCGACAAAGATGTTAAACAGCGCTGGTCCCAATACCAACCCCTGGGGAACGCCACTTATCACTGGTCTCCACTTGGACATCGAGCAACTCTTTGAGGGCAACCATCTGGCCAATTCCTTATCCACTGAGTGGTCCATCCGTCAAATTCATGTCTCTCCAATTTAGAGACAAGGATGTCATGCGGGACAGTGTCAAATGCTTTGCACAAGGCCAGGTAGATGACGTCAGTTGCTCTCCCCTTGTCCACCAACGCTGTAACCCCGTCATAGAAGGCCACCAAATTTGTCAGTCATGATTTTCCCTTAGTGAAGCCATGTTGGCTGTCACCAATCACCTCCTTATTTTCCATTTGCCTTAGCATAGTTTCCAGGAGGATCTGCTCCATGATCTTGCTGGGCAGAGGTGAGACTGACTGGTCTGTAGTTCCCCGGGTCTTTCATTTTCCCTTTTTAAAAATGAGGGTTATGTTTCCCCTTTTCCAGTCAGTGGGAACTTCACTGGACTGCCACGACTTCTCAAATATGGTGGATAGGGGCTCAGCAACTTCATCCACCAGTTCCCTCAGGACCCGCAGATGCATCTCATCAGGTCCTATGGACTATGTGCACCTACAGGTTCCTTAGATGGTTTCAAACCTGATCTTCTCCTACAGTGAGTGGTTCTTCATTCTCCCAGTTTCTGCCTTTGCCTTCTGCGACTTGGGCAGTGTGGCTTGAGCACTTGCCGGTGAAGTCAGGCAAAAAAGTCGTTGAGTACCTCAGCCTTCTCCATATCCTGGGTAACCAGGCCTCCCATTTCCCTCTGGAGAGGGCCCACATTTTCCCTAGTCTTCCTTTTATCACCAATGTACCTATAGAAGCTTTTCTTGCTGCCCTTGATGACCCTGGCCAGATTTAATTCTTTCAGGGAGTTAGCTTTCCCAATGTGATCTCTGGCTGCTCGGACAATTTCTCTGTATTCCTCCCAGGCTACCTGTCCTTGCTTCCACCCTCTGTAGGCTTCCTTTTGTGTTTGAGTTTGTCCAGGAGCTCCTTGTTCATCCATGCAGGCCTCCTGACTTTTTTTTGCCTGACTTCCTCTTTGTTGGGATGCATCCCTCCTGAGCTTGGAGGAGGTGATCCTTGAATATTGCCCAGCTTTCTTGGGCCCCTCTTCCCTCCAGGGCTTTATCCCATGGCACTCTACCAAGCAGATCCCTGAAGAGGCCAAAGTCTGCTCTCCTGAAGTCCCGGGTAGTGAGCTTGCTGTGCTCCCTCCTCACTGCCCTAAGGATCTTGAACTCCACCATTTCATGGTCACTGCAGCCAAGGCTGCCCTTGAGCTTCACATTCCCCACCAGCCCCTCCTTGTTGGTGAGAACAAGGTCCAGCATAGCACCTCTCCTCGTTGGCTCCTCTATCACTTGGAGAAGGAAGTTATCATCAACGCATTCCAGGAACCTCCTGGATTGCTTATGCCCTGCTGTGTTGTCCCTCCAACAGATATCAGGGTGGTCAAAGTCCCCCATGAGGAGCAGGGCTTGTGAACGTGAGGCTGCTCCTATCTGTCTATAGAGGGCCTCATCCACTCGGTCTTCCTGGTCGGGTGGCCTGTAGCAGACCCCCCTATAATGCCACTTGTCCCTTTAATCTTGACCCATAAGCTCTCGGTGAGCTCCTCATCCATCCCCAGGCAGAGCTCCGTGCACTCCAGCTGGTCATTGACACAGAGGGTGACACCCCCTCCTCGTCTCCCCGCCTGTCCTTCCTAAAGAGCCTGTATCCTTCCATTCCAACACTCCAGCCATAGGAGCCATCGCACCGTGTCTCCATGATGCCAAAAAGATCATAGCCCTGCAGGCGTGCACACATCTCTAACTCCTCTTGTTTATTTGTAATAAATAATAATAAAATAATAAAAATAAATAATATTTGTACTGGTAGTACTACCGGTTCTTTCTCATAGCAAGAGGTTTCTAGTCTTTAAGCAAAGTCCACACTGGGTTTTTCTTGCAGTTTGTTTTAGAGGTGCCGTGGCGAGCAGCGGAGATGCTGCAGGGACCGGTCCCCAGGCCGGGCTGCTCCTGGGGGTCTGTGCACGGGGTGTTAAATCCGACTTTCCTTACGGGGCAGCCCACCTGCCCCCCTCGGCCACATCTGTCCCAGGACAGGCTCCTGCTGTCCCGTGCTTGCATGGACAACCAGGAGGGACCGGAGCTGCCTTCAGGCTCTACAACCTGACTTCTCCTTCAGTGCAAAACCAATCTAGGTTTGTTTTTGTGGCCTTTGGTCCCAAGCACTGCCTCCGGCGCTGCTCGTGGTGTGGCTGAGCGGGAGAGGAGCAGGGGAAGCGCGTGGCTGTGCCAGGCAGCTCTGACGCCCCTGGGTGCTTTGATATCCTTGAGCGCAGAAATCGCAGGGTGGCACTAGGAAACCGCTCCGCTCGAGCCGCAACGTAGTGCTAGCCAAAAACGTAAAGACCGAAAAAAAAATTCCTGGTGTGGGGCTGCCTTTGGTGGGCTTCCCTGCAGAAGGGGGATGGAGAAGCTCAGGTCTCTCCCGGGGGTGCCCCCCACCCAGCCTGGAGCCGCCCGCAGCCCCGGCTCTGCTCCCACCCTGCCCTGCTCTCTGCAAAGCCAGTTCCCCTTTGTCAGGATCTGTCCCCGGCGCAGGGTCCTTCCCTACTCTTGCTTCTACGCAGCACTGCTCCCAGCGTGTGCTAGGGTAACCAAAGCTGGAGCCTGATCCCCCCCCCAAATCATCACGGACACGAAAGCCGGCTCCTGGGTTGTTCCCAGGCTGCTGCAAGCTGCGCGGGGCAGACACGCACCGTAGACCAGGCAAATGCTTCCTGTATGCCTTTATTTGCAAAGTTACAGTATTTTTTTACAGGCACTGTGCGTTGGTGTTTCAGACCGGTTCGGATTTTTCTCTGTATTACCAATGACCGAGAGGGGGGGTGGGAGCGGGGAAAATCCCTCACAGCAACCGTTCCAGCCTCCAGAAAGGCATAAGACATCTGAGAGGAACAATCTGCTTCTTCTGAAGCCACAGAGCGAGGAATCTGGTCTATAAACAAGCTTAAAAAATAATATACATATATAAGAGCAGCTTGAAGCTAAAGTACAGCGATAACTGGTACATACCTATGCATATCTGTTCACACCCTTTCTCCAGAGCTGGAAAAGGGATGGTTTAAAAACTAAAAACACAGTTTAAGTAAAAAAAAAAAAAAAAGGAGGGATTCCATGCATTAAGTTTTAGTGTTTTGTGCAATTAAAATGGGATGAAAATAAATATAACTTAAAAAAACCCAACCTTTTCCATGACAATAATGGAACAGAGGCAAGTCTATAAGGCACTTCCACATGGGCTATTCTAGAAAGCCTGGCAAAGAGCTAAAACAGTGCAACCATTTACAATGGCATTGGATGAGCTAAAGACACCTGTCTGGTGAGATATGAACTGAGAAAAACCTTAGGAAACTTCAGTCCTCGGGAAAGAGGCTGCGGCATGGCTGCAGACGGCTCAACGGCCAACTCCTCCTCCTCATTGCTGCCAGGAGAAGACCTCTCCCACCGAGGATGCTGGACCCAGCGGACGATGGCAGAGGGGCTCTGGAGCACCACTCCTCAGGAGCGAGATGAGACGGTGGGTTTGGGGATGGAACGGGTGAGGGATTTGCGGCTGTCGAGCTCCTGCACCACCTCCAGCACCGCACGCTCCTTCTGTCCTCAACGCCAGGGACTCCCCAGCTTGCCCGGCAGCCTCCCCTCCCCACCGTCCTTTCGGTCACTGACCTTTTAGTGAGCCAGCTCTGCTGCGAGCAAGCCGCTTAGTTCAAATGTTCCAGGAAGTTAAAAAATAGCCTCCGCCCTAAATAGGGAACTGGGTGTTTTTGCAGGAGCGGGAGCGCAGAAGCCGTACGCGCAGCCCGAGCAGGCTGGGAAGCCAGCGGCGAAGAGCAGCGGCAGAGTCAGCCAGCTCCGCGGAAAAAAAAAGGGAAGGCACGGGGATGCCTGACCCCAACCCTGCTTCGCCAAAGACGACTAACCCGGCCACCTCGAGCGCTGCTTTGCTGCTGTAACCCTTCGCCTGCCGCTGATAAAAATTACAGAGATGCTCCAGGCGGGAGGGTCGCCCCGGGCCAGGTGCGGGCATTGGCGGCACTACCCCTGCGCACGTGCTCGGCTGCTACCAAAAAAAGACTGATCAACCTGGATGGCTACTTTAGGTTTCATAGTAGTCCCTTACAAGCTATTTTTCTCTCCCCCAGCCCTGTCCAAAGTCTTTATTCACCATGGAGGGCTGGAGACCCCAGCTAAGCAGCTGGAAGCAGCTCCTAGCAGGGGAGCTGGGTCTCTAGAGAGGAGCTCGAAGTGTTACCTACCACGCCAGCACACCCAGCAGCGGGCACGTGGGTGGGAAGCACCTGGCCACGGTAAATACCTGTGCCCGACCACGTGGTCCCGCAGCAGGAGGGAAACCCTCGCCATCCAGTGCCACCTGAAAATAACTGAGCAACCTCTACGGGATGTCTTGAACACAAAGAAAAACCCAAATCTGCCCTTCTGGCATCAATTAAGGACTCGGCCCAGCCAGGTCCCTCGGTTGAAAGGTGCTGGCAAAGACAATTAAAGGGCTCCCACCCCAGTATCCTTCGTTGTCTCCAGGCCTCGCTCAGGCACCCTGGCTGCCAGAGGGTCCTGGGCACGGCCACTGAGTGTTTTCGGGATGAGGCTACTGATCCCAGCGCAGGGAGAGGCTCCTTCCTCCGCCAGCCCTCTTAAAATCAGGCCGTGCAAGAGACAAAAGCGCGATAGGCAAAGCACGCGCTTGCCTAAGCAACCCCTCCGGGCTGCTCCCGGCCGGCACGGCCGCCTGCTCCCACCAACTTTGCGAAGCCAAGGTTTCAAGTTCAGCTGTTGTTCTGGCAGGTTAGTTCTCTATTTACATGGAGAGGGGGGGAAAAAAAAAAACCCAAGACAACCTAAAAAAAACACAACAAAACCACATTAAATAGGGAGAGTATAGCTTTCAAATGGGAAGGGCGAGGGCTGGAAAGTGTCTTGTAGTGCAGTTCAGAAGAGTCAGTCGGGGCAGGTTGGGGGTAGTGGCAGAGTCAGACGCGCGGCTTTAATGCAAGTCTTCGCTCTGGGACAACTCTGTCAGGATCTGAATGAGGTTGTCCAGCCCCCAGAGGTAGCCATCCTCTCTGTTCCCTTCCACCCAGGGCACGTTGTGCTGGAGAACTTGTCCCTCCGGCAGCGGGGTGGTTTTCCCAAAGTCAATCATCCAGACTTTGGCCTGTTCCTTCTTGTCGTGAATGAAGAGGAGGGAGCTCCCGATTACCTGCGGAGAGGAGAGACCAGTTAGTGGTGCTCCTATTGCTCATTCTCAGCCAGCTTCAGGGCTTCCAGACGCCTTGTCTCAGGCTGCATTTGCAAGAGGTGATGCTGAGATTTTGCATGAGCAAAAGCAATCTCTGTGTTGCTGGCTGTGTTTGCACATGCAAATCGGGTATTCAGGCAAGCTGATTTACTCATACCCGGCTCCTGGCAGAAGGAGAGGATCAGAAAAACACGGGCATGAAAGACAGAGATGTCATTTTGGAAACTGAGTCAAGGTCCCCAGGGAAGGGATGAGATGAACTGTCTCAGCCTTCAGGTGGGGATTTTTTTCCAAGGCTGGTTCTTTGTGACCGGCTTGTGCCATTCACACTCACCAGCCCTGCAGACATCACCACAGGGACGCCTACGTCCCACGTACAAATTACTTGGAATGTGCCGTCTCCTGCCTGAAACACCATCCAGTTGCACCCAGATTCCCCCTAGAATATTCTCCTGGCTTTCACAGGGCTCTGGGGATGCAAGTTACAGAGGTGCATGTACATTAATTTCCTTTCCCATGAGTTCACTTGGCTACATCTGCTTTGAAGCGCTCTCTCATATCCTGACCGGCCTTTGGGAAAATCCTGCAGCAAGTATTGGCCTGGGCAAGCCTGGGGAAGCCCGTGGGTGCATGTGGGAAGGTGAAGCACATCACCTCTGAGAGCAGAAGTCTCACGGCCTGTCACAGCGGGATGGGACCCCACGAGCCCAATGCTCACCACCCACGGAGCAGAGAGATGCTCAGCAGGTGGGTGCCTCCAGCTCAGCCCCCTGGCCCATCCCGGCTCGCAGTTCCAGCCAGGCTGCTGCCCAGCAGCAGCCCCACTGTGGCTTCCCAATACTTGGGGAACACGTATCGGTGTCAGGTCATTCGCCATCATGCTCTTCTGCTGAATCTGCTCCTCCAGTCAGAAGATTTTAGCAGGCGGTACTGCAGAAGAGCACCACCGGGCGTGCTGCAGAGCTGTCCCAAATGAAGATTGCTTTCCAAAGTACGTCCAATGTGCATGAATTGGTGGATTACGAACTCGCTTGCCCTTGTATCACAAATAGGAACCTTGGTGACCAGAGTGCAATGGCTGTTAGCAGACAGGACACAGTGTGCTGAGAGCCAGGAGCACCCCACAAGCTGTGCAGATATGCAGAGGAGCACAGCTCTAGGGGCATCCAGCTGGTGTCAGCCCTCCAAAACAGCAGCACTAAAAGTTACCGGGGACTCCCACGTCTGTGCTATCAGCAGGGTTTAGTTTAAGGTTTGCCTTTAGATGAGGGTTTTGAATGGGAAGCATGTACTGTTTGCAAAAGCTATTATGAATTTACATTTTTGAGGAGACCTCCTCCTCCAGCGCATTGGGAAAACATCCAAGGTCCAGAGATATGTATTATTTCCCAGAAATGCTTATCTTTAGCTCTTCTCCTTCTAAGCTCTTATAGGCCTCTCTTGGCCAGGACAGAGCATTTTAACTTTAAGGAAAAGCCTTTTGCTGACGTTCTTTGCTTGCCTGTCCTGGGTCGCCAAATTCTCCTGCAGCTCCTCAGAGGAGCCCTGCCCAGCAAGGGCCCTGCGGAGGGACACGCAGAGCTTGGCTGACCTTCTGCTGCGCTTCATCTCGAAGTGGGACGGAAAGTCAAAGCTATTGCTTTTTAATTTTTAAGGAGTGGAAACTCCTTTCAAAACCTCCTTGAAAGGCTGTTTTGTTTCTGTGTTTTCAAACGAAACCCTGGCACTTGGTTTCAGGGAGCATTTTGCTTCCCATGTTGAACTGACCTGAAACCCTTGGTTTCGACATTTCCCTTCCAATTGCCTTACAGGCCCTGCCATCAGAGGGCACGGCCCCATCTGCCTCCGGCTCCCGGCAGGACCCTCCGTGTGTGGCCAAGGCCGAGGTGGCACATGTGGCTCCAGCTGAGGGACAGCGGGCTCTCGGAGCTGCGGCTCTGCTCCCTGCGAGTCAAGGGTTCCTATGCCCATAGGCAACACGTGCCAAGGACATATGCTCTCATGTTTTGTTAAGCAGATGCAATAGCGAATACTCTTTGCCAATGAAAAAAAATCAATAAAATTATTTAAGTACATTATCGAGCATTCCAATTCCTGTTGAAATGGCCAAAAAATGTAGCACTTCCTCTTTCTTTTTCCTCCAGAACTGAATTTTCACTGTAGAAAATGTTGATTCCATGGACCTCGTTTCTGGAGGAAAGTCCTTCCAAGGGCAGAGTCCTTACCGTGGTGCCCCAACCAGCTCAGCAAAGGCAGTTGTGGGATATCTGCAATTTATGGCTACGATGAAGCCTTGTTTGATCACATGGAGCAACTGGCAGCCCAATGATACCTGATGCGCATTCAGACAGGCATTTCTCTCCAGAAAACCCCTATACTTTTACACTAGGGATTTTCCCAGTCATATAAACCCATAAGCAGCCCAAATTCCTCCCAGATCACTTTTAATCTGTATGAACATTGGTTTTCAGTAGATTTGAGCCCATATCAGATGCATGAACATTATATCAGTCATCAGCTGTATTTCCACCTAAGTATTATATAAACAGGGGGCTGAAAATATGGGTATAAGAATAACTTCAAAATTGCAGAAATTTACAGCCTCTGACTTTGACTTCTCTTCTCTCCTTGGACAAGCTGAGATGAAACTGTTCGCATTTCCAGGCAGATCTATTTCAACACAAGTATTACCTCATGGCACTTGAAGAACGGGGATGTCTCCAGGGTAGCACGGATGCCCTTCAACCGGTTAAGGTAACTGTTCTGGAATTACAAAAAAAAAAAAAAAAAAAAAAGAAAAAAACCAAGCCATCAGCGCTGCAGGAAGCCTACATAAAAACTGCTGCATGGGGCAGACAGGAAAGTCACCCCTCCTAGCATCCTCTCCATGACACCACGTTTGCATGGAGAGATGCTGGGGGTGTCCCTCAGCCACCCTGCGCTCAGCATGCTCCCACAGAGCTGTCCCCTGGGAGGGTGTCCCCTCTTTTTTGGGATCCGCTTATCCTTTTGGCCTCTACAGCATCCTGTGAGCTCCTGTGGCTTCCAAAACTTAGTGAGAGCATTTGCTTTTGCTGAACCGGTGCTTTCTGCAGACTTTCCCTGCTGCGTCCACGGTGCTTCTGAGGAGGGAACAGCTCATTCAGTCTGCACGTGCCGTGCCGTGCATGCACAGCCAGGCTGCTTTTTTCTCTCACCTGCCCTCTTTTTAATAGGTCAGCTCTTCACCTCACCTGTCATTTTATCACTCAGTCAGTCAAGCATTGCGAGACACTTCTGTAACTCCCTATCAGCCCTTCTGCAAAGCTGGTACCATAGGTGGAAGGGCTTTCACACTAGTCAGCATGCAGGTCAAGACCCACGTGCCTGTTCAAGCATCCCTGCAAATTGCTGGAAGGCACTAAATGTTCTCCGGGGGCCCCTTTGATAATTTGATTTTGACGCTTAGACAGAAGAACTAAGCCCAGGAATAGGCACAGCAGGTATCTGGGCACTACAATACACCTACATTTTGACACTTTGACTGCGTGGGGAGATGTGGGGGTCACTGTATTGCAATGGTTTGGCCAAGGAGCCCCATCCAGAGCCAGGGCATGATGGTGTGAGTGTGCTCCGAGCTCTTTGGGGATAAAATGCAGCCAGGCAACTTAATTTTCAGATCCAGGAATAATCCCTAGGTAACTCTTGTCAAAGCAAACATGCCAGTTTGAAGGAGGCAGTGCCAAGGGCCACTCCAGCTGGAGCCTTGCATTTGTAGGCTTTATATAGTACAGCTTAAAATGGGAGCGCTTTGTCAAATAAGATATTTGACACAGTTAGTGTAAATTGTTTACAGCTACATCTCTTATTCTCCTGGCAACGTAGAGAAACTTGGGAAATGCCGACTGCAGCTCGCCCATGCAAAGGGCGGCTGGCGCAGGCGGGGGGATGCCCTGGCACCCTTCCTGCGAGAGCGAGCGCAGGGCAGCCCGCTCTGCCAGGGTGGGAGCCCCCACCATCGCACGCTGGGGTAAAGAGCGGGCTCAGAGGCTGCCGCCAGCCCCAGGGACGAGGGGGCAGAGCGCGGCTGTGCCTCCCCAGCAGGTTTTGGGGCCGACCCTTGAGCATCCTCGGGCCTGGCTCAAGCAACGCTGCTGCAGCAAACACGTCCCCTCCCAGCCCTCCGCTGCTCTCCCCTCACCCCTGCGCCAGGATGGCATTTCTCTTTGCCATTTTTCATGCTTTTTTAAGAGGGATTGCTCAGGCTGCAGCCTCTCAGGGCAGGGAGCTGAGGAGCCGAGGCCAGCCTCCACAGAAGGAGCCCTCTCCAGGCAGCCTCCCCAGCATCCCCCACTCACCAAAACGTTGCGGTTTCCTCTGGTGAACTCCCTGAAGGCCTCCATGACTTGTTCCTTTGTCCGCGTCTTCTTGAAGTCCCGGTTCACGGTGCCATCCTCTTTCTTGAAAAGAAGGGAGAGCGGTGAGCGGGATGGGGAGGGAGGGAGCCGGGGCAGGACTGATGTTTCAGCAGCCATGCATGTCCCTGAGTAGGATGCGACCAGCCTTTTTGGCAGCTGAAGGACCTGTCTATGGAGGAGGGATGAGCGGAGGCAGCAGCTCTCTGCCTTGCACATCCCAAATCATCCCACAGCTCTGCTGCATTGCCCTCTAATGCACATGGCAAGTCTCCACCATCACACGCTCGCCGAGGTCACCGGCAACGTGGACAAGCTGCCTCTCACGGACCTGGCGCTCGCTGCCAACAGAGGCTGGTGACCACCCGTTTCTGGCCACGCTGTGCCCAAATGGCTTCCCGTCGCTGCTGCGGCGGAGCGCAGGCCCTGGCACCAGCCTCAGGCTGCACCCCTGCTTGGGGAGGAAAGCAGAGCACAGCCACGGCAGGACAAAACTGAGCGTGGACGGAGACAGCATCGCAGGAGCAGGCACAAAAACCCCTCCACGAACCACTGCAGCAAGGAGAAGGCGGCAAGGAGCAAGCCCCACGGCTGTCTTGCCTCACTAGTGCTTTGCTAGTCCGTGGGCAGCAAACCCTCCAAGGCAGCAGCCTGGCACCGAGATGCGGCGAGCGGCCTCGTGTTCTCCCTCCGCCTCTTCCCCAGAGGCACATCGGTGCTTGGCCCGCTGCAGGGACGGCACGGCTTGGTCTGCTGCAGGGACGGCACGCGGCCCTGACCCGGAGGCTGCTGGCCAAACCTCTGGGCAGCTTTGTAGGTCGCTCCCCGTTTCCCCGGTCCTACTGGGGCTCTGATTTTTAGACCAGCAGGTTTCATTATGTGGAGCGGCCGCGGGTCAGGCAGGCAGAGCTCGCTTCCTGGATACAGGGGCTATTTTAAACCACATGTGCTTGTGCTCGCAGCTCCGCCTGCAGACCTCCATCCCACCGCTCCGGACAGCTCGTTTGCACACAATAGAGTGAAGGGACGGAGGCCAAAAAGACATCCTGTGGGCTGGGGAAGATGAAGTAAGGATGAAGAAGCAGAGCAGAGACTGGGGAAGGAAGAGAGCACAATGAAATCACCTGCCCCGGAGATTTATGTGCCCTGGCAGGACTTGGGACCCATCCAGGGAAGTGCCCCGGGATGGGGCCATGTGCATCCCCCTGGGCTGGCCGTGGGCATGGTGGCCAGTCCAGCCTGGGGGAAGGCCGAGCGCTCAGGCTGCGGACAGCTGGGCAAGGTGAGCCCGGCACCAAACCCACACCTGATGTGCAGTTTGGAATGAATCACACAGCCCACTTCCAACTTCCGGCTTGCGTTTTGTGCAAATGTTAACTGAGGTGATAACAAAAGCAGCGTGTGAAAGGTCTTAGTCTCCAGGAAGAGCTTTGTTTGCACGGGGTGCAACCAGTTTGCACAGGGCTTGAAGCACCGGCTTCCAACCACCCTGGACCCAGCCTGACCACCGTGCCGCCACAGGGTATAAAAGCAAGGCTAACGGCTGGCAGAGCACGCCTCGGCAGGGGCCGGGGACCACCTTCTCGCTGGAGACCTCCCTGCCGTAGCAGCCACCCTGCCGAGGGACCGAGCAGAGCCAGGTTCTCTGCCTTCGGCGGTCTCTCGCGAGGCAGCAGGCTGCAGCAGCGCGGGCAGGAGGCCTCGCCGAGGATGCTCTGGTGGCACGTGCGCGATGTATAGGGGAAGGGTGCTACGCCGCTATATGTCCATCACGTGAGCCCTGACGTGGCAGTTCAGAAATCAACCCACCCCCTCCCTGGGGGATGATAGATATCAATTTGGCAAAGTGCCACAGCACTAATTTCACATGTAAAGAGCACAACTTTCCACAAAGCTTCCAAGAAAGGAGATGGACTTCTAAGTGCTCCTAAAAATAAATGAAAACCACAGATGGCCGTTCAGATAAGGCAATCTAGGCTTCAGGAAAGCTAAACAGCCTATCCGTAACGCTGCTCCCATAATTACCCCCCCTCCCGCCCTTTCCTTGCCCAGCCAGACGCTGCGGCCGTGGGGCTGACAACTGCCACGACATTTACAGGTGTCCGAGCCCCGAGGGGGCTGCCTTCCACACAGCAGAAATGTGAGGGGGGCTGATAAGGGCTATCGCAACCTCCGCCCCACCGGTGATTCCAGTTTGCGCTGGTGTCACTGGGGCAGGCTTCACGTCAGCCAGTTCCCCCTCCGGCACTGTGTCTGGCCTCGGATGGGGCTCGCGAGCCGCCTGTCTTGGGAAAGTCAGGTGAGAGGTTTCAGGGCTGGTTCTGGGACCCCACAGACATCCCAGCATCAGGGAATACCGTCCCACCATGGCCTCCCTGCAGGCAATGGTGAGTGACTCTCAGACCAGAGCAGATGCTCGGGAGCAAAACTTCTTGCAATGAGCTCCAGTAAGCTTCAACTGGGTCACCAAGGATCACTTGTATTACTTTTAGCAGGGTAATTTTATTAATACCTACCGTTTCTAAGAGTTTCAAGCTACTCCAGAAAGTTAGATGAGTGTCATTATCTCCTTTTGCAGAGGAAAATTTTCATTTTAAAGAACCACCGGATCCTCGACACCACTTGGGAAAGCGAGAGCTCGGCCAGGAAAAGGTCCCCATCCTCATTTCCAACCCCGAGCTGCCTGGTCACCTCACCTGCCCGCGCTGTCCCGAAGGGAAGGCTACTGCTGCTCCCCTTCTTACTCTGTGCCCCCTTCCAGCCCATGCACCCAGGGCCAAATCCTGCCCTTCTCTTGCATGGCAAGGTGCTCTCCTGTAGCAGCCTCCGGCCATGAGTGAGGGGCAGGGCAGATTCACAGAATCACAGAATCATATAGGTTGGAAAAGACCTTTAAGATCATCAAGTCCAACCATAAACCTAACACTGCCAAAACCACCACTACACCATGTCTCTAAGTACCTCATCCAAACGTCCTTTAAATACCTCCAGGGATGGCGACTCAACCACTTCCCTGGGCAGCCTGGTCCAATGCTTGATAACCCTCTCGGTGAAGAAAAATTTCCTAATATCCAGTCTAAACCTCCCCTGGTGCAGCTTGAGGCCATTTCCTCTTGTCCTATCACTTGTTACCTGGGAGAAGAGACCGACCCCCACCTCTCTACAACCTCCTTTCAGGCAGTTGTAGAGAGCAATAAGGTCTCCCCTCAGCCTCCTTTTCTCCAGGCTAAACAGTCCCAGCTCCCTCAGCCGCTCCTCATCAGCCTTGTGCTCCAGACCCTTCACCAGCTTCGTTGCCCTTCTCTGGACACGCTCCAGCACCTCAATGTCTCTCTTGTAGTGGGGGGCCCAAAACTGAACACAGTATTCGAGGTGCGGCCTCACCAGTGCCGAGATTCACCCCTTCTCTTCCCAAGGAAGCATCCACAGCAGGAAAGAAAACATGGGGAGACTTCTCATTAAATAATATTTTCCTGAAATTTCCTCTGAGGGCTCAGTAGCAGCTCAGGACACCGAAGGCTCTTTTCCTAATGCGGAGACTCGACCCCAGAAATAAGGCAAATACAGGGATACAGCACAGCATGACCAGCTCTACAGCCCTGCTGGAAAAAAAGCCAGCCAGGACCCAGCGTGAACTGTTAATGCTTTAGCTTAGGGGCAAATAATCCAGAAGCTGAGGAACTTAAGGAGAATTACAGCACTTAGAGCCTTGATCAAATTAGGCAGCCCCCAGCAGCAGTAGCAGCAGGATTACTCCTAGGGGCCAGCACTTCTCAACATTTTTCAATTAAAGGGCTGCCTCACCTCTTTGAAAAAAATCTACTGCTCACGTCGCACAGCAGCTCACTTATGGTCGGCTAAAACAGAGGTGCAACTCTCACCACTCCTTTGTGGCTTTTATTTCCCTCCACAGTGTTTTTTGGCCTGTGCGGGAATACGGTTTGGGTTTTTTTACATTTTTCGTTTCAAGCAGTTCACATATGACCTGCTTTTGCCGTAAAGCCCCCTAAACGTCCCCAGATCACAGGCTGAGAAGCACCACTGGAGGCCAAGGATATATCACGTTGGACTATAAATAGACAGATATTCCCGATTATAGCAAGAAAGCAGGGAGAAGAAACAGTGCATGGGAGCTTTGGTCCCAGCTGGCCCACTCCTTTTTTATATAGCCTCAGTTTTATAATAAGCACCAGCAAAACAACAGCAATGGGAACGCAAAACAGCAGCAATGGGAACTAGGCAAAGGGTTGTCCCGAGCCGGAGCAGCTCACAGCACGCTTGCGGGCACCCACGGCAGAAAAGGGTCTTTGGGAGAGCTGGGGAGATCGGGGAAGAGCTGCACAAGCAGGCAAGTGCCCTGACGCAGGGTAGGCACCCCAGGAAGCTGTTGTGGGGGAGCATGACCAGCAGCATCCCAGGCAGAGGCATGGGACGGGCAGGGGTGCCTTGCGTTGCTTGCCAGAAAACTCTTGAAGGGGTTCAGCCCAAGGGCTGCTCCTTGGGTTTCTGAGGGTGGTTGAGTTAGAGATAAATGCACTGTCCTCTGCTGGCCGTGAAACAGTTGAATGAAGAAGGTGCCCTCCTCCCTGTGTGCGACATGCTCTGCTGGGCTTCCCACAGCCCAGGGACTTTGTCCTGCGCAGGGGGACAGACAAGTCCCTTCCCGCGGGCGGTTTGGTATGTGGGCAATCAGTAGTGGCTCTGAGTGACCCACTCCTGCTGATCATCTTTGAAACCCGCGGTCTAACATCTGCATTTGTTTGCTGTTTGACCGGTGAGGTGAAGGGGAACGCTACCAGGAAAGTCAACAAAATCTGCTGTAAAGGCTTTTTCAGGGAAGAGCTTCATTTGTTTTAATTCTATCATTTTGACGCTGCTATCTCCAGTCAGGAGAGGTGCAGGAGTTTAAGGTCATGGAGACCCAGACGGGCATTCTGGGAGAATCCTGCCCAACTCAGAGAGGAGAAAAATGATCTGTGATCAAGAGAAAGAAACTCCTCCAATCAAGATATGTGCAGAAATCGAGCCATCGTTTCCGCTAAGAGCAAGTGGCTGCCCTGAGCTACTGCCTGGGCCCCCAGCAGTGCCCCAAGCCTGAATTACTGCAGGCATGACTTGACCGAGCTCCCCTCGGCTGCCAAGCCCATGTCATGCCCAGGCACACGATGAAACTCTTAGCTCAAGCGTGATATTACCTTTAATTCATGTTGGCTGGCTATCAAAAGGCATATGCCATTGCTAATGTTCACGCAGGTCTTCTATCACTAACACAACTGCTCTGCGGTTACAGACCCAACTCTGTTCAAGTGCCAGCCAGGACATCGCTCTCACCGCAAAGTCTGCTTGCCAGGAGAAAAAATCCTGGGCTGGCTCATCTAACGGGGACACAAAAGCATCCCAGCAGGTATCTCCAGAAATGCGAGCGTTAGCTCTGAGCAAGCGCAGTCAGCAGGTTACACACGCACGCAGGTGCCAGCGGAAAGCGCTGCTGCTTGTGTTCGCCCCATTTCATAGGGCTCAGCTGCTGAATTTTTCCAGACAGGGATGTAAATACAGCCTCCTCACCAACTGCAGCTAAACTCACAGCTCCAACCACAGATCAGCACACTTTCAAGATGGGACTTGGATTAATGGCTCAGCCTAGCAGCACGGCAGTATCAAAAGCAAACAATTAATTTGAGTCTTGAAGTTGGAGGACTGCACTTTGCATTTCACAGTCATGGAAATCAACCAAGCGGCTGATTTAATGAGATTACAGCTAAAACTTCCCTCTTGCATTGATGCCCTGAGCTCAGCTGCGCTCTCAGAAGAGCGGCGCTGCCCTGGGCCAGGTGCCTGATGAGGGAGGTTTGGCTGCAAGGAACGGGGATGTCCTGATGTGACACAGTTTCGCCACCAGCTTGCTCTGTGTGTGCCTCTGTGCATGAGTTTGGTTACCGAACGCTCCCAGCAGCTGTTCCCCCCGCTCTGCACACCTGGAGCAGCCTCACCTTTATCCCCTCGATCCTGAAGCCCAGCGTGGCGGTCGAGCTGATGGTCTCCCTCCACTGCATGTAGCGGGGCTTGGTTACTGCCCGCAGCACGTTCTCCTCCTCAGTGGGGGCATCGGGGTCCACCTCGATCATCTTCTGGTACATGTCCTTCCTCAGGCTCGGCTTCTTCCGGGCCTTTATCAGCTCCTCCTCCAAGTATGTCCTGCAAGGAGTGAGGAGGGGACATTAGCAGGGCCACAGGGCCACCACACAAGGTGCCACACGCCCACAGACAGCCCTTGCCCCAGGACCCAGACCTATCCAGGACAGCTGATCCCTACAGCGTAGGGCAGCATAGGAAATAATGGAGCAAACCTCGTTGCAGGTGAGTTGATCCTGATTTAATTAGCACCCCATCATCAACACCTGATATCTTTTCAGTTCATCAAGGGACCGCAACCACAACCAGTTTGGCAATAACAAGGGAGGTTATTTCTCACAGGTGCCCACGGCGTTGCTGCTACCCCTTGGTCCTGGGGGCCTGTCCCCCAACGCTCAGCAAACCTGAGCAGCGACTTAGTGGCTCTCACAAACTAAACATGGCTTTGAGGATGTGCCCAGGGAACTGCCCACGTGCTCTGGGACCCGGCTGAGTTGAAGGCAAGAGGGAGGTTGCTGCGTCCCAGCCCTCGGCGTTAGCTGCTGCTCCCTCCGAGCTTTGGCCAACGTGGGCGGCTGCTGCCAAAGCTGCTCCTGTGCCTCTCCTGCGCTCTCCCACCCCCTCACCCTGCACATCACGAGGGCTGTGCCTCACCGGCTGCTGAGCAGGGTGTTTTCACCCAGGGCTGTTCGGCTGATGATGATTTTGCCCAGTATAGGTCTGTTTTAAGTGGACTATCTAGCAAAAGCTTCCTGTACAGGACAGAGCAGAGGAAGGGATGCAGCCTTGGCCAGGTGCTTACCGTCACCCCCGGGACCACGGGGTGCAGCCTGGATGGGGGAAGGAGGATGGAGGGTGCAGAGGAGCGTGCAAAGACCTTGGTTTTATGCATCCTTCAAGAGGAGCACCGCTTTGTGCCAGCGGACACTGGTGGAGAACTTCTGCACTCTGGCATGCAGAAAACCATCGCCCACAAAATAATACTTCCTGCAGCAGTAATAAACCACTACATAACTCCTCTTGTGGCTCCCAAACCTGCCCCAGCTCAGCCTGGCAAGCGCCCAGGCTTTCTCCAAACAGCTCACCAAGCCGGGTGAGATGTCTCAGCAAAACGACACAGGAATGACCCTATCTGTCACCTCCGTCCCCCCAAATCCAAACCACTCTACACCTCCCACTAGCCATGCCCAGCTCTGCAGAGGGGCCGTGCCCTCTCCCCGTGTCCCTTGTGCCAAAATTCCAGCACTGAGCGGGCGGTTCACCTCCAGAACCAAGCAAAACGCACGGGGAGGATGCTAGGCAGGCTACGTGGGACAGCATTCCTGTGTTTCCCACAGGCTTAGCAAGGCAAACTGGTGTCTTTTCTCAGGGCAGGCATATGATCACTGAGCAGACATCCCCAGGGCATCAGCCCCTTTGAAAAACACTCCAGATAAAAGCGATGAAAGGCTTCAGCTGACATCACCAAACCCATGATTTCTGGGCAGACAGAATAAAATAGTAGAATAAAGCAGCGGCGTGCTCAGAAGTGCTGCTCATGCCGCTCAGAAAGCGAGATTTCCTTTTGATGAGAATGACAGATCGTCTATGTCTGTGGTTCAGTCCCCCTGCGTTGCTCCAGGCTTGAACCATCACCAGGGCTTAAGAAAGACAAAGTTTTGTTTAGGGGCAACTGGAGGAGGCTGCCGCATCCCAAAGCCAGGTTGGCAGGAAAAAACCCAAACCTGCATCTGCCTGGCAGCAAGCTGATGGCTCAGAGGACAGGTTTAATAGCCCTGAGGTTAGTTTATCTGCCAGAGCCTCTCCTGCCTGGCCACGGGGATGCCCCACTCCCCGGCATTAGCCCAATTCACCCTCCCTCACCAGCTCCTCCCACAGCACCATCTTATTTAACGATGATGATGCCTGGCACATTTGCTCCCGTGCCTGTTGTGCCTGTCTTAGCTCCAAAAATCCAGGTGCACAAATCACCCAACCTGTGATTTGTGCATGGGAGGGTTTCCTCCTCCCAGACACAGCTGCAGAAGCACCCGGGCAGCATGACCAGCAGCTCTTCTTCTGGTGGCTGTCATCTCTGGCTTCAGAGTGGGTCCTGTCTCCTTCCCGCAGCAGCATGGTGTGTGCCAGCCGGGGCCACGTGGCTGCGCCGGGGCCCCCTGCCCTTCTCTCCACCCCTCCGGTGGAAAGTATTCCTCGCCTCTTCCCTGCCGACAGCCTGACACGCCAGTTCGAGTTTCACATCGGGAGTTCGGGAGGGGAAAAAAAAAAAGATTCCTCCCTCCCTCCCACAGAAACCATCAGCTTTTCCAGCAGCGCGTCTCCACCGCGTCTGGCCTGCGCCTTAGCCAGCGAGGGGGGTCTCAACCCGCCCTGCCGCCAGCCTGCAGCAGACCCAGGGCCGAGCGGTGGCCCGGGGCTGCTCCAAAACTGGCAGCTGCCTGGGGTCACCAGCCCTGCTCACGTTTGCTCTGGGACACCCTCGTCAGCTGTGGCACCGCTAGCTCAAAAACTGCTGCTGGCCAAGTGGCTGCAGCCTGGGATCTTGGCGTATCTGTAGATGGTTCTCGAGGAGGACATGGGTAATGTTGCTCATCTGTTAGGAAACATTTCAAGAACTTTGCATGAAAGGCACTAAACTACTTAGTGCGCGCATTTTATCCCTCAAGCGTGCATGGGAGCAAAGGGTGAGCAGAGGGAAAGTTTCTCGCTCATCAAAGCTGTGCCGTTCAAGTGTCTTTATTGCACCCCTCTGGCACCCTGGGCAGGATCTCCCACACCTTTTGCTCCCCGCCCCTTGGCTGTGTCCTGCTGCGGCAGAGAGAGGCAGGTTGCCATCCTCCTAAAAGCTACTGTGCCACTCCGGCGTACCCAAACCCAAACAGAGTGCTGTCCCCTCCGCTGCACCAAACCACTTTGCCAGCACACGGGACAGTCAACAAGCAGGGAAGGGAAGAGCCTGGTGTGTCCTTCCCGTAGCCAGGCTGCCCCATGGCTCCCTCCTCACGCTGTTGGCCTAGCTTTTGCTGAAGACAGGTGAGCCCGACGTTCTCCCCTGTGTGTTTCAGAGAGTTTCACACAGGAGATGCATTTGCTTTCAGTATCCCGTCTTAAAACTCAAACAACGTCCCCAAAGCCACTCACCTGACCCCCATTTTGCAGTCCATAACGCAGGGGGAGTCAAATTCAGCCAGCAGATCCTCCATCTGGTTGTATCGCTCCCCGTCCTTCACAACGTCGCCGTGGTAGGCAGGAACATAGGGCTTCAGGACATCGTTCATCAGGCGGTCGAGGCAGCGCTGCTCCGATTCACAGTGCTTCTTCAGTATCCTGCCGTTGGCCGCTGCCTTGAAACTACCTGAGGGTGACAAGGGACAACGTGGCACTTGCTTTGGATGGGGGATGACGCTGTGCCTTCCCAAAACAAGAAGGGCAGCCCAGCACCTTGGAAGCATCTCCATTTACACCTGCAGCCGGAAGAGTCCCCGCGGGCTGGGACTTACAAGCTCGGGCTGCCAGATTCACATGCAGTGTCAGAGGTTTATGACCAGCAATGTCACTCCTTAAACAGGGCAGAGACCTGCCCTGCAGCACCCAACACATTCGCTTCACAGCCTCTGTGTACTTCATGGTAGGTTCACACCTTTGTCTCTAGGCTCATGCGTGGGGCATCTTTGCGCTGGGCAGCATCACCTGCTTTGCTGTGGATCAGCAAGAGGGCTTGGGTCTCACCCAAAGGACTCGGCTTTCTGCTGCTTGAGAAAAGGGCGTCAGTAATACCCGCTGGCCCTGGGAGACTGAAAGCACGGAGCACTGCACCTTCATGTCACCCTCCCTAGCATTTAGGTAAATCACTCTCCTGGGCTAGAGACGTGGGAGCTGAAATCCGTGACATTCACGCAGCAGTCAGAAGCAATTCCGGCCAACAAAGCCCGCTAACCTGAGATAACGAAGAGCCTTTCCACCGCTCTGCCCCTCCCCATGCTCCGTACCTGCGTGTCCTGCTAGCTGGATCCAAGGGTACTTCTTCTTGAAAGACATCACAAATGGGGACCAGTGCACCATATTCTTGATCTTCCGCCATGATTTGCTCTAAGGGAAAAAAAAATCATGAAGGTGAATGCAATGTTTCAAGCTTTTACTGCCCGTAAAGTCACTTCAGGCAGCACGCAGCTGTTTTGGACAGAGGAGGAGGCACCGGAGCCAGCGCAGGATGGAAGCAAGCAGAGAATCTGCTCTTTTCCCATTGCCCTGTGCCAAGCCAGAGCCGCTGGGCCTCAACTCTACATTCAAAAATCACGAGCAACTTCACTAAAGTGGATGGCGTTACAGCGTTGTTCCAGTTGGCTGCTTCTGCTGCGGAGGGCCCAGCCATCCGCATTACCTTGTCTCCGCTCCCCGCATCTCTCTGCAGAAGCAGCAGGGACGTTAACCCATCCTTGGGTACCGCATTAGATCACGGCAGACGGAGCGGGGAAGGGAGCCCAGGATTTCTACCCGGCCACAAAACTCAACTCCAGCTCCCACAGGGAACAAGAGCCGCTCGCACAAGCGCGCCGAGTCTCACCGCCTGGCTTTTGTTCCCCACTGAAAGGCAGCTGCTTTGTCCATTAAGCTGACAACCCGCGTGCGGCTGATCCGCCTGCTTTGGCCCATCCGTAACTACATTTTGGAGAACAATTCCCTTCTGACGCGTTGTGTTTCTCTCGCCAGATAGATTGCACAAAACTATTTACATGACTGTAACAAGGGCTGCATGGGACATACGAAAGCCTCCTTTGAAGGCTCTTTCCTGCGAGAGTTTTTCCCTGGATTGTTCTGGGGAACGTGCCGCCGGTAAAAGGCAGGGGGACAACCTCTTATCTCAGCCCCAGAAGGCGATGGTGCAAACAAATCAGGGGAACAATATACAACGGCGACAATGGAAAAATGCCTTCTTGCAGGAGCTAGGACAAACAGACGGTGTAGTCCTGGCTGCTCCGAGCTACTGGGTTCAGCCGGAAGCACACAGATAAATTATCCTCACTTGCTCCACTCTGAAGGCATGGGAGGGAGCCTTCCAGAAAGCCCAAGTAATCTCTTCCTCGTGTTTGGAGAACTGGCCCTTGCTCCAGTAACGCTTCGCAGACAGGCGGGGAAGAGCCAGCAGCCCCGACTTGCAGTTTGGATGCTCGTCGGGGGTGAACTCACGGTGCAGGAATCCGTGCTGAGAACTGCTGACATGTTTAAATGGCGAGGAAGAAGCCAGACAGAGATGTTAGTGTCTAAAGCGTGGAAATTACATCGGGTTACCCCGCGCCCTGCACCAGCCCCGCCGGGGAGCGGGGACGCATCACACGGAGAGAGTGGGGACCAGGGGTGGGAGAGAGGAAGAAGAAAGGTCCTTCCCCACCTCCCAGCCGGGGAAGAGCAGGGCGGCCCTTCCCTGGACGACTGCCCGCGGCCAGGAGCGTCCCGGCGTGCCCTGGCACCGGTACAGCAACGCAGGAGTTTGGCAAGCAGCTGCCCAAGCGCGGGGTGACACCGGGCATCCCCTTCGCCCAGGCTCCTCTGCGCCATGGGTTTGCTCTGCTGCCCGGCTTGCTTGCTTTGGCAGGGGGGTCGGGCAGTTCCCTACCTGACATGAGGATGAATGTTTTTATTTCCAAACGGAGTGCCAGAACTTGTGCGCTTTAGCTGTTCTTTGTTCTCCTTTTGGCAGAGAGAGGGAGGGAAGCGGGGGGGGGGTGTCCCCTCCTTTTCTTTTTAAAATAGTAACATCAAGTTCTGGCTGATGCCATGAAAGAAAGGGGGAAGAAGAAGTCTCCGAAGGAGTTCGGACTCCAGACAAGCGTGACCCACCTCCTCTAAAACAAGGAGAAGGAGTCCTCCCCCCACCGCACAGCATCGTAAGTCACTCAGTCCCAGGAAACACGCCAAGGCAACGCGCCTTGCCAAGCCAAGATTTTGGTTTTTTCGGTGGTTAGAGCTTTATAGCTAAAACCTTGAGGTAGTTCAAAGCACAGGCAGATTGAAGGCAAGTGGCACCCGAAGCAGGGCAAGCCACCCTGGCTCCCCCCTGCCAGGGCTTTCCCAGGAGCCGTGTGCTCGGGCACTGCTCCCAGCGCGGGGTAATGGTCCCCAAGTGCCCCGGGGAGACAAAACACCACAACAACCCTTCTGCTGAGCTGAACAAGACAGAAAGCCGGTCACTGAGCACACCCGCACAAGGAACAGGTAGCACATCCCCATCCCTTTACACCGGAGGGCAACGTTTGCATCCAGACACCACCCGGTTTCAGACACACCTTTGGCCAGGCATTTCCAACCCAAGTTTTCAGGACATGTTTAAGGACATGTTTTATGGAGAGGCTTGAGGTTGCTTTGTCCATCTCAAGTCACTCCCGACTCGCTGGAAACAGGCTGCGAGGCAAGTCGTCGCCGCTGCGGGGGTCATCGGCAATTCTGCTTCACGCAGCCCCTTCTCCCCCGGCTTCGTGGGGGCAACCACGTGGCCACTTGCAGGAGAGAGGAGGGACCGTGCCCTCTGCAGTTCCTTCAGGAGCCGTTGGATTTCTGTTTTACACCTGAGCCACCTCCCACTGTTACGAGGGAAAGTTTGCTTCATCAAAAGGAAGCTCTCCGTGCCCTCAGCCCATCACACGTTACTGCCCAGCATACACAGCTTGCTTTGCAGAGCAGCCTGCTGGGACCAATACTTTGGGGGGGGGATGTACGTATCTATACAAAACGTCCCCTTGCTCTGTCGTGGGAGCGCCCGAAAGGCGGTGAGTTTTGCAAGGGGCAGCCCCCCTAGTAAACCAGCAGCTCTCTGTCCGCTCTCTGGGGCTGCCGCCCCACTGCAGAGGAGAGATGGAGGCTGGGCCATGGGGTAGCAACACTGGCCAATGCCCCCAGCAATCCCGCCACCCCCTTTGTCTGAAGATAAATTCTCCCCAAGTAAGGAGATGCTTTAAAAGTTCACCCTTCGTACTTTCCCTACAGCTTCAACAGAGAGGTTACGTGACTGTGAGCAGCGGCAGGGTCCTTCACAGCCACTGGGGATGGCTGAGAGCTCCCAGCAAGAGGTCTGCATTTATTTGAATGCCGGCATGGGTTCAGACGGAGGTGAACATCTCAAAGCCGACGGCTTGGGATCCCAGTTGTGCCAACCCCCGTGTCGGGCTCCTGCAGCCGGCCGCGGAAAATCAGAGCCACGAGGTTCACACCACTCCAGTTTGACTCCACGGCCGCGCGCAGGAAACAGCCCCTCTGCGCTCAGCAGGCTGCTGCCTCCCGCCCGGCCCGGCGCTCTTAATATACAAAGGGAGTATTAAAACTATTTACAGTAAAGAAATCTTCTTTAACCCAGCCTGTCGGGAACCGTAAGGGCATCGCCTCCAGGCTCTTCTGTAACTTTCGGTTTATATTTCAGGAGTTATTTGTGGGTAGGTCCAGGAACACGGGTGCAGCTGTACGTACATGGAGCAGTTACCTGCAATAACTGCCCCGACTCAGACGAAAGGATTTTTCACCATACTGGAAAAAAATAGCTTTGCAGGTGGTGCTACCAAGTGATGCCGGTGAAGGGCAGATACGTGCTGTTCTCCTCTGCCTGCAAGGCAGTGAGCACGCAGGTCGTCACGCCGCAAGCTGAGCACGCTTCCAACTCTTTTGCATGGTCAAAGCCTGCGCCTGCTTGTGGCACCCTGGCACCCTGCTCTCCCCCAAATCCAGCTCTGCGGTTGCTTTCCCTCCCAGAAAACTCACGAAGCTGTGTCGTTGACCGACCGCGCTCTTGCACACGCAGCAATGGCATGTAGCCCGTGTAAGCAGGGAACATACGCGAGGTGTCTGATGCAATTCGACACTTTTTATTTAAAACCTGTTTCAGCATCAGCAAATGCCAACTGATTAGCTGCTAGGTAGCAAATTATTTAGTAGTCTGGAAATAGATTTAGTGAGGAGCGGCGCCGTTTTCCCTAATCGTCTGCCACATGGAAATGAAGCTGAGCAACTGTCAGAACCCACTCTAAAAATGAACTTTTGAGGGTTTCTGCAGCACTCTGCCCTCTTACAGCTGCTCGCTAGCTTGTTTTCACTCGCTGCGCAGCGTGGTGCCCCAGCCTGGGGTGGGATACGGGCCAGAGGAGTTAAGCCCTCCCAGAGAGCACCCACAATTGGTCAGTGGGAGAGGAGTGCTGGGAAAACAATTTTATCTGCTGCATGTTTAACTTTTACTTATCTGAAGCTTAAAGCAAACTCTGGGTTTTCCCCATCTGTCAATAGAGCTTCATATGGAAAGAACAACATAGGAGAATTTAGTGCCAACCCAGAAGGTCAGAGGATATATTGTGTTTAATTAGATTAAACAAAAAGTGACTGATGAGCTCAGTGCTCGCTGTACATTTTCCCTATATAGCATATGGCATTCCTTTAATGTCTGCTTGAAAGAGACGTGCCTTTCTGGGACTGCCTGTCGCCTCCCTTTCCCAGCACGGACGCTGGTGGAATGCGACGGGTACTCCCCGTGCGCGGAGCCGGTGGGGAGCTCTTCCCTTTGCACGCGTTGAGCCAGGGAGATAGGCAGTAACTGATTTAATTTGCCAAAATTATGGTTTCCTATGGTTTTACGGGACCAAACGTTCCTGGAAATAGCGGGAGCTGGACCTGTATTTCCGTGCTTGTTATTAACTAGAGCACGCACCGTTAGAGGCAAGATTAGGCAGCTGGGGCAAGGGATGGGGAAGAGTGGGAGCAGTGTTAATTTAGCGATTTTTCCCACTTCTGGAAAGAACTTCAGCCCCTTTGTCCCAGGAAGATCCCAAAATAGCCTAGGACCAGAGGAGATGGAGAAAAACTGTGAGGAGACAGTGGCGTCACCAATGCCCACCACTTGCCCTGGCTTCCGCGGAGCTGCTGCAGCCCAGGGGCTTGCATGAGTGACACCCTGGCTTTCCCTTCGCTTTGGAGAAAGCCCCGCTCCTGCGGCACGCTAACATCCAACCATCCCCGGCGTTCCCTGCAGAACTGAAACACCCGGCCGGCCAGGCAGCCCCCCCGGCACGTCCCCGGCTGCCCACCCCTCGCCGAGCGCGGCGGCTCCGGGGCGGCACTGCGCCAGCCTTGCCGCACGCCCGCAGCACCCTCGCTCGCTCCTCAGGCGCCGGGGTGACTCCCCAAACGCCCTCCCGTGGGGCTGGCATGGGTGGGAGGCGCAGCGGGCCCTCTCTGCTCTTCGCTTTCACTTCCAGCTCTTCCAAAAGGAGAAGTGCAGCCGGGGTGCCGCGGTGCCAGGGGCCCCCGGGGAAGGGGCTTTCGGCACAGCTCAGAAGGACTCCGGGACGTTTCACTCGCAAGTAGGAGGGTTGGCGAGTCGCTCCTCGTGTCCGGAGCCTTGCTGGTTTGAAAAACAACACGGTGAGCAGCTGAGAAGGGCAGAATTTGCTCCGGAGAGCCCTCTTTAATAACTAAGTAAGTGGGGGGAGCGTTTGCCCAGAGAGTTCACTCTGTGTCAGCCCGCTCCGCAGCCACGCACACGCAGCCAGGGAAAAAGAGGCCGTTTAGTTTTCCATGTTTAAAAGAATGAATGTGTTTTCTCTGGTCTTTAAAAAGTAGTTAAGGTTTCCCTAGTGATGATTGTTTCCCTTGACTGGGAAAAACCTTGTCACTCCAGCCGCGAGGAGGAGGCCAGCTTTGTTCATTGTGCTGGGCGCCGGGCGCGGAGGGCGGCGGGGCAGAGCCGGCAGGTACCGCGGGATGCCTCCTCCCGGCGCCTCCTGGCATGTGGGTGACCAAAATGCAGGACCCCGGCTGAAAACCCTCCCGTGACGTGCTCTGGGGTGCGATCGCTGATGTGGTGCAGCGCTGGGGTTATGCCCTGCTCAGCTTTGCCATCTCTCAGCCTCTCAAACCTCTCCCTCTCTCCAGGCAGCAACAGAAAGAGCCCAGTGACCGCTTCAGCGTGCACCAGGCTGCGACCACTGACCCTGATGCTGGCAGCAAGTGACAGCCCGTATTTTACACCGTCTTCCTCCTATGCAAACTCCCCTCATCTCCGATGACGCATTTGCTTCTGCACTGCACGACGGCTAAACAGCCTTGTTTTGGCCAGAGGAGCAGCTTGCAATGGGAGGGCTTTGGATCAGCAGGCCTTTTTTGGTTTAGTCACGCAAGGCATTTAACAAAAATTTCAGCAGCTCCCCAAAACCTGGCAGAGGCAATGCCAGTCAGGCTCCTGTGGCGGTTGTTGAGCAAAGACAAAGTGAGGTGCAACAACAGACTTCACTCAAGTTAGTATAAGGAAATACAGTTTGATGACTGAAAGGCACTTGTGGGTGCCTAGCAATTCTAGTCCAAACCCCCAAGCCCCACTAGACAAATTGCTTTGATGGCTGGGGCATAGAGGCTTCTGCTGGGGCACAGTAGCTTCTGCTACTTTGCAAGGACTCCATCTCATTTAGAGAGAGAAAAAATCCTAATACGTGCATTATTTCTTTTACTTCAGATGCTTTGTTTTTCAGAATAGTCTCATTTCAGCCAGCGAGGATTTTGCCTCTCGCAGGAGAGAAGCCACTCCCCTCCGGCTCTGTGAGGAATGCCCTTTTCTCCAGTGGGACCAGGGAGCGGTCCCACCAAGACCAAAGATCTGGGGTAGAGGGTCACAGAGATAAAGCCACTGCCTTCTCTGCCGTCTGCAAGAGATCAGAGGAGCCTCCACAAAAATGCATGAAAGCCAGGAAAATCTGCTCAGATCATCGAAAAAATATTCCAGTGTATTGGAAAAAACCAGGAGCTTGTTGCAGGCTCCCTCTTCCTGCTTGTGATGGAGGCGAGGAGAGTTAGAAGCAGCGAAGGCAGAGGGGTGAGCAGCAGTCCTTCGGTTTGACCTCCCCTATCACAATGGAAGGAAACGGAGCAGCTGTGGGAGCCGGCTGCACAGAAGTCACCCATCGCATAGACGGACGTTTGCAACCTCACCCGGCGTTGATCCCTTCTCACCCACAAAGCACAAGCACAGCGCAGCCGCGGCGTGGGATCCCCATCAGCACCATGCTTAGAGGCAGTGTTAAGACTTCTCCATCCCACTTGACAAAGAAGGAAAGAAGCTAAAAAAGCCTAAGTGAGAGGGAAGGCAAAACCTGCATCAGAGCTCAGAGTAAGCCTCAAAGCTATGGCTGTCTCCATGAGGCATTTCTTCCTGATGAAGCTCCTTCACTACAGTAAAACTGAAAACCTCCTGATGCAGATCAGCCATAACTGACTTTCCCGTAAAGCTGGTTGAATTACTAATTGCCGGCATTAGACACGTTCAGCCTGCTTTCCTGCGTGGGAACCGATCCAGATCTCTGGAAATGTATTTGTTACTCATTAAGTACACACAAATAAGGTTTGTTAAGCAATTTTCAGCTTGGAGAAGGTAAGTGAGTAATTCAGAAACAGCTAATCACTTTTGGTGGACTGCTACTTAAGCCGTACAAGTGCTTCTTCCTCAGCAAGCAGCTAGCTTTTAAAAGCCAGCAGATTATAAAAATACTTGCTGGTAGCCAAAAGTGGGCCTCAGTGACTTGATGTGCAAGAAGAGTCCTGGAGTGCTGCAGCCCATCTGTGCAACACGCTGGTGCGCAGAGCTGTAGGCAGCCGGATCAGGCGTCCAGCTGAGAAACGCGCTGTGCTGTCCAAAGATCTGACCCCGTATCAGGGAACTTGTCATCGGCTTTGATGGAAACTGCTCCGTTTCCATCTGGAGACTTGCGTTTGATCCCCTTCCCAGTTCCAGAGTATTCACCGCTGTCTTTCTGGTTCAAAATGTCATTTCAGCTCATCGGCTCCTCTAGCAGCGCAGCACGAGTTGGGGACGTGGGCTCCGGAGCCTGTGCTGGCTCTGGCGCTTCTCACGCTCGCGCTGCCGGTGGGGAAGGACCCCCTGCGCCTTCCCAACCCTGCCAGCGGAAATCCCGAACTGCTGCTAGCTCCCACACGCCCTCTGAGACCAGAAGACATCCCCTTCTCAACACCAAACAACCGCATCAGTCTCTGGTCACTTGATTTGAAGTCCAGCTCAGCAGCCTAAAAGCCAGAGCTGCAGTTCAGGATATGGAAGAGATTCCGCTCCTAAAAGCCACAACAGAGTGCCCCGGTGGGCAGCAGTTTGGTAGGGTACAGCCTTCCTGCAAGAAACAACCTTAACGCAAGGCACTGAGCTGCGCTCTTACACGACGGGGAGGTGGGACGGGAGCTGTAGGCTTTGCCGGGTCCTCCTGAGGGACGCCCCGGACCCCTGGGTCCTTTGGGAAGGGGGGTCCCTGGCACAGGGCGTGTTGGGAAGCAACAACAGGGGCTCAGACCAGCAGGAGATGGTAAAGACCCAGCTATTTCCAATCTGGCTTATTTAGACTGGTACACAAGAGTTACTCACAGGACATGGGCTGCCAAATACCCTCTCCTACAATTTGAAAGCAAGTTTTTAGGGATTTAAACCAGGACACTACATTTACAGTCTGCTTAGAGGTATTTTGGGTCAGAGACACCAAACGTAGAAGTAACATCAACGAGTGGAACACAGCAGCTGCTAATACTTGGGTTTTGGGTTGATTTCTTCCTGTCGTCTTCTGGAGGTGATCCAGAAGGGCTTGGGACTGGACTGGTCTGCTCTGACATGGGCCACGACGTGAGCTGCAATGCCCAGAGCTCATACCCCCAAAGAACGGGGTTGTCTACGGGTTCCCTCCCCGCTCAATGCCCACACCGGGCACACGCTATGGTGCGATGCTGCACCACTCATCCGTTCAGCCTGACGTACTACCAGGCAGGGTGGACATGGGCCAGACAGCGCAGCCGCTGACTTCCAGTGCTGTTGTAGCCACCTGAAGTAAAGCCATCCTCTGGCATTAGCACGGAGGGCATTGATACGGTCGCTGCAAATATAACACCTTAGGAGCACGATGTCCATAAGCATTGACGATGCACAAGCAAGGTTATGCAAAACCAAGTCATGCAACGTTAGTGAGGCAATCTGCAGGAGAAGCTGGATGAGAAAGGCCTGGCTTTTAGACTTGAGCTTTCTGTTGCTGAAACCCCCAGCAGCTCGTGCTGGTCTTGGACGCAGAAAACATTTCCATCGCTGTTCCCTCGTTCTGCCCGCTCATGGAGCTAGCTCGCTGCTCTTACGCTATTCGACCGTAACTGAACTTCGCTTTGTGGAATATGTGAGTGAGAATTGCATCTCTCTTCCATGAGCAAGTGAAATGTTCGGATGTGTTTTAAGTGCCTTCGGCTGGAGTGGGAAGGCAGAGACGGAAGGGAAGAAAAAAAGGGCCAGGCAATGGCTGCGGTAATTTGTTTAGAATAAAAAATTTTTAAAATTAGTCACAAGCCCTGAACATACCCACATTTACTGGGTATATGAAGTGTAAAAAGCTGATTTAGAAGAGCAGTTATAAGTTTCATAAACATGACTAAACCCTAAAGCTGAATGTTCAACAGGCGTGACCTTTTAATTCCCCTTTAAATCAGTTTAGCACTTTCATTTGTGTTTGGAGTCCCTCATGTTTGGATAGCACTTTGATGATTTAAAGTACTATTTAGAGTTTTATTGTCTCTCCTGCTTCGGAGCTGGGACCGCAAATCCTTTGCTAAGTGGCTGGAGGAGTTTCTGCTTGCACGGGAGCCGCTGGGAGCACCAGCCTGCCGCAGCCACGGCTCCCCGGCACCCCCGACACGCCACCATGGGACAAGCCCCTCTTCCTAGGCAGCTCCTAAATATAATCAGCAACCAGGAGAAACTCCTCCAGGAGTGGAAATGCAGTTTGATACTCCTTGGTTTCAGATCCTTACAGAAGGAGCATATTAGAAAGAGAAAGACGGTGGCTTTGGGAAGCCTCTTTGCCCGGAGAGGGGCATCGCAAGCAGCCAGGATGCCGCGGGCACGTGCAGGGGCAGCACGCATCTCCTGTGCCGCATCCTCCCCGCAGCTGCAGACCTGTTGCGTGTGCACCATGCAGTGCCCAAAGCGTCTCCCCAGGTGATTACGTGCAGCGGCCAAGGGGCCTCCCTTGAGTGGGAGGCCTGGCTCCGCGTCCCACAGGCTCCGGTCTTAAAAGTGGTCTAGACTGAAGGCAAAGAGGGGCTTGTTACAGGCACCGTGCACCCGCGGACCCGTACCCCCTTGCGCTGCAAGGTGATGCGAGGCAAGGGCAGCGCAGGTCGGCTTTTACAGCTCTCGGCATCCGTTACTCCGAGCACCGGGGCTTGTGGGCACACACAGGGCTTCTCTCCACCAGAACGACACAGGCGTAAGTTCATTTGCCGTGGATGGCTTCTGAGCCCACTCTGGAGACAAGGGCTTTCTCCTCCACCAGCTTTCCGGCTGCACTGCCCCGACCGGTACGGAAAGCACAAATCTTGCACTTTAGGATAAGCTGCTCACAAGGACTCCTTCCTCGCTGGACACATCAACCAGAGGCCGTGCTAGAGCCAGGGGCTCCCAGGAGCACAGCAAGGCCAAGCTAATTACAGGGCTTCGAACACCTTCGAACACAGCGCATCTCATACGCTCAGCCACTCGTTCCCGATTCCCCACAGAGCAGTGTCAGGCCGCGAACAGGGAGCGCATCCCCATCAACCTCAGCCAGATCACCCCGTTCCCTGTCTGTGCGGATCCAGACCCTGCTGCGCCCGCGCTCCTTCGGGCAGGGTGCTCGTCGCTGCCGCAGCCGGGAGCAGGCTCGCCCAGCCCGGCGAGGACAGGGGGTGGCACAAGCTGAGCAGAGCGAGAGCACCGGCCGAGCGCGGCTGCTGCACCGTACGGGTACGAGTGACCTTGGAGAACGGGACGGAGGGAGGAATTCATGTTAACAGCGCACTTCAGCTGCCCCCTGGCCCATTGCAGCAGAAGGTCTGACGGCGAGCAGACCTCAGCACAGCACCAGCAGGAATTTTACCCTCGGCTTCATTTTCAGAGTTAAAGCCCTACGCACGCCCCTTAGCCATTTTAGTTATGAGTCACCGAAAAATGCCAGCTTTAGCAACACTGCGCGACTTCTGCAGGGCCGGGTACATACCTCCGCCACCAAAGCCAATGTCCTGCCACACCTGCCTGGTGCGAGAGCATCCGACGAGCGTGCCGGTGCCGGCTGGGCAGCCCTGTACCGGGGAAAGGCCAGCGGGATGGTGGTGGAATAAGCTGTCACGGCATCAGGCAAGGTTTCCTGCTAGCAATACGCCACGGGGTTTTCCTATGCTGTTGCTTTTACTCTGCCTTTGAAGCCTGCGCACAGAGCCGGCAAGCCCTGCTGCACCCCGGCACACCCCTGAGCCCTCAGGGAAAGGGACAGGATCCTTGGAGACGCAGAGAGGGTTACCCAACCCTACATCCTGGTGCGGCATGCGGGGCTGGATTTTCCAACCCAAGTGTGCGCTGACATGCAGGGGTGGGGCAAGGGAAGAAAAAGAGAATTTCAACTATTAACTCCTAAGGAATTGAGGAAAAAACGTGCCCCTCCTAATATACACGACCCCGATGAACAGGGGAGTCTCCCGTGAGCTGGTGCATGCCATGCCGCAGCGGTACCGGCTGGGGGAATGCTGGGTTTTTGGTGGACAGAGGAACGCAGAGGCTGGCAAAGGAATTTGCTGCTTCGGCACATGTTTACAGCCTTCCACGGGGTACCGGGGAGGAAGCGGTTTCTCTAACCCAAAGGGGAAACGCTCGTCTAAAACAGGAAAATGGAACTTTCTTTTGAGCATTAATAATGGAAAATCGCCTCTGCAACGGCTGTCTGTTGAATCCCTGGGCATGCAGCGGGGAGAGGATGCTCGGGGAGAAACACCCTGCCCCGCTGTTGGCTCACTTGGGACCCCAGGTAACCCCAGGGGGCTGATGCTGGCACAGGCGCGGGGGGGGGGATGCTGGGGTTTGGGGGGGAGGGACCCACTTGGCTGGGGCAACGGCTGAGCGGATCCCCCCCAAAACCCCAGCATCCCCCTCCTCGGATGCGGGAAGAGAGGGTCTGAGTACCGCAGCGATGCTGGCAACACACCGGATGCACGCAGCATCACCCAAGGGTGACCCAGGCAATTCAGGTTCATCATTTACAAAGAGAGATCCAATTTCTTCTATTTCTTTTTTCTTTTTTTAAGTGAAATTGTTTCTAAACTAAATATTTATCTTGAAAGAGACTATTTTTAAGGCGAGTGGCACGACACAGTGTTTATGGACATAACTCCAGCGCCAGCCCCCAGGTACTGATTTAGCAAGCAGCAGCTTCTCGCTGATGAGCTGCAAATGACTGCGGCATCCTTTGAAGAAGTAGAGATCATGGGTTTCGTATTAAAATCCAGATAGCCTTTCTCAGAACAGCACTGTTATGGTTGAAGAGGATGCTGAAGCCATTTTCTGGTCCAAAAAAAAGACAAGAAGATGAAGGGTAGCTATATCTAGCCATATAATCGCGCAGGCACTGGCGGAAGCGATACAATGAACCCATTATAAACATGGGTGTAGCAAAGCCAGAGTTTAGCTCATTGTGTCTTAGCATTTCTAAATATATTTTGTCTTGGGGGAAGAGCAAGGGAGAAGAGAAATGAATGTAGGGAAGACGCCCAGTTCTCTGAACGACCGGGGTTTTCAGCAAGGCACGAGCCCACGATCTCTGAGGCTGCGTCTGTGGGCAGCAGCCGGTTGCTGAAGTCCTCCTGCTGCAGGCGACTATGTTTAGCTCCGCTTAGAGGGTGAGGGAAGCAGAAGAGGAGGTAGAAAAACTTAGTCATCTTCTCCCCTCAGACATTTTGCTGTTCATTTACTTCAGCAGCACATGAAGCGCTTAGTCACTTGCTCTCTGTCAGGCTTTTTCTAATTTTATTTTTGCAAAACAAAATAAAAAGAGAGAAAGGAGGTTCCTTCCCAAATAAGCAGCTAGTGGAGGCGGCTGGGGGGAGTGAGGAGCGAGTGGCCAGGAGTTCACCCCGTGGCTCAGCCGGCTGCTGCAGACACCCGGGAGAGCGTTTGCAGGGTGCAGGAGGAGAGAGGGCAGGCGCTGAAGCTTCCTCTCGCTCTCGCTCAGTGACAGCTCCACGAGCCGCTTCAGCCAGCCAAGGTGCAAAGCATCCTCCGCTGCCTCCGGAGCCGCGATCTGCTTCATGCCCCGCTACAGGCAATGGGCACCTACCCTCGCAGTAAAATCGTTTGCAGTGTTAGAACACACCGCTTGCGCTCCAAGTGTTTTCCTGCAGCAAGGCAAGGGGAACCTTGCCACCTCAACGACACGTCCAGCTTGGCTGTCCTCCGTTCTCCAACCCAGAAACACCAACGTCAGAGCAGCAAGTCCTTTGGGGCTGATTTTAGTAAGCCAGCAACCATAGCTCTCACATTAAAGGAGTCCTTAAGGGTAGCAACTTTTGCCAAAGCTGGCTTGCTCCAACAGTGCCGTAGGAAAACTCGGGACAGCTGGTGCCCTTCCAGCCTCCGCTCGCCCTCGGGAGCACAGAGGGCCCTTGGCACCGTCCCTTCCTCCAGCGAGCGCCTGCCCTTCGCCTGCGAAATGCAGGCACCGGCACGGGCACCCGCACCGAGACGCGGGCTGGTGCCGAGACGCTGCCTCAGAAAGGAGAGCACGGACGACAGCAAGAAGCAAAAAGCCTCTGAACGCAAGCGCAATTGAGAGCCGGGCGTTTGGTTTCCCTCCTCCGCACAGCATTGCGAAGGGTCTGAGGACAGGAAGGCAATCCCCCAAACCCATCTTCTTCCTCCATCAGAGAGCAAACTCGCTGGCGTGGTGGTAACCCAGTGCGTTTTACAACTGACTCGGGATGGGGTTTTTGGAGGGCTCAGAAGGCACCCAGATGGCTCACGGCTTCCTGTTGCTTCAGCTTTACTACAAAGCAACATAAATAGGTCTTCGCTCTTTGTTGACGTTTGGTGCCGTACAGCAAAACATGCATTGTTAACCTAAAAATAGGAAACGCTGCAGCAGCTTTGAAGAAATTCAGCGTTTTTCCTGTACTGATACAGAGTGGCCGAGTGCCAGATGCCTCTGTCCTGCTTTGAAGACTGATGAAATTCTTTGCAACACTCGTAAATTACTGCTTTGTTAGCACCCGGCAAGCTCCAGCGACACCAGCAAACTCTGCTATTTCCTTCTTCTCCCTCGTAAGGGAGGGGGGGGATGCTTAATGCTACATTTCATCCCTGCGCGGAGACGGACAGTCCCGCGCACCTATCGCCGAGCCAAGCGCAGGCGGAGGTTGCTAAGACACCCGCTGACGCACAGCCGGGCCCCACTTCTATATTTTTCCATTACACGGTGTTGAAGCTTGCAGAGCAGGAGGTAGCTTTCTTGAGCGAGCTATCGAGAGATCAGCGAGAGAGGGCAGGATCCTGCAGGGCACGCTGTGCGCTACTTACGCGACGTTTAAACGAAGGAGCGCACGACGGAGCCAGAAATCTGCCTCGTTGAGAGTAAACGTGCGCATGTTTTCAGATCTGGCTTGAGAAAAGGGCACACCTACTACTACACTTCTCGGAGCGCGAGTATAGAACAGCCAACGTCCCAAGCAGAGCGAGGTGCGCCTGGAAAACCAAAAATTCCTGGTGGCTTTCCCTGGGGAGCACAGTGGTGAGTCCTGGGGGAGGATGCGCTGGCACAGTCCTCGCTCCAAAGCGTTACATGCGGTACCTGGATGTGCTGGGAGCAGGGCAATGTGGCTGCACCAGCCCAGGCGCTGCTGCCAGTCCCTTTACTGGGGTCCCACCCGCAGGGATGCCCACCCCACTTGCTGTGCCACGGCCCCCGGCGCAGTTTAACGGGGCTTAGCCAGCCCTGCGCACGCTTGGGGCAGACCTCTGCCTTGCAGCACGGACAGAGAGCAGCAAGCAGAGCCTAACCAGCCACAGCCTGAGCAAAAACACGACCCCATCCAGGAGCAGCCGCTTGCCCTAAGGTCCCTCCCAGCTCCATGCTTTGGTGGCTCTAGGGGCCAGGTCTCTCCAAGAGATGTTTGTCTTAGTTCGCGGACTGATTTTAACCCACCCCCGGCACCGAGGCTCCTCTCCCACTGCTGGGTGCCAGCAACCACGGGGATGGTCCCTCAAGCAACAGCTCGGGGCAGCAGCCTGCTCAGCTTCTGCAGAAAGCCAGTGCTATGTGACACCTCTGGTCACGGCTTATCTATCTCCCACGGCAGCTCGAAGCTGCAGGCCAGACTTGTGAGCTATTAAAAGCCACCAGACACAGCAACTTATGCAGTTTTTAACCTCCCCAGAGCTTCAGAGATGGGCAACTGGGGATCATCAAGCCAGTTTTTGGGCATACCCATTCCAAGTACAACTCAAACATTTTGGAGGATGGAGGATGCTCCCTAGAAGCCCAGCCCAGCCCAGCTGATCTTGGTACTGAATAGTACCAAGATCAACTAGAAATCACAAGTTACCTTTCAGTACTTGAGCTTGGAGCTAGTGCTGTTTGGTGACTTTGCCGAGCTCCACTGCCTGGCTGGTTAGCACTGTTCGGAGCCACTGTTTGGCTTGTGGAGGACAAGACCTAATTTTTTGCTGCAAACAAAGTCACAACGACGTGCAATAGGACACAGCTGCCAGGGCCTCTCAGAGATGTAATGTTAGAGGCTTCCTGGCCTTACAAGGAATGAGAAAGAGAGATTTGCAGAAAATAAGCCGTACTGCTTTGCAAATGTATTGTCCCCGTCGCATAGCAAGCTACTAAAAAACCCGATATTTGCATTTTTTTGCATAAGACCATTTTGGATTCAGCGCTCCTTCACCTGCACAAACACCGAGACTCTCTGCATGAAAAACAAGCCAGGAAGCTACTGATGAGAAAGTGGCATTCCCGATGCTACAACTACAGGAATTACTGAAAAGGCTTCACGTGCTCCCTCTTAGAGCAGGCAAAGCTCTTCAAACCGTGGCCACCACAAGACATCTGGGTCCCAGTGACAGCACCATCAGTGGAGGAGGCTCACGCCTCCTTTCCAACGCTACACTGGTGCTACGTGGCTAGGATGCGTGGCTAACTAGGGACACGTCCCCAGGCCACCACCAGGGAGGAGGATTCATTTCTCCTGAGCCGGCACCTCCGAGATGGCTGAGCAAAACCGCTGCCAGCACTCTTCCTGCACGTGGGTCCTGGGCCAAGAGCGCGACTGCCACCCCGGGGTCAGCTACCAACCGCACACCAGCACTTGCAGAGCTCTGCACAGGAGCTATGCAAATATTATGGCTAAATCCTCTCTGTTCCTAATCACAAATGTAATTGCCTATGCAAAGACGGTGCACCCAGCTAGGGACTGCCTGGCCGTTGCCGCAGCCCGCTCGCCCCTGCGTGACGGGAAGGCAGGGACCCTCAGCACCCAGTGGTGCCGCCAGCCTCAGCTGAAGCTCCAGCTCACGAGGGCGGACGTAGAAATCTCACAAGACCTCAGTCTGTGAGTGTTGTTGCCCAGGCAATGGTACGATGGACACAGCAGCAGAACCAGAAATCCATAAATAAAAGTATTTAATCTTGGCCAACACATGCCTATGGAAACAGCAGCACAGGTCTGTCCCTCTCCTGTGGTCGTGGCGGGACACGGCACGAGTAGGTGGAAGGTGTCCTATTTTATTTAGCTTATAAACAACTGTAAGCTTTTTAGGGTGTTACATTCAGTTATTCTGGAATGGAAAAGTTTATATGCTGGAAACAGTGCCTTGCTAATGAACTAAGCTACTTTTAATAGCCAGGGTGTTCGAGGTCCTAACAAAAAACGTGTTGATGAGGTGACTATTTGTGACACCCGCTGATGTGCCAGACAACAACAAAGTACTCACAAGTTGGTGACTAGTACATCCCGGAGAGTGGCTAGATGTGGGGGGGTAGAAGGGGGGGATTTTGGTTTTCTGTAGAGAGATGTAGTTAAAAAAATGGGTCATTGAAAGCATCTGGAAAAATGACAGCTACGGCAAGCAGCTAACGGAGTCTCATTTGGAAGATGCGGGTCCCATTAAAGAGTTGTTAATTTGAGTTCAAGCGGCTTCAAAGGAAAGGAGCAGGAGTACTCGCAGAACCGAGGATCTGGACAAAACCAGGAGGGAAGCTGCAGACGTGTTTCAGCCGCGCAGCAGCCAGCGGTGGGATTTGGGACTGGCAGCAGAGCCCACCATGGCTCTTGGTTTCAAGCAGAAAGCTTTAGATGGGGGGGGCAGGTCATGCACACGTGGGGCACGCTCCTTCGCTCCGCAGCACTGTCGCTTCCTTAGATCGGGAAGAGGACGATATGAAAAGTTATCTACTCCAAGGGACTGGTCTTGAGAGCTGCATTTAGTGAGCCAGTCCCGGGTCTTGTCAAGTCTCCTGGTCATATGGGAAAATAAGAAAAAAACCCCTCTCTTCAGACAAGCCTGCCCTTTGTACACTGGAGATCCTGTCCAGGTCGCACGGGGCCCTTCACCGCTCCTGTGCTGCGCTTGGGCCATGCCGGGAAGGCTGTGATCCGGGGGAACCACGCAGCCGAGCAGGGGAGAGCAGCCCGCACATTGAAAGCATGGGATAAATTTGCCCCTGGCTGAGCTTCCCCTTGCAGAGCCCTGTTTGAACCACTTTCAGGAGCTGTGTTATGGGTCTGCAACTCTTAAAGCACCAAGGTGCGTTATTTGCCTGTAACTTAACCTCGTAATAGTTTCAACCCATGTAATTGAAAGCCATAGGGGCAACTTGTGCCCTTCAGCCCTGCGAGAGAACAGCCACACCAGCCAAGCGTCCCATGCTCAGGAGCCATTAACACCCGAACAAGAGGAAGGAGGACAGAAAGAAATGGAACAAAAAGCTTGAACTGGAAGTTATGTCCTAAAGCTCAGAGTTTGAGGGACCGCTTTGCCCTTTGGGTAGCTGCAGACAACGGCAGCATGCAGCAATCTCAGCTGCACACAGTGTTTGCACGAGTTGATACCAGAGCTATGATTACTCAAATTAAAATGGCATTTCAAAACCGAGCAGCAGCCCAGCGTGCACTGTGCTACATCCTCTGTGTCTACATGGCCACAGATATTTCCCTCCCTGACCCGCTCCTATCCTGCTCAAACAGCACTTGCTTCTCCCCTCCTCATTTTCTGCTGGAGGGACGCCGGAGACTCACTCAGCACCTCACTGAGGCCATCTCTCGCAGCCGAGAGAGCCAAGAAAGAGCCAGGCACTTGTTGCATCCCCACACTGGAGCCCCAGGCCCGGTAGTAGCCCCGTGTGGCCGGGATGCAATGCCGGCGGTGTGCCCGGCAGCCAGCCCTGACCCCGGTCTGCCAGCACCCAGAATTCACTGTACTATCACTTTGGCACACTCCTTCCTTGGCAAGACAGGCCAGAACTAAACTTTTCCATTGAGACGGGTAAACAAAGACTTTGCTTTTTCCCCTGTAACAAAGTTTAGCCCAGGAAGTCACATGAGCGCAGCTGCATCCAGCACGTATATCCAAAATGGCTCGAGCTGCTGGCGGCATATGGATGTACAAAACCTGATAGAGGACAAAGCTCTGCCCTGGAAATGCACTTCCACCAGTGCGCGGAATTACACCAGAAACATCCTGTCCTTCCGCACGAAGGCCAGATCTGACCCCCGGCTGACGCGACCCCGGCGCACACCACGTATCAGGGAGGACGCGCTGTCACTACGACCATCGGAGCCGGCTGCATGCCCTGGCTCTCGCCACCACTTCCTACAACCCCCAAACGCCTCCCCACGAATTGCTGCCATGCATTCGCCCGGTGCACAAAAGTCACCCGCAGCAGGACACTGAAACGCGGGTACAGGCACGGCGCTGCGGGAGGAGCCCGGCCCCCACAGCCAGCCTGCGGACAGGGGCTGGAAAAATCGCCCCGCAAAATATCTGTGCTCCAGAGTATGGAGAAACAACGAGCAGTTTGCCTTAGAGGCAGCAAAAACCATAGGGATTTACTGATGGTCATTTTCTGCTGCGAGAGCAATAAACCCATTTGACAGTCAGCCAAAATGCCAGAGAAAAAGAATGTGACCTTAGGGAAAACAGGAAAAAAAAAAGGTGTTATTAGACCAAAGTATTTTCCAGCGATGTTTAGAGGCGGTTCTGAGCCCAGCAGCGATCAGTCAGAAAGCCTGCTACCTCTGAACTTGTGCCAGGCTACCCCTGCAGCCACCGGGCTGCCCCTGGGCTTCCTCACCCTCCACAGAGCTTTGCAAGCTCCGAAACACGGAGAAATGAATCTGAAGCACTTGAAGAAGGTAGCAAATGCAGACTATGCCCTTTCACCTTTCCAGGGAGGAAGGCAGGGTAGGAGGTTCAAGGGTGGCAAGACAACAGCGCAAGGCGCTGACTCGGCAGTCTGCGGGGCTGGCGCTGTCCCGAGTCTGCATTTTGCTCGCTGGAAAGTAATTTCCATTGATGCCATTAATACTGCATCCCCGCTTGTGCTCCTTCTCTTACCTCTCTTCCCTCTTTGCTAGGCTTTTCTGGATGTTTTCCAGCGGAGGACATTGTCCCGGTAACCTCGGACCTACATGTGGGGAAAATGCAACGTAAACGGGCAAGGTGAGCAGATCTGCAGCGGCTCTGCTTCTCCTAGGCCAGAACCCCTGCTGCCGGCTGCAAAGGTGCCTCCAGCATGGGCTGCTGACAGCAGACAGGATCCAACACCTTGTGATCTTCTCGCTGAGCAACGGGACATTTCCAGCCCCTATATTGGGGCTGCCCATGTACACGCAAAAAGCTCTGCCCCTATCTTATTGCCGGTAAAAGCGTAGACACGGAGGCGTTTGGCTGGAAAACCATTAATAATCCCATTTCCGTGGATCTGGGGGCTGTTGCCTCAGCTGGATCCTCCGCTCTGGAGTCCCCTCATGCCCTCGTGTTGCAACACACCGCAGCTGCTTGGCGGGAGCCAACAACAGCCGACTTTGGCTTTCCCACTCGATGGCTCGCTCCCTACAGAAACGAGCTGTCAGGGCTGTGCGGCTGGGACGACAGCTTCCAGTTGTGCTCTGCTCCCAGCGTGCAGCCCATTCCCGGTGGACGGGCAGGATCCTGGCACCAGGTGCTCTCCCCAGGTCCAGCAGGCAAGCTGTTTTGTTCTGATCCCACCGGCCGATTTTGGCAGCGGCAAAGAGAGCAGCTAACTCAGTGGGTCAGCGCTGGCTCTCAGTGACTGGGGAGGGCGAGTCGGCATAGCTCAGGGCTATCAAACTGCTCCTTCATGCCAAGCTTTCCCAGCTCGTGCCCAGAGATACAGAGGTCCCGGGCTGAAGCCCTGCCAGACCGGCGGAGCACTCGTATCACATGAAGGGCAGTGGGCCCTCTCCCCGCGGGAGAGAGTGGCTTTCTTTCCAGGACCGGCAGTTGGTGCAGAGCTTGCCAAAACTGGGGGCATCCTGTCCCCAGCCCGGCAGCCAAACGACTGTGCGCTCCCTGTATATGCCAGGCACCATCCCAGCCTTGCACGGGCTGTGCGTACGGCAGTCCTGGTTTCTAATACCGGTGCCTGCCTTGAGTAACCACTAAGCAGCGTACACAGTTGTTCTCAGGCAGCCAGGCTACCTGAAAAACCCCTCTAAAACCCACGAACCAAACCTAGAGCAAGGATCCCGCAGCGGACGCGTGCTCCCAGCGCTGGGGAAGATCTCCCTGCTCAGGGCTGAGCAGAAACTCAATTGCAGAAGTGAGAGTGAGAGGCAGGAGGAGGGCAGGAGCCCTGCTGCCCTGGCACTGCCAGCCTCGCTGGAGCATGCGGCTTACCCCAGAGCTCATCTCGAAGAGGACGACGTAGAGTAAAAACTTTCACAGGACGTGTCCACCAAGAGTTTCTTGACGTGGGACTAGGTCGGACTACCACGATCCGTCACCACTTTCTGAATTCAAGGCCAGGCTGCCACGTGTACTCACATTCGCACCACGGCAGGCTGGAAACTGGAAGCCATGGTGATGACCCAGCTGAGAGGAAAGGAGGAATCAGCCCGACGTGTCGCGATTTCCGCTTAGCCCTGTTGACTCCTGTAGTTACTGAAGTGGCACTGTTTGTTGATGTAACAGGGACTGACTCAGTGGGAACAAACCCCAAGGGAAAGGTCCTTCTGAAATATTTGTTCCTATTATTTACTCTGTGGCTTAATCAGACATCTCTGCAGAAAAATCAGCAAGTACCTCCCCTCAAAATTTACTGAAAATGAGGTCACCAGCCCCGATTCATTTACAAAGAGCTTCCTAGGAACCAAAACACTGCAGCAGAAGAAAGTCAGCCCTCATCTTTCGCATCCTGGGACTGTCACCCCCTATAAGCACATATTTTAAGGGCCTGAGCGTGAAAAAGTATGTTTGTTTTTTTTCTTTCCTGGGACATGCTTGCTCCAGCTGCAGATGGCAAACGGGGAGACATGAGCACATTCATTTTTCGCTACAGCTGCATAAAAAGCCAGGTGGTGATGAACTGTGTATCCACGCCACATGCATCATCAAGATTTACTATCAAACACAAAGCTCTGACAAGGAAATGTCAAGATTTGGCTTCATCCCTCCAGTCTGATGCAAATCTTCATTTGAACTTTAAGCTCTTCTTTTCACTGTTGAGCGTTAACATCTGCTATTTCTATGGGATCCAGAGCAAACTTCGCAAGAGCAATCTAGCAGCCATTTAGCACAACCACGTTTCTAAACTACAGGGCAACCGTATTAAATTAAGCTCCTTTCAACGCGCACACACACAAAGGAAGAACAGGAAAGGCAGAGGCCCCAACACCTCAAGAGCTCTAGTTTGAGATTACCGTTTCACGTGAGCGACATTTTTTCAAAAAATAAGCAGCAGGTAGAAAGCCTACCCCCTAGATTGATTCAACTCAACCATTACTTTAAAAAAGCAGTGCAAAACCACCCACCCTGAAATCGGTCACAAGCAAGAAGAAAGTCACTGGCTTGCTTGGAAAGCCCCTGTTTCCCCATTCCCAAAGCCTCAGTGCTTCCCAGCCAGTTATTGAAGGCAGGCTCGCAGTGCCCGGGGTCTGGCAACAAAGGATCTTTTCAAGGAAAGTGGCTGAGCTATCAGCAGATAAATGCACAGAAAAGAAGGTTACAGCTTCCCAGAGAAGCAGCTCGTGAACGCCATTCCCACCTGACAAGTTTCCCCTATTGCGCAGCTTCCTTGAGGTTTGCCTTAGATTTTTTATAAGATACTGGGAGTTTACATACAGAGGAATTGTCTCCTACGAGAAGTGACTACATGAGCACTAAAGCTTTTGTACCAGGTTTTTCAGAGGCACACAAGTGCTTCTCTCCACACTTCATTACACGCCGGTAGTAGCTTCAAAAGTTTGTGAACCTACGCAGTGCCTTCACGCTGCTACCTTTGGCCATCAAGTGTCCAGCGACCCTCTCTGGGCTGCGGGACACGAGCAAGCGGGTACCTACAGAAACCCAAACCTTCACCCCAGCCCCTGGGTGTAGGGGAGGGCGTGTGGACGTGACTGCGAGCCAGCCGTGCGCGCTGCAGCCCACGTGGAAGGAAGCAGTCCTGATTTGCAAGGCGGCTGCTGATCCCTGCCTCCTCCCTCTGCCCCCATTTTGCTCTGGCAGAGCAGCCCATGTGCAGGAATCCCGCACGGCCGAGACAGCTGCTACAGCCAGCACAGAGACCCCGGACCTAAGGGATGGAGAGGTGCAACAGGGCCACGCATCCAGCGCAACCCTGAGGCAGATTTTCCATCTGTGTTTCTGGGTGGTGCCCCACAAGAAACTGGGAAGGCGTTGTAAAGTCGTTATAACCCGGCAGGCCTCGTCCCTACCTGATCTCATTAATCAATCCCTCTCAGAGAGAGGCAGTAATTTCCATGGTATGCTGCCAAACTCCTTCCTCCGCTCTGCAAGCCATCCAGAGGTGCTTTACATACCGCAGCACCTGTGCCTGGATCAACAGGCAGAGCATCTGCCTCCTGCTTTCCGCAGTCCTCCACCAGTAAATCCTGTATTTCACGCCCCGCACACTCAGACTTGTAGGTCCAGGCAGTGAACTTTTCATTTTTAGCTTTGTTCGACCTTTCTGCATCATTTTTCCCCAAACACACCCATAAAAGCTGAGGCTCCTTGTGCAACAGGATACAGTGCTGCATCTCCAAAAAGAGCCCCCCCCATTTCATAGGCTATGGCAGCTGGGAGACGTGCCATCCCTTCCAGCAGGTTGATCCTGTTTTCCTAGGAATCGTGGCAAGCATTCATCCCTTTGTTTTCCTATTACCTCTGAAGAAATGACTGCACGCAGTGTTTGTCAACCCTGGATCTCCCCGACGGTGTGGGACGTCCCTTTCTCCATGCCCATGGGACAGTCACGCACCACCATCGAGGGCTACAGGTCCGCGGGCTCCGTCACCTCCGGAGCAGAGGGGAGGGCAGGGTGAACGCGGTCCTTCGCAGCGAGCGGTGGCATCGGCTCGCGAAAAGCGGCAGGGTGTTTCTGACAGGCTGTCCTGCAGGCGCGGACACCGAGCACTCGGAGCTAAGAGCAGTGATTGAGACGAGGCGAATTTCCCTTGCCACTGCCAGCACTCCTGGGGCGGTGATGTGTGCCAAGCAGGCGACGCACCCCCTCACAGCCGCCTCTCTTGTTCTGAGCTTCTTCCCCACCGGCTTAACCCCAAAAAGCCTTGCACTGGCAAAAGAGCTTCTTACAACATCGGTTCAGTGAATCTCAGCCGCCACTGAGAACGAAAATATCTTTGCAGCTCAAAGCCAGTAACACCTAAATTGCGGGGTGGTGGGGCTGCGGGACACCATTCTGAGGATGCAAGCGGGTTAGGCAAAAAGAAAACCAAATCTGAAGTCTAACGGCAGCCCACAGAGACACCACAGCTCATGTTCAGAGGCTGCACAAATATTCCCTTTTATGATAGATGGCCTTTTTATCACGAGAATAAATCAAATCAAGTAAATGACTTTGCCTCCTTATTCATGAGAGCGTTCTCTGCATCTGCCTATAGCCAGTAGCCCACGATTTGCCTGACATAAAACACTGCGCTGCCACAGGAACGAGCATCCTCAAGTCCCACTCATTTCCAGGGAGCGCAGGCATTTGGCACCCCTGAAACCAGACCTCCGTCCTCCCACACCACCCTGCTCTGTGGCACTCGGGCGCTTCATCCACCCGAACCTCCTCCTTCTCCCATCTCTCTGCCACGGAGCATCGGCTGTGCCTCAGCCCTTCCGAGCGCCTCTCGCTCCTCCCCGTCCGCCCCGACAACCCTACCTGCGACAGGAATTCCCACAGCAGCTGCGGCAGCCCATCGTCACTGGCTCGCCTCGGGCCCCCCTGCATCGCAATCCTGCCGGGAAAGATGCTTCCCTCACCCCCTGGCAGCTCAAGACGCGGCGAGCTCTGGGAGAAGCAGTGCCCCAAAAACTAGGTGCTCTCCTGCCTCACGTTTCGCTCCTCAGGCTCTGACGACAGGTCTCTGCTGTGCCCGGGAGGCTTTATAATTCGTAGGTGGCAATTCCTTAAGCTATAGGCAGTTTTCCCAGAGGTTTCCCGGATCTTCTGTGCAAGGCTATTGCCATAAATCTGATGGATTGCTTAGTCACTTCTGTTTGTCCAGCCAGTGCCAAGGCAGACCTTGCTATTTCACAGCATGTACTGTACGAAGGAGCCAGTTCCTGTAAATTAGATGCACCACTGCAAACTGAATTGCATATTGTTTTCTACATCGACTTGTTTTCTGCTGGACTGGAAGAAACATACTTTACAGTCATAAATAAGACAAAGAATAAAAATTAGTTACAGAGCCGTGTTAAAGGCTGCCCGATGGAGGGCCACGTGTGCCTGGGAGACTGCGGCGTGAGTCCAGGGGCTGAGGAGTGAGGAGAGGGGAGCTCTGAACAGGACTCCTAAACTGATCCCAGGCAGTGGATACTCTCCGTGAAGCCAGGGTTTTTCCCTCAGGGTCACTACACTGGAGCGTGGAGGGCAGAGACCCTTCAGGCTGTGTTTACGAGCGTGAAGCACCGTCCAAATCAATAGCTGCTCTTCAGCCCTGCGCGTCTCAAAATGGGCTACAAAAACAGAGGCATCCAAAGAAAATGGGTGCTTAAGGAAACGGTGACCTCTCTGCCAAGCCTTCTTCTTTTCTAAAATGGAGCGCACTTCAATTGCCCAACAGGGATGCTGTCAAGGATGCCTGAGACGTGATTATTCCCACAGAGCTGTGAGTCCTGGCAGCAGGACGGTGTTTGCCATCCCCAGCTGCGGGGCTGCACCCCACAACCCCCAGCAAGGGGCTCCCACGCCGGCCCCACACGCTCGCCGCAGCCGCAAACGTGCTCACAAAAACAAGTGCTGAGAGCCTCGTGGGTCTTGTTTAAATAAAGGTACAGAGAGGCCCAAATCAGCCGGGAGACGATGCCGGGAAGCTCTACTTTCACATGCCCACCCCGTTCCCTGCTCCTCCCCAGGTGCTCCCAAAAAGCAGGACAGCTTCTCCAGTGTTTGCAGTCATGGTGGGGCCATACCCACCTCCCCACTCATCTGGATTCACATCTGGACAAAAAGATTACATCAAGCTCTTTTCTCCTGGAAAGGTTTGTATTTCCATTCTCCTTACCGTATTGATTATAAAATCTAATGTTTGGCTTGGGTGACATATAAATAAGAAGCATTTCAAATCCTGGAAGGCCTGTGGCAGAGGAGAAATAATCAGGAAAGCCTGTGTAGTAATGCTGCGATAGCGTTTAAAGTAAACAGGAATCGGGGCCTGCTTGCGGTACATCCTGTACAATAAAAAAGATGAAAAGACGATCTATTACCACCAAGACCTTATGGTATAAATGCGCAACATCTAATAAAACCTTCTGCATTTCAGAGGCAGAGAAACTGTCTGAATCCTGAGAGACAGAAGCCACCTCTGACGTGATTCACATCTCAGAACTGATTGACGAAAGCAGCCAGATCGCTTCCACTGAAGGACAGGAGTTTCACAAGGAGGTTGCAGAGCCCTCAGGAGCCTGCGCAGGAAATCGGCACTGCCGGCACCCCTCTGCATTTGGCGCCTGGATTTAACGGCATTGACTTGACGGGGAGCGAGGGCAACGAGAGTAATTAAGGAAAATTAGAGAAGGGAAGAGGACAGTCAGGACTAGCACAATGCTCAGGAAAAAATCCAAACCCAGGGAAGCAGTGCTAGGTCCCTGTAGCAGCAACCGCACTCAACAGCCAAGACCTGACACATCTGCCCCTTGGGGCAGTTTCCTTCTCCGTGGCATCACGGACGGGGCAGGGGGGCTGGGAGGGCGGTGTGCCCGACCCTTCTGGGCTGGACCAGCTTCGTGTTGTGGCTCACCTTAGCAGAGCCCCATCTCCAGCGCGGCTGTTGTGGGACCCCTGCACCTGCCTGCTCCCGTCCCCAGCTGCCCACCGGCCAGGGCGCGGGGCTGTGTCTGATGCTTCCCCAGGGGTGGGCACGGGGACCTGAAGGTCACAGCCAGGCTGCCGCGACTCTGCTGCTGGAGCTGCAGCAGGAACAGGGAGAACGGCAAAGGGAGAGGGCTACGGAGATGCAGACTTGCTGCAAGCTGCGGGTTTGGCACTGAGCTTCCTCCAAAGGATGAAGCCGTTCCCATCCCAGGCTGCCTTCAGTGCCACAGCACGTTTGTAGACACCTGACTGCTCCTACCAGCCCCTCCGTGAAAACAAGACCTCATCAGGTTGTGATCCCAGCATGGGAACAAAGCGTCCAGAGAGCCTAGATGGACAGTTCTTACTGATAACAGAGAAACCCGAGGGCAGATGCTCGGGGTGCGGGATGTCCCCTGCTAAGGGAGGTACCGTAGGTCCCAGCCTAGCAGCCTGAGCTCCCCCAGACAGGTCCCTGCGACGGAGCATCCCCGTGCACCCGGCGTGCCAGCCTCCCCCAGGCTGCGGTGAGACATTAAGCAGAACTGGGTACCGGTCTGAAATGAAGTGAGGACGCAGGACACTAGCTCCAGGCTTTTTAAATGCCACCCACACCTCTGCAAGGCTGGTCCATGACTAGCCATCTTCACGAGCAGCCTTTCTGTGCCAGGTTTTGTTGGCGAGAGCCACAGAGGTGCTGCGGGTTTAAAGATTCACCAGCTCTTTCTCACTCCCCCACCCCATAAACAAGCTTGTTTCTATTCTGACCTCAACTATTAGAGCAACTAGGGATGTTTGTAACTTCTGTGAAACTAAAAGCAAAAGCAACCTTCACACTGGACCAAATCCTGAAGTCTTTTTTTTTTTTTTTTTTTTTTTAACAGTACTTTTTTGGAAAAAACTTCACTTAAATTTCAGTGAGAGCTTTGCTCTCCAGTAAGGATGGAGGGAAAACGGAAAGAAGTTTTGGAATTGGGTCCATATGGTGTAAATACAAGGCAGGCACTGTCGATGCAGGGGTGGCAGCACTCACGCCACGGAGCAGGAGCTGACAGGGGAGGACGTCACTTCAGGTTGCTCAGATGCAACAGCTCCATCCACACTCTGCACCACGGCACAGAGGACACGGGCTCCCTGTAAATCCCTTCTCAAATCACGTTCTTCACCCCAAGACAAAAAGCTCACGTTTTTGGCTCTGAAGGTCCAAGCGCTGGCAATGAGGGCGGCCACTGCATGTGCAGATGTGCTGCCCGTGTATGCATGCGTGCCGCGGCACGTGCGTGCCGTATGTGTTGGGGAGCCATTCCTGCCACCCCCTGTGGCTGCAGCATGCTGGGCAGCTGCGTGGCGAGAGCAACATCGTGCTGAGAAACACCACTCATCTGTAACAGGAGGTGAGGTTTCTGCGTTTTGCGTGCACGTGTGCCTGGGTGTGAGCCCTCACGCTCCTGCTCCTCCTCAAGTCACAGTTAACCTTGCAAGGGCTCTTCCACCTGCATGTCACTGCACCTCAGGCCAGCTGAAAGGGGCTGCAAGAGAAAGGCAAATCTGAAGAGGAAACCCATATGCCCCAGTTTGAGGGTTGCTGAGAGAGATGTTTTTATCAGTGCTAACCTGCTCACCTTGGCAAGCCGCCACCAGAAGAAGGAAACGTACTGCTTCTCTCTTCTTGCATGAGAGGTTAAGGACTCCCCTCAGCACGAGGCAATGTACATCTCTGCGGTCACACACACCCCTGTAACATCTGCTTTTACGTCCGACTTCACCTGTCTGCTCCTTCAGCAGTTACTTTGGGAGGTGATCCTTGAAAGACAAGACCCAGCACTAGCCAAATTATAGATTACTGTCATTCATAGAGGTAGTCATTGCAAGGGTCTATAGAGCAAGGAGCTCTATCCTTGCTCTAATCCTGCAGGAGTTTCATCTCTTTCAATCAAGGGTCTATAGAGCTCCTTGCTCTATAGACCCTTGATTGAAAGAGATGAAACTCCTGCAGGATTAGAAATGCTGCTTCTCCCCAGAGCAAAGCCTGGGGCTGCCTCTCCCAGCAGCAAACAGCCAGGTGTCGAAGACAACCTCTGTGGTCCTGCTCTGGCTGCATGCAGGCAGCGGACCCTGGTGGGATGCTGAAAAGAGCCAGTCCCACCGGTTGGAGGAGAAAATCCCAGTGCAGGAGGAGCGGGGAATTTCTGTGGAAATCCTGGCACAGACAGAAACACCAGGGCTGTCAGCCGGCAGGGTCAGAAAGTCCACCTGGGAGGAAGGTGTTCTGCTGGACCAAGGAAGCAAAAGATGACCGCGTGCCTGAACTCCGGCAGAGGAGAGGCCGAGGGTGGGGAGCGCATCCCTTCCCACGGGGCCACGCAGCCCAGTGGCGTGCAACGCGTAGCAGCATCCAACAGGCCTGCGAGGACTACCCAAATCAAGGGAAAAATGGTAAGAAACAGCAGTGAAAGCACGGGTCTCAGAAAGCAGGCGGTGCGGTCCCAGTAAAGCCTTCCCCTGGTAAATAATGACGCATGTGGGTCCCCAAGACTCCTTGGGGCTGCAAGCTGGCTGTGCCACCTGCTATCTCCAGCCCATCAGCTCCCTGTTCTGCTGCCGGTGCATCAGTTTCACTCTTCAAAATGTCTCCTGCACCAACACGTACCCATCATCCAGCGGTACCTGCAAATCCTGCATTTTCCAGGCCAGCCACATGAAGTGCGCAGGCCCGTGGATCGGAAGCTGGGGCACAGCTCCAGCACCTCAGCTGCACAGCTCCCATGTGAGGGCGTACGATGGACTAACTACTGCCTGAAAGCCCTGCTGATGTGCCTCAGACCTATCCCACACGACACTCTTGTTCCAGTCCTGAGGCTTTGCCGGCAGCCAGGTTCAACTGAACTGCGTCAAAGACTTCACAGCAATCCCTGGGTCAGTCGGTGAAGCTCCAGCAGGGTTTCGCTCCTTACACAGGGCAGGATTCAAGTCCCTGTGCTAAGAGGGCAACGCGCAGCCGTGCACAAACCGCCTGAGGGCCCAGGACTGGTGCTGCTCAGTCTCTGAGCGATGCCCACGTAGTATGCAGAAACCTGGGGGACCCTATGGCCCTAAACGCACCTTTAAAGGCTTTGGTGTCACGGTGTTCGATGTCACTGGAGCAAGTACAGAAGCTCAAGAGCAGAACTAAATGGATTAAAAAGTTCAGACAAATCTAATAGGAGGGGTCGGACAGCCAGCCAACACGAACTTCCAAAGGGGACGGCCACCTGAGCCATCACGCTGCACTGCTTCTGAAAGGAGTCCTGAGATCGTTTGGCCTCAGAAGGCACCGAGCGTGGCTGCTGCGCGGTTACCCACGGGGGGTCCGCAGGACCCCCACGGCTCTCCTTGCTCCCTGACGACCCGCCGCCAGGCCTCACCGTGTCCGCCCGGCTGCGCTGCGCTCGCTCTTTGGAAGCTGCGTTATTCCATGACAGCCTCCGAGCGCTGCAGAGCACGGCCGCTGAACCATCAGGCTACCGGTTAGTCGGCTGGCACGTGCATACAGAACCATTTTGATTTGAACATGCCATCCAGGAGTGAGGCAACATTCAGACAGCGTACACACAATCTTTTCCAATTAAACTCTTCCTTAGACACAACCACAATTAAGGTTATGTATAATAATTACTGAGTCTACTTGGCTCCTCCTTGCTTAAACAAATACAATCTAAAAACACCTTCTGAAGAGAACGTACCTTCTCCCCCTCCCTAGATAAAAAGCCCAGCTGCATACCTTAAAACAAATATCCTACTACCTTGTTTTTCCGCGTTTCTCTTCATTTTCTGTTACAATAAAGCATCACAAGCAGCACAGCCCCTCTAACTGAAACTGCAGGAAAAGGGTGGGGCTTTCTAACACAGCTCAAGCTGCAGGTTATTTATGTAACCCTCCGGTTTGAGACAGCGGCCAGATCCTCAGCTGGTGTAAACTGGAGGGCTGGGCTGCAGCTAAGGCAGCTCGGGGACTTCGCGCCAGCGGAAGACTTTGCACCCCAAGCCCACGGGTGCAGGATGCTCAGACGCCCTGCCGATAGCACCCTCCCCGGGAGCAGCCACCCAGCATCGCGGCAAGCCCCGCACGGCATGTGCTGGATGTCACACCCACTTTGGGGGAAAAAAACACCCTTTTGGGTCCTGCTCCTGCAGCGCCTGGCACTGCCGTGGGGCTGGGGCTACTCTGTGTGATGCACCTGGGGCTCATCATTCCTGATGTTAGGGCTAATGAGTTACAAAACCTAAGGCTTTCACTTTCTCAGGTGCTGTATTTAACAGAAAACTCGGCAAACGCTCTTATTTGGAGTTTCAGCCGTGAGAGCGGTACAGCCTGTGTGGCCCAGGCTGGAGCAAAACCCATTCGGTGCATTTGCCCTCAGCCGTGCCCCTGTTTCACAGGAAGAGGAGGCAGCAGGAGCAGCTGCCCTCTCACTGGGACGAGGGCCTTTCATCGCCGCAGAAAGCTGCGGGCCTTCGCCCTGGGCCACGCGGTGCCTCTGCAGCCCCCTCCCCATCGCCAGAGCACGGAGAGCAGCCTCGGCACGAAGACGGCCCCGGCCCATCGGCCGTGGAGGCTGTTGTGCAATGCCGCCCACGCAGCGCAGAAATCCCGTCCGGTTCCTTCCACATGATCAGGTTATGGGCGCTGATGAAATCCCACACGCGGCTGCGTGTATCAGCCTGCAAGGCTGCGAGCAGGTGGCCCCGGCGCTCCCCCAGCCCCTTCTGCCCTTGGCGGGGCTGGGCTGGGAGCATCCCACAGCAGGGAGTTCCCCAGGGCAGCTCTGTGCAGAGCCAACAACTAATTTCTTCTCCGAGTCTACGTGCGCATCCTTGCAATTTCGTCACGCAAACTGCATGTCTTATTACCAGACAGGGTAAGGAGAAAGGAAGGAATGGAAGAGTTTTCGCAACGCCCTTAAATATTTCACTTGAAGCCCATTAATTTGCAGGCTAAATAATCCCACATATAAACTTTGTGTATCTCCTGACCTCGGTCGTCTTTACCAGGACCTTTTCACTTTTAGCCTGAGGGCTGACAGAGGAAGGCATGAAGTAATGTTTCACACAGGCTTCTAAACAAATCTGGAAACTCTCACAGTAACCAGAAACTGGCTTATTGCGTTTCTACTAATCCCTTCTGAACAGGTTTAAAGAATTTAGTGGGATGATACCCTACAGCTCTTGTGAGGCAACATGTTTCAACGGCTAACATGAATGTGGAAATCCAGGGACAGCCGCCTCTGCGCTGCTCCTGCGAGCGCTGCCGGCAAGCGATCTCAGGATGGCCATCGGCCCCTGGAAACCCTTGTCTTCCGAGACCCCAGGACGTGGACGCAAATGAAAGCATAGAGAAGGGGAGAGGGAGCTCTTGCAAAATTAATTGCACAAAAATCCGGCTTTCTAACCCACCTGCTGCCTGAGAAAGAACTCCACGCCTTGCTAGTATTCGTTCTGACAAATACACGTCTTTTCTTGACTTGTAAGATTAAGAGCTTCCCTGGAAAATCATCCAGGGGGCATAAATATTGACAATACGTGACCTGGGGATCCAAGCTTCTCTAAGTGCTTTTGCAGGCAGAGGAAATGTGCAGCATGAGAATGAGCAGCCTGCAGTAAAGGACTAAGCGAAAGAGGAGTTCAGGTACGACTAATCAGACCCAAGCACTAAAAGCGTTTGCCCAATGTCACCCTCGCTAGATTAAAACTCTCTTCTCTTCCATAGGGGAGGCTGTTAAACAAGCTCAGGTAGCACCAGAGACTCACGACCTCCATGAGCAACCTGCCACTTCTTGGTGCAGAGATACATTCACAGCTTTTCCGACAAATAACCGTGAGCCCTAGCTACAGTCAAACTGTATGCATCCTCTCGTTGCCCGTCCTTTGGGGGCATTTTCGGCCAAGGACATGCCTGTGCACGTTAATTGCACAGAGAGTTTTAAAGATGAGGCGAGGGACCTGCAGACCTAATTTTGGAGATCGGGATGAGCTCAGGGACTGGGACGGGGAAGGAGAGCAGGGCTGCAAGGGAGCTGGCTGGGGCGGCCAGAGAATGTCCCCAATGCAGACGGGCTCCAGCTCCGTGCCCTGCTCGGACCATCCACGCCAGCCTAGTCCATGTGTGAGGGATCCCATGAAATAACTGCGTGTGCCTCGGTTTCTCTTGGTGTGTCCCATGGGTGTCCCTCCAGAGATGCGGTGTTATTCTTTCCTAACCGGTTCTCTCACCGGGGGAGAGAAATTGTCTCTCCTTCAGGACAGCCGGCGAGGTGGCACGGGGCAAACGGCACCATCGGGGACTCGGCACCTTTCTTCCCTGTCATGCTGGTGCCTCCCGGCATGAGTTAAAGCAAGGTAACCCCCACACCGCTGGCGGAGGCAGCCAGGAGCCCCGTGCCAGTGAAGGCAGCCCGCAGAGCCGAGCTAAACCCAGGCGAGGGTCTGGATTCACCCTGCAGCCCCTTCCGTAGCGAAGCGGAGAGCGATGGGGTCAGCAGCAGCCCCCCCGAAACTGCAGCACATCTCCCCGCTCTTCCTCGAGACTCTGAGGAACGATTTACGACACAAACTGCGGACACCTGCGGAACTACAGCCTGCTCCAGCGTCACGGCCCGGTTTTGCAGGGTTTGAGGCGCAGAGGGCTTTTGCACAGAAGGCACGAGAGACGAACGTCCCCGCCAGGTGTGTGCTGGTGTTCGCGTGTGCACCTAACGTGCACGAGCCCTGCACCTGGGCGCGCGCCTCCAGCGTGCACACGCATGGAGGAGGCGTGGACGCACCCGGCTAGATAACATGAGATTGGTTGTATTCATTTGCTGTCACATTTTGTCCTCGGGACTGCAATTCATCTCACCTATTTTTAGACGTGTTCAGCGTAGATGGCTGCATCTGTGCTAGTTAGCTCCGTCTGCAGTCACGGCGCTGCGCGGGCAGGTCACATACGCTGTGCACCGCAGGGGCCGGCTTCTCCTCACAAAGGGAGGCTGGCTCAGATCTAGCTATTTGCCACAAATCCCACCCCAGGCGTCATTAAGTGCTTTTAAAATCTCCTTCTCTGAGCTCTCCTCACTTTCCCCGGCCTTTCCATGGCAGCCTTCCGTGATGCTTTCTCCCGCTACCTGCGCCTTTTCACGCGATTTTCCCCTTCGGTTTCCTCCTTTTCCATCCCCTCATCAGCTTTCGCACCCAGTTTCTCCCCGACTTCCCATTCCGCCTCCACCCCGCAGCACCCGTCTCTCCTCCCGCTCTGCCCCCGCCGTCACCCACGAGGCCACGCAGCAGCGGCTCCGTCAACCTCCGCCCCCGTCCTCGCGGGACCCGGCTCTGCCACGGCTCTGCCCGCTCCCGCACCCCACCTCAGGGCACCCACTCACTTCCCCTCGCCCCCGTGCCCGCCGCCGCCGTGCCCCCACACCTGCGCGGGGCTGTCCCCACACCTGCGCTGGGCCGGTCCCCGCGTCCCCCCGTGCGCCGTCCCGGCCCCGCACCCACGCAGGCTCACCCCACGCAGCTGCACGCCGCCATCCCGGCTCTGCCCGGCCTCCGCCGGGAGCTGGTTTGCTCTGCGCAGAGGGGGAAGCCGCAAGGACGTGTGCGATTTACACGTGGCTAAAGCAGATTCCCAGATGGCTTCGCAGCTTCCCTTGCATTCTCTTCAGTCTTCCTGGCCTCCGCGGTCATTTCCCTTTTCCACCTGCCTTTCCCCTTCGCTCCCTTCCTGTCCGTCTTATCTCTCTCTCCTGGCCCCGCTCTCCCACGCCGTGCCGCTCCCTCCCCGCGGCCGCCCCATCCCGCTCGCCACGGGCACCCGTGCAGCCCCTTGCTCTCCCCGCACTCACGGCATCGCCTCCGCTGGGCAGCTCGCACCGGCCTTCGCCCGGCTGCAACGCGAGTGTCGCAAGCGGAGGACAGCTGAAAAGACAATCAGCGAAAAGCTGGGGAGCGTCTGCAGCTGAACTTGACAAAATCCTGGAGAAAATACAGTCAGAAAAGAGTGGTGCTCTAGTTCCAGCTGGAGCATGTGACGGGATCGCAAACCCTTTGTACGCCTCTGTGAGAACAACTAATGGGAGAAAAGGAAATGGTGACATGACGAGACAGCAAAGAGGCAAAATGTGGGACCAAGGGGAGGAAAGAGAAAAAGGAAAAAAAAGAAAAGAGGAAAAACCAGGTAGATTCTTAGAGGCACTTCACATGCTTTTTAAAAGTTGCACTTCCTTTGAATTATCTGTGCTGGAGATATTTTCAACCCGGCTCCGCTTCCCTTGAAAGATGAATTTGGCATGCATTCAATTCTCGGATGACTTGCAAAACATGAAAGAACCTGCAAGTGTCACTAAAATGTAGGACCAGCCTCAATTCTGAGATTGAGAACGGAGCATCTTCCTCCTTGACAGCAAAATGGTGTCTCTTATCCTCTCCCTCCCTCCTCACCTACCCTGGCCTCCCCGTGTCCAACTCCCGATAAAAGCAAGTTTATTTTTCTTCTGACTGGCATGGTAGGCATTGCAAAATTACGTAGGATCCTGATCACGTTGAGAGATTAACTCATCTGGAATCCGATCCAAGAACACCAAGGGAAAGATTTCTGCTTCTCCCCCCCCGGGTGCACATCGTGTACGTCGTCAAAAAGAAACGCTCTTGTTTGCTTACAGACACAGCCGTGGTAGACTTAAGTCCCCTTGGCATGAACATCAGCCCTGCTCTAGGAAGAGAAACTGCAGTAATTTCAAAACTGTTGGCTGCACTTTCACAAAATGTACTCAAACCATTTTTTCCATTGATCTGACGACTCTGGTTACTCAAACAGCTCCTCGGCCTACTTCCTGTTCTGCTGGAGAGCTCAGCAGCCCCGCTAAGAAACAGAGAAAAAAACCCACATTCTGACTTTATTTTGAGGTCATCAGAAATAGCTCTGGTGGATGGTTCCTATTTTTGTTCCAAAAATGTATTTATAACTCTACTCCCATCGGAGGGCACGGCAATCTGACCTGTCCTGCTCCCTGAGACGCTGGTTCAGCAGAGCTGGAGAGCTGAGCCCATGCGCCGCTGCCAACGTGGTCCTCGCCTCCGAGCACAAGAGACCTGCTGTAGCAAGAGAGGGGAAATGCCCTCGTCGTGCCACATTTTGTTGCTGGTTTGCCCGTGCCGTGCTTTCCAAAGGGTCCCTGACGGAGCCGGCTGTGGGGGGGATTTTGCAATGCGGGCAGCTCTCCGTGGTCAAGCCGTTTATATAAACAATGCACTAACCCGGCCCATCTGTGTTGCGTGTTATTCTCACTCTGGATCAGACTCATCCCTCGCGTAAGCCCACCAGACTCCACGGAGCTACGACAGAGCTGATTTGGCCCGATCTCACTCCAGTCTTGCAACTGAAATGAAGCGACGTTCTAGAGCGTCGGTTCTTCTCCGTAAGAATGAGAGGGAAGCGTAGTTCAAGGAGTCAGCGAGCTCCGTTCGCTGGCCCTGGTTCCTGCAGTAGCAAAAGGAGACAGCAAGGGACCGGCAGACAGCAGCAAACAAACGCTTTCCAGTGAGATCAGCTGGAACTGCCGCCGCAAAACCAGCCACGGAACCTACACCTGGAGTCTCCCTCGCTTTTCCAAAAACCGCAGGATATTCTCGAGATTAGTGGTGAAATCTGTGGCTTTTCATTACCCAATATGAAAATTAATATGTCTTAGGGGTTTAAAGGGATTAGCAGGTATTTTCCGAAGTATTTTATCTTTGGAGAATTTATTCCCCAAAAGTTCTAACGCTCGCTGTGCTGCTTTAGAGACATTAAGTGCCATCACATTGTTAGTGTTTCCTGGCCAAAGCCTGTTTCTCAAATCCCCGCTCCCTTCAATAAACACTGACACCAAGTAATAACATTCAGTATGTGTGTTGTAACGTGTGTTATGTTACAGCTGGCCACGCTGTCTGAACTGACTTGCAATTTAATTCCCAAGCAAGTAACTTAATTGCATAGTATATGGAAATGTTGCCGTTACGCAAGCCTCTGTTTTCTGACAATAGCCAGTAAAGCTGCTTTCCTCCCTTACTTTTGTATCCTGGAATATTCTCATTTTGTTTGTTACGCCAACAGTAGTTTTAGCTAGTTTTCCAAAGGCAGCTGCTCTCCAGAAGACTCTCTGCATCTCGTAGAGAATCTTCAAAACTGCCCTCCTGGTGCGATTTCGCTGAAGTAAACCCTGCAGATGCAGCCCCTGAGAAAAGCGCGCAGCCCCCAGATACCCCCGATGTCCATGCCTTTGCTTTGGGGATTATTCCCTTTAAACATGTAATAGCTCTAAGGACATGCTAAAAGGAAGAATATCCTTGCCTCCTTCCCCTTGGGGGAGCAAAGGCACATACCTATCAGCCGGAAATGAGAAAAGCGAACGCTGCAGCATCTTAATTCAAGAGGCAAACTGGAGAACGTGTCAGCGTACCCAGTGAGAGTAAACTGAAATCCAAACACCCTTAGGGCTGCTAGAGAACACTTGGCGTCGCTTCGCACAGCACCTCTGCGCCGTTTAACGACAAGGCAGTTCAGGACGGTTCAACAACCCTGCTTGGTATTTTCCAAGCACTGTCAGAGCCTAAGGTTACTTGACAAAAGATGTGTACAACCTTCAACAGATCGCCATCCAAACGCAATTGTCTAGTTGGAAAGTCAAGATTTTTGCTAAAATCTTACGATCTGCACTGAAGTGCTGGCCAGCAGCACTTTAATATAGTCAGGACTGTTTTCCCATCTCCTGGCAGCTGCTTATGTCAAAGATCTCTGAATCACCTTTATGTGTAGAAAAAGCGATCAGTTTTCAAATTGTGTTTTATCCCAGAAATCAACAGGGAAGCGGTGTGAGCCCCCGTGTGCAGTTTGCACGGTCCTCGTTCTCCAGTGACCGCTTGTATCTCCATATGCACCCCTACCTCCAGATTTCGCCTGGGAGATGAGTTGGAATTTCGGCGGAGATGCAAGAGTTGAATGCCACCTGCTATCCCAAGCCTCGCGACACCCGTACAAACAGGAAGGCAGATTTCGCTTCAGTTCTGTATGGGCTTTTTGTTTCGGCTGGGGCGCGGAGGGAGAGCTGGCCGTCTCCGTTTGTTACAGGAAAGCCGAATCGGCTTACATGCTCTGCCCTTCTGGCCTTTCTTTCCATTCAGCCCATTTCTCGGCCGAGAGAAGCAGCTATTTCAATAGTCCGTTTGCCTGCTCTTGCAGTTTTAGCGTGAGCCCTGCCTTGTTCTCACAGTCCCCAGCTCTTGCAGTCAGGTGGCTGAGACTCTGAGCTTTCATTTTTAAAAAGAAAGTACATTTCTAGCCTTCTGGCTTGCAGAGAAGACTGAAAAATCATCCTGAATGCAAGTTAAAGGCATAGAAACTAAGAAAACAATCGAACAAACCCAGCACTTCCAAAAAAAAAAACCCCCAAAACATTTGGCGGTTTTTAAGACAATCCTCATTGTTTTGGGGAGAGCTCGGCTTGGCACTGTTTTAACAGTAAATGCGTGGTCGAGAGAGCTGGTAGACGCACGCTGGCCTCAATTCCTCGTCCCGCTGCAGGCACTCATCACCCCCCACTGCAGAGGGACCCCGAGCCACCGCAGAGCGCGGGCAGAGCCGTCCCAGCTCCCGCCGCTGCCAGGGCCAGCAGGGAGCACAGCCCGCTCCTCCGCCCGGCCACTGCCAGCCCCCCGCCTCTACACGCCTCGGGGATAAAAACGTCTGTACCCTGTCCACACCGTAAGAGCCACCCTTCAGTAACACTAAAGTTACAGCGGGCCAGAAAAATGCTCACAAACCTTCCTATTGCAGGTAAAACCCAGGGTCTTCCCACGAATGGAAAAGGTCTTTCCTACGGCCCCTGCCCAAGAGGGGCTGCTGCTAAGAAGTCTGTCGTGGCCCACCGCAGCGTCTTTTTTCTCCCTCTTTTGTGTCCGAACCCTCCCAAGGCACGGAGGGAAGGGGCTCAGAAGACAGTCAGTGTAAATCTCGGCAACGGAGGATCCGCTCCAGACACCAAGGGATGGATGTCAGCTGAGGAAATGGCACGGCGTGTCCCAACAAGGCAGAAAACACGGCGGGGGACAGAAAACTTGACAACGGCTCATCGTATAGCAAACGCGCGCATTCCTTCCCCTCCGTCCCGGGAAACTCTGCGGCACGTTTTGGCTACAGCAAAGTAATTACTAGCTGTTTGCTCGTTTCCCTTTAATGAATCAGTTCAATGAGCCCAGTGTGAGTGTCGGGGGAGTGAAAGTCTGCCATTCAGCTGCCTGCAAACGCCGGCTTCTCTGAAGATTTCTAGATCAGATTTCAGGGCCCCAGGAGTTTGGGTTATTTTTCTAAATGAGGTTCGACATTGCATCTTCCGGAGAAGCTGCCAGTTATCTACAAAACCTACAGCTCTTATTCATTCGATACCACAGGTTTCAGTTTGAATCACAGCAAAGTGTGGTTGACCTCAGATTAAACTAAAATACTTGCTCCATGGCATTAGACTTAAGGGTTGGCCGGCACGGGAGCTGGACGGAGCACGGGTATTTTTACATCAGAGCTCAACCAAAAAACTAGGGGAGAGGAGATGTGCAGGTTGGGCTGAACACAGCTGAAATCGTGGGGCTGTGGAAGGAAAACTCCGAAATGTCTCACCTGGAGCCAAAGTAAAAGGCGGTGTTTCATTTCAGGTTACGTAAGTTCTAAAAAACCTTTTCTCTTTTCTTCTTTCAATATGTTTTAGAGGTGAGGTCAACTTTTAAGTGAAAAATGCCATTTTGAATCAAATCTACATTTCAAATGCTTGCAAAACATAAACAAACCATTCCCAAAATGAAACAGTTCATTCTGAAAGTGTCAGAATGACACACATCACTATTTTTAACATCCCTCCCTCTTCCCCCACCTCTGTATTTTTTTCTAGGCCAGAACTATTCAGAAAATGTGTTTGAATTTGTGAATCATTTTGACTCCCCCTCCCCCTTGACATTTGCTGGAAAATTTACTCTCTGCCAAAAAATTGTTCTTCCAGCTCCAGCCAGCTCCTACAATCTTCTGTCCTGCCAGGGTTTGTCTGGACGGGGCCGGGGGTCTGACTGCCGTGGGGACACAGCACAGATGGTCCAGAGGAAGAGCGGGCCAGGAGGGCAAACCCCAGCACCTCTCTGGGCAGCGACGGGCTCTGTGGCCCAGAGCAGCCCAACCCTCCGCCGTGGCTGCCCTGAAAAAGCCCCGAGCCACCCTCTCCTGAGACCAAATGGGGAGTCAGGCTCCGACACGAGCCACCACGCAGAGGGAGTTCCTCATCGGGCTGCGGCTTCCGGATATTAGGGGAGTGCTTCGCGTTTCGGTTCTCTTGGAAAAATCTTGCATTCAACGCCAGGCCCCTGAAAGTTAAGGCTGTGTACCATGGGGGCTCAGAGCTGCCTCCTATCAAGTTTATGGAAATTTTGGCTTTGGCTTCGACGGAAACGTGACGGCTCCGAGGCTTGCAATGCAACACAGAGGCTTGATTCTTTGCAGCCTGGCAATTTGTAGAACAATTTATGCCTTTGCAATGCGAGAGTAAATGTTACCGCTCTCATTTGTGAGTGTTTTGCTCCTACCCTGAAACTTTTAGCAAGTGGAAAACTTGGATCTCTTTCTCTCAGTCCTTACATCCAACCTATCTGTAAGTCTTGCAGATTTGTTCAGGATAACATCCCTAACAGAGTCTTTCCAACCTACCCACCCCACTGACATTCACCTCCAGGGCTCATCACCTCCTATCTCCATTTCACATCTCAATAGCCTTTCCTCTGCAGGCTTGCTCTGCAAAGATTCACCATTGCTGAAAGATCACTTTTCGAATCTGTCATTTGGCCCCTCTGCAGCTCTCTCAGTCTCCCCACCTTGACTGCTTTTCCTGAGGTGCAAGTCTAAGCTACTTGGCTTTTCTTTCAAGGCTGTGATTTATTCTATTCCCATCACTTCTTATTTCAGTGCTGAAAGGTCAACTCCTGCGTATGCTCAAGCATGAGATCAGCCTATATTAAACAGGCTCCTCTGAGCTTTCTCCCTTCTGGGAAGGGTTCCCATCCACGACAACAAACCTGGGATCTGGAACTGCCTTTAAGCTGCCCAAAAGCTCAAAGACCAAATATCAGAGCTGGCCGGGCTGTACAATACAGGGCCAGACGAGAACAGACAAGGTGGCATCGTGCTACCTCTGCATTTCCCTCTCGTTACCATCCCGGCATCTGGTCAACATCACGGGCACTTCCGACCACCTGGACTCCCACGCTGCCTTCCTTGGCTCAAAAAAGCCATTCCCACAACGAAGGGTAACATGAGAAAACAGAGACCTGAGCAGAGAGGCCAAGTTTTTTCTCCTCGAGATGAGACATAGATGAGGGGCTGCTAACGGTGGAGGAGCTCAGCTGTATCCCTGGCTTCAGACCATTTGTTTTAACCTGCTGTGCGAGGGGGCTTCCACGAGAGCTGGATGACATTAGTTGCCCCCTCCTCCGAGAGAGGGTCTGGTTCAGTTCCGAGCTGTTTTTCCAAAAGTTCGTCCTGAATGTATGAGCTTTACGCAGACCTTTTTTTCAGTGGTGGCACATCTTGCTCAAAAACTGCGACACGCACTGTTTGTGTGTGAAGGTGGCAACGTGACACCCGCCGAGGCAATTCTGTTGGCTTTGCAAAAAGATCAAGGTTAGTTCCCACTCTGCTAAAAGTACGGAAGGGAAACGCAGGATTTGTCAAGCAGAGAGAGATAAACTGGATTGGGAACATTTTATATACAAATTCCTAGGAGAATGTTAAAACAATGGAGCTGGGAGAGCACATTTGTCAGGGTTTTTTCAAACAATGGCTTTCATATATTCTTTTAAAATACAACAGTTATTCAGGTGGATAGAGATAAGACACAGTTCTAAAATCTCTTTTGTTTCCTTTCTGGACGCCCTGGTCTCCACCCCAGTAAGACATTCCCACCACGAAACCCCAGGGTGAAGGGCTGTCAGCTCTAAGTAAATACAGCTCCGAGGAGATAATAATTAACACGCTCTTTCTGAAGCTGCTTGGCAATTGCATTTCCGAGTGCCTCCTACTTCTGTGGCCACGTATGCCTTGCTTTCCAGGCATATCTATTAATGGCAGCCCTAGGCTGCCCTAAGCAGCAGGAATGGGGGTCGCTGCACGGGGCTGCAGCTGCGTGCCAGTCCCCGGCAAGAGCAGGGTGAGATGGTGGGACGTGGAGGCCAGCGTGGTGCCAGCAAGCGGTGCCCAGCTCTCCACCTCCTCCTGCTGCCAGGACAAGCACCTACCTGGGCAGCACGCACTCGGTACCATCCCATGCTCCCGTCTGCAACAGCACCCAGAGGTGGAAATACCACCCTGGGGCTTTTCACGGTCACTTTGTGTGGGTCCCGAGGGCAGCACGAGGTACGAGGCGATGCTGAACTGGCTTCAGTGGAGCTAAGCCGATGCTATGCAGGCATGGATAAAAAAAAGGAATCGGGCTCCATTTCAGAGTTCAAGGAAATGTTTGAACCTGTGGGCACTGATTCAGGCTCATCTCTAATTATATCCCAAGCTCAGCCTCTTAAACTAGGTCTGTAGTCCTCAGTAAGGGCTACTTTGCTGCTGTTATTTGAGTTCCTTGCCAATCTGTTGTTCGATTTTCCACTTGACATTATTAAGGGATTAAGCTGTTTGTCTCATCATCTTTTATCTGTCCTGTTGAGTTTCCTACAAACAGACTTTAGCCAGACCAGAGAAGATAGGAGGAAAAAAAAAACCACCAATACTTTCAAGATATAATCATGGTTCGGGATTTGTTGTTATTATTATTTAAATTTATTACTTTGGATATGTAAACTTTGCTGACTCCTTTAATCTGGACTGTATTAAAGAAAGCATTAGGCATTACAACATGTCATTGGATTACACTGTCCTGATTCAGCTACAGCTGTGGAAGAAATATATAACAGGAGATCCTGCGGAGTTATACATTTTAGACTTAGATCATCAATTGCCATAGAGAAGATAAAAACAAATGTAGCTGAGCCTGGAAAGAATGTTGCTAAAATTGGAGAACGATTTAATGTGAGTAGCCTAGGGGTGCAATAACTTTGCCTGTAACTTAACAAAACCCACCCACATAAAACATACCAAGAGAGATTGCAGATTGGACTCTCGGATCTGCAATCTGCCAAAAAAGCAAACCTGACTTTTTCCCCCTTCCTACAGATGCAGGCTTGAATGGTCCCTGCAGAGTGTTAAATATATATTACCCGTAATAGCAACCATATTACATTTGGACATGTTGCTAATTCTCCCCCAGCTGCTCTGTACCTTGCTTGCAGTGGGAGGATGCCCTGGATATCTAAGGGGGCTTGCGGCTGCCGGCAGAGCAATTCCTATGGTCCACAGGGTGAGAAGGAGCCTGCTCACCTCCCCATCGCCCCTGCTCCCCCTCGGAGCCCTGGTCTCCTCTCTTTGGAGGGGTACACACGGGCTCCCTCGACCATTGTATTTAAGTACCCATTTAACGAAAATGTTTTGAATGCGTTTAGCTCAATGGGATAAATGCTATTCCTACGCCTCTCCAAAACGCCTTGTCAAAGTACAGCTGCAATGAATAAGGCTCAGCGGTGAGCGGAAGGCCAGGCTGCGCTCCTGCCCTTTTCCCAAGCAGCAGGGATCGGAGATTATTTAGCAAGAAACGAGAAAAAAACACCCAACCCTAAAACGCACTTTCCAAAAAGTCACCCTGCAGATCTTTCTGTTTATGAAACCCCTGTCCCCAAGGGCTCTGAAGCACTGTACCTATCAAGGGGCAAAACCCCCGGGGGGACCGCGTCTCTCCTTCATTAATTCCGTTTAACGTTGGATTTACCACAAGCCGTAACTGGATACGTGCAGGGGAGAGCAAGGCGAAAAATGATCAAGGACCAAATCTGCAGCGTGCTCCTGCTGGCTTCAGCGGAGCTACAACAGCTTTTATCAGCATTTTATCTGACCCTAACAAAAGGAGCGAATTGTTTAGCAAAGGAAGAGGGTTCTTTGATTCTATCTTGCTGCAGACGAATTGCCCAAGCAAGGGCAAAGGGACAGGAAGCGAGGGGGAGGAGGAGGAGGTGATGCTGAAGGTAGGTGCTGCCGTTGTTTAGCCCTCTGCTAACTTCCACTCGGTGCCACGTTTCTGTCGGCCCCTTCTGCAAACGCTGACGGGGGGAGAGGGTCGGGCCTGCTCCACGGCCATCCTACCAAGACGTTGTGCTGGTTGTTCCTGGCGTTGATATATTGGTCTTCAGTGAAGACTGCAGGCTGAGACCCCCTCTCTGCTTCACACGGTCCAAGAGCCCTTTTTTCCAAAAGCCCAAGTACAAGACTTAGAGCCAAGGATGAAACCCCAGAAGCCAAGGATGAAACCCTAGGCAAAACTCACATAAATTCAGCGAGGTCCACACCATGGGAACTGCAGGTGCCGACCTCTCTGCAAATCAAATGTGTGAAGCAAACAGCGAAGAGACAATCTGATTCTGTCCTTTGAACCAAACTCATTGAAATGTCCATCAGTATGTCACTCCAGAGCCCATGTATGTCTTTCAGGGAGACAAGGGATGCTTTACTATTACTTAAAACCGCAATAGTGCTGAATGCTAATGCAGTTCCTGTTGTGTAGCGCTGATCAGATAATACACTGTACTGCTTACAAAAAGAAGTTGTAAGTGCTAAACACTTGTTGTTTTACCCCCTGGTTCTCCTTCCAAAAGCAATCCTTGTGTTTTGGCTAGCAATAAATCTTAGATCTGAAAGGAAGAATTGAATTCCTTCTACTCGGCTGTCTCTTTTTCCACGTCATTAATGAAAAGAACGTTCCTTACTATAAAAAACCCACTTCCTTCTCATGGCTGAAATGTATGGTAACACTGAAATAAATATCGTGAGAGGGAAAAGGCTAATATGGGTCTCAGCAGCTTGCAGTGGCTTCAGATTCTGATATTGCCTATCTATGAGAAACTAAGGACGGAAAATGCCGGCACTCAGCAGTCAACGCACCCCGCAGCTGACTACGGCAGTGAGGATCTCCACAGGCACGCAGCCGCGACAGCAGCTCTGTGGTGGTGAACTCCCACCGTGGCTGGGAAAGAAGCAGCTGCAATCTATGTTTTCCAAAAGCTTCCACCAATTCTGAGCGCATTCGTTGCACCTACACCCTGACTGAAACTTGCAGCTGGAGACCGTGAGCTTCTGAACGCACTCACGCCAGCTCATGCTGAAAGGCACTGCTGGGTGATCATCCCTGTTACAGAGCAAATCACACGTTCTGCTGCCTAAACACTGATTTAAAAGCCAAATCAGAGGCACTTGCTTTTGAAGCTAGTAGACCTCAGACTGGAGCAGCTTCCTGAACTACTTGCAGCCATTGTGCAGGCTATGTGTGACCTGGCTTTGTATGTAATAAGAATGAAATTCAGATAAATTTTATAGGAGACATTCATGAGTACTTTAGGAACAGATTCCTCTGTCTTAAGCAGACCCCTGGGCTAGTAGTCCTCCAGGTTCCGTCAGAGTCAACAGAGAAGCAAGGTACCTTAGGAGGAGACTTATCCTGAGGAGACATCCAACAAGCCCAAGCAAGATGAATTCCATAAAAAGGCCACTTCAAGTGACCCAGCAAGCGTGGAAGCCCACATTCCCTGAAAAGTCACGTTTGAGAATAGAGATTATGCTGCTAAGTTACTCAGTGATTTGAAAATGTTAACATTTAGTTTTCACCGTCTGTTAAATATTAACATATCTTTCTTAGAAAGCTTGGCTGGGCTTCATTGGAAGAAAGCGGGTCAAATTTACTGCACAAATTTACCTATTGGTATAAACAAAAATAATCTGTAACGATTACAGAAGACTAATCTCAGCTGAAGCGACATGTAACATCATACACAGATGCCATTATTTCTCTAGTGAGTTAGAACAGACTTAAGTGTAAAGAAAACATTAGCTCAGCACTGGCTTTCAGTCATCGCATGGCATACGAGAGCTCAGTGCTGCACTAATATTTTCTTCACATGCAAATCTGTCCTAACACATTATAGAAATAACATGGAAAACATGAGACAGGTGCGGACTACGGTTTGGTTTTTGTCATTGCAAGGCTCTAAAGAGGTAAAGACAAAACTGTCAAGTTTCCGCTGATCTGGGAACTTCACTCTGTGGACATTCAGCTTAACACCCGAAGGGTCCAACCGACCAAGCTCCTGACATCCTGCGATTCCCGTCAGAAGGGGAGGAAACCTGGCTGTTTCCAGAGCTGGGGACCCTAAGGATGACGGGCCTAATGTTTGTTCTTCCTGCTCCTCGGAAATGCTTTGGGCTTTTTTCCACTTTTTATAAACGCTTTCAGTGTGAAATTGTTTGAGAAACAAAATATGCAAGAGACAGCAGCTGTGCTAGCAAGTAAGTCCCTCTATGAAAAGGATTTGCTATGTGCCATGTAATTCCTGCGCTGTCAATCATGGAGAATGTGAGCAGAGAAGAAACCCTTCCCAATGAGCTCAGAAGTGCTGATGAAAATGGTCTTGAAATAGCACCTTTTGTCGCCCATTGGGCTATGGCAGCATCTTCGCTTCGTCTCCGTGGGTGGGAGCCCAGAAAAAAGCTGCTTATTCCCCGAGAAGGCCACCTGAGTAGGTAGAAGATAACCTACCGAATAGAGAGTGGTGCTTTGTGAACCCCCGGAGTGCACAGCCTCCATCTACGAAGAGCCTGAAGCTCTGCCCAGCCCGCCGGGCACCGGGGGGTCCTGCTCTCATCCCAGCAGACAAAACACACCGAGCTGTCAGGTCTGCTGAGCGGAAACACAGAGGGGTCCACCTCATTCTCCTCTTCCTCCTAGTCTTCCCACAGCAGGGCTGAAGGAGGCTCCATCCTTTGGCAGCTTATCTGCTGTGCTAAGCACCTTCCCTGGGCAACGATACACATTACTAGAGTAACAGTCGCTCTTCAGGGCAAGCACGCAGGGCCCTAATATGCTAGACATTATACTAAATTGGTGATACCACTCACAAGCTCATAGGCTTAGGAGCTTTTAAGACAAACATGGTGGGAGGAAGGAGTAAAATACATAAACACAGTCAGCACGAAGATACACATTCACGGGGCTCGCATGCATCACCATAGCCGTGCGGTCACGGTTTCTGTTACAGGGAGACATCCTGATCACAGTGACAGCTAGGAAAGGGAATGAAAGTGTATTTAATTTGATTGATTTTTATAGGAACAAATCAGGAGTGCTGTTGTCAGCTTATGCCTTGGAACATCTCAAAGAGAAATAAGCAAGGGTCCCCCAGGCCCTTGGTTGACACTAACCCTATCTAAACTTGGCTCCTTTCAGAAATGTGTTACAGCCATTGTGAGTCAAACAAATAAATCAATTAAAAAATCGCCTGTCAGCAGCAATGCCATTAGCTTTTTCCAAAAGCTCTTGCCATTTTGCACACGTTAATGGAAGCCTCTTATCCTGAGCAAGCTGCTCTGCCTGTTGAAAGGAGCAGAGGTTTCACAATGTACCGAGTCGCTTGATTACTATTCTGCCGTACATCCTTGTGTTTCCACAGCGGCTGTGGGAAAGCCAGGAAGAGGAACGCTGCAGCGCCTTGCACTGTTTTTCCAGGAGGGTGGTTTTTTTCCCCTTGACATGTCATTTTTCTGTAGTACATACTTGCACAATTTCTGCCTTTCCCCCCACTCGCCTGTTGCTTTTAGGTCAATGACGACGACTCACTGTAATGACCAGCACTGGACTATCTTTCACTTAAGGGGTGCAGCCAGCTTCCAAGACTGGGGCCAACCCACCAGCTGCTGAGCACACCTTGGTCTATCAGCTTTCCCTCGGGAAGAGCAAAGAGGGTCCCCCAGGAACAGCAAAACTCATAGACCTGTATTTTCCCATTGAAGTCAATGGGAGTCACAGCTAGAACGGGGCTTATTTAGAAGCCGGGACGCCACCTTGGGCTACCTGTGCCACCCGCAGCCTGGGACAGAGAGCACCTCTCATTCCCCTACGCACCCAACCTGTGCGATCAGCCAGGAGGGGAAAAATCCTCCCTCAGCACGAGACACGCCGTGACGGAGACAGGCACCTTCCCACAGCCGCTGCGTCCCCCTGGCTCGGGCGGTGGGTGAGCGGAGGCACCCGCTCCTTCCCCAAACTGCCCACGCTGCTGTCGCAGGGGGCGTGCGGCGAGCGCTGCCCCGCGGCACCGTCAAACCGCAGCGTCCCCGTCCCAACATGCTGCCCGGACAGGCTGTCCCTCCCACACAGCCCGAGAAGTGTAATCGCTCAAGTGTCTTTGAAACCTTGCAAGCATCAATAAACAAGCGTGGGGTTTTGCCGGCAGCAGCCCACAGCCCGGGGAAAGCCACAGCTGCAAAAGCCCTTACGTGGAGGTTTACTCAGACCTTAAGTGGACTTGCAGTTAGACAACAGCAAAACTTCAAATTGCTCTTACTGTCACTGCACTTCAGAAGTCTGCTATAATCACGGCCGGGTCACTGCATCCCAGCGCTGCGCAGCCCACCGGGCACCAGAGCACTGCAGGGACAGGCAACGTACCGAGTAAACTGTTTCAATAAACAAAGGCAGAGCCCTTTATCAGCCACCGAGCTGCTCCAGGTCACAGTGTCCAAAAAAGTGGCCACGCTCCCTCCCTCCCTCCCTCCCTCCCTCCCTTTTGCTAGGCAACGTCATTTTCTTACTGGCCAATTTGCGGGCCTGACTGCAAATGAAGTTTCCTACCTGAAGTACAAATGGAGGACGAGTCCGTGCCAGGCGGAGGGATCTGCCCGTTTCCTGGGGACGCCAGGAGGAACTACAATAGACAGCCGGACATCCCTAACAGATTTGCTAAGCCAGACGGCCTCCAGAAAGGAAAGGCAGAAGCAAGCCTGCTGTTTATCAAATCTGTAAACATGCCATGTGAGATGTGCAACGCGGACCGTATCTGCAGCAAGAACTGCTTTCCGGTCGCTCATCATTACCTCTCCTCCAGGTACAACGGCCCTCCCCTGCGCCAGCAGCACCCGGTGCAGGCAGGCAGGGCTCTCTGCCTGCCCAGCGTTTATCAACTCAACCCAGAGGCACGACGTTGGTTTCTGTCGGCCGAGGTCTCCCAGGATTTATTTTGACGGAAAAGCACGAGTTGCAGAGAGAGCTTCTCACACATTCTCCCTCATTACACAACTCATTTCCAGGCCGTGTGCATTGTTAAAAGGAAATAGTGAGTTCATGAAAACAAATGAGTGTGCAACCTGAGACTGCTTCAGTAGCTGCCTTCTGCTGTCATTATGGATTTAAAAGATGTTGCCAACCAGTACACAAAGTTGGGTGTTATTTATATGATTCAGCTTTGAATTACTGGGCATTTGCGCACGATCCTGCTGAGAAGTTGACTATGACCTGCCAAAGCCAGTGATCAGCCCTGCACGGGACCTGTGGAGTCCAGCGGAAAGTATCATTGTAAATTAGCCCAGCCGCTCCTGCTGAGACAACTCCAGCACTGAAACACAAAATCAAGTGCACCTCCTCAGGCTGCCCGACACATTTTGGACCAGATCTTCATCTCGTTTAGCTCGGAGTAGTCCCACTGAGCCCAGCAGAGTTACTCTGATCTTAGACCTGATCTGAGCTCGCTCTGACCCAGGCCTTTTGGCAATACAAACGAGCCTTGCCTGTTCACTGCCGAGCCACCGGCCTGGCTGAGCTCGCTGGAGGCCACGGGAGGCTGTGCAGAGTCAGCTTGAGGCTCCAGGAAGCTTTCTACAAGAGCGTCAGGGATGATTTTGCCCATCAGCGAACTGTTTTCAGCAGCAAATCGGTGGCATCTGGCACTAGGAACAGTCATTAGTACGGAGAATAGAGCAGAGATTACTACAGCTCATGCACACAAAAGCAGCAGAATTTAATCAGCAGAGGGACTGTAGCAGCTCCCAAAGGGACCAAGCTGATTCATCAGGTTGAGGGCCCCAAAATACAAAACTGTCTGCAAACACCACGATGAGCCACAGACTCGTAACTTCATTAACTGTGCTTTTACTCAACTGCTTCTCCATCCTGAGCAGAACTGAGCCTGAGTCCTTGGAACAGGACGAAACAAGTAGAAAAGCAAAGATATTTATTTCAGCCTGCTGACTGTTTTACAAACTACAGTCTGTCAGTTCTTCATGAGTTTGATACCTTCACTTTACTTAGGTGTTTCCCTGCACCGGTCTTCCTTGTGCCATTGAGCTTAGCAAGAGTTTCACTATCATGCGTCTACAGAAAGTTAAACATAGTGAACCACATCACTGAAAGGTGATGGGCCTGTATCAAACTCTTTAAAATTAAGGAGTCACTGGGTTGCCCTGCATTTTTCAGGGTTTGTCAGTGTGAGGCTCCAGTGCTGAGCCCAAATCAATGTAATATCTCACAGCCAGAGGATGGGAGAGCCCACGTGCTGGTCGGAGAACCTCGTGATGGGCACCCTGCACTGGGGTAAAGTGGTTCAAAGCCCTTTGGATAAACGGTGACAGCTCAGAGCAAAGCACGCTCTGTGGGGAGCATTCAGACATGGAACGAACTCCCCAAGCGACGCAAGAAATCCCATGAGTGTCTGCCTTTGGAGAGCGCCTCAAAGTCCTCCTCTCCGAGGAGAGCTTTCTGCTCCAAGGGGAATACAACACTGACGCTTTCTCTTGCCTGAAGCCTCCCAACCAGCCCGACAACAAACAAAGATCCAGAAACAAATGAACTTAATATAAATACCTAATAAAAAATATGCTTACCTAAAATATAAGACACCCCACAAGCAAAAAGTTTTATTCAAAAGGGGAATTACCAGAAATTCTAGAGGATTTTGCTTCCATGTGAAAGGCACACAGACACTATGGTGATGGGCATCCGTATAAATTTTAACAGACAGTTGGCCCACACTGTTTCAACTCCAAGGAGGAAATAAATTCTCCCTTAGGCTCATGTAAGTCATGGGAAACCTCCAGCACCCAGGGAAGCCGTGCTGAGGGAAAGCTGAGGCTCGTAACCACATGTCAGCAGAAGGCTGCAGTCCATGGGTGCACGTTAAGCACGCCAGCGGGCAGCTCGCAGCACTGGGGAAGCTCTGCAAGGACTGTGCAAAGTGGGACGGGTACCGCTGCTCTCTCCTGCGAGCGGGGGATTTTCAGACTAGGAACACGGATAAGCTTTTCATGTGAGAGAAAGCAAGCACCGCCGAGCAAATGGAAAGTTTCTCTGTAGACCTCTGCTGCGACAGACCTCTGCCCTCCCGCTGCAGCTGTGCCTCGGAGCGGGGATGCTGCCAGCCCTCGCCCCACCTCCCCGGGGCTGGTGCAAGACTCACCACTCGGGGCTTCTGCTGGTCCAGGGTCTGCAGGAAGGCTGGCGTCTGGTCCAGGGTGCGCTCGGGGTCACTGGAGATGTCCTCCTCGGACTCCTCCCAAGATGAGGAGAAGCCAGTGGAAGAGGCTGAGGACGATGATAGCTTCCGGACGGGCAGGCTGCCGGGGGGCACGGCGCCCGCCTCCTCCTCCGGGCCCCCCAGGTCCGTGACGATGACAGCGGGGATGCTCCCGCCGATGGCTGGGCACTGGACCTCAAGTCCTGTGGGGGCCACCACCACCTCGCCTCGACGTGGTGCAGGCCCTGACTGCTCCAGGGGGCTGCTGCCCTCCGCCAGCCCCACAGCTGGGACCACCATCACCACTGGCCTCCCTGAGGGCTCTGCAATGCTTGGCCAGACCTGCAACCCACCAGCATCGGGGGCCTCACTCTCTCTGTAGGCTCGCAGCCGGGGTCCGGTTCCAAGTCCCACCATTGGCGCCGTGGGGCTGGCGGGCCGGGGCCGGGACGGCCGGGGGCTCCGCGGCGGCTGGGCGGCAGAGCTGTGCGCCTGGATGTGTGCCTCGAAGAGCCCCACTTTCTGGTTCACCTGGACATTGTGCAGCTCCCGCTGAAGTTGCCGCGCCGTGGGGGGTCCTGGCTGCCCCTCTTCGCCCCGGCTGCCCCGCCGCCCCCCGGGGCTGCCCGGCTGCCGCAGGGGCTCCTCGAGCGGAGGGAAGAGGAAAGCGGGGCCACGGCGTGGGGAGCGGGGCGGCACAGGGGCCGGGCTGAAGACGGGGAGCGGGCGGCAGCTGCCGGCTGTCTCCGGGCCCCTGGGCAGCACTTGTCCGGGAGGAGGCGGCGTCTTGCTCCCGCCGCTTGTCACCTCGCTGTTGCTATTCATCATCACCAAGCTATTGAGCGCATAGCAGTACACGGCCATAGTAGTCAGCCGGGGCGCACAGGGGGGCCGCCGCCGCTGCCGCCTCGGCGCTCAGGCTCCGCGGGGCCGCCGAGGGTCTCTCCACGCCGGGACCAGCAGCATCGCCGGGAAGCAGCAGGGCAGCTGGGCTGGCCCCGGCCCGCAGCTCCATAAAACAGGACGGCTGGGGAGAGAGAGAGACAAGCGGTGAGAGCAGCTCTGCGCCTCCCCTAAGCTCACCCTCCAGCTGTGCACACAGCTGGCCGGACTCTTCCCTTCCTGTGTGGCCCCCCCGGTCCCTGCACACACCTGCATGCATCCCCAGTGTGCCACCCCTGGGGACATGGCCCAGCCTGGTCCTCAGAAGGGTCTGAGCCAAAGGCAAATCAGGTTTGGGGCTGTTTCCCCTCTTTCCTGCCTTCCCTACCCCCTCTCCAGGTTGCCGGTTGACGCAGCCGCAGCAGCGGTGTCCGAGAGGACACAGAGTCAGCAGCCGTTCCCGCAACAGAATTAGGGAGTTACGGCCAACTGGTGTGAGCTGAAAGTTGGCAGCTTTCAAGTTTTGGCCCCAAAAGCTGACATTTTCTGAAGGAAGGGAAAAACTCCAACCAGCTCAAATTTGCCACCGTCCGGTTTGTCACCTACGACCGAGATCAAGCCTCAGGCATGGATTTCTGTTCAATGATACACGTGAAGGCTCCCTGCTTGCACAGTTTTGTATGGTATAGGACCACATCTCTGCTACTTCCCTACCTTATCATGTGCAACAACACGGGCTTGCACATCTTCACATGTGCCCTGTCTAAATGTGCCTCCCCTGTGCACGTCTGCCTCCTGGGGCACCTGCCTCCAGGTCACGGCCCGGATCCCCCGTACAGACGTGTGTGGTGTTTGCCCTGTTGTGTGTGTGAGCGTGTACACGTCTGAGAGAGACTCTGCTTTTGTAGGTGGCTCTCTGTGCCCCGCTGTACTTCAGCCTGCCTGCCTTCACGTCTCCTTGCTCCGTGCGCCACTGGAGTTGCAACCCCCATCCCGTGCCGGGGGACGGGAACCCCCGAGGTCTACACAAACGTGCTGCCGACAGGAGCGTGCAGGCTTGTTTACACACACGTGCGCTAACTCTGGCTACGGTGTACGCGTCTTTGGAAGCACTTGCGTGCGATGCTGTCAGCGGTACCCCCGTGCATCCCTGTGAGGCTCCTGGCAGGTAACTGCCCGCAGGTCTAAGCGCAGTCCTCAGTGACTGGGTGACCAAAAGGCTCCCCATCCCTTCAGGCGCTGCTCAGGGGCGGCGCGAGGCTCAGCAGAGCCCAGGCGGCGCGGGCACCCCCTCTTTGCAGGGATCCCCGGCACCGCAACGCTCCCAGCTCTCTGGCTCGGGGGGAGCAAGCGCCGGCGCAAGGTGCTCAGCCAGATTTTGGGTGCGGGACGGCCTGCTCGGGGCCAGGGCAGGGCGCGGGACAGCGCGCTCGGCCCCGGGGCAGCACCCTGCCCCTCTGCCCGCCCCCCCCCCTCGCCCCTTCCTCCCCGCGGGGCCCGGCCGGCCCCACGCACCGCCCGCGGCGGCCCTCGGCGCGGCTGCTCGGGGGCGCGCAGCCCCCGGCGGAGGGCGCGGCCGCCTCCCCCCCCCGCCGCCGCTTACCTGGAGCAGGATCCGCGCCCGCCCTCAGTGCGCGCCGCCCGGCAGCGCCCGCCGGCGCCGGCGGCCGCAGGGCGCTGCGGAAACCATCTCCGCGGGCGCGGTGCGCGGCCGGGAGCCCCGCTCTCTCCGCGGATCCCAACGGCTTTCCTCGCCCCGCGGGGGGGCCGGGGGGCACCGCACTCTCCCCCTCCGCGCGTCGGCGGCGGAGGCTGCGCGGGCGCGGGCGGCTCCGCGCTCCGGCCAGGTCCGCGCCGCGGCCCCGGCGCCCGCTCCCGGTGCGGCTGGAAAGGCGGAGAGAGGAGGAGGAGGAGAGGGAGAGGAGCGGCGAGGAGGAGGAGAGCGGAGGGAGGGGGTAGGGGAGCAGGAAGGAAGTTGTGAGCCTGTCTGGGGTTGAACTCAGCGGAACAAGTTTCTTTTTTTTTTTTTTTTTTTTGCTCGCTCGGCGCTGCTCGGCTGGAGGGAAACACTGAAAAAAAAGTTTCCATTGTTAACTAAGAGAAAAAAAAAAAAAAACCCGCCGCCGCCGCCGCGTTTTGGCCGCTGTGGGTTAAAGATACACGAGCCATTTTCCACCCCCGGCCGTAGCGTGCGATGCAGGACCCGCGGCGGGGCCCGGCGCGCCCCCGGCCAGCCCCGCACCGCGCCGCGGCACCGCCGGCGAAGCCCGCGGGGGCCCGGGGCGGAGGGGGACATCCCCATCCCAGCCTCCCTGCGCCTGCTGGCCTCCGTATTCCTCCCCTGGGAACAGCGGCCAAGGCCAAGGGTGGTGCCCGCACCCCTAGGAACGCGGAGCTGAGGGCCACCCACGTCCCCAGGCAGCCGGCAGGAAGGCAGGGACTAGCCCAGACATTTCGGAGAGCATCCCCTCTCCCCCCGGCGCGGCGGGTCGCTCCTTTTCAGCACGTTGGTCATCCACACAGCAGCCCAAAGCTGGTGCGGAGCCCTCCCCGCCGGGCTGCGTGCCCTCGGGCGAGCGCGTCCTCTGTGGGGAGGTGGTCCCCAGGCGCCAAACGCGAGGCCGTGAGCTGGGACGGGCACATCCACTGGCCGCGGCTCTGCCCCGGGTTTAGGCAGGGCTGCAGCTAACCTGTCCGGGGCAACGTCCGTCCTTTCTGATCCAGGGTGGGCCACAGACAGCGCTTTCTCAGCTCCTGCGGCCCCAGGTCCCGCTTGGCAGAGGGAGCAGGCTCTTGGCTGTGATGCAGCATGATTTCTGTATCAAGATAACTCATTGGAAGTAGTTGTCTGTATGTCAGCACTTCAGGAGAGCAGGCTCTGCGATTTGCTCTCAAAGTAGTAGTCAAGGTCAAACCCAGATGGCAGTTTTGGGGTTGGTCTGGACTGGCCAAGGGAAAAAAAATTAAAAAAAAAAAGAGAACGGCAATTTGTCTCTGCTAGGATTTCACAGCTAGGAATTTCCCCTAGAGAGGGAAATTGATGTCACAGCGGATCAGCTTTTTGTAATTAAGGCATAACCTCTAGAGTGTAAACAGGGGCAGAGAGGTCTCCGAATCTGCAGAAGGTGTGGATTGCCAATCCCACAGGCAGACAGACAGAGACACCCAAAATGAGCTTATGTTTGTTTTTCCAGTAAGAGAAATGCTATTTTGAATTCAGTGCAGGAAAAGAGATTTTTAGACTCTTTCCACTCCAATCCGTTTCCTCAGTGTCTGTGCTCAGTCAGGAACTAGTCTTTAACGAAATAAAGTATGTGATCGATCTTTCTCAGAAAAGTGACCCCGCTGAGTATAATGGCACTATTCATGGGCATGAGCTTCCCCCTGTCTGCAAATATCTACAGATTCTGGTCATCGGTTGCTCCCATGCCCTCATGTCTGTGTACACACATCAAAAAGTAGGAACTCCTGAAAGAAATAATAAATCCAGGAATACATGCAGAAAAACAGGTATCTTCTTTTTTTAAAACAGCTGCACTGCGCTGTGCTAATGGCATCTGCACGTACTTGCAAGCACTACTGCATATCCATGCATGTTTTGACTGTTCTTTGGGGTTGTTTAAGAGTATTTACACCAGCGTAACCACAACGGGTGCTTAAAGCCCTTTCTTAAAGTCACACAAATTCAAGCACCATCAGATATTCATCCTTTCAGAACAGGACAAAGGAGCGGAGAATTCACTATGGCACGTTTACTGATACAAAACTCCCTAAGGGAGACCTGGCCTTAAAACACGGCAGCATTTTTGTCATGTAACAGAAACATGTGACGTCCAGAGCTAGAGCTGTTCCGTGGGCATTATATACAACAACAAGCTTTTATTTATGAAGGAAGTGGCTAATAAAAGTGGAAAGAGGAAAAAAAAGTCTAAGGATAAATCCCTTTTCAGAATGGGTAGGTACAGGAGGGAAATAATTGTTTCCAGATTGGAGCCAGGCAGCAGTCCACATTGTACAGTGAAGAAAGAGCAGACAGCTTTCAGCACACTTGTTTCCAATCAAGTGGAAACCGAGCGTCTGAGGTTAGCCTAAATGGAAAGCACAAACTGAAACAGGTTGCTAGCCCAGTCCAGGGACAAGGATGGAGGCACAAAGGGAGACAAGTTTCTTTCACAGACAGACGGACGTCTCCAGGCACCAGCACTGCTGTAGTTGCTTGATGCTGCCGAGGAGCCCTCTCCATGGTTTTGGCACTGTTGCGTTGGGTGCTGTACAAAGAGAACAAAAAGATGGTCCCACTCCGACTCGCTTGCAATCTCAGCGTACATTCTTCAAGTAAAAGTCCAATGTTGGGTCTTAAAAGATCTTGCTTCTGCTTAAGCCATGTTCTTCATTTGAATTTAGACTTCCTGTTTCCAAAGAAAATCACTGCGGTGCTTGAGGATACTGAAGCAGGCTGGGTTAGGGCAAACAGCTGATCCGGCCAACTTTTGTGTGGGCGATTTGTCCTTAATCAAGAGAGTAGTGCCATTAAAATGAAGATGATCTTCCACTTAGGAAGGGCATATATCCACTGCAGGATGTATTTAGTCCTGAAATAAAGTGAGGACACACACTTACAGAAGGGCATAGAGCTGTCCTAACTGTGTAACATCTCCAGCTGACACACTGGCTATAAATGTTTGGGGAAAGAAATACACAGCTGTCAAAGTTAATGGCCTCCCAGCACCTCTGTATACTTGAAGGGAGACACGTTAATTATCATGTCTTATTTAAAAATAGTTGTCCCAAATGTGCTTGCTATGCCCCGTCAGCAGCATGCGTGGCTCAAGCTGGGCTACAGCTGCTGCGCCCCTGGGTCCGGGGCTGCCGAGTGCTGCAGGGTGGTGGCTGTTTGTAGGGGCAGCAGGGTGGGCCCTGCCGTGTGTGAATGCTGTGGGGGGGGAAGAGGAGGTTTGGCTGCCGGTGCGAGCAGCGGCTTTTGCAGCAGGAGTGCCTGCGCCCCACTGGAGCCAGATGAGAGGGCTGTTCAGGCAGGAGGGGAGATCAGCCGCGCAGGAAGCGAATTCTGGATAGGAAAAGCGGACAGTACATCCAAGGCTGCTTTACTCCTTTCAGCCTCTGCTGTGACCCTAGCTAACGTTTTGCTTTGACTGTTGCTAAAGCCTGCTCCAGGGCTAGGGGAGCCCTGGCAGACCAGTATGGTGCTGGTGACCCTCTCAAGCACAGGCAGAACTGTCCTTTGCTACTTTATACACCCTCTTCCTCTGGAGTCGAGGTCCTGGTCCACATCTCAAGGCTTGCCATGCTGAGCCCTGGGATAGTATCTAAAAGGTTGCCAGAGCATGAAGATGAAGACGGTGACCCTGGCCTCTGGCACAATGATGCTCACATCATTGTGAGGGCCTGAGACTTGGCAATAGACTCCCCAAGACTGAGATGTGTTGCAAGTCTCAGCACTTTCCAGTCTAAGTGCATGGTTTATTCCTTCCCCTGGCCTGCATTCCTTAAGGAAAACCCAGAGAGACATGTACAGATTTGAAGAAGAACCCTTGCCCCAATCCAGACCACAATAACAAGCAAAAAATACCCAAAACACCTTACCAAAACAAAGTCCTGTACTGCAGAAATACCTCCTTCCATGGAGAGGGGACAACAGTTGCATGATAGATATTGGTCATCCTATTCACTTAAATCCTTGGAGGCACTCAATTAATATGGTGTGGGCTGCATTATAAAGCTAGAACAGGACAGAAAGGACCACAGTCTACTTAGTATCAATCCAATTGTAAAAACAAAACAGAAAAAATCATAACAATTTAATCATAAAACAACTATGATCCTAAAGTACCCTCCTCCTCCCATTCTTCCTTTATTCTAAGATTGATTTTTTAAATTACTACTCTCTGTCATGTTTTGGACTGGTTGAACAAGACAGCCTTCACTGTGTTTCAAGGATGAGTTGTCCAAACTGTCACTGTTCATCCAGTTCAGCATCAGAAGGACCGTCTGCATCCTTGCAGTGGAAGTCAGTATTTTACGGTATTTCCTCACCAGTAAGTTGAATCCTACAGTCACGTAAAATACAGAAATAAATGGATAAACACAGAGTAAGTCCATAGTCAGCAGACTTTATGTTTGTGCCAGTGTGATGGAGAATAATTCTGGCTAATATTTTACAAGAAAAAGAACCACAGAAGACTGAAGAGGAAACACAACACTGAATTATGTGCTGAGACCTGTCTGTGTTCAGGCAGGTGACTGTCACAGGCATGGCACACTTCTGGTCTGGCTGGGCTGGCAGGGCAAACGGAGGCCTGAGAAAAGGGCTCTGGATATTTATCTTGCACCAGCCCTTTTGCATTGCTTCAGTGGTAAAACAGGTCAGAAAGACGCTGTTTTTCCCAGCTCTCAGCGACCTCTGAGCTGGGTTATCTGGTCATTTGCTCCCCTCCCACTATCCCACAGGAACACATATAATAGCAGAATTAAGCAGTGACTGGTTAATATTTTTTGTGCCAGCTCCTGTTCAGGGAGCAAGAACACAGGGCTCTGCAGAGACACCTGTAGCAAGTCAGTGTAATTTCGGGCAGTCTGTGTACTGCACCCACGTCTGCCTGAGCTCGTAGGTCCACCTAGAGCACAAAGGAACCAGTTTTGTTCTCTGGGAGCCTCCTCCACACATTCCTGCCTGCACCTCGCCCCGTGCTGCACCAAGTCATACAGCTCGGTGCAGCCAAGAAAGCCAGCCAAAGATCTCGGCGGTCTGTTCCTGGCTCTGCCCCTGCCGCGCTGTGAGGTGTTAGCAATGTAGCTTATTGCCTCTCCGCCTTATTTTGCCCGCCTGTGAAACAGGCAGTACGAACTAAGATGTCCTATGTCTCCCAGGGTATTTGTGGCTGTGACCTGCCTGAAGTTTCATATACGCTTGGGGTCCTTGGAGGAAGGGATGCATACATCCTATACATCCATGCACAGCACACACATGCAGAGCTTTAGCGCTGGGCTAAGAACATCAGTTTGGCTCACAGGCTCCAGGTTTTGTAGCAGGACTTTGGAGAACTGTTGCAGAGCTCAAGAGATTAAAATGTATGTATGGAAAATATTATGTATAACTCCGACAAGGATATATACACACACACGATAGGCAAGAAAGTTTAGGAGCCCCAGAACAAGCACAAGATGTTACATTTCCTCTTGATGCAATGCATATATGCCATTTATTTTTCCCTCAGCTAGTTAGCTGCCCAGGATGAAGATGTGAAGGTCTGATGTGAATGCCCACTGGTTTTATGTCTGGAGTTTCATATGCCCAGCAGTTTCAGTGCTACCCTTCCTGTTTTTTCCCGGTGCCAGAGAAAAGCCCAGCTCTGCAGTTGGTGTGTGCCACAGCTGTGGTCCCCTGCGCTGCAGCAGGGCTTTACATTGGCATGTTGGCCCACGGTTGCTATTTGCTGATAATAAGAATATAAACATATGTGCATGTTTGGGGAGTAACCCATGATTCAGCATTAAAGTTTCCTTTTTTTGCACAGACTGAGCTAGAGGCACTAGTAGCACATGAAATACGTATTGTTGAGTTCTACTGAGGTTCAGTAAAAATAAAATTATAAAGGGAAATCCTTCCCTGTTGGACCCTGAGGCTACTAAATGTTGTACCTATGTCTGTGGTTGAAGGGATAAAACAATTAGAATTCAAATACTGCTTCATTGTCTGAAGAGGTTTTTCCTATTCGTGGGTCACAGTTATTCCACTAGACTGTGACCACATAACCATAATTGGGCAGCTTTGCATCTGTTTGAGATAGCTATGATCACGGCAGGAAAAAGACGAGCTATTTTTTAAGTGTGCAGTGTGTCACATAGACTGTTTTGGGTTTGGTAGTATACGGTGGGGATATTCAGCCTCCAGGGCTGTGAGATTCCACTGCACCTTTTAGGGATGAGATGAATGTGGAATCACAAGAAATGCTGTCCAAGTTTCCACTCTGCAATGAGTGATCTCTGTGTTTTGAAAAACTGGAAGAGAGAGGGCACTGAAGAGGACATGATTAATAATTTGAAAGCCCATACTGGGCTGTGGGCATTTAATTTCAAATAAAGTGTGTTGGCTTTCTCCAAGAATCTATTTTTGCCTGTGGTATAATAATATATTTTAAGGATTTACCATAATATTTCTATGATGGACAGAAGTTTACCTTTGTCTGTTCCTATGTCTGTGAAAGGAAAAAAGCTGAGCTTTGAATGAGTGCAGCACAGTTTAAGAAACTGGCAGATCTAGGTCGATTCTTCATAATTTTGAATAGCTAAAGCAATAGAGTTATGAAAATATTCCTAAATGATGTTGCCAGACAACAGTGTATTATCTGTGCTATTTTCTGTATGCAGCACTGTTCATTGCCATGCAACAAATTGCAAAGGTCAGCAGACCCTGACCCTGAAAAGCAGCTGCATTGTAGCAGTTACCGGAATACACCAGTCCTTGCGCATAAAATTGTTTCAAGCAAGAACATCTTTCCCAGATTGAGATCCACACACTGGATCATGCTTTTCCTCTGAACAGCTAGAGGTAAGTAAAGCCCTTATGGAAAGAACAGCACGCATGGCCACCTAGGAGAATTTTCAGCCCTATCACAAGTTTCTGTACATACATGCATGCATGCCTAGGCATAATAGGGGTGCATTTTAATAGTACCAAGAGCAGCTTCTCCGTCGCCAACTAGTACTAGCCGGAGCCTTTGTCTCCCTGCTGCCCCCTGCCCTTGCTCTGGACACATCCACTCTTGGAGCTGCAAACTGCTCTCTGAAATCCCCAGTTCTGGGTTTGAGCAGCAATTTCAGCAACGCAGCATAGTTTTCCTTGCTGTGCTCCCGCCTGCTCTGGCTGGTATGCCCAGGACAAGGCTCCCTCTTGTGCTGCCCTTCCTCCTCCCCCAGGTCTTTCCAGGTTGCTCCTGAATCAGCAGTTATTTAGCTCTGAGAGGGCACATGTCTAGAAAGATTTTTAAGCCACCGCTGCAGACTACAGAGTTTCAGATCATCGACGTTTCCCACTCTGCTACCATGTGCTCTCTAACCCTGGGCAAGTTCCTACGGCTGGAGTTTTCACCTCTGTGTAACTAAATTGAAGCATTTAAACCCACATTTAGGTGCCTGAGTAAGAAGGCAGATCTCAAGAGCTGGGACAGTCCCTCACCTCGCCATGAAGTTTGCCACTCTTCGCAACTCTCTGTGCTCCAAGGAAGGGGCTTCCCATTCTTCTTTTCCTTTGGAAAAGATGAAAGATATTTCATGGTCTGGCAGGTACTAACAGCTGCTTGAAATTAGGTATCTAAAAAGCCATTACAGCTGGGGAAGGTGAAGATCTGGCCCAGAGAGGAGACATTAACCATCCATTTCCAAGCTTGCTGAATGAGAGCTGATGAGCTAGACTGCGGCTCTAATGGGTTCCTGAATGTTAGGTATTTGCTCCCTGCTTCCTGCCGGATGGGGACGGATACCACAGAGTTCCAGCTGGCTGCTCTCTTCTTCCCAGAGGAATTCACCTAATTGCCTAAGTAACTTAATGAGATGAAAAAGTGAGGGCAGAAGAGGAGAGGTGGGGGGCCTGCAGGTCCTCAGCAGAATCCCTGTGTTTAGTCCCCACTCATTCTTCAATCCTTTTCCATCCTTTGCTCTCCTCCTTTCTGGATACACCTACAGAGACCTATAGCTCTCGTTATCTGAACCAGATTCTCCCATGACCCCCGACAGCAGCATTCAGGACCAGGTTACGCAGGACTTCAGGCTGGCCTGAGGCAGGCGGAGCTGGCAGGAGATGGCGCGGCAGAGGGGCATTACAAAGAGGCTCAGCCGCTCCCTGGTGGGTGGCTTTATGCACCCATGCTCCTGCCACTCTGCCCGCGGGCTTCTGCTGTTTGAGAAAAGCAGGACTTGTCTGGTGAGGGGGACAGAGAAGAGACACCTGCCCGGGCAAAAAGAGCATGGAGGAGGGAGAACCAGGAGAGTTAGTGAGGCTCTGCTGCCCCAGTGCCAGGTGGGCTGCTTTGCTGTGACTTCTTGAGGCTGGCAGAGATGTTTCCTCTTCACCCCTTCTGAACACAGCCTGCACCCCCAGCTGAAGGCACTGGAAAAGCTGGCAGCCGTTGTGGTGTTCTCTCCTCTGAGAACAGACTGAAACTGTTTTTCTTCAGGGCTGTTTTACGAGGAGCAGGAAGAGGGCACCCAGACAGAGTGCTAAGGATTAGCTTTACAAGAGTGTCTCCCTTTGACAAAATGTTTGGAGTTTGCCAGTTCCGTTACGTTCCATCCCGCTGGCTAAGGACAGCCTTGTCCTGAATAGGAGAACGGGAATGGTGCAAGAGCTCAGCCGCCTGACATCTTCCTCTCTTCTGGCTCAGAGAGAGGGAGATTAATAAAAGCTGCCAGAGAAATGCCTTGGAATGACCCTTTCTGATAGGAGAGACAGTATCCTGGAAACGCCCATCATTTGTTGGCAGAGATACTCACTTCATTCCTTAGCTACACAACCAAATTTCTTTAACTCTACTCAGGGTCATTTTTGGACTGGATTGCAAGTGTATTTTACATAAAAAAAAAAAAACCAAACAAAAACAAAACAAAAAAACCCCAAACCCCAACCACTTTGTTTCCTTCTGTTTTACATTTCTGACATTTCCTAAAAGGAACAAAATGTTGAAACAATGAAATATTTTTCTTTTTTTACAGGCCTATCTACCATTAAGAGACAGTTTGCTTAACATCTCTTCTTCCCTGTGAAGGTGATGGATGGGGCTGAACAAGACCTACAGGATCCAGTACGTGAGGTGCCATTTGCGTCATCAGCAACAGCGGTCATCAGGGAATCATCTACCATTTTTATTGTTTCAGAAGAGATGTGGAGGAAGAATGGAGCAGGCTGAGATTTATTACAGTTGGTGGAACAGACTTTGAAGTCAGACAAATGGAAATTTGGATTCTTTGCAGGAACAGACCCTATGTGAGGCTGTTGAGTTAGGCAGGGCCCTGTTTTTGCAGGGAACATCACATGAGCATACCCAGACTTGAAACTTCCAAGAAAGACTGTTGGAGGCTGCCTTAGCAATCAAGAAAGTGGTGCATCAGTGATGAACCAAAGAATGGAGTTCATCAGAGCTGTCCTGGTCAGCAAGCTGGGCCCAGTTCTCCCCGGATGTCATCCCATTATAGTTGCTGGAGAGACACTGGAAGGGACTTCAGAATAACAGGTGAAACTCTAGTCTTCTACAAATCAGCTTCCATTTTGCTGCAGCATGGTTTCCCTTGCAGACTTCAGACCACTGGAGACTAGGAGATGAACTCTAACAACTAACAAAATGCCAGCCATCAGATTTACTGTCTAAACAGTGAACTCACCTGCAGAGTTTTTTAAGTAGCATCTTACGCTTCCCAACCCTTGACTCGAAAGCCCTGAAGTACCTGCGCTGTCACATTCCCATCCTCTTTCCTTTCCCAGGGAAACTGACCTGGATGGGAAGCGACGAGTATACACAGGGCTTGTGAACTCTTAGGAATACTTCTGAAAGTTGAGATAAGGAGAATGAGAGCGCCAAAACGCCCATGTTACTGGAAGTGGTAAGTGCCCTAGGGAGCCTCCCCAAAGTTCTTGAGACCCATGCCAGGGACTCTTTCACCGCTCAGCGTCACTGAAACTCCTCATTTGTCAGTGGTTTTATTTTCCTTCCACACCATCTTCTCACCTCCTCTCCATTAAGCTGATGGCCAGTTCTGCTCATGGGGAAACCTGTAGTAATTCCGTGGAAGCCAAAAAAATGAATTATACAGGAGTGCAATCAGGCCATGAGGATTTAGTAATGAGTCTGACAGCGACAGAGAGAATTGGGGGTTGGGGCTGTTCTAAAATAAATTATTTAATTTGACCAAACACTTGATAAATTCTTCCCTCCTACTTCCTTTCTGAACGCAGTTATTTGTCCCAGTAGTTAGATTCACACTCTTCCATGTCCAAATCCATTTCTTTCACGATTACTCAGCAGCTGGAAGCAGGTGATGTCATGGACTCTGACATAAGATTGTCATCAAATATTACATTTCTCTTTTTCTCTTTTTTTTTTTTAACTAAACAACTGCAGTGATGGCTTTGCTGGCTGGTGGCCAGCTGAGTCTCTGCACAGAAATGTAACACTCCTTGCCTCTGTTTTCCCATATTCCCCAGCTTGCTTGCTCTCTGATGGAAAAATTACCTTCCATGGTAAGACTCTGAGTAGCACCTACAGTTGCAGTGTATCCAAGAAAAACATACTGCAAGGACCAGGGGAGTCCTTACAGCCCTGGCAAACCAGGGGTTCATTCCTTTTCCCTCAGAGGAAAGGTAGTGCTGGGGCAGCCTCAGTGTCCCAAGATGATCGGACAAACAAATTTTCATTACAGACAAAAGGTGGATGGAAGTAGGTTAGAGTCCCTCAAATGCAAGCTGTCAGTATGAACAAGCATTCCAATTGCGTTTACATGGAAACAAAATGTGTCTCAGCTTTTGGCCACTTTGGAAAAAGAAGGATGACGATCTTTGCAGAAACGGTGCAGGACACTTTAGTGTTGATGAAATTTGCTTGGCGGTTGTTAACAGATGATGTCTCCCATGTTAACCAGAAATGGGTAATGGCTGAAGTCAGCATTGCACTTCATTTTCTGTTGAAAACCTGATTCATAACTCTCATCTTTTTCTTTCTCAAAACTATGCTCTCCCATTCTTAATGCTTAAATGATTCTCAGAGGGTTTTTTTTCCTCACATTTGGGGTGAATTGGAGGCATTTGCCTGGTACAGTAAGTTATAAAAGGGGAAGGTGGGACCTTGCATTCTCCAGAAACTATGTTTTTTTGTCAAGTTCTGTCTCCAACAACGTATCAGTTTAAAAAGCCCACATCTGGTCTAACCTGTTCTCAATGATAAATGCTGTCTTTGAGAAGGCAGTCTTGATGGGTTGGTTTTGGAATAACTCTTATGGTTTATTTTCCATTTTAAATTTCAAACATTTCAAAGTGTATATAACACACTGTGAGCATAAATGTTGACGAGTTTTGGTTGATTTTGTTTAATTGAGACATTAGCTGTATTGCAGGCAAATGGATTTGGAATAGCTATTACAGCACTCAATTTTCCAAATCATTACAGAAGGATGAGATTACAGTCAAATATTTTCTGTTAATACGCTTAAGCATTCACAATTATGGAAGCTTTTTCATGAGTAAATGCAAAATTATTGCAGCAATTCTGAGTATCAGCAGGGTTTGAAAGCTTTTAATTAATTTTGGTTACATTTGAAATAATCATCATAATTTGAGAATAATAAGCCAGATCAGTCCCTGGGAAGACTCCCTGAAGTGGATTACATCACACCTGAAATACATTTTGGCTTTTCCTCTGGCATTTAGATAATCCATGAAAAATCCCCAAAAGGCTAACAACTGTGGCCGGAAACACAAATTATAGTCTGCATATGTTACCCAATTACGTCCAAAGAAAAATACCTCCTGATTCGAATGGGCTATGGACCAGGTCTTATACAGTACACCTAAATTAGAAATTCAGCTGTCTCTGGGACAGGCACTGATCAAGTTCTCTCTTTCAGAATTCAGTTCAAAATCCCTTCAAGCACTGTCTCCAAGGAAGTACTTTTTTCCACATTTCCTATTTTCACTTGTACTACTCAAAAATTGAAAGCAAGGATTTACATACAAGGTACTGAGTAATCTACTGAACTCAAATCAGTTTCCACTGGGTAGATATATTTTTTCCATCCACATTTAAGGTAAGCATAATGGACAGCCTTTCTTGAACAAGCTGATGTGATATAAACAGGATGAATGAATATGTAACTCTCTGCAGCTACAAGTGGAAGAGCTCCGAGTATTTGGCAGTGGTGAGGCCAGTCCTTCCCACAGCACAAGTCAGAAAACGGAGGGCAACAGCAGCGACAGTGTGATGCCCAAGGCAATGCAGGGAAGCAGTAGCAGAGAGAACCACCCTTGGGTCTTGGGACTGCACTGCCAGCCTCGGCTCTGTATTTAGAGAGAGGGATGGAGCGAAATAGCTAACAATAGCTAAAGACTTTTTCCTCATTCCTGTTTTCATATGGTTACGCTTGCATGATGGACTTTAGGTATGTTACTTGTACTAGTTTCCACCAGTAGCTGTTCTTTCGACACAGTTGTTGTATTAGCTCTTGTAGCAGCTGTTACAAGCTTATGTGCAGCTGTCTCTGCTCGGCTTGGCCCAGCCAGAGTTTCTTAGCCCACATGGACAGCCCATGTTTTCCATCGTATCCTCTCCCTGCAGGTGAATGTCCCTGCAGCAAAGTCCACCTTCAGTGGTGCTCAGGGAGCTCGAGGAGACCCTTCTCACTCTGCCCAAACTCCCAGATTTTATTAGTTTCGCCTGTACTATTCCAGTGCTTCTCGGGCTCACGCTTATTGTCCTCACACTTCTGCCAGTGTTTCATAAAACTCCCAGGGCTGGATCCAAATGCTGAAGGGAAGAGAACCACTGACTCCTACAGGTGCTCAATCAAATATTTCCTTTACTGGAAAACATGCAGTCCTGCAGAGAGGGTTGAATTTAAAAGCTCAATAGAGCATCATTGGTTTTGCTGGTTTGGTTTCTGAAGGGTAAATATCAAATAAAAGCATAGGAAGCCAACCCAAGATAGGGCTGGGATGCATAGCTCCTGTTTATTTCATTTGCAAAACATGCTTAGGTAGCCTTTTACTTACAGTTTATCCTATGGAGCAGCAACTGAGACACTGCTGAAAGCTGAGAGCACCACATCAGTACATGGACAGCCCATTACAGAAGCAGTGCTACTGAAACCACAGAGCGTGGGTTATTCTACGGAAGAAATGGGGAGGCACTGGGAACAGATTTCTGTTTTCTTTTAGCAGCACTGCTCACCTGGAGAACCCACAGGTCAATAAAGGAGGCCAGAAGGGAGCTAGTCAGGGCGCTGCATGGAGAAGGGGAAACCATGCCTAGAGGAGGAGCAGGCCCACAAGCCCAGCAGTCGGGCAATGGCTGCAGCCCCAGCCCTGCTGATCAAAACTCTTTGCCCAGGTGGTGAAGCGGGAGCTTCACCATAAGAACAAAGAGGGTACAGACATTTCTGCATGGGTGAAAGGTGTCCAGCTGAAAAACTTCAGGTTTGGGGCATTGCTTCTCCTAACACTGCAGCCTTCCCATTTCCTCCTGGGGGACCAACTCCCAGAGGCAACTGGATGCAGTGCTGGCCTTTCAGGACTTTGAAATGCAAATAGTTTTATTTACTTCCTGACCCTTGGCTCAAAACATCTGCAGCTCTATAAATGAAAAGCAACCACTGGTATTTAGCAACTTCTGCCCCTGCTTCATTTTGCCAGGAGATGGAGGCCATGCTGTGATGTGACTGTGACGCACCACGGGTGTTGTGGTGATGTTTGAGAACTTTCAGTTGGGCTCCCCAGGCAGCTGGCACCACGGCTCTTCATGTTGCATCTTGTCTAGCAGGACAAAGCCTGGCTGGTCCGGTAAACAGCTACAGCTTGAGAATCTTAGTCAAACCAAGAAAAAAAATTGAAAATGGAGCCTTCTGCATCAGAAACATCTTGGGTTTCAGTTCCAGATGAGACAGTTGAGTTGGCATTCTTGACTTCTCCTGTCCCTCCAGTACATGATAGAAGAGCTGCTGGTGATGCTCCCTTTGCACCTCTACTAGAAGAAAAAGCTGATCGAGTTTTGCCTGATGAAACCCGGGCCATGAACGTAGGTGCTAATTTTTTGGAGGAGAGCTCTGGCAAAGCTTTTGATCCTAATTCTTCCTGAAGAAACTCTGGAAAATTGTTGGAAGCAATTGGTTTCAGTCAATTTGGTGGGGCGATGCCGCAAACTGTGTAATGGTTGCTGAAAGATTCTTCAAAAAGGAAGTGCTGGGAAGGAGAGGACCTCTGCAAATTTTTGAAACTGAGTCCATGAAAACGTTCATTTATCAGCTTAAACTTCATGGATTCAGCAAAATGGAAGGGGATTCTCCAGTATCTGCCTCACCTGATGAACTTCAAGCACTAGCAGCAGCAGGTTCTGCTTTTGGCAAGGTATGTCAGTCCCTCTGCACGTGAAATAACTCTCAGGATATTCTGATGGGATAGATTTACGTTCATATACAGTAAGCCTTTACAAGGTAGGAGACGAGGATGGTAGTGAATGTCCTGATTTTGTCTCTCCAGTTGTTCTCAGCAATTCTTGACACAGTATTTCTGAGGAGCAAAAATGCTGAAAAAATAGGTTTTGGTTATTTCCAGTTACTTTGAGCCCAGGAAACGGAAAGATAGTCTCATCATATTGTGCTTTTTTTGTACTTGCTCCGTATCTTGCCGTATCAAAAATGTAAATTTTCTTTAATCTGCTGCTTTACTCTGCTAAATTTTCTTTAATCCTTTAATTCAGGCATCTGCTGAATGCTGACAAGATACATGTCAGCATCATATTATTCCTTATATGTTCATTCCACATTGAAGTGGCTGAAAACCACTGATACTTGCATTTCTACATCCATTTTTATGCTTTGGAAAATTCTACACTTCTCTGCTCCCATATGACAAAAACACAAGGGGGGTTATGACTTAACAGAACTGTATTGTAACATGTTATTCAGCCTCAACTTTAGGTTTAAAATGCCCCTAAGAGGCCTTTTTAATATCCATCTTTGTCTTTTTTGAATCAAATGCTTAGTTATTGTAGCTTTGTCTTTCTCAGTCTGGAAATGGTGGCAACTAACTCCTCTCCTTTGCATTTTTTAGTTATTCTTCTAAACTGTGGTGAAGTATCAACTTCACCACACCCCATTCTACCTCCCGTACCAAACAGTCCTTTTACACCAGGGCTGGGGCTTCCTGCCTTTCCATTTGGGCATCCATATTCAGCAGCTATGCAGGCTCCCTGGGCTAGCCTGCTTCCCTTCGGGGACCCATGGCTTTCAATGTCTATGCTGGCAGCAGCCGCTGCTGTTGCTATGCCAAGGCCACCTCCCAGCCAAGCTCCAGCATACCCTCATTGCCCTACTTCCACCTGCCATCCAAGCAGTGCAGCTGCAGGTAACGGGGTCAGACCCCAACACTAGGGACAGCACAGATGCTAGGTATCAAGCAAATAGAGTGTCACAGAGCTAGAAATAGATTACGATAGAAATAAACAATAATAAAAAAGTGTTTGTGTTCTCAATAATAAATCTTTTCCAGTTGTCTTGTCCTGTCTCTACAGTCTCACAGTTACTGTCTCTACACCCCGGGGGGTTGCCTGCAGGGAGGTTAACTGGTTTGCTCCAGGCCAGGGAAGACAAAGGCCCCAGACACCAGTGGTGCGCTCAGAAAAACCCAGCAAAAGGGCAGCGCGTGGCTAACCCGGTAGTTGCACCAGCACCAAGGGCCACACACACAAAACCAGTGATTCATAGGCCTTGGTGAGTTAATGTCCCTTCCTCCCCTCAGGTCATACTAAGGGACAAGGGCTGCAGGGGCTGCAGGGAGCAGACTTGGGGTTCTCCTGCCCATCCCACATTACATCTAGGCATAATGACAGCATTGCAGCTGGCAAAGTTGTACAGCTGTCCTACGGGAGTCACACACTGTCCTTTCTGTCTCCATCATGAGTGGATATGCTTTTACAGCACACTGGAAATGACACAGTAGAGCCCAGCACTCAGTGATGACTGGATGCTCAGCACTGGCATCGATCGGTGACCCTGGGATTCGCAGGAATGAGTACTGTCAACAAGCAATTCCCTTTCCCTTTCTTCCCTCCCTCCCCTCCCTCCCTCCCCTCCTTCTTTCCTTCCTTCCTTCCTCCCTCCCTCCCCTCCTTCTTTCCTCCCTCCCTCCCTCCCTCCCTCCCTCCCTCCCTCCCTCCCTCCCTCCCCTCCTTCCTTCCTTCCTTCCTTCCTTCCTTCCTTCCTTCCTTCCTTCCTTCCTTCCTCACTCCTTCCCTTCCTCACTCCTTCCCTCCCTCCTCTTTCTCTCTCTCCTTTTGAAGAACAGCTCACGTTATGGTTTATTACCATATAACATTGCTGACCATCAGGAAACCTTTGGAAACCAAGGAAAACAAAGACCCTGTGACAAAACTCCAGTGAATGAGCCTCATGCAAGATGCATCAGGCCTCCAATGCCTTCAAAGGCCCTCAGCACTCAGCAGCATGAGCCCACAGTGAGCTCAGCATCTGGCAGGATGGACCCTGAGTTAGGATGACAAGGAGAGGTAGAAGCACAGAAGAACATTGCAAAAAGATGAAGAAAGATGCATTACTTTCTGGGATGAGATGGGCAATGCAACCATGTAGGTATTTGTTTAGAGCTCCATCTTGCAATATATGATCGGTATTCAGAAGTCTGATGTGTTTTGTCAGGAATTCTGGCACAAATTGGACGGCAGACCTCCAAAAAAGTCTTGGTTTTGAAGGAGGCAGAGTTAAAGGTTTTTGGATTATCCATTCTTTGTCCCATCTGCTGTTCTTTCTTTCTTTTTTGTAGCTCTTCTTTCTCCTTTGGTGGGGATTGGTCAGCTCACATGGTGTTTAGAGTCAATTTTACAATTTGCAGACACTAATGGAGGTGTTTGGGTTCATTGCTGTGTATGTTCAAGTAGCTATTCTTTATGATTCAATTTTTCTTCCCTGAGTCAACTTATGCTTGTTTCAGACTTCACAAGAAAGATTTTACAGCAAAAAGCCTCCCAACACTATAAGCTACAATTTAGATCAAAGTATTTGGTACATAAATTTTGTTTCGTATTTCTTTATAATAAAGAAAGGAGAAGTCCTTCTAGAAAAGTCCCCAGGAGGCTAGTACCATTTGTATGCTTTATCCACTCTCTTACAGATTTCATTAGAAGATTAGAAATTTCATTAGAAGAATAGAAATATCCTATTTATAGGAGTCCATCGGATAGTTCAAATAAACCAATAAGAGTTGCTGACAACTGGCCTCTTTCAGCACATGCTTAGAATGATTAATTGTCCATCAACTTTGCAGTATAGTTTGGCTGAACCAAAATTTTACATTAATGTTGTTAACATTGAAAGGAACTATTTCAGCATGTCAGAAATGTATCGGCTTTACAACAAGATCAAAGCAGAAGAGAAAACATCAGGTAAGGTTCCTCCCTTTGACTAAATCTGGTGCATGTAGAACAGCTTTGAGAAGACGCTTCTGTGAGAAATGGGAGATGTGGGTCAGATCCTCTCAGATGGAGAAGATATTCAGATTTGGGTTTTACACTGCCGACATGAGTGCTTGTGTTTGCAGAAGAGGTGGCCACTACCATCAGCAATTTTATAATGTTAGCCTGCTATTTAACTTTTTTTCATGATAAGTATTTTAAGAAGGAAAGATTTCATTTTGGGTTGAATAAAGTATGTTCCACAACTCAGAGCAACATTTTACAGTTTTTCTTGTGAATGCAAATAAACCCCAGATATCTCTACTATGGATCAGTTCAAACTGAGTTCAGCCCAACTCTGATTTATTTGGCTCAGCCACCAAACTGAAAATCTATTCAATTGACCTTAGGGGTCAGAACCTTGTTGACATAAGTGAAAAACCCGTATATATAATAAGCAAGAGTCTCTCGGTCCAAGAGTTTACTCTCTAAGGAACAAATCAGGCCTTGGAAAGGCTCCTATCTCTGTGTTGTATGAACATTTAGGAAGTTTGTGCAGGAACTGGGAAGCCAGCCTGGACTACCAGTATCCTAAATCAGTGCCCAAGCCACAAGCTCTTCTCTCCTTGCTGCTCAGATCTCCCAGTTCCTTTCTGCAGCAAAACTACTCTGGTTCTAGTGGTTAAAGTCTCTCCTCACCATCAGGAGAGCTAGATTGCTTATTCCCCTGGTGTGCACAAGGTAGCTATTCAGAGACCATTAGACACATTAGTTCAGCACAGAGATTAGATTCAACAGAGGTTCTGTGTTCAGATATAATGTCTACAGTGGGAACAAGTTCATCTTTTGAAGGTCTAGGAAAACTCATCTGCCATCACCTGCTGAGTGCATTTGCTGTAGCATTGACTGTTTTAACTACAGGTCGGGATCTGAAGGCTAGACTTCATTCAGCATTCACAAGGAATCTTCTCTAAATAAGCAGAGTAGGTGTTGAGCTTATAAAAAGTGTCACACTGGCCTTCTGAGACAAGAAATTACTTTAAGAGGTGAAATGATTTAAGATAGCTGCACTGGGTGGAAGAATGAAATGAATCTGACGTTGCTACAGAACCTCCTGTATAAATGTTGAAATAAACAGGACTGTGAAAAGCTCTGAGAAAGACACAGGAGACAGAAATGCAGACTAGGGAGGAAAGCAGAGGTGGGTGAGAAATGATCTAAGTGTTGGCATTGTGTGCAGTACAGTGAGCACTGCTCATCTTCATTAACGACACAGCATTTTGCTACCCCCTCCCTGGAGGGGGTGCCTCAAGGCACTTCTCACTCAGGGTAATGATCATCTTTCCATGCAGATGGGAAAACTAAGGCAGGGAGATTGTCCTGGTTTCAGCTGGGATAGGGTTAATTTTCTTTCTAGTAGCTGGTATAGTGCTGTGTTTTGGATTTAGTATGAGAATAATGTTGATAACACACTGATGGTTTAGTTGTTGCTAAGCAGTGCTTACACTGGTCAAGGACTTTTCAGCTTCCCATGCTCTGCCAGGTGCACAAAAAGCTGGGAGGGAGCACAGCCAGGACAGCTGGCCCCAACTGGCCAGAGGGCTATTCCATACCATGTGATGTCATGCTCAGTATATAAACTGGGGGGAGTTGGCTGGGGGGCAGCCATTGCTGCTCGGGGACTGGCTGGGTGTCAGTCAGCGGGTGGTGAGTGGTTGTATCACTTGGTTTTCTTGGGTTTTGTTCCTCTCTCTCTCTCTTGTTGTTTTCTTTTTCATTACTATTACTATTACTATTACTATTACTATTACTATTACTATTACTATTACTATTACCATTATTATTATATCTCATTTCGGTTATTAAACTGTTCTTATCTCAGCCCACGAGTTTTCTTACTTTTGCTCTTCAGATTCTCTCCCCCATCCCCCCGGGGGGCAGGGGAGAGGGTAAGTGAGCGGCTGTGTGGTGCTTGGTTGCCGACTGGGGCTAAACCACGACAGAGAGGTAAAGATCAACAGTTTCAAAACTGGCCAGTGATTTTTGGTGTCTCTGTTTCTGCATGTCTATAAGGAACCCAGTCTGGACTGAGCCATGACTTTCATGAACCTCATGACTTTCATGAAGTGTGGAATATTGTCTGCTCAGCATGTATAAAAATGAGGCACAAAGTGTCTCAAATGCAGCATTTGAAATGAGTACATGGGAAATGTTGGTCTCTTACATGCTGCTCTTGCTCATACAGAAAGTCACCACCACTACTGTTTCCTTTTCTAAATTACAGGGAAGACATCTTTCTTCTTTTTAAACAATATATCTGATTTTGACATTACTTACCACAGCTTTTGTATTTGCATTTGAATACAAGCTGTAAGTCATCCACAAATAACATGGAGGTATCTGTGGAGTTGCATTTGCTTTTTCCTGACATTTGTATGAGTAAACTCATCTGACTTGATAGGGAAGATGAGGAAACTGCATCTTCCCTACATGTCATGAAGAACTGTAAATTTTTCTTTTGGATATGGGTATTGCAGCTCTTCTGACAGCACTACACCCACCCGCTGTCTTGCCGAGTTTTATGCTGCCTTCAGTGACAGCACAGATGCTGGAATTGAACTGCTTGGTGACTGTCAGGCAATGTGTCCACAGGGCAGTGGTATTCTTTTACCAAGGATTTCAAGCATGGAAAAGCTCCTGACTGAGCCAAGCAGAAACCAAGTAGATTGGCTGTCCCAGGTCTAGATTTTCGCAGGGCTGCTTTGCAGATGGCCAGTGTCAGGGAATTCAGACTGCATCACTGAGCACTGATGCAAATTCTGGTGCAACACCTCCCTGTGCTCAGGTGCTCACATCGGCTCTGTCACAGTGCATTGTTGTTTCTGCTATTTTCCCCTCCTCCTTATATTAGGACCACACTGTTTCTATTTGTGCAAATATCCGGTTCCTCATGTGAATTTAGGAAAAACCAAATACACCTCCACAGATACCACAGACATTTTGGAAAACATGTAGCTTGTATTCAAATGAATGTCTGTGATTTCTGTTTATTTGCAATGTCCTCTCCTCCATAATTCTCTATGTGGTAATGACTTTCTGCGAGGCTAACTTCACCTTGACAATGTCAGATCTATGTGCTGTTCTCTTTTATTTCTCTCTCCTTGACTATTGTATATTGTTATGTGAGCTGTTAAATAGCAGCTGTACTTAACCCAGCCCTGGCTGAAATGATCTCCGTGCTCTACCTGGGCTTTGGGAGACAAATACAGACAGGCTTAAATGCATAGAGCTTATCTACCATGAACAGTCAACTCTGGCCCATCTGTGAGAGTTGCAGTATGACTGTGTTTCATGAAGACCGTTTTTGACCAAGGATGAGTGTCACGCATAATGCCTGCAAAATTTTGCTGTGTTGGAAACACATACTACTGTTGTATGAAAACATCTGTGAGATGTATGGGAACGCCGAGGTGATTTGGGTGAAATATGGCAATGGAATGGAAAAAGGCGAGCTTAACTGTGCTTACGAAAAATTACAGGTGAGGAGTCTGATTCATTAGCAAAGTGCAAGACCTTGCAGAATTTAAAAATAATTAACTTCTTAAATTCTTCTTGAAGCAATTGATGTTTGTCAGATGGGGAAGAGAGGAGAGAAGTTATAAAGAAGAAGATGAGGAGGTACTAGTTACTGTTATTTCCTTAATCTGAGATCTATGCTTGAACCTCCCCGATACATAAAAGAAATATTTTGTTTTTTTCTTCAACTTACTTACAGTTTCATTGTACAAGAGGAAAAATAAAGCCTCAAGGTTTGGAAAAGTCACAGTGGTTTAACTGCAGATTTGCCTTAAAACTGCTTTGTTTGATTAGTAGAAAATCCCTGTATGAACTCCCTTATTTCATTTATCTTAAAATGTAATAAACTCTTCAGTTACTGCATAACTGAAAATTAAACTGGCTTGAACCAGTTTAACTAAGTTGGTTCAAAATCTAATTTAAGGCTTGATTAAATGGTGTTAAAGCAAAGTTAAATAAACTAAATGCCAGTAAAGGCTATTTTAGGAACGGCCACTCCTGCTGAAGGAGAAGGGGTTTAAAACAAACTTATTTAAAAAGTTAGTAAGATAAACTATTCTAAGTGCTTCTGTGCAGAGAAGCTTGCAGAAATATGACAATGGATTCTTCGGAAAACTGCTGCTTAACATGAGTACAGGAGTGAAGTTCAGAAACAAAAAGTGATTAAGCCTTGTGCTTTTTTTAACAAAAATCTAAATAGGACACTTTTCCCCTTACCCCTTAAGGGAGTGAAAAATATATCTTCGCCTACATTCTCTCAGATTTCTTGCCATTGCTGCTACAGTTGTAACTCCGGCAATGGCAACGCTGTTCATGATACAACTGTGCCAGCAGAGACAAGCTGGGCTGAATCTGAGTGCCGAACAGTGTGGTGGAATCCAGCAAACAACGTGGCTTTGAAACAATTGCTCTGGTAGCGTCAGGAGTTTTGCAACACGAGACATTTCACAGATAAATTCTCCACAGAGAGCTATAGGAGCACCTACTGTATTTCGCAGGAATCTGATTACAATAAAAATCCCCTCAAGGGATTATCACACAGTGTAACCGAGTTGAGACTGCAGATGTATCAATGTCAGACAGCTAATCCAGCTACCAAGGAGATGTCCATGCATAGAAGGCCTCTGCCCCCTAGTGTATATAGCAAGACTCTCTTTTACAGCTTATGGAGGAGGGAACCTCCTTGAAATACAACCGGGGAAGGATTTATTTGAATATTAATGTATAACTGACATTCCTTACCCACGTCCTCCCCACGATGACTACCAGCAGAGGGCCCAAGTAAATTATACAGGTTCATCTGCATAGTTATGGAGAACGTCTTGTTTTGTCAGTTGTGCATTTTTAAAAGGTGTTAGACAGGTATTTTCCTTTTTCCCAGGACTGACCTCATTTCAGTTAAAGTCATTATTGATTTATCAATGACTTCAGGCAGAGCAGAGCAGTCTTAACTCGCAGTTTTCCAAGTCACATGAACAGATCTGCTGACTCCTCAGAGCCTGAGATTGTCTGAAGGATTCATCCCACGATCTGAAAAGCCAAAGAGATACCAACAACTTTAAAGGCATAATGCTGGTTTTCAGGTTGGTGCATTTGTCTCCTAAAGAGATATTTGATTCTTTAGCAAAACTGTAAAAAACATGTACATAAGGAGGCAGGAGAAAGCGTCTGAACGAGACAGTGGTCCAGAGGACACCATGGCAGCAGGAGCTTTGCTCCTGCTCCTGCTCCTAGGCAGGCACAGGGCACTCCCATTGGAGCAGTCCTGCTCCTGCTTGATGGGCCTGCAAAGGACCTGTGCTTAAAAGCAAGACCTTGGTGGTATTGCATTGATCCGGATGTATCACCAATTGCTTTCCAACTGCACACTTACCCAGATTTGATTCCTGTTCCCCTCCCACCACCTTGGCCTTGTCTGTTTGATTCAGGTGTCATGTTTAGCTCATTTCTACACACATTAGAAAGCAGTCATCTACATAGCTTCTATGATGTTATAGACCTGGAACGAATGGACCATAAGGTCCATGAGGACCTCAGGTCTACACAATACCATGGGAGACATGCATTGAATAAATATTCACAGCACAACTGGTTAGTATCCCCTTACGATGGAGATGTGCTTCCAAGAGTCAGATCAATAGTCTACAGTCTAGGGGACTTTGGATCCATATTTTATCTCTGTTTTAGGCAGAAGGATATACCATGCTCTTTGGTACTGGAGCATAAGTCTAAACTGTCTGGTTGGATGTGCTGGTTTTGGCTGGGATAGAGTTTTTCTTCATAGATTTTCTAGTATGGGGCTATGTTTTGGATTTGTGCTGGAAACAGTGTTGATAACACAGGGATGTTTTTGTTACTGCTGAGCAGTGCTTGCACAGAGTCCAGGCCTTTTCTGCTTCTCACCCCACCCCACCAGCAAGTGGGCTGGGGGAGCACAAGAAGTTGGGAGGGGACACGGCTGGGACAGCTGAGCCCAACTGACCAAAGGGCTATTCCATACCATATGATGCCATGCTCAGTATATAGAGCTGGGGGAAGAAGAAGGAAGGAGGGGACATTCGGAGCGATGGCGTTTGTCTTCCCAAGTGACCACTACATGTCATGGAGCCCTGCTTTCCTGGAGATGGCTGAACACCTGCCTGCCCGTGGGAAGGAGTGAAGGAATTCCTTGCTTTGCTTTGCTTGTGTGCGCAGCTTTTGCTTTCCCTATTAAACTGTCTTTATCTCAACCCTCGAGTTTTCTCACTTTTACCCTTCTGATTCTCTCCCCCATCCCACCGGGGGGGAGTGAGCGAGCGGCTGGGTGGGGATTAGTTGCCGGATGGGGTTAAACCACGACATTGGATCTCAGGCTTCATGGATACACCAATGTGGGATCACTCTTTAAAAATCAACACAGAAGCGTGACACCAATATATGATACTCGTCCACAGGTGGCACTCCATCATGAGCCCTGGCTGCATGCTAAGTAATCTTACAAATGAGCAGATCTCCTTCAGTTATGAGAAAGATGTTTACTTTGGTTTTCAGTAATGACCTTTCCTTGAGGGACTGCAGACTTACAGAGTGGAATAAACTGAGCAAGACTCTTGGAAAGTATATCTATTCTAGCATAAAACCTCCGATATGTTGGACCTGACCCTTATTCATATCTTCTGTGTAAGCATAAGAAGTTTTAATGTTATTTTGACAGATGGTGGTGTGTCTGTTTCCATTTGAAAGCCAAGCCATCTCAGTGTTTGAATTTGTGTCAGTAGTCCTATTTCCTGGTATTATTTATACCTCATGAAATAAAACAGTCACAATTCCTCGGATATATTTGGAGGATTGTAACAGTTTATGACCAAAAATTCCCTGAGATCTCCTACTGTAAACGTTTAAGTACTAAAATGGAGCACATTAGGGCAATCCCACAGAATGTCCCTGTGTACTTCAGAACAACCACCAGCCTGGCCACAATTGCTTTTCATGAGAAACACTGATCTCCCAAGTCAAAAAGCTGCGACGTGGCTTGTCACATGATTTTCCTAGGAATGGGCACACTTCGCATTATCTGTGAGAGATCCTTCAAGGAAATGACTTAACAGATCTGTTTAAAGAGAAAAAAGCATAAATATTTTTGACGGCCATATGAATACAGTGTGGGGCTTTGCTCAAAGAGACTTTTCACTTGCTCTCAGGTCAGATGCTTCGCATGTGATGCAGCTAGGAAAAAAACATGTGAGGGGACATTCTGACTAAAAGCTGTATGGTGGTAACTCTCAAGGAAGGAGAGACTGAAACAACTCTTTGTCTTCCTATTACCCACTTCAGGGTACAGAAGAGGAGCATTAAGTGAAGCTAGATTTTTGCCACCAAAAACTACAAAGGAGGCAGGCAGAATACGCATTCTCAGAACGACAGCTGGGTTTCATGTATCCACGGCCCCAGTGCCATCAGTTCTTGTGCTTTCACGAAGGTTGCAGTACATGTAATTTTTCCGAAAACCCTTTGTCAGGTTGCACGAGACCTGCACCTCTTTGCACACACCCAACAGGGCGAGAGCAAAAGGGAGGATCCAGTGAGAATGCGGAAAGAAGTAAGGAATTTGTTTGTCTCTCAACTCCAGGCCAGAGACCTGACTAGACGCCTGTGTAATTCATGCTAACTTTCTCTTCTCCCAGAGCCCTTCATACTCAAATGCAGCATTTTTAAGAGAGAAAAAAAGCTGCAAGTTTAGCTTTTAAAGCTGCTGAGAAAGGCCAGCTGGGCTTGTAAAACCAGTTCCCATCCCTTCAGCCCTTAGAAGAAGGAGACAAAGCCCACCCAGCAGTTAAGAAAAAAGGCTGTTAGTAAGGATGGGACAAGGCCTGACTCACTCATCTCTGTTGTCTTGCAGCCTGATTATGAGCATGGCTTTTAGTCAACCTTTAGGTATTTACAGCCTCTGACATCCACATGGCCATGCTGAATGGGGTATCTGCTACCTGCTGTTGAATCAAAGAGAGCTTGCTTCCTAAGAGGCTGCCCAATGCAGGTGAACATCCACATGCCTTGATTTCAGAGGGCTTGGGACTGCATTGAAGTCTCAGCTTTCATTTGAAAAAGGAAGTGGAAAAAACCCCACTTCTCTGCGATATTTGAGGGGAAAAATAGCAAAACAGGTGTTAGCAATGAAAATTTTCTCAGAGATTAAAAAAGCAGAAGGCAAATGAAAACCACTCGGTATTACTATTTAAAATGTCAGGATTTGGAGGAAAAGGGGAACCTGCATCAAAATTCTGGGGCATGTGGCCTTGATAATACAACCAAATCATTTGCAAGTCCCGGGCATCTACCGAGATAAAGGCAAATAGAGATAAACCGCTGACTGTAACTGGCCAGAGGAAGGGCAGTGAAATGAACCTAGAATTCGGAAAAACAGCATAAAAAGGGAAGGGGAAGAGTGGGCAAGAAAAAGCATTAATTACCGAAGATTGCTGTGTCCATTCTATGGTAGAAACGGCGTGAACTGAGGGAGAAAAGAATAAGGGAGACACTGATGGGTGTTAGTGAAAAATGAAGAAAGTTCACCCGTAAGAAAACACATTTGCTCCTTACTCCACAAATCACTCCATATGGATGAAATCTTCACACAGCTCCGGTGACCTTAATGGCCCTAAGAGCAACTTACCTATTGCCTGCACAGATTTATGGCAGGCCAGGGGTTTCACTGGAACGTGCTTGTTGCTGGCTCAGTGCTGACTCTGGGCAGGCTCAGAGGGACTGGCCGGCTGCCAGCGAGGTGAAGAGCAGTGCAGTTCAGACTGTCAATGCTTTGGCTTTGAAGATGTAAAATGTTTTAAAACAGATAAATATTTTTACTCTTATCCCAAATTTGTGTCAGATATGTAAGCTCCACATAAAAGTAAAGGGGTGTAAAGCTACTGTCAATTGTGGAAAATCTGAGTGCAACCAAAATTGCTCCTTCTCCTAATATTAAACAAACTTGACAAGCAGCTGAGCGTACAATGTGCGAAGGATTCAATTCATCAGAAAAATTCCCATTTAAAAAAACTCCAGCTGCATCAAGTGTCCAGTGGAAAGGAACTCAACAGCTCAGCACAAAGACCAAGGGTAGATACAGCCTTTGAGAGAAACGTGTTACAAAGAGCTCTGATACTCTGCTAGTGAAGAACACAGCCAAGCACAGAGTTTACCAGTTTTCCTAAACTGACTTTTACCTTGGCAAAGGACAGCTGGTCATGCTTTCATAGGCAGCTCTCTGGGGCTCTGAAGAATATTACATGCAACTTATTTCTGTGTGCCAAGTGGCTCAAAATAAGGATTACGGGTATAAGGAAGGTGTATCACTTGTCACCAATATTGTGCAGGAAATCTGGGGAAAAGAATGTGATGGCCAACTTGGATTTGGAATCTGCAAAAAATTCCATTTTGTCCGATGATACACAGCAGGGCAGTTCACTTGCTGTACCTCGTGTCTCCTTCATTGCCATCTTACCCTTCGTTCCTTTTGCATACAAGATCATCACAGATGGCACAAAGCAAAGAAGAAGGTGAAGCTCTGCTGTAAATACTCCCTGTGTCTGTGCCTGAGGTTCTTCCTAAGCAACAACAGCAGCAGAGGGAATTTACCATGACTCCAGTTTGTGTCTCTGCCCCCACAGATGATGAGCAAGTGCTCCAGAGCTGCCAGAATCTTAATGTCACTTAACTGTTACTTGATAAAGCAATGGGAACAACAGAGGCACAGCAGTGGTTTGTATGCCGATTGAAAAACAGTTTCATCTATCTACAGGATTATCTTGCTTACTGTCATGCTATTTTTTTTTTTTAATTTTAAACAAAAAGGCTTACACTCTGAAAATACAAACTTCCATACCCATAGCAAATAACGTGAAAATGTTTGTTATTTTCCTGTACGCATCCCTCTGATGTATAAGCTGAGCACAGGTCAGACACAACTCCAAAAGAACCATTCTTTGGCCATTTCCTTTGGTTTCTCTATTTACTCCTCCATGCTTCCCTCTTACCTTTTTCTTTCAACCAGGATCTGCACACTCACATAGCTTTCCCATTTACTGAAGGCCACCGATAAGCATTTAAATGCCTTAAAAACGCCGGTGGCTCTGTTAGGTACAGGGTCTGTAAAAACGTAAGTTATGGGTGTAAAACCAGGCTTTTCAAGCAATTAGTTTAAAATTGCCTGTCCCCAGCATTGTAAATTTCACGCGTCCAGCTGTGAGGACGCGGTCATTAAGCTTGAGGGGAAGCTGACGGTGCCTATCGGGCAGCTCGCTCCTCTTATCTATACACCTGGTGCTTCCACAGAGCCACTTATCGCAGCGCCTAGCCACCTCACGGCAGCCAGCAGGAGAGGGCCCCGGCCCAGCCGAGCCGCCGGCTTCCCTCGTACCGCTGAGAGGAGAAGCCCTGGCATCGGCGCCCGGTTAGCGGAGGCCACGGCTCCTTCCCGGGCGGTACCGCTCCCGCAGGCAGGCCCGCCTACCCCCGGGCCAGCTGCGGCCCCAGGGACCCCTCGCAGCCAGCACCGCCCACAGCCGCCCCACTATGGCGGCGCAGCCACCGCCCACCGCCTCACAGGCCGCCTCACGGCCGAAGGGAGAAGGCGGGGAGAGCCGCCTTCCTATTGGCCATCCGTTTCCCACCCTTCTCTTCCATTGGAGGATGGCGGCTAGCGGGCGGGGACACCCACCGAACGACAGCCGCTGCGGCGAATCGGCGGGCGCGCTCATCTCCCCCGGCCAGAGTTGGGGCCAGAGTGCGCCGGAGCCAATGGGAGCGGAGCGGCGAGGAGCCCGTGCCGTGCCGGGAGCAGGTAAACAGCGGCGGCTCAGGCGGCCCGGCGGGGTCGGCCGTGGGCTCTGGCTGCCCTCCCGACGGGCCGGGCCGGGCCTGGCCTGGCCTGACTGGGTCTGACTGGGTCTGACTGGCGGCCGGCTTTCGCGGGGGGGCTTGGGATCGCCGCGCTGCTGGAGCTGTGCGAGGCCCCTTCGCTCCACGCCGGGGCCCGGCACAGAGGCTGAGGGGGAAGGAGGTCCGGCAGCATTGCTGGCTCGTTCTGGTGAAAGTTTTATATATATATATATATATATATATATATATGTATGTGTGTGTGTGTGTGTGTGTGTCTGTCTACGTATATGTGTATTTTTTATGTATGTCCATATTATATATATAGTGTATGTATAAAATACCTATTTTTACATATGTCTTCGTGTATATATATGCGTAAAATATAAAAACAGATATGTATGCATATTTCTCCTGGGCGGTGGCATTCCTGCCTGCAATCCAGGATTTCATTTGGAAGCGCTGCTGGCACACCTTCAATGGCAACCCCGATTTTTAAGCACTGGAAAGGGCAGCTGGGGAAAATGCCTGCGTGGGTGCAAGGTCTCCTGCTGGCCTCCCGCAAAATCTCTGACTGGCAGGGGGTTTTTTGTCGTGTTTTTTTTGTTTGTTTTGTTTTGTTTTTTAAGTGCCTGTTGTCTCTCTTTCTCTCCACCAGCCGCTGTGTGCCTGGCCAGGCTGGCCATGCGCTTGGACGGACGCAAGAGCTGACCCAGCCCCGCAGCCCCGGTGCGTATGCTGTGCCCGCCAGCAGCTGGCAACGGGCCCCACGGGGGGAGCTGGGCCACCCGGGGCTCCGCACCCCTGTGGCTGGCTGTCCCCAGTGCCCCAGGCCCTCGGGTAGGATGTGGGAACCCAGCCCCAACACAGGTGTCCTTGGGTGTCCCCGGTGTGTCACCTCCAGCACCTGCTGGCTCAGACACCCCTGGCAGTATTAGGACCAACGCGAGTAGCTGCTCCTGCGTGTGAAGTCTGGCCCAGGCTTTGAGGTTTTACTGGTGTAAGTAGGTCTGCAGGGCTGTGGCACCTTTATGCTGTGACAAGAAGTTGACTGCTAGTGTAGTTGGGCTTAACGCTGGCAAAATAATCCTTCTGATGCCCTTGGGGAGGGTCTGATTTCAGCTCTGCCAGCAAAATAACCCTTTGGGGCTCTGCGGTGCCTTTCTTGTGGGGCAAAAGAAAGTAGTGCTAGTTCAGCTATGTTGGTGTGCCCTAGAAAGGAGAAAGAGGGCTACAAATATCTACAACTTCCTATAATATCTCATGTTTTGTTATTTTTGCATTCTGGAGCTGAAAGTGAACGGCATTTGCAAGTTTTCTTTTGACCACTGAGATGGTGTGCTCCAAGATCCCTGTCATTTTAGCAGCATGCACATTCTGGCTTTATTTATTGGCAAGGACATGGAAATCTTTCCTTCTAATTTTGGCCACACCACTTAGGATTTCTTCAAAGTTTTTTCTTCTTCTTTGTATTTACTAACAGCAGTGATTACTACAGCCAAAACATAGGGAACATCAGGCTGTTAGTGTCAGCCCAAAGCTTTCCCTTCATCTAAATATAGCAAAGGAAAGCTAATTCTCTTCATCTAAGTGCCATCAAAGAGAACAATATGTATAAGCAGGTATTTTAACTCTCAAGTGCATTATTAAGTATTCTGCCAGCCTATAGCAAGCTGTTCTGTGCTGTATATTGTACTGGTATTATCTGTGATGGATGAAATGCAAAGCAAAGGATTTAGGTTTGTTTGCAGCACAGTGATGTTGCAGCATGAAACTAAAAGGCAAACCGAGGCTAGATCCTAATGTTAGTATGAATTAGCCCAGTTTCATCAAAATCCATAAAGCTGATTTATTGCAGTTGAGGAAGGAGGTCCCTTGCCTGAAGGACATCTGGAACGAGAGAAATGGTGACTCCTGCTCTCCCACAGGCCTCACAAGACTGCTGTAAAGCAGGAGTCGTCGTATTCCCACCTCAGCTGCTCCATTATAAGAAGTACTTACTACTGACCTAGTTTTTGTCCCCTTTCATTTTTGCCATGCGATTTTGAGAGTTGGTCTTTTGGCTCTTAAGCATCATATGATTTTTGAATGGGACCTAATGGCTTGAATCCATCCACAGAGGAAAAGAGGAAAACCTTGCCTGATACCCTGCAACCTGCTGGGTCAGTTTGATGATGGTATGGCATGTGTTGTCCGTCTCCTTTGTTTACTGTATTGGGTAGACCATGCTCTATAGCTTTCTGTGAATATAGATACAGCTTGCATTTCCACCCCACCCCAAAGGCTCCTCCTGTTGCTGTAGCCAGAAAGGAAGTGTGCTTGTCTCAGCCCTCCATGCTTCCCTTTTCTGAACTGTTCTTCCCCCTTTTCAGCTCAGCTGAGGAAAACACAGTCAGTATGCACTGATATATTTGGTGTCATGTGCACAAGTAGGAAAGAAGGTTCCCATGCTTTCCATTATGGGGTACTCAGTGTCCTTGGGAGGCAGAAGTCATTTCTGCAAGGCCCCTTCCCTTAGTTTAACCGGGGAAGTTATATCAGAAAACAGTGTGGCTTTATAACACCCCTTTCTTGGTTGCCTGGTGCTCTGTGGCTCCCTTTCTGTTTGGCAAGCAAGGCTCCAGGGCAGAGGCTTTCTCTTCTTTGGCTCTGCTCAGCCCAAGGGGTGCTGTTGTGCTGGGTAGGTGGGTGTGAGAGTGACCAGGCTGGTCCTTCCTCTCCTGAAGGACAGACTGCTTAAACCAAAGCTCTCTCTGGCAGCCAGCACAGCCTTGGTACCAGTTCAAAGTGCAGCTCTGATGAATAAATAGTGGCATTAGACAAACTCCCTGCCAGGTCCACGGTGGGGCAGAGGGGGAGGGTAGGTGTTCCTGCCTCTGCAAACCATATGTCAAAGACCCCTGCTTGGCTAAGAGCCATGCTGCCGTAGGTGTTGCAGGCCTGAGGTGAGGGTGGGCTGGTTGTCTGGGAGTGAGCAGAGGGCTTGCCACTGTAAGGCTCGACCCTACTGGGAGGGGGACAGCCCAGTACTCCCTTTTCCTTCTGTGGGCACTGGCACTGGGGCTGCTGGAACCTGGCTCTGTGAAAGCAAAGGAAAACAAGTGCCCATTGTGTTTTTGAAAGAGCTAGACAGCTGATGAGCACCTCCTGTTGGCACCGGAGAGACTGAGAGTGGTGGGACAACCCCTTTGGCACGACCACATATTTAAGTCAGTTTAAGGCAGCTGTGAGTACAGTGCCTGAGGATTTGTTGAGGGCTGGTTGTTACAGGAGCTCCTGTAAAATCCCAGATGTGTTGGGATCTGTTTGTGTCAGCTCTCACTGAAACAAAAGCCTTGTAAACAAGGGACAGTAAAGCTGTGTTCAGGCCTGAGTCCACCTGCTGACCAGAAGTATTGTTGCATCTTTGCATTTGTCCATATCCTTGTTGAGGGAGAATAACAGAAAATGTCCAGCTTAAACAGCTGTATTACAACATAAGATTCTTTTTCCATGTAATCGTGGAGGTTAGGAATTAGTACTGTGATTTTGCTATTGGTTTAACTCCTCCAGTGGGCACAATTAGGGTGCTGAAAGTAGGCTAATTGGCTGTCCCTTCTAAATCGTCTGCAGAATTGCACTGTTCATATAGCAAAAATTGTGTTGCAGTTTCTTAAACAGTGGGAGAAACAGTTCTTTAATATTTTCATTGGGTTGTTAGAACCTAATACTGGTCCCAAACTATCAGAGAGTAGATCTTTATTTCTTCCCTGGTCTCTGACATGGGCAGAAGGTTTTGAGAGTTATTTAAATTCTGTGGGTCACAGATCCCATGGCATGCATAACAATGTGTTCACAGATCCAGAAGTATGTCATGAATGAATGACTTTATGTATCCGACTTCTTTAAAGAAGGCCTAAATCCTTTATACTGAACCAGAATCTAGGCTCTCAACTATAAATTATGAGCCCCCACATATTCAGTCGGAAGAGTGTATTAAGCACCCGGAGTGGAGATTTTGGGCTCTGTAAGAAATAAGCACACAAATGCAGGTGTTGGGCGTCTCGCTCAGTAAGAACACAGTGTTACTGTGAAGCTGACTGGCCTGGCTCGAGGGCTACCCTTTTGTTTCCCATAACTGTACTAACTGTACCACTTCTATCACTAAAAGAGGAACAAAATGATATGAAAAGGCTTGAAGAGAAGGCAGGGGAGGAGCAGATGTCTGAATAATGTTTCACTTGGGCAGATTGAGTTGACATTCTAAAATTTCTTGAAGGTGCCAGATGTGTTGAGGAGGTTGTGAAAGAAAGGGGAATCTCCCACTCCTCCCTCTTTTCTTCCTCCCAAGTGAATTTCAGTTTCTTTAGTGAGAAGCAAGAATATCTCACAGATCTTCAAAGTATCCACTCTGGCCTCTCAAGCTGGCTGATAGACAGCATAGTGTACTGGCTGGACTATGAATGCATGATTCGGATTTAAGTGACTGTGTCCAAGTCACATGGCTTCTTCAGCTTCCTCTTCTGAGTTGGATATATTTCCTGAGACATACAGGCTTTTTCTTGCAAGATACTTGAGTAAAATACTGCAGAGGAGGTGTTCTTGTAGATATTGCAGTTTAACAATCCATTAGAGGTCTGGTTTTGCTTATGGACAGGTGGCTGAGAATAAAAAGGTGACTGAATTATCCTTATTTACTCCAGTTACTTTGTTAAGCTGACTTAATAAAGGCTAAAAGGAATTTTCCTACCACCTGCCTTTAGAACTTTGTGAAATCCTGGCTTTAAGGCTGTTTTGCAATGCACCTCTTCTGTCTGGTGTCTAGAAGGAAGAGCTGTTCCTTTCCTCTCTGCACTGTGCCACTGCTTTGCTTGTTTTTCTGCACAGTAGTAGGCGGAAAGAGGCCACACGTTTCTAGCCCCCACTTTTATACTCCAAGTTGTTGCCCATCCAAGTGGTTTTGCTTTTTATCACAAGGCAACATAAGGGGAAAAAAAAAGTGGCTCACCTAAGGAGACAGGTCTTTCCCTTTCTACACAAACCTCTCTTTGTCCATGGGCAAAGAGAAGAACTGCTTATGAAATTCATCTGGTTAATAAACAGTCATAACAGGGAAGACAGCATGTAACTGTTAGTGGCTTATGTAAAGCCAAGGCTCTGGGTTACTAAGAAACTTCTGCTACCTGCCGATGCTTGCAGGAGTGTTGTTTAAGAGGTGAGCTCTCTTAGCTTTCTAGCAGGCAGCCAACATTTGAGGTTAAGCTTTGTTTGGCCTGTGCAAAACAAACAGCAAGCACTGAGAAACCTCCTTTGTGAAAGTCAAGGTGTACTAATGGGAGAGGGAAAATAGAGATAGCAACTGTGAAAGCTGTGGCAAAGAAAAAGTATTAAATTGCTTCAGTGCTGCATTTTGCTGTTCTCCCTGACTGCAAAAGTCATTGTGACATTAACTGAACGGATTGTCATGCCTGGGGTGACAGCAGGCTAAATCAGCTGTTAGAAGGAGATGGAGTTCCACAGCGTGCTGTAGCCTCCCTGCTGAAAGTGTGTCTCCTCTTCAGACTTCCAGTTGTTTGCACTGCAGTGTTCACTGGTTCTCATTCCTTCTGCTCTGCTTGTCCCCTCAGCCTTGAGTAGTGCTTGGCCGTGCTCCTCCTGAGTGCTCCTTGGGAAAGCAATAATGATCACATTCATGAACAACTCGGACAGCGAGGAGGAGCCCTGCAATGAGAGAACATCCCTGATGTCTGCAGAGAGCCCTCCAGTACCCTCCTACCAGGATGGCCTGCAAGCCTCAGAAGCAGGGGAAGCGCAGGCACATAGGGTAGGTACGCGTCCTTCCCGGGGAGTGAAGAAATGGGGTACGATGATAGATGTAGTCCTGCTACCCCTCAATCCCTCCCAGCAGACTGGCTTCTAGGATTGGCTTTGGCCAGTGTTGTTTCTCTGGTGTCACTCTCTCAGCCAGCAGTAGCAGTGCCTGTTCCTATTTCCTCCACTGTGACTTTCCCCCCTTTTTATCTCCATATATACGCCTCCCTTTTCCTTCCTTTTGATAAAGATACAGGCTTTTAATCAGGACCTGATGCACATATGACTCTTGCAGGATATCCTTTTCAGCCTTCTTGTTTTGCCAGAAACCCTTTGTCTGCTCTGGTCAAATGCAGCAAATGTTAGAACAGAATCTACTCCTGCTGCCAGCAAAGCAGTGGGATAAAGCAAGCACAGCATTGCTGTGGGAGGAGGAACTGATCAAGCTTATACCACCTCAGATGACATTTCTTCTATCTCAGTTCTGTGCACCTTGCCCTTCATGTGCATGTGTCCATCTATACATTTGGACTTGAAGAGGTTCTTAGATATTCATGGTTTTGGATTAAAAACTCCATTGCAGCCTGTTTGTAATGGAATTTCTAATTGTATTGTTCAGCTGGTACCTTCCTATTAGGAAGAAGTTGAAATATGATGGAATGAAGCTTTGAACACAACGAAAAGAAGGTCTTACATATTTGCTAATATTTCTTTTCAGAAGAGGCGGACAGGTAGCAGCCGTAGCCCTAACAATATTGCTGATGGGGATACGTCTGACTCGGGTGTTCCAGTGAGAGAAAGCGCCTTGGAAAATGAAGAGGAGGAACTGACTCTGAAATATGGAGCAAAGCATGTAATCATGCTCTTTGTGCCTGTCACCCTTTGTATGATTGTTGTCGTCGCCACCATAAAGTCAGTGCGCTTCTATACGGAGAAAAACGGGCAGCTGTAAGTGGGGTCTTCAAAACAGCCTCTGAGTACACGGGATCCTTAGCTTTACACATGCGTTCCATGCACGCACGTCTGTGTACACAGAGTGCTTCCTTGGCAGGTTGGGAGAACCTTTGCACAGCTAAAGGTGGCTGTGTAAACATACAAAGATCTTAGTGCAAAGTATGCCACGTTCATCTGCGTAAGTCTTTCCATACCTGCATTATACTGATTCATTAGTACTGTCATTAGGGCACCTTAAGCAAAGCCTGTGAGCAGCGTAATAATGAAGTTGCTTCATACTGCAGCATAAAAGCCCCAGGCTGAACTCCTAGTCTGTTCACCCACTAGCTGGCAGCAATCAGGGAATAGCATGTTCATTTGGATGAGTGTCTCATTTCCTGATGACATTTCTGGTTCCTAAAGACTCATGGTGTGGATACGTAATTCCATCCAGCTCTTGCTGACTGTGCCCGAGAGCACTGCTGGGGCTCCTGACTGCACTTCACACGGCGGGTGGAGAAACGGGGACTGTGGTCCCTTGAACTGAACCAAAGGAAACAAAATGGAGGGGGGGGGGGGGAGAGGGGGGTGGTGGTGAGAAGGGATAAAAGAGTCCAAGACTCTCCTACCAAGTGTGGAAAGAACGGGTACCCCCCTTTCAGGACAGCACCTGGAATGTATCTTTATAGTTATCATGGAGAGGGTCCAGAGCATGCAATAAAAATTCGTGGCCTGGAGGGAAGTTACTAAACTTAAATGAAGTCACTTATACTCTAGGTCTTTTTGTTTAGAGCTCTGCCAGTGACAGCTTCTCTGTAGGAATGTGCTTTTGATAGAGACCACTAATCTTTAGTGGATAATTAACTGGAGCCCAGCCCCTTCAGAGGCTACATCTCATGTTTGCTGTCCTTGGCAGTCATACCTCCCTTTCTTTCCCCCACACAGAGAGGTCTGGTTTTATCTTGGGGCAGTTAGTGAAAAGAGAATATATGTACTTTATATGGCTTTTGCTTTATACTGCAGGATCTACACCCCTTTCAGTGAGGATACCCCGTCTGTGGGCCAGCGTCTCTTGAACTCGGTGTTGAACACCATCATAATGATCAGCGTTATCGTTGTAATGACCGTGTTCCTAGTTCTGCTCTATAAATATCGCTGTTACAAGGTAAAGCATTCATGCCAGAGCCTTTTCCACCTATATGCTGTGAACTTGAGTTCAAGTGGGGCTTGCGTGTCAGTGAGAAATACAGGCACTGCACTGGCTAGTCCACATCTTAGTCATAGCAAGAATCATATTGTACAGAAGCCTTTGTCAGGGGTGGCAGAACGGTGCCCCTGAATACGCTTTGCTGTTATTTTGTCACTAATGGTAGGCTCTTAAAAACAAGGCCTGCTACTTTGTGTTAGTGAGGTCTGAGTCGTCTCCGTCTGATCAATACGTTTTGCAGTTTGCACTTATGGACTAAATTGTACCATTTACTGCGAGTGCCTTCTCTTAAGAAGTTTCAGACAAGCTTTGTGGGAAGTAGTATTCTTCCTGCCTGTGGAGCTTTGGTGGAAGGGGACAAGGCTTGGAGGGGAAGGCACATTCAAGTTTTGTAGTGCCCAGAGAGTTGTTGTATGTGGTACCAGCCCAGCATTTGAGCACTGCCCATTACTGCTTTTTAATTTTGGCCCCTGAGATGGATTTGTTGTACAGCCTTGGGCAAACCTCTCCTCCTCCCCACCAAGCAGAGAGAACGTGCTTACCTGTCTAAGCTAGGAGCCAGTATGGATACCCATGGAAATGGATAGGAAAGAGACTAAAAAACCCCAACCAAACCAACAAAAATGAACACCTAGGGATAGAATATAAAATATGAGAGTTTGGGAGAACTGGAAGCAACTGGCTGTCCCTCCTCCCTCACTGGCAGTGGGGAAGGCAGGGTCTTTGGAAGCTGGAGGAGGAGTGAAGGAGCAGACTGTTGGACAATAGGAAGCTCTGTCAATAGTGCATGCAGCGCTGCGACCTGCACGAGGGGGAACAGCCCCTTCAATCACTGTCTCTTCTTGCCCTTGATAGTTCATCCATGGCTGGCTCATCCTGTCCTCTTTGATGCTGCTCTTCCTCTTTACCTACATATATCTCGGGTAAGTGGGAATGGTGCAGGTAACCTGGCAGTTCAGGGCTCCTTCACCTCTTTGCAGAAAATCCCCAACTTGAACAAGGAAAGGAATGTCTCCCCTTCTCCAAATGGAGGTTTAAAAATTGTTAGAAAGATAGCTTTCTTTTAAAAAAAAAAAAAAAAAAAAAAAAAAAAAATAGAAAATGAGGTCTTTAATAGGCAATGCCTGATTTTTACAGTGCCTACTCTACAAAAATCACTGGGAAGTGATACCGTGAGCATGAAATGAACAGGCTGAACCTTGTGGTACAGAGGCCCTAAATTATACGTTGAGAAGCAAGTGGAAAGGAACTTTATGTGCTGAGCTGGTTCTCTGATTTGTCTTGCCTTTTTCTCGGACTACATTGTTTCAAGCTCATTCCCTTAGCGCCCAGCTCAGGTAGAACCAAGCTTTTGACTTGCTGGTGACACTTGTTTAAAACTTTTCATCTTTAACTGTGAGCATCGTGCATCTAGTGGGATGACTCTTGCATGACTTCTTTGCTGTAAATGGTCATGTAGCTGCAGGCCTATGTTCAGTTAAGACTTGAAATCCTGCCTGTTGAAACCCTTGGAATCACTGTTGACCTCAGGACCGAGGCTCTGTGGTGCTTGTCTGCGAACACAGCACGTCCATCTCCTGCAGGAGGAACAGAGAGCTAAGAGCAGCAATTGGCTGCAAGGCAGGTTCCTCCTTCATGATGAGAGCTGCTTCTATCCTGCTTCCTCCTGGTGTAGTAGGAGGCTTGTTTAACTACAGCTAGTAGGATGCTTTGCGTGTCAGTTACTTTTATTGCTTAGCTAAATTTTCTTGTTATATTCCAGTGAAGTATTGAAGACATACAATGTAGCCATGGATTACCCCACTCTGTTCTTAGTCATCTGGAATTTTGGAGCTGTTGGAATGATTTGCATACACTGGAAAGGTCCCTTGCAGCTCCAGCAAGCATATCTCATTATGATCAGTGCTCTGATGGCACTGGTTTTCATTAAATATCTACCTGAGTGGTCAGCATGGGTGATTCTAGGTGCAATCTCCATCTACGGTAAGTCTGGGTTGTGACTCTCAAGGTGTGGCTCATGGAGAGGTTACTCTGAGGCAATCTCGGGACTGTGTATGTCATTCAAAAAACAATTTTATGGTGCTAACAGCTTTAGAAAGAGGCAGATGGGCAATTAAGTTGACTCCCTGGCTTGTCTCTTGCTAACTTGTTCATGTACTGTACCCCTGTTATGTCTGTCAAAGTGGAACACCAAGTCAGGGAAGTACTGAACCATATCTGACTGCATGGTAGGGGTGGTTGGATTTCTATCAGTAGCAACCTAATAGTCTTGCAGGTTTTGTTTACGGTTATCAACAGATCATGGATTTTGGTACGAGAGTTTCAAGAGAACCTGCAGAACAAGAGGCAGCTGGGAGGTAACATTCAGATTGGTGAGGAGCTCTGACAGAGGAGAGAGGGTAGGCAAAGAGGAACTGGACCAAAAGCCTTCATTCATGTGAAACATAGTATCAGTGTACATAGCAATGGATTATGGAACCTGAACAAAGTACCCCCAGTCCTCCTCTAATTAAATTTAACACCTTGATGTAATGCTGTCATCTACTTTCAAAGAAATAATGTGATATTCTCAAGAGGCTTTTTATAGGATTAGCACAGTGAAAACTCTTATTACTGTAAGCGTGGGGGATGGTATTTTAAGTGAACAACATCTTCAGAGACTAGAACAGCTAGAGTTATGCAAAGTGGCAGAAACTGCCACTCAGGAAATCATCCAGTTGATATCAATAGATGTAATTTTGAGGTGAGAATAGCTTTTTAAAGATAAAGAATGTAAAATATGCATGATAGTTTGAGATGAGATTCTCTGGCCCTTTTATCTTTGCAGATCTGATGGCTGTTCTGTGTCCCAAGGGGCCACTGAGAATGCTGGTAGAAACTGCACAGGAGAGAAATGAGCCCATTTTTCCTGCATTAATATATTCCTGTGAGTAAGATTAGAATGTTAATGTTTTTAACCAGATTAAACTCGCAACCTATTTCTGTGTCAAACCAAAGAGCACTGTTATAGTTACTTCCTTGCCCTAAGATTGGTGCACATTTACGCCCTGGAACAGAGAGACCATTTGTAGGCGGCCTTGTTTATCAGTTACAGTGGTGCTAAGTCTGATTAGCCAAAGGGAGCCCACATTTGCCTTGTGAAGCTGAAATGTTCAAAAGTAGATTCATCCTTTTGTGAATACAGTGTGGAACATGCCCCTTTGTTCTGCATACAAAAACCTGTGTTAGATGGACAGTAGTGTTTGCAGAGTTCTGTGGTTAGATGATGCTCACTCAATACACTTATTGCTTGTGCATATGCTTTATAGACACACTTTAAATGTGTGATGAGGTTCCACTCTTCCTGTGGAAGCCAAGCCCCTTTCTTGCTCTGTGCACTGTACAGATGGCAGTGCTTAGAATATATTTGCTTTATTGTTCCTTGTGTGGCTGCTCGCTTTGTAAAGGGCTCTACTGAAGTATTGCAAACAAAGTCAGTCATCTCTTCCCTGGCTTTCTTGGGCTATTTAACTATGATGGTGTCCGGTGCCCTTGTCCACAAAGGTATACATGTGCTTAAGATCAAGATAGTTGGAAGGCAGGTGACTCAACACTCACAGGACATGGACTCAAGTGCTTCATGGACCTCAGTGACTTCTTCACTACATTGCTTGTAAGATGAATGGGTATTTCCAAATGTTGGGTGCTAAGCTGAGGATGTCTACAACCTGATTGATCTTTTTTTTTCAAGCATTTAATGTTATATAAATGCTTTTGTATGTTCCAAGCAGAGCTGCTGTTGGCTTCAGCTGACCTCCCTTTTACTGGAGATTCTGTTAGACTGACCTGAGACAATCTAGATGAAGTCCCTCACATGTTTTAGTTAACAAACAAGAGTTTCTCTAAAGGAGAATGCAATTCAACAAATAATAAATACTGAACAAAAAGTTCTTGTGCAGAACGTCAGTGTCTCCATTGCAAGACCACATTCTGTGGCTCTCTCTAGATGCAAAAACATCACCTTGGCTGAGCTTGTAGTGGAAAAGCAGGCACTGTGTTTGCCTTGGCTTATTTTGTTTAGTTTAGCTTCTATAAAAACAGGAAGACTGAGGCACACTTAAATAAACAGCTGATTTGAGTTCCCTCCACTGATTTCAGAATGGTTTGTATTCCTTTTTAATTTTGGGATCCATCTCAAGAATAAACCCCCAAACACCCTTCAGTTGTTCTTGGAATCAAAACAGAAATAGCCAATATTTTGACAGGAAAGAACCAAAACAAACAGGCAGAGAGAAAACTGGCACTCTGACAGCTCCTGCATATCCCTTGCTTGTGTGCTTTACCTTTAGCAGAACACGAGGAATAAGCTGTTTAAGTTAACCTCTGGTTACCTTTTGTACTACCATCATTTCCTGGGCAATTGTTTTTGAAGAGAAGAGTCAGAAGCCAGGAAGAAAACAAAGGAGATGAGGACCCTAGTTCTGGATTTTTGCTTTCTTTAGCCTACAGAGAAGAATACACTGACTCTTAGCTATTGGTGCTCTGGGACTTTCTTAAAAACTGAATGGATGCACTGCCTTAATTTTCTCCCACTTGCCTTCTAAGTGCCTAGGGAAACTCAGCTAAGAGTGAGTGTTTTAAAAGCATTTACAGGGGCAAGGGTTTATATTTTTAGGGAAAGCTAAATACTTAGCTCCTCTGAACGTTAGTGACCCATGTTTTATGCAGCTGATTACTTTCTCTCTTTCTCCTAGCTGCTATGATGTGGACAGTTGGAATGGCAAAGCCAGACACAGCAGCAAGAGGACCAAGTCAGCAGACGTGGGATACAGGTTTGCTTGCATGTCACTCTTCTATACAGAGCACTGTCCCATGAAAATAATGTGTGTGTTTTGAGACTGCAAGCAAATGTAAGCCCTTGAACCCTGACAGATGCATTTCTTTTCAGTGTTGTTACATTACTTGCAGAAGTCAGTGATGTTCTGAAACCTGCTGTTTGGACTGGCAGCAAAGATGACCAGACGATGTAGGATGCTCCAGTATTCAGGCTGCCTTTATTTAAAAAACAAACCAACCAACAAAAAAACCAAGCAAAAGTGTTGTCCAACACGCATCTTCAGATGTACTGAAGTCAAAGCTGAAAGTGAGCTAGTGGGGGTTTATATCTTTACTAGCTGGGGATGCTAAATTACAACATAGGCTCATGAATATAATGCCAATGAGCTGGTGAACTTAAGTGCATTGCAGTGTGGTGCATTCAGGCCACTGCCATGGAACAGACATGCTTTTACCTAGCTGTAAATGCAATATGGCTTACCCTGCCAAAAAAAATGAACGTCTTTACATTTACCCTTGGGTAAAGGCTTATGGTTGGGCAGTTACCCAACAGCAGCTGATGCATTCCAAGTTTACATTCTAGCTGGTCCTGTAGTAATTTTTGTGCCTTTGCTTTTATCTTCTTGAAATGCAAGTTAAACTGCAGTTTTGAAAGTGTTTGAATAAAATCTGACTTGTGGTGTTGGGAGGATTTCCCATCTGGTCCTGTTGCACTTCAGAGATGACAGTACCTTTTTATGTTAAAGCTATAAATAAATGTATGCTAATGCTTGATAACTGAACATGCTGCTTATTTCAGGATAAAGCAGCTGACATACTAACTGCAGGGACACAATCCTGCTTTGAAACTGGGTACAGAGCAGGAGCAAACTACATGCTGAGGCATACAGAATGCCACTGTGGAAGCTCTGTGTGTCCCAGATCACAGTCTGCTCGCATCTGCAGTGGCAGCATCCCCTCAGACTGACGTGGATTGGAAAGTTTGTATGAGTGCTTCTGAAACATAGGAACTATCAGATAGAGTACTATATCGCAGACTGGCTGCTTCCAAAAGCACTACCAAGGGCTCTGTTAGATGTGTTTAACAGGACAAAAAGAAAAAATTAAATCTATGAACAATGAAATGTGTCCACGTACTACACGTGAACACCCAGCCCCAATGTCAATGTGAGTCAGGGCAGAACTTTCCTCATAAATGGCAGTCCTCTTAGTCATCTATTTTTGTCATACTACCAGTTAAGGGATAGCTGAGCACCTCCACCCCAAAGATATAACAACTTGGGAGTGCATATTAAGTTGACTTGGTTTTACTTGTCATTCTAGCCTAGCAGAGCAATGCTTAGTTCTGTGTATGTACTTGCTTGTTAAAGCCATTGAACTCCTGGGTAGCTGCCAAAGAAGCTGTGAACGTGTACCCTTCCAACTGTTTCAAATAATCACACACGTATTTTCCTCAAAGCTGCTAAATGTCTCTGCTTGAACTGGTCCTGATGATCACACCTCCAAGAAACAAAGGGCTTACCCATTCCAGAGAAGCTTCACAGCAGTGTGGATTTCATGCATTAAAGCAAGTTATAAATGTAGCTACCTCTTGTGTTTCTTTTTTTTGTCTGGTCGTCTTGGCCTATCTTTGTGGAACCAAGCTGAGGATGGGAGAGAGAACCACAGGAGCCCTTCACACACAGGCTCTCAGATGTCAGAGACGAGGAGTCCCGTTCCAACCCGCCCCATCACTTCTTTCGAGGAGGTCGAGGAGGAGGAAAGTAAGGGAAGCTTCATACTTTGTTTTCAGTGTAGTCTAAATCAGTGCCTGACGTTTTTACTCATTGTGGTTAACACTCTGTTACCCAGTTTGGCCTAATTGCAGTTAACTTGAAGAGTTGTGACTGGTTGAGCAACAAAGATCTTGAGTCTGACTTTGTATTACTTCTTGCTGCTGCAGTATCTGTTCTGGGATTGTGGTTCCAGTAGCGTTTCTTGGCTACATGGACAATTTAAGCAGGAACCTTCACCTGCTCCCCAGGGGACAAGAATTTGTTCAGGAGGAAGCAGAACAGGAGGAGCAGAAGTAACGCTTGTTTTCTTTTTCCACTTCTCTCAGGGGGTGTGAAGCTGGGCCTTGGAGACTTCATATTTTACAGTGTGCTTGTTGGGAAGGCAGCTGCCACAGCTAGCGGAGACTGGAATACTACACTGGCCTGCTTTGTAGCCATTCTCATAGTAAGTGAGCAAGCTTTTAAAAACTTGGTTACAGCCTGTTTAGCACAGTGGTGTTGCCAGAAGTACTAGCACCTGAGCACTGCTAAATCTCTGCAGGTAACATGCTGGGTGTTTAGGAGAAACCACCAGTGGATTTCCCAGCCCAGTGCTCTGTCTATAAAGACAGGCTTTAAACAGCCACTGGGAGAAGCTGAATGATACGAGCTGGGAGGGAGGATTCCTCAGAGCAGAGCCAAGTGTGGAGATGGTGGGGGTGAAACAGCCCCAGGGAAAAAAGTTACAGCTGAACTCTTAGTGTGTTTGCTTCAGTGTTAAAGATTGGGGACTTCTGTCAGCCGCAAGAGTCAGTATTATGAGCCCCACATTGACTAGCAAGTGTAGTTGAAAATGTTAACTCCCTTTTTCTAAGGCGAATGGCTAAATAAGAGGATGAAGATCTGTCTTGTTCCTGTGCTCATGCTGGAAAAAAACAGGAAGGAAGGAGACTTAAAAATCCATGGAAATTATCAGTAAAAGCAGATGACAATCGTACTGTAACTGCTAAAGGACTGGGTCCTGCCAGGTCCAATGACCACACGCTGTTGAGTTTTCACCTAGGTAGAAAATAATTACTAGGAACTTGCTGTTTACACCAGCATCCTCATTGAAACTAACCAGAAGGGCAACAGCAGGAGTTTTAGAAAGTGGAGCAAAATGAATTACCCCGTCCTTCTTGGGCCTCCATTTCCCCACTTAGATCCCAAGGATAGTGAAATACAGTAACTTTCACTTGTGAAGATCATGGATCAAAAAGCATGAGAACTAGAAATGAGCTAACTTAAATAAAGTGTGTTGAGTGTAGCCTTCCTACCTCACAGGTCAGAGAAACCTATAGGATCACCTAGCTCCATATCCCGGGGTCCAGCACAGGGCCCCTTTGCTGGGGGAAATGCTCTCTCTTGTCTGTCCATGAGGCCAAATGCCCCATTCTGTTTCTTTTATGGTGCTGTTAAAATTTGTGGAGCCTAGAGTCTCTGAAGTTTTGTCATCATGGAGGAAGAAAAAAGGGCTCAGATGAGAGAGGAAATCCATACCTAAATGCACTTAGCCATACTGTCTACCCAAAATGTACAAAGCTTTCACACATGCTCAAAAAAACAGATCTTGGCCTGCTATCCAGATAAAACCAGGATTCACCTATCATAGTAAGCAATCCAGTCAAAAGAACAGCAGTAGATATTTTGTTTTGGGTTTTTGTTCTTTTTTTACCCCAAGAGACCTTGAAAACTGGGAAGGTGTTAGAAGTACATGCTGCTGTGCATTGGTCCTCTAGTGAAACTCCTTATCTGTGCAGTTCACCAGGATTTAAGTGCTTTTTATCTGCTGGATCAGTACTTAATACATAATGGCGTAGAACAAAATGTAAAATAATCTGTAAATAAATTAACCTCTCGGGGTCAGCTGTATGTCAGCACTAGCTGTTTATACCATTTTCTCAGCAGAGAGCTGTGCTCAAGATTGCTGAAGAAAATACCTGACCAGCTTGCATGAAAGATGAAGGCGTGCGCAAACGCACCTCATGCCACTGGTAGTTCAGACAGGCTTCAATTGCTGTACAGTGTATATAGCTTATTGTTTGTATATTAGTTTGTTGATGAGGGGTAACATTTCTGGGCTTCTTACTATATCTCCTTGTGTTTTTTATTCTCTTTGTCTCTGGCAGGGTTTATGCTTAACTCTTTTATTACTGGCTGTTTTTAAGAAAGCACTGCCTGCTCTTCCCATCTCCATCACCTTTGGCTTGGTCTTTTACTTCTCGACAGACAACCTTGTGCGACCGTTCATGGACACCCTGGCCTCCCACCAGCTGTATATTTAGAAGAAGTGGGAGTTAAAGGATTATTTTTAAAGCTTTGCTGTGAAGTATGGTACACTGTTTGGAATAAGTGATAAAGTTTTACACTTAGTGCCATATATTTGTAAGGAAAACACTAACTCTGTGACATGATGTGTACTAATCTAATAATTACATGTTGAACTGAGATTTTTCACAGGACTCTTGGACTCCAATGAAAAGCCTGGCTCACTGCTCATGTGAGAGCATTACTTCTATGTTATTTGATGTGCACACTGGCCGTTGTGAGCACAGAAACCTGTATGTAGCATGGGACACAGGAGAGGTGAAGAATCTGATCTGTGCTTCCAGAAGCTAAGGTGTTTTAGCCCTGGAATTGCAGTCAAGTTTAACTGTACTCTAGAATTGCTAATGCTTCACACTTTCGAAGTGTTGTGCAAACATGCAGTACAAGTTCTACTTGTAATCAGAAAAGCATAGCAGTCAGCATGCACAGAACAAAGCCGTGCGTTACACCTGGTCGTGAGCATTAGAGAAGTAAGTGAGGCTGAACTTCATAAGCTGGCCTCTGTGCACACAACTTCTGTTGAAATTGCCCCAGATGCCTATTTATTCTGACCTTAGTCAGACATAGTGAGCCATGATGGATCTAGACAGGATGTCAGTGGTGGGACGTTTAAACATCAGGCTTCTGGTTCTGAGCGCATCCACCACTGCAGCTAACAGCTGAAGGCAGGGCTGCCCGTTCCAGCGCATCAGATCCTCAGCGTGGGAAGACAGATACTTTTTCCTGTCTCCTCCCAGGATTTTATCTTTTTGGAAATCTTTTTCTGGGTCTATACTACAATCCTCAAATTACCATAAGGTGGAAATTACTGCACAACTCCAGTAAATCAGTTGACCTGTAACTTCTTGTGTGTGTTTCTGGTCTGATTTCTGTGCATTGTTGTAACCACTCCAAAGGAAGGTTTACCTTCCCTTTATGAAGAGGTCCTCTTACACCGATTGAGGCTTGGTTTACCTAGTTTTTGGTACTGTTTAAAGATTTATTTATTTTTTTTAATTACAAATTTAAAAATAGCTATTTAATGTCAAAGGGACTCTTTTGGAAATACCCTGTCACAGTTTCTATCAAAATATGGGGGTGCAAACTTTAATCTGCTGTTACATAACTCTACATAAGGCATCATTAATGCTAGGAACGTTTACACAGCCTCAAGTGAGTTCATTAAAAAAAAAAAAAAAAAAAGCACAGTGCCTGTTGCCAGTAAAAAATACAGGTCTGACTGAACCTTACTGCTTTCTCCACCTTTTAAAATCTTTTATTTCTACTCCAAGAGTCAGTTTTTTAGAAATAGCCAAGTTCTGTGATTTTTTTTTTTCCTTTTCTTTTAACTTGAGTGTCTATTACACAAACAAGCTCTGTTTTCTTTGGCAGCTGATCAATGTCAGTGTTTCAAAATGTAACATTATGCAAGATTTTGTGAATAATGCGATGTCATTGAGAGATGCAGAATTTCATCTCTGAAAATACTTTTTAGATAAGGCTTTGAACTACGCATTTTTAAGGTAGTGCTTTTTCCAATAGACTTGTTCAAGCTAATCTACTTTGATATTTAACAAGGACATCAAACAGGTGATTCAAACAAATTTTTAAAAAGTGTGTAAGGGTTTTTACGAGTTGTGTGTGTCTCAGACAAGTAATTCTTGCTCTTTATTTAGTTTTCTGTCCTCATTTCTTACACTTGCAATATTTGGACTTAACAGCTGCACAGAGTTAATTATTACTAAAAGGTATTTCCTTTGGAAATGTAAATCACTAGAGCTCTGTCTGCTGATTTTTAAGGTTTATGTGAGAGTTGGGTTTTCTTTTTGTTTGTTTGTTTTTTGGGTTTGGTTGGTGGTTGTTTTTTTTTTTTTTTTTTTTAAAACTAAAACGGTTATGGGGCCAAATCGGAATACAATCACTTGCAAACATGATTTTACTTTTTCATTGTGTGGTGTAGAAAGGATGTGAAATATTATATGTACTAGAAGGAAAATCCTGCTTGGCTTAACAGGGTTATAGCATATTGTTAGAAACAATTTATTTCTATGAAAGCAGAGTTGATATTTGAAGGAAACTGGGGGGGTACCTTCAAATACTGAAGGATCACTACTGGAGATGCTGGTTTTCTGCAGATTTGTGCTTGACAAAGACTGGCCTTCCACTGAGCAATTCTGCATAACTTATAAAAATTGTAATTTAAAAGGTAACTGAGCAACAGATTCTGTCAGTGCAACAAAATGTATTGTCCTGGTGAGTGATAGGAGTATATCACCTATATACTGGAGTGATTTTAATTGTGTAAAAATTCATAGGTATTTACTACAAATATTTATATTCACTGTGTGTGTGTATATACATACATACACACAAGTTTTAAAAATTATATTGAGTGATTTCTCATCTCATTTGACATTTTCGCCTGTGCATAAAGTGAAGTTTTGTTAGTGATGTTAACATTGTGCAGCATGGCCTAAGATGTGAAAAGGGAGAGGGCAAGATTTACTCTACTCCCTAGTGGGCTACTACATGAGATACTGACTCAGTGACCTGGCAACTTGAATGAGCAAAGCATTTGTCTGTCTACTATGTTCATTCACTGTTTTCAACTTGCTGCACGCTCTGCTGAACTGCACTCTCTTTCACCCTGAAGAAATCCTAATACTCCCACTCATGCACATCCTTGAAAAAGCACAGCTGTCAGGTAGGCTGGGGTGACACCCGTTTTGATGCAGGTGTCACTCAACAGCCTGGAGTCCTATAGGAGATGCCATGTGTTGCCATTTTCCTACATGATCCCTGTCACACCCACTCTTCCTCTCCAGTCTAAAATGAGTGTCTCGTTGCATCTAGTCTCAAATGTGGCTTGGGCATACACCAATCTCTTAACGTGTAAGACTGAAGCTATGTCCATGAACAAAAACGTAGTGGTAAGCCTGCCTAATGCAAACTGAAGCTTTTCATTGGTGGGAGATATGCGGCCTCCTTGCAGCATTTAGTGCCTTTTTTAGAAGCATGTGCAGTTCAACCAGTTTGGTATTGTTACCTTCTGACCATGCAGTTGCTGTTTGTGCTTATTGCTGTGTTTCCTTCTTGCCACTTCGTTGTTGCTTTTGGTTTTGATTGCTTCGAGGTTGTTTTGTTTAAAGTGTCTACTGTGCATCAAAGACTGGAGGTGCATTCTGCCTGCAGAGAGTGCACAAGAAGCAGCACAGTCATAAAGAAAGTACGAGAAGCAGGCACTCCTTGCAGAACCACGCAGTGCTTCCACAGCAGCTCTCATCGGATACTCAAGGTCTCATTCATAAAACCTAACTTCAGGCTCTTAAGGGAAGTCCCTCAGAAAGGAGTTGATCTGTGCTAGAAATGTCATCTCCTGGTTCACTCCTCATCAGAGAGAAAAGGACAGATTTGTAATATGAAGTGTCTCAGCAAGAGCTTTATAAACACTGCTGAAGCTGGGCCAACGAGGGTTAGTAGATACAGGAAGATCACAGCACACGCCTACCACAGTCAGGAAAAGGAGCAGTGGTCTGCTCTCCCATACCTTCTTTGCACCAGTCACTAATGAAGTCTCCTTCATGGGGCAATCGGATGAAGTTAGATGGACCTTCTCTCTGAGTAAATGGCACTTGCTGACAGGACTCTGGTGAAGAATAGCTCAAGGCCCACTGTCCTTGCAAAAGAAAGTATTTGGAGGTTTCCCTGCTACTCCCAAACCAGTAAATTTCTCTGCTTTCTTCTTGCCTTCCTAGGTACTTCCAGTTAATCACACAGTGTGTTTGCCTTCCTCTTCCTTGTAACTCAAATTGCATTTGGGTTTAAATTAAATATACAGTTATTTTTCTTTATTGTTTCCCTCAGTCCCTGGTCTCCCTGTTTCTGCATTAGAGGTGCTCCTTGGCAGCCACGGGAGGGCAGTAAGTCTGTATGGAGAAGTACCAGCCATTTTAAAGTACTCTGCTGTGTGCCCCTTGTTTTTTCAATGAGGCTGAAGGCCCTGGAGTCTCCCTCACGGCAGGGAGAAAGCAGGCACCCCACACCCCAGAACAGCTGCAGTTTTGGCACAGCAAGGGAGAGGCTTTGAGTCAGAGTCGGCTCACACTGTACCAGAATCCATTTAAAACCAGCTGGTTTCAATGTGATGCTGTGTTCAGCACTGCAACTCTGGGTGAGGTGCTGCTGTTACATTGCACACTCCATTTTCTTTGGGTCCCCCCTATTTTTTTTTTTTAAAGCATTCAGCCCTAGTTTCAGTCCTACAAACACCAAGCATAAGTCAGGGGCTCCTCCAGACATCGCTAAATTAGATTTTCTTCTGAGCATCTTCAAGAAGCAAAGGAATAATTATACTTGCTGTTTTGTCATTCCTGTTCTCACTTGCAGTCTCCTGTTCGGTCCTAGCAGGTCTTGCTAATCTGGGGAGGGAAAAAAAAAAAAAAAAAATTACACTGCTGTCATTCCAGCTCTCAGCACTGGGAAATCGAGGGTCTAGCTAGATCATGTTGTCTGTGCCGTCAGGAGCACCAGGGGCTATCGAGTTTTCTTGAACTCAGTTGCTTTATAAGAGGGCAGCCTGGACAAATGTCGTATCTTTGCCAGAACTTCTCCTACCACACTATTCATATGCCCCCTAACACACTTGGGTCCCTTGTTGAATTTATCCTTGCTTCCCCTGTCCCCAGTAAGGTAAAGTGATGTGAGCTGTTCCCGTTCTACAAATGGGAAACAGAGCAAGAGTAAGAGAGTAAATGCTGCTTTTAAGCTTGGTTACATAAGAAAGATCTGCCCACATCAGATCAAGGCATCAAATGTGATTGCACAAGTCACTATCCTTCCTTTTACATCTTCCTTTTGCTGCAGGTTTGCTATCACCTATCTTTTCCCACTCTAAATTCAAGACATTTGCCCTAGTTACTCAAGGAGCTAAGTGAATATGAACTGTTGTCTTCTCTTTCGTGTGACACGTTTGTTTGACAGGTGCCCAAGAGCACAGTGTGGGAAGTGGCAGTGCTCAGCACTATTTATGGCTCAGTATTAAAAAGATATAAATAAATAGAGACTTTGAAGTGGAACTAGCTAAACTTCTTGATATAGAAACCTGAGAGAGGTACAGGGCCAAGTAGTTGGAATGGAAGTTTTCCAAAACTGGGAACTGTTTGAGTCCTATCAAATGCAGCCTGAACTAAGTGACAGCTCCCAAGGCCAACTCAGGATTAGGTTTGTGCAGAAATAAATGGTGTGAAGCCTGGCACTCCCGAACTGCCTTGCAGGGCCTGAAGAATCAGAAGGGGGCAGAGTAGGAAAGCTATTAGGCCTGTTTTCTCCTATATCATTGGTTCCTATGATTTCAGGGAGACCTTGCTCACCCCAGTATAAAATGTGAGTAAGTCCACAGCTAACTTGCATTTAAGCAGAGTAGGAACAATGTAAAAAGAGCGTGAGAGCAAGTATGGAAAACTGATCCAACCTTTTAACTTACGCCATGCCATCCTCAATCTTTACAAAGCTAAATATAAGCAATTACAGTTCTCCCTGACTTGGTAGAGCCGTATCTATTTATGAAAGAACCTGAGTATTCCTTCAAAACTGGTGTAAGGCAAGCAAGATCTCCAGAGCTGGAGGTAGGTATTCAGTATTATTTTTAATGCTACCTGTCCACAGCTTTGATATACCACCAGTCAGTAGCAATAAAATGCCAGTAGCATTAACAATTAGTCCAACAGGAACTTCTTACTCCTTCATCATGCCAGAAAACATATGCCCTCTCTAAATATGGCCTTTGTAATATTCTGGGAAGTTCAAATTTGAGCTATTTTTTTTCTCCAAATTTTGTGCTAATAGTTAGTCTTCCAGCACTGAAGAGGCATGAAAACCTTTCTCCTTTCATGCCTTTCTCCCAAGAGGCATGAAAACCATTTGACTTTCTTCTTTAATAAGGAAAAAAAAAAAAGTTATTTCTGTCCCTATGTGATTTGGGTGGGCAAGCTAAGAACTGAAATGGCAAACACACTGAATGATTTCAGATAACTCATCATGCTGCCAATTCAAACTCTGGGTTGTGCAGAAAACTAACGGGGAATAGAAATCCAGCAAATACATTTGGCTATAGAGGCTGTGGCCAGTCAGCCTAGGGAAGAATACAAGGTTAGAAAAAACAAAACATACCTGAGGCATGGCTTAGATTTACAAAAGAGGACTGGGGTGCTGCCTGTAATGGCAGTGCAACTATAGCTTTAAAGACTTAAACAGGATGGGAAAATGAGGGCTAGCAGGGGACATAAAGCAATACCAAAGGCACTTAGCCCATAAAGGGTTAGGCCACCTTCCTTGCTACCATTGTGTGTGTGCATGCTTTTCAGTGCCATCATGAAATAGGAGTGCTGCTGCAGAGAACAGGGAGAACATCCATCTTCCAGGACATGAACCATGTTTCCTGTGCTTTGAAAGCAGGCCACCAGTTAAACTGAAGTGACAGTTGTTGATGTCCATGGAGTGGATGGCACAGGATGTAGTCACTGTCCAGGCTTCATCATTAGATACTGTATCTAGCGGGATTGCTGCAGGAAAGCGACATCTTTGTGCTCCCACCTGGGGCTCCTCCAGGCTAGAAATCTCGGAAGCGTCTGGGAGTTGATGGGAGAGTGAACCTGCACTGCTGGTTCTTGGCACCGCTGTGCCTGAAGGCAAGCTCTTTTCCCTATGCACAGCTACAGAGCATGTTGAAATTACTCTGCTGTGCTTCCACTGAGGCTTTCTAAGCACTTTAGGAGTCAGACTTCAAGAGCACAACAGAGCAGAAGAATGCCATTAGCCCTATTTTACAGATAGGACTTGAATAATTTGCTCAGGGTCAAATGAAGGGCTTAACCTGGATGTCTGGACCATCTCTTGATCAGTCATTCCTTCCAGAGGCTTGTATTAACTGCTGGTGTCTCCCTCTTAGCTGCACTTGGGTACGTGTCAGCTGGGATATTCTGCCACCAATCAATCTCTCTCTCCAGGTATGCAGACACAGATGTAGATACTAGAGGTCAGATTATGCAGTCCTTCTCAACTGACCCCAGGAATTGGATCAATAGCCACAGCAAAGCAGAAAAAGGGTCAGTCGGCATCCAAAGGTAGCAATGATTCTGCTTTCCCCCTAGACTGACTGCTAGAAGTAAATTGTCAGGACTACCTGCGAATCACCTTCAGGCAAGTGGACAGAGCTTATGAGTTTGTCCGTTTGCCACACAGGCAGTCAGAAAACCCCTGCACCTTTCCCTGTCTCACTCCCCCACCTTGCTGCATGTTGGAACAGTGAGGCAAGATGCCAGGAAGCCAGAACAAGGACCGGCTCTCAGGGCAGTGAAAGAAAACACGTTGTCTTGGGGACAATTCCAGGCTGGGGCAAAGTGGCTCACTGCTCTCCAGCGATGTGACACATGGCAATGCTGTGCCAAAAGCTGGGGGCAATGGCTGAGTTTGGCAGCACACTTTACCATTACCCAGCAGAGCAACCTCTGATGACTAGTGTTAATTCTTAGTTCCAGTAAAGTGTTCAAAAATAGCCCTGATTCTCCATATTCTCTGGCTCCAGCTTGCCTTCCCGTTTAGAACAACTCTGCGCAAACTGTTCCAGATAACCCTTCTGTCCATTGTAAAAGGCTCTTTAGAGTGGCTAAATGCAGGCAAAGGACGGGCTTCTGTTTGCCTAGCTTCAAAATTAATTTGCCACGTTTACCCAGGAGGTGAATGGCTTTGCTAGTTATCATCTGTAAAGTGAATCCTGGCTGGAAGCTACAAAGAACTGAGCCTTTCCACTATGCCTGTGCAGGATCGATTGAGGTACATGTAATCAATCAGGTGGCAAGAGGAGAGGGCAAAGCACTCACCAAACTATGCAAGCAAATGCAGTTTACAATGAGCAGAAACAACTGATCTGTCTAGCCTAGAGATAAAGAAGAATTACAGACTGAATAATGTTTAACCAAGTCTCACAGATTTGGGGAGAAACAGAAATACCGTATTCTTGAGGCACGCAGCTGCTGCGCTCTTTTCAACTTCACCTCATCTAAAATGGCTTTGCTTGATACCTGTAAAAAGCACTGTTGTGCAACAGAATTTGAACAGGCAAGCACAATATTGTGAATGTTTTACTACACTAATTGCTAAGGTGGCAGGGGCAAGGTGCCTGTCCCACACGCTATCCAAAGACAAGGACTGGTATCACTTTCTTCCATTTAGTGCTTCTATGTGCAGCCTCTCCACCTGGTACTGTCCTTCTCTCAACGTACTCCACCCCCATGGGCTTGTCTCCAATTTTCCAAAGCACACGGTACCTGCTTGGCACCCATGTGGCAAAGACTGGAGGGAGCAGTGGGTGGCATGAGCCACAGCCGAGTGTGGGGTGGTGGCGTATGCGTGGGATGGTGGCGTATGCGTGGCGTGCTGCACAACTTTTTCTGGCAGTCCTGTGTCAGTGATGAACATGTTTGTAGCTTGGGCTTGTTGTGGCTTGTTACCACCTCATCTAGAGAATAACACCTAGTTTTGTTTTCTTTCATAACCTAAAGAGAGAAAAAAAATCCATGTACTTATATGTAAATTTCCAGTTTGTGAGAACATATTTGCAACACTTCTTTTCCCCCAGTGGGAGAGAAAATCATGTTTTCCAGCCTGCTGAGCATGTGTATGTGGAGGGCAAGGGCAAACACTGGTGAAAGACAACGAGGCTGTGATCTGCCTCACATCCCTGACAAGAGAAATCCAGGCAGGTACCCTCTAAAATGCCTGGAGAGTAGACTTGCTACTTTTTCCCCAAATAATTATTAGAGATAACCCTAGCATTGGTGGGCCTGCACCCACCTCCTATTAAGAGTTCAGTACTCTACAGTCAATGCCCTGGAGCTATACAGCATGAGCCACAAATACCCTGTCAAGAGCCACTGCAGTCTGTTCTGGATAGATGATAGCAGGAGACAAGAAATGCTCGAGCCTTAGGCTTTGCTACCAACGCTGGCCTCCCAGGCCTGTGTTGGTCTCTTCCCTGCAGACCCACAGAGATAATAAATCACCTCTGTGGTTTGACACCCTGCACCTTTCCTTCCCCAAACCAGCCCCTCTCTGGGTGACACAGAATGGGTGAGCAGTGTGAGCAGGGGCACAGAGAGGCACCTGTGAAGGTAGCTTTCTCAGCAGGGCAAAACCTAGGTGGCAAAGGCAAGGTTTTTGTGTCTTCTTCTCCCTCCTTTTTTCTCAACTAGGGGACAAGGCAGCCCTTCAGCAGTCCTCTCCCCTCCACAGAATGTGATGGCCACCCGTGCCCACCTCCTCCCAGCCAGGGGGCTAGGGGCCCTCCAGCAGCCCCACTGGTGTTCCCTGCTCTCTCCAGCTGTGCAGAGCAAGGCTGCTCGCTGAAAGCCCTGGAAGGAAAATGCGAGGGGAAACCATGAGATACCCCATCCTGCTCCCTGCACTGTGTCTTCCTCTTAGACAGAAAAGATTTGTCTCGAGAACTGCCACAGTGGCTCCTTCTGACAGCACTAAATCATCTTAAAAATAAAGTGCTCACTGACTAAATGAAATTGAGCCTTGTCTCCTTCCCTTTGCAGTGAGGGGAGAGAGAAAGGAAGGAGAAGTGCAAAGAATGCCTGAGTGCTTTGGGATGAAAATACACAGTTCAGGAATCAGAGAAGTCCAAAGTGTTACAAAAATAGCTCATCATTTGGACTATGATGATACTGGACGTGCATCTACCACTGACTGAGTCAGAGAGATCTCATTTCTTTACAAGGCTGTTGCTCTCATTCTTGGCCATAAAGCCATGTAAATAATATATGGTACAAACGGCGTCATTGAAACCTGCCAAAGTTTTGAAATACCTACCAGTTAACTACTAAAACCAAGCCACCTGTCCAGTGACTTCTCCTTGAGCTGTTCCAGTTCATCATCCCTGTATTACTATAATATGTTGATGGAACACCATAAATCTATGTAGTCAGATAAGACATTCCTCCTGCTCTGAAGAAATTACCCTCTAAAGAACATGAGTGAACACAAGGCAAAATTCCTCAAGAGGTATTTTATCTGAGCCTCAGTGGTTGCTTGGAGAAGGAGAACAGAGGGAAGCATTTCCAGAGCAGCTTTTGCTTTGTGGTTAGCTGTGTGAACACAGAAGGATGGTGACGTATATTTTATTGTGGTCAGAGAAACAGCTTGGGCCTGTCCTATGCAAGAGGATTTCTGAGTGTTCTCTGCATAGCCTGGATACTTGTCAACCTAATGACATGACCAATAGCTGCTTAATTGAGACTCCATTAACTCTTTTTTTCTGCAGGTTAGTTTTCTGCCTACTAATTTCCTGTGGCAACGGAGGCCTTCTTACTGCAGGGCCCAAAGATCCTTCCAGGCTCTGGTTCTCCAAATTTTTTTGTTTGTAGAAGTTCAGTCACTCTGGCCCATTCCTCTCTGTTCCTCTCTGGGAACTTGGCCCACTTTGTACGAGGCTTTAAAGAAGCCAGCTTTCACCGGGTTCTTCAAAGCAGTCAGCAGCAGAGCTGCCAGAGCTTTTCTTGGGTGTTCCCTGGCACCCAGTAAGTGGCGAGCTGCTAGGTGGTGAGCAAACAGACGCCTCTCAGAAAACAGCAAACAGGAGAAGGAAGGAAAGCAACCCCACCCAAAGGCTGACAGCGACCCTGCTGGAAGTCACAGTCAAAGAGCCCTAGACTTGCTCTTCCCAGGGCCCTTCTTGCTGCTTCTACCCCAGACCCGCAGCAGAGCTGTTTATGCACCTCATGAAATTGCATCATTAAGCCTTTCGTTATATAAGTATCAACAGGCAATACGAGGTGACAATATGATGGCATGGCTAAAGCAGCTGCTACAGCGTCAGGACTTCCAGCTGCTACATCAAGCTTTCCCACTGACCTTGGGTAAGGTACTGACCTCTCTCTGACTTGCAAAATCAGGATATTGAAGAATTAAATAATCTTCAACAAACCATTTTAACATCAGTAGAGAGAAGGCTCTGGGAAAGTATGACTCATTATTAGTTATAATTTAAATTTATTATAATTTCCATTATATGTATATATTATGAGGATAGATATGTCATTATAGTATTTATAGCTGTATTGTAATTTATATTATAATCAAATTTACCATACTTATTATAATTTAATAAAAGATTGATTTATATAATCCTCATACATGTAAGATTCTTACCAGAAATGCTCACGTTTCTGGATAAGGCAGCAAGTATGTTGAAATTTGACTGAATATAAGACTACTGAACAAGATGTGAGAAGCAAATGACAGTTGTAATGCCAAAGATGTGTTGTGGCTCATTTCTTAATAATGTTCACTTCTTGTTCTTATAGGTAATCAAGAGACTCCTCAAAATCCGGGAACTTGCTTTTTCACAGGACTGCTCTGGCTTGCTCTGTAAATTCAGATCTGCATTGCACAGATCTGCAAAAGAATGCAGGCACATAGCACAAAAATTACATGAGTTTTAGACACCGAAATAAAAACTTTTAACCTGAACAACCTCATTCTGCTGTCACATCACACTGGAGGCACTAAGGCATCAATGGATGCCAGCGTTTAGGTTTTTACATAGAAGTTTCCCAAGTTTCTTCTCTCTACCCTGCTTGGAAGGGCTTTATCTGGCAAGTGTTTGCATAGCACATTTAGCAGATCAGCTCCTACACAAACTCTGACAATTGATTCAAAGCATGGGTGAAGCAGGTGTCACTGCTGTTTTACCTACAATCCTTTGGTGGAGGGCACAAAACCAGAATGGGGTAGCCTGGGCTGATCCCCACAGGATTCTCGTTCCATGTCTCCTGCCTGTAAACAAGGCACAGTTTGCACAAGGGCAGACTGTAAATTTGTCTGGGATTTGGAAGGGATGGAGGAGTGATCCATTCTCATTTCCTCTTGCTGAGCTTTCCCATTGTGTAGAACATAATAATAAATAATAAGAATATGAATAATGCTGGAGAGAGAAGGCAAGAGCATGCATAACAATTAGGGTCCCGATGTGAGGGTGGAGTGCTGTAAGTCTTCACAAGCAGAGAGGGAACCTGAATTTGGACCTCCCAAAGCCCATGGAAACTGCCAACCACCAGGCTGTTACATAAACCACTGATACACTGATAGTCTTTCTGAAGAAAAGGATGGTCTATTTTTGAAGTACAGCACTCTGCTCCTTCTTTTTTCCAGGGTTCAGGGCTGTAAATTTTATAATTGGTAGCACTGAACCGATCCCAAGTATTGACAAGTATATTTTCTCTTTTACCATTTTTCTCCAGTTTACAGGGAGAACTTGCATGGCTTCTGCCATGGAACAATTCTCCCAGTGCTTTACATACACCATGTTTGACTTTTTATTTAGGATTGTGGACACAGTTCGGCAACCATCCCCACAAAAGTTAGCCTCTGGATTCTGGACTGTGAGTCCTGGGTGTTGTGCCCCTAGTCCCCTCAAGAACTAAAACGTAACAGAAAAGCACATAAAGTATCTGCTCCCAGCAGCTTCAGTCCAGCTTTCACTCCCACCTCTTTGCATTCCAAATCGGGTGGGAAAACAGACACTTCTTTAGTCTAAGTATAGAAAGAGCTAGCCTTGCACTCAAGTTCAAGGGGTCTTTTAAGGCTGCAGAAAGCCTGGCAACAGAAGGTGTGATGCAAATTGAACAGCAGTGGCAGAAATACCCAATGGTTTACCACGTGGGAATAAAGGGAACCAGCCAGGCCTGTCTTTGAAAGATGGGGAGAGCTTTATCCTGTGCTTGTTCTGCCTACATCTCAAACCATGACAGTGTGTTCATGCAGAAACCCATGCAGTTCTCCGTGCTCAGCACAGTGAGTAAGACACATTTCACAATTAATGCCGAGCTGACGCAAGCAAAGTGATGTTACACAGAAACTTAGAACTGACATCCAAATTCAGTATAGGAGTAGATAAAAGAGCGTCCTTAGAAAAGACATCTGAAACATATCTCCTTCCAGATGAGGGTAAAGATGATCTTTCCTTTAGAGAAAATAGTATGGAACTAACCACAAACAGAACAGTTAATTCGTATGCATTTCTGGAAGTGTCAGTATTGAAATTAAGAAAACTAGGCATTTTTTTGACAAAACTTTTCAAGGCTGGTATCTTATTGCAGCCATGTTTTTGCATCACCTAACACATCCAGTCTCCATCCCATTCTCAAACATGCAAGTGTCATGTTTGGCCTTTCCATTTCAGATATATTGTGTCTATGCACAGCCTGCGTGTAGAGCAATTAAGTCAATAATTTGTCTTCCCCAGGGAATTGGTTTTTTAACCTTTCAATTTGAAATCTAGCCTTTCTAGTACTGACTGAGGCTTGCTTTCAATCCGGATAATGTCTGGGTGATGAGTTTTGCTAAATTTACTTGTAGCTGTCTGTTCAGTGCCTAGCAGACACCTCCTCATGGGGGAGACCTCCTTACCTGGGAAGCTGAGTGGGGCTTGGGCGGGAAGCATATCTTTTTATTAAAAAAAAAACAAACCATGAAGGAATATCTGTAATATTTGAACAATATTTTGTGTGTTCATAAATACCATCCAAATAACCTTTGGTATGAGCAACTGGAGATAAGGAATATAATTATCCCCCTCTACAGAGGGTATCCTTACTCTAAGGGGGTATCCTTACTCTAAGTAGGCACTGGCAGGTTGGCAGTAATATTCACCAATGGGCTGTGTAGAGTTAAACCCCTATACACACTTATAGCAGACCATTTACCCAGTTTCCTTTTTCACAAATCCACAGCACCCACAACTCCTACTAACTTTGATATAGGTCTTTCAGTGTGGATTTAAGCGCTCAATTCAAGCTACTAGTTAGCTGAAAAGGCTGGCCAAAGCAAGCAACTGACAACACTGAAATTAAAGCTCGGGGCTGTTTGTTGGTCACTCCTGTAAGTTACGCTAGGACTAGAGGAGAATTATGAATCCTGTTTGTTTTAAGAAGAAATGAACTATTTAATCCCCAAGCCTCATTCAAATATACTTCTGCACTAATGCAGCCATGTGGCAAATGCACCATAAAGAATGTATTGTTATTTTTCAGACAGGAAAGTTGCTGACAGAGACAGGCGCTTACCAGAACATCCAGAAAAGCACAGAGCTAGCTGTTACCATTAGCCCCTTGCAGCATCTGTGAGACACCACATCGCTGGAATCAACCTGCAGGAAACATCGTCCTATTTTTATTTCCAACACGTATACGAGCATGCAATTTCCAACACATGCGTGAGCAGTATCAACCGCAATTTTAAGTCAATGCTTTGAAAAATCACACTGGCATCCACGTACAAAGGTTTCTCGGACATGGAGCGCCACAAAATGGAGCTGCTCCCTTCGCTTAGCATTTGCCTGGAGCCTGCTAAGCACAGGGCTCCTGTGCATCTCTTCGTATACATTAACGTCCCCGGAGGGCTGGCGGGACTGCCTGAGCAGTGACGCCCCCCCGCCCCGGCCCTCCTAAGGCGCGGGCTACGAGCGCTGCCTGCCCGCGTCCTTTCCCGCCGAGGGGCCAACCTCCCCCGCCCGGCCCGAGGCCGCCCCGCCAGCCGGGACCGCGGCGAGACACCGCCACCTCTGACTGACACCCCCACACCCCGGGCCGGTCCCCATTCGTTACAGGAGCCCGCCGGCCCGTCGGCGGCCGTCCCGCGGCTGACAGGAGGCGGCAGTGGCGGGGCTGCCGGGCCCCCCCGCGATGCCAGCAGGTCCCCAAGCGCCGCCCGCCCCGCCGGCCTCCCCGCCCGCAGCACACGCACCTCACGCCTCGCCTCGCCTCGCCGCCCCCCGCCCCCCCGCCCAACGGCCGCCGCCGCCGCACGGACCTCACGGGCCTCACGTCCCCCTGCAGCCGCCACGCGCGCCGTCCCGGCCCCCTCCCCGCCCCTCATTGGCCGGCGCCCCGCCCGAGCCCTTCTGCCATTGGCGGGGGCGCGGGGCGCACGGGCTCGGCACGCTCCTCGGCAGCGGTTGCGCCGCGGTACGGGGCGGGGCCTGCGGAGGCGCCAATGGGAGCGCCGCGGGGGCGGGGCGCGAGGCTGGGCCTCGGCAGGGGCGGCCGGGGCGGTAAACAAGCGCGCGGGCCCGGGCGGCGGGCGCGGAGCGGAGAGGAGCGGGGCGACGGCGCTGGGGCGGCCAGGTGAGCGCCGCCGAGCCGGTGGGGCCAGGCCAGGCGAGTCGGTGGCAGCGGCTGCGGCTGCTACGCTGTGCCGGTCCGGTCCGGGCGCGCAGGCTGGGGTACGGGCAGCGGCCGCAGCGGCGGAGGGGAAGGGGCTGCGGGGTACCCGGTCGTGCAGTGCGATGCGATGGAGCGGAGCGGTGCGGGAAGGGAAGGGAGGTGGGCGGTGGCGGCGCTGCCGCAGGGGGAACGCCCGTGCCCGGCGCGGCGAGGACGCGAGGCCGCCGGCCGGCCCCTCGGCCTGGGGGTCGCTCCGCCGGGGCGCCGGTCCCCGGCGGGGGGACGTGTGCGGGGTCCGGCGTGCAATGGCGGCGGCGTGCCAGCGGCTGCCCGAGCCCTGCGGGGCTGGAGCCGGCGAGAAGCCAGCTGGTGCTGCGGCCTGCTCCGTGCCCTTGCTGGGGCCATGAGCGGGGGAGGCCGCGCCGCCCGGAGCCGTCGCCGCGGGCGGTGAGCAGCGGGGCCGCGCCGACACGCCGCAGGGACCGGCCTCGCGGGGCCGCGAGCCGGTCAGCAGGGCCTTCAGCCGCCCTGGCGAGTGACCGAGCGGTACGGGGCACGCTGAGGCGCTTGTAACTGTGCCCGGTTGCCCAACGGGTCGCGTGCGATCCAGGCCTTGTGCAACGGCTGGGTCCGGCCGCGCCGCTGCCGCCTGCTGCAGCCCGTCAGCTCGGGGTGACAACGGGGACCTGTCTGTGTCCCTCCTCCTGTGCCGCAGGGGGGGCTCTGCGCTTAGCAGTCCCGCCCTTCGGAGAGGGGACGGTGCCTCTCCGCTCGCCCGAGCAGGTGCACAGGATATTCTGTATTTTCAGCCTAAAATGGCTTAGGACCAGGGGTGGAATCTGCTTTTCCGCTCTGCTGGGTACACGTCTTGCCACGGACATCGCAGAAGAAAATGCAGAGTCTTGTCCTGTGCTCTGTGTGTGTGTGCTGGCTTTCCAGGCTGCTCTGGTTTAGAGTCTCGCTTCTCTCTGTCACTGGGACTGTTCTGTGCGTCTGGTTAAAGATGGATGTAAAATAAATCCATTGGCTGTTTTGAGCTTGCTTGTAGCCGAAATGGGGGGAAAGAAGCCACAAGACCCTGGCTTCTTTGCTAAGGCACCTGAGGAAATAATCTTACTCTTTGCAAGCGAACAGGCTTGTAGAGTCTTTGTAACAAAGTGGACAGGAATTAATGGGGAGGTACTTAGTTTTAAACAGGCACTGAGCAAACTACCTATAAATAACTACAGATATAAAAGTTTGGCTTGTATAATGTTGATTTCATAGTTACTGACCATCCTAATTTGTGCAGAACTGTATTTGTTATGAAATAACACTATTTCTGATACCCTGGCGCACTCGTGTCCCACCCAGCGGGAATGTAGGTGGGGAACTTCTCTGCATTCCTGCCGTGCAATGAAAATCCAAACTTTGTGCTAAGCTTTACAAAGAATAAAGATGCTGGAAACCTACTCTTAATAGAAGTGCAGCAGGCTCTTTAACTTAGTGTTTATGTAAAAAAAAAAAAAGTGAGAGGATATAAAAGATTCTTCTTTCAATAACCTAAAGTATTGTTTTTCTAAAAAGAATTAACCTAAGGACTTATAAACTTTATTTCCTGAGTTGCTTGTCTTTAAATTAGATTGCTTCACTGAACTTTGAGCATATGCAAAATAATTCTTAGCACTGGGTGCAGAAGGATACTGGCCAAAGTCAGTAGTAGCTCAGTAAAAGACTTCTGAAAGGATTCAGAAATTGCTCCAAGTTAAAGGCTGAAAGCAGATAGGCATTTAAACAGAATTTGGGTGGCCGTGCATTTCTGTGCCATGTAGTAAGAACTTGTCTCTCTTTCTTATACCATCAGGAGGAAAAGTTTAGCTGCAGTTCATGTGCTTACCAGTCTGCTTGCTCTTAGACCAGGAGACTTACGTCTGTATTTTGTAAATGCTTTTTCTTTGCTGTTAGTTAGCAATGACCTTGGTAACCTTGAATAAGATATGCTTAGAATAAACAGTTGTATGTTGTCCAGTCTTACTCAAGAGGGGGGGAAAAAATAGGTGACCTGCTGTGCTTTGACAGTGTCTCCCTTTTAAAAATAAAGCAGTGTGATAAGTAGAAGAAAAGGTCAGAAGATGTGGAGAACTCCCTTACATGTTTACCATCTGAGTGTTGATTACCTTGTTTCATTGCTGTCAAGGAGAATTCTGTGCTATGCAATGCAGCTCTGGTTATTTCATTTGTGGTATTTAGAGCAGGTTAATAATAGCTCATATTGCATCCATGCAGCAAGAACAGAAGTTTTTTTGGCTTCTAGTCGTCCAGTAGTCATTTTACAGGCAAGTGGTGGTCTGTTGTCTCACGCCCTGTTCGTCAGGCTGTATTATTTTTCTAGAAGCTGAGAGGGATGAGAGACAGCAGCTGAATTCCTGCTTCTTAATTTTCCTTGTGTTAAACTGGTTACAGAGCTTTTTTTGTAGGTAAAGATTGGTTTGTTTTTCTTGTGTGTGTGTGGGGGGTTTTATTGTTTAAACAGGGATGCTAGGGATGGCCTGTGTCTCGTGATCTCTTGTGTGTCAGTGTGCATGGTATAGCTTGCTTGGTCCAGCTGGCTTGCTGAACACATCTCAGGACTCAGCTTGATGCATGAATAAGCATTTCTCTTATTCCTTAAATCTACGCGTACTGATGGGTGAACAGTCCAGTTTAGGATGGAGGTAGCAAGTCTGAAGCAGTATTTGGATATCCTATCTCCTATGTGTATGTAGGTCTCCTGGCTTTCTCCCTCTAAAACTGTTTAAGAAAGGAGTCTGGAATAGGAAGCTTTTTGGCTTATTGAGCTCTGTATTCTGGGATGGAGCATCTCTAGGAGAAGAGTAGCTTCTCTCTCAACTTGTTTTATACAAGTGCTTAAAGTGCTGCTTGTTCTGTGAGTGCGTGCTTTCCTTCAGTACCTGAAGAAGAAAATAAGTTATTTGCATGTGGAGCCAAAATGCAAGCTAATGGTAAAGCACAGTAGTTGGAGGGAGGGGGTTTAGTCGGTGGCTGCTTTCCCACCCAGCAGTGAAAACTCATCTTATTGACATGTGGCTATCTTTGGATTCGAAGATGCTCTCAATTTTTTTAGATGCCACTTGTTTTGTTCCCCTCCTTCCTCCCTTCCTTCCCTCCTGTCCTCCCTTACAGTAGACGGCAAAATTAAACCAATCTAATAAGCTGATGACAAAGACAAAGAAATAACAGGATACACAAGTTTTGCCCCTTCTTTGCACAGTTGTGTTTCTGCAACTTATTTTAATGGCTTTTGTGTTTTGTCAGTCAGTAGAAGTGCAGAGCTAAATGAAGCATGCTAAATTTCCAGTTACTCAGTATCTGAAGTGTTCTGTGTGCTTCTCACATTATTTTATAGAAAATAACACTAGCTGCTCTGAAAAACTTAGCTGTCAACCTGAGGAGCTGGCTTCTAGAAACTTTACGAATTCATATGTCCACTTAAACAAGTCTGGACATATATACAGAGTTAAAACATAGGTGGTTTTTTTTCTGGAAACTGCATAAGGCTATGTTTTTTTCTTAAAGACTATGTAGAGACACCACGAAAGATGATGGTGGTCTGGTTGTGATCTAGGTGGTCCTAGAGCTGTTTTGTGTTGTGCAGGTGATAGCTTCCACTTACAAAGTTCTCTTACTATGTTTGTTTTGCCTCTGCAGTTTGTCCTGGTTTTCTGTCTAGATTAGATCTTTATGTAGCCCCTTTCATTGCTATTCATGGCTCCTTTTTAACCAGTTGCACAACTTGGGTTTTTCTGGATGTGCTGAACAAATGTACTGTAAAAGGACTTGATGTAGTATTCTGAAATGTCACAGCTCTTCTGCTGTCTGATTTGTGCCATTTGGGAGTATTAAATCCTCATCTTAGTTTGATATGGTCAAAGTGCTCATCAAGAGAATGATCAGGACTAGGAAAGAGATGGAAGAGAGAATGACTGGGCAGTAAGCTGCAAGTGGATTGAGTGTTTCTTTTAGAGAACTCTTCTAAAATCGGTAGACCTAGAATTTTATATTGCATAGCAAAGTTTTGGGGAGCATGGTCATTCAGAAGTTGCTCTGGGAGGAGTGGGATTTGCAAAAGCACCTATATAAGTTGTTTAAAACTTTGGCTCTTCTAGTTTGGAAAAGCAGTATGTTTATTCTATGTTATATAGAATATGATTTCATCAAATCTACAATTATTTATGCTCTCTCTGTACAGATTACAGATTCTGTATCAGGTATGAGAGCTTGCAGATTAGGTTTAGAAGTAAGTTATGAGAAATAGAGCTCACTACTCTTATTTAGCCTAGTGTCAAAAATACCTATGTGTGGTGAGTAGGAACTGATGCAAATAACTTGTCTGAGGACTGTGGCAGAGCTGTGATGTAGGAGCTGTAGGTTCTAATAGACCATGTTTGCCTTCAGCACAGAGATCAATTTATGTCTTCTTGAAGTAGTCTTTTTCACCTATGGTCCTCTTCTTGCATCCTATTTTCCTCTTCTTACAGGGAGGTTTTGGCACAGCCAGAAAAAAGAAAGCTCCCATAGCTAGGATGCTAGTATGTAAGGGGGCTATGAATAGACTAGGATGTGTTGTAAGTTACTAAATTTGAACTTAACCCTAGCTTCCAGGGCAAGGTTGAAAGTCATGGGATCTATAGACATGTACGCCCGCAGGATCAATAGCGGGAGGCTGTGGCGTTTGACCTGTTCATGGTGATAACAGAAGGGTTACGCGCACCGTGTGAGCAGAGGATGTGTGTATGACACCTGGAGAGACGTGCATGGGGTACCTCGTACTGACCTTGTAACACAGTGACTCAAGACATAGCGTGCATGGTTCTGTCCTGGTGTACAAAAAGGTTAATAAGCAAAGTATCTTCTTACACCTGAGGAAGACAGATGCACAGTACAGTTATAGGGTGCATCTAGTTTTCCAGAACCTTTCTAATTATAAAGGTTCTGACTAGAAACCATTGCTGGTGTGGCATTTAATCATTTAGATATGACTGTTAACAATATACTGTTAAGATGGTCAGCGCAATCTGGCTATAAGTCCTTGTTTCTTTTTGCTCTGTAGGGTTGGATATTTAAAGAACACTAAGGTATAGGCTGTGTGTTGTAAGGATCAGAGTACTCTGGAGAGAGCTGTCTGTTCCCAAACCCATCGCTGGCATGCGGTGTAACTTTGCGTAGGTTACTTGTTCTCTTCCCTCTAAAGTAGAGAACTTTGATATCGGTCCCCTTTCTTTAGCTTTTTGAGATCTATGAGTGAAGAGTGATGTGTGTGTTTAAATGCAAGAGGAAGAGCTGCTATTTTTCTCAAGAATTTTGTCTTAAGTAATGATGTATTTGAGTCTAAAGGAATCTGCACTTGTTTGTGAGGCAGAGCTTTTTATTGGTTTCCAATTCCTAAATTGGACTCAGTGTGCTTTCAGAAAGTCAAAACTTCCAATAAAAACAATTACAACATAACGGTGTATGCCAAAAAACAAATTAACTGCAAACTGATAACCTTCCTCATTTATACTTTTGTATTCTAGTTCAGAGCACTAGACCAGTGGGGAGCTCTGTTGGTTACCTGTGCAGAGCTTAATGCTGTGGAGCTGTGCATCGGACAGGGAGCTGAGCTTTAGTGGTCTCTTCTGCCCTAACTGGTGAGGTGACTCTGCCAGAGCGTAGAGCTGCTCTGCAAACCTGGGGGGAGATGTTTGTAATGTTTAGTTTTTGTTTGAAGTGCAATGTTTGGATTTGATCAGTGCAGAGCTTTAGTGTAACCTTTTTATAAATACCGCTGGTTAGAGTTGTTCCGTATGGATGTGGGAGATTTGTCTCTTAAAGTGATGCTGTATGCTAACACTGACAGAGGGATGACTTGGAACTAGTGAACTGTACTTCCGTGTAAGCTTGCTTTAAAACCAAATAAAGGTGTAAATTCAGCTTGTAGTAGTTCTGTTTCTTAAGTATATGCTTCAAATATGGCATCTGGATGAATCTTGTATTAATCTGTGTGTGTTGTGGTCATGCTCCATTTTTATTTTAATATTCTGTTGTCCTTGTTGCTGGATGAAAGATCTACATGCATGGGAAGTAAATTCTGTGACTAAAGTTATCAGAATTATTCATAGTATTTGAGCCACGTAGAGGATGCAGTGCAATGGCTTGTTCTAAGCACTGCATAAACAGAAGAAAACTCTTGGGTTTCCCTTGTTCTCTTCTGTTCTTCCTTCCTTTCTTCGTGGTAACATAGATAATAATACAAAGATAGGATGTTAGGTATAAATACAACTCCGGACTGGTCCAATAGCCCAAATCTTTGTTGCCCAAATAGTACATTTTAAAGGCCTACAAATGAGGTAAATGGAACATGTTTTGTCCCCTGACTGCAAATACTTATTTCCCAGGAGAAGGCACACAATTCATTCTTGGGGGGAGTGAGTAAGCAGTAGCCTGAAAATCACAGCGATTGCGTTGAATCTACCTCAGTGTAATGGGAAGCAACGTGCGCCCCGGAGAGAACTTATTAGTGTATTGTGTCAAGGCGTATCAGCAGAGGAAGTGGCCTGTAATGAGGGAACGCGCTCTCCCACTAGGATCTTAATTGTGAGTGAATTATTTCTAGATCCGTGGCCAGGGTAGAAAGAGACTCTGTTAATTCCAGGCACGTGGGCTGTGACTACGCTTTTGCATGTCCTCAGACACTGTCCAGAAAGAAGTAAATAGAGCCGTCAGTCCAGAGCATTCACTTTGCATTGATGTATCTGTGCCTAAAATAAAGCAGACTCTGCTTACTTTTAAAGTGTCCAAGCATTCTTTTCACTCTTACGTTGTGTGTCAAGCCATTTATGGGGAAAATTGCTTGTACTGGGTTTTGAACTAGCTGTCATTTGCCAAAAATGACTGCTAAGCCTTCTGAATTTTGGTGGAAAGATGCATTTGTCTGCCAAACAACCCAGTTTTATCAGTGCTATTATAGCGATTAGAGAGTAAACAAGTTCCGCCTGCCCTTCAAAGGTGGTTGTTTTAAATGGCATTGGCAAACTGCTTTGTGCAAGGGTAGTTTTAAAGCAGCTTTCAGAGACTTGATGAATTCAGTTTAAGGAGGCTTGAGTCAAAGCCACGGGGCAGGACTTGAATATAGGAGCCCTTAGTTCTGTTGTAGGTCAGATCTTTAAAGACATTTCTTTTGGAGCTGCAGTCTGTGGGAGATGTGGGGAGGGGGAAGAATGAGGGATAAGCAAGGTAGATCTTCAGTTCAATTTAAAGGATGATGGCAACTTGCTCCTTTTAAAATGCAGTTTGTTCTGTGCCCTGCATAGTTAAAATTTGGGTCAGCTGCAACCCAAGGAATCTAGCTAATGAAAATATGTCTAGGCAGGGACCTGGAAATGTGGTATCAAAGGAACTGGTGGGGAGGTGTGTGACGGAACTGAAAAAGGTCATGAGTGAAAGGATCGCATGAAAGGATTGGTATGGCAACACACGTAAAAAGAAATGGAAGAATCTGTAAAATATCAGTTACAGAACAGCTTAATGAATAATGCTTATTTTGAAGTTAGTCAGCTGCTGGTTTATGGCCACAGAACAATGTGCTGAGTACCTGCTCATCTGTGTCTTGTTTGTGGCGTTTATTATTTTTATTTCATGCTGTTGCCACACTCGCTCTGATGGTATGGGTGGCTATAACACTGATTCCAGGGTTATAGTCCTTGTTTAGATACGACTAAGGTAACAGTGATTGTGATAATGGATAATAGGAAGGGGGGAAGGCATAGAGACTGTTTGTTTCCTTTGGAAGCGTGATACTTAATTATCTGCCTTACTATGTGTTCAGCCTAATATTTGCCATTTTTTCTCATTTATTTAAAAAAAGTTTGAGATAAAGAAGGCAGCTAAAACTTCTGCAGACCTGAGAGGGGGAAATATGGACTACTGTAAAACTGCTGGGGTTTTGGTGGATTTTTTTTTTTGGTTGGTGGTGGATGTTTTTTGGGTTTTTGTTGTTTTTTTAATTATTCAACAGTAGATAAGCTTCTTTCTGGGGTGGATAGCAAACTGTTGAGGGTACAAGTAATTCCCTTACATTGAAAGAGAGACTGTGTTGTCATGCACAGAAAACTTTCAGAAATATTTCTGGTATATTTCTGTATGATTAGAAGTCTCCTTGTGTTTAAACTTGGTCTATCCTATAGATGTGTATGTATGTATATGCATGTGTATGTGTATATATGAGTAAGGTTTTTGACTGTACAAGCATCTGGAAAAAAGCACATGGAGTCAGAAGCTGTTCTGTGTGTCTGTAGGAGCACATGGTTAGCATGTGGAAAAGGGATTGAATGGGAGGGATGTTTAAAACAGTACAAATATAAGAATTTCTCTGTTGCCTGTTGTGAGGCCTTGTGTTTCTGTTACTGGCCTCTGATACGCTGAGTGTCTCAGTATATTTGCTTAAACCTTCAGTCCAGTAGTCTGCCATGTTGAAGAAGGGAGGAAACGCGCTGCAGTTAGTCACTAGAGGACAGTGGCTTGTGAGGCAGCTGGTCGTTGCAGATAGGAGCATCCCAGGCACTGAATTAATTAGTTGTTACAACAGGGTTCAAAATCTGGTGCAATGTCAGGAGATGGTTTACCTACCAGTGTGGCATCTAACCTATACAAGCCCCTCTGCCTGCTGTGTGGACCTCGTCTGGTGTCTGACGATGACTTGGCTCTAGCCTCCTCACGCTGGGTGTTTTCCAGAGATTCATTCAACTGTGAGAAGTTTACTAAGCAAAAATGGTGACTCTGCCTATTCTTGGAAAATAGCTCATGATTGACACTTGTCAACCCTCTTCAATCCAGGTTAGCAGACACTCTGACAGCTTGTGTAGACATGACCAACTTGTCCGTACTCCATGCTGGCAGTGTCCTACTTTGCTAGCACTAGATAGCAGAGTCCTCAGGAGACAAGTCAAGTGTGATCTAGACTTTGTACACTCGGACCAATTCTATTTGAAACCACTCCTTAAATCTGTTTTTCATACAGCTTGCTTACACTGTTTATTTATTGTTTTAGTAGTGGTATGAATAGAACTTGCCGTAGGGGAGGGGGAAGAAAATCCCTTGCCTGCTGTCTGCACTGGGTATTAACACAAATATATTGTTGGGGATATGTCCGAGTCTTCTTGGAAGTGCATGCTTCCTCTGTCTTTCAGTTTTTGTGTCTCTTGTCCTTGCTTGTGCTTCTTGTTTTTTTCATTGAAGAAAAAAGGTAATTTTCCTAATTTGTAGTTATTTTTTGTGCGTAGTCTTTTACCTTCTTGATTATCTAGCATGTATTTTCTTTCATGCGTTCCCCTTCTGGTTGTGATAACCTCGTTAGTCTCTGCTTTCTGTGTCCTTCCCAGGATAATTAACCAACGTGTCCTGCTAAATGTAGGGTCTACAAAACTAGATAACCTGGGATTTCTTCCACTTGAGGAAAATGCCTCCAGTATCAGTTCAGTTGTCATTGCAGTTGTTAGCTCCCGCCTTCATATTGTTTGATGATGGGTACAGACATTACCTGAAGGTTTTCTTGCTCCTGATGCCTATTGCCAAAAGATTAATCATTGCAGTATAGTTATTTTTGTTTCCTCTGCTTTTTCCTGACTGTGCGTTGTTAAAGGTGAGCACTTGGTGTGTGAAAGATGAGGAACTGGAAGGAGATGTCTTACAGACATGATTCTGTTAAAAAGCAGGAGTATGGTCTTGCTTCTGAAAACATGTTCCTCCTTCTCAGCCTTTATTTGTTGGTGACTCTCCTTGGGTTTGACCTCTGAAGTCCTTATTGAGCCATGCCTTGCCTTTGCGCTTGGACTGTGCTTTCCATTTGGGTCTGTGAGCTACCTGCAGAGAATCTGAAAGATCATTGGAAACAGTGAGTCAGTTGCCTGTAGGCTTCTATTTCCTACACAGAGGCCTGTGTTCCAGCAAGGTGCTAGGATAAATGGCCTGTTATAATAGCCTGTCCTCTGGCAGTGATGCATAGGAGCATGTCGCTGATGCTTCTGAGCTAACAAACCACTTGCATGGCACCTAGCTGGTTATAACTGCTGTGCAGAGGAAAGTGGGGGTGATAGCATGGAAGTCACAAGGATACTGGTAGCAATGTGCCCAGTGCTGTCTCTTATAGCCAAACCTGTAAAGGGCAATTGGTCCTCTTTGCTTGTTGGTACGTTCGGCAATGGAGGGTTGAGCACGCATTGTGCTATATATGTGTTCCATTTGTGGTTGCATTGGCTTCCCTGAAATTTTGTTGGAAGATTTAATTTTCAAATGCACATTTAGCGTATCATAACTGTCACTTCAAGGTAAGTCCTTTAGCTGGTTTGGGTGAAAGGAGGATATGGTTTTAGTATCATTAGTTAGAAAGAATTCATGTTAGAAGTGGATGTTTTTGTGTGCGTTGTCTGAGCATATGCTGATCTACATTGCATTACCTTTTGTTGCCCTTCTTGGGAGGGAGTGAACTTTTCGCATTCAGTCTTTCCTGTGCTTCTAATACTCGCGACTACAAAAGCACTTATTTCTTAGTAGTGGCAACCTTTGAACGGTCTCATTTCAGCTAGGACAGTACTGTGTTGTTGACTGGTTTCTTTGCCTGGCTCTGAATTGCAGGGACCGCCTGTGAATGTTTTGAGTGAGATCCATGTGGAAATTTCCAGTGTGAAGATGTGGGGGGAAAAAACCACCTCCTGTTGACAGTACATTTCCTTACCTGACAGGCAGATTTCAAGTTTAACATTGTATAATGCACTTTTAAAACCAACCCTAGTGATGAAACGCTGGAGAGATTCCGGAGTAACACTTCTTACAAGTCTGGAGCATATGGATAGGTCTTGTAAAGATAACCACAGAATAATGACTTGGGTAGGCTGATTTTTATTTTTACAGCTAACCCATTAAGCCCAGACTTGTTGCAAACACTTGACTGTCCTTCTAACAACTGTACTTAAAGCAGGTACTGTATAAGAGTTCCTGGCTACAGTGGTTGTTCCTGATTTTGATCACTGATTAACAGCTGTTGAACAAATATTCCAGTAACCAGGGTTTACCCTGCATTTGCATAATAATGTTTCTGAAATTCAGCTGTAGTAATCCATGCGTCTCCTGTGTGATTGCAGCGAAATTGTCTACTTATCCAGAAATTTAGCTATAGCAGTCCATACTTCCCCTGCATGACTGATACAGCAGACGTGTTTGTGAGACAGGCTTTGTGTTTCCCGAGAAGGTAACTGGATCCAGTTGCTTGTGATCTGCAGCAGGGCGTAATGCCGTGTGTACTGTGGACTCAGGATCACTTGTACCACTTCAGTGTATTAATGTTTATAGTTATAGTGCATATGTGGGTGTTGACAGGTTATCTTCTAAAAATGAATTGGTACCTGTGTACCTACCTAGGGAGTAACTTAAATATTTGGCCTTAGACTAGTGCTCGGTACCTATTGCAGCCAGAACTTTTTATTCTCCAAATCATTGCAGAGGATGCTGTATGGGTAAGGTTGAACCTTAGTCAGCATCTCATGCCAACTGCATGCCTCTCTCTTCTGGGTCAGTAAAGGTGGGAAGAACGTGCAACTGAGCCAGCCCTGGAACTGTGACCCCGACTGTGCTTTAAAGGTGTGGGAGATGAGTGAAATAAGCAGGTGAAAATCTCCCTTGCAAAATGGTTTTGACACCCTGGCCACTCCTGCTTTTCTTTTACGTGAACCACAGTGATGTAGGAGATCCGGTGTCCTGAGCCTGGGCTTGGTTCTAGGCTGAGGCAAGGAGTCGGTGGAACTTGTTCTTCTCAGACACGCTCTGCCCGGCACCCTACAGTGCCCAGTTTGTATTTGAAGACATTGAAATTGCACAGACTGTTAGGAATCTGAGATGGAGTGCCTCTTGAACAGGAAGGGTGACTGAGTCAAAAATTTATCACTGTAGTGCAGTACTTTGAAATGCTGCAGTAGGCAGGTGTTCTGAGCGTACTTAAGTTTCCCATTAAATGTAGCAGAGTGAGCTACAAGTTGGGGACTGAGCAGACTGCCCTTGGAGGACAAACAAAGCTTATGCATTGGTGTGGGGGTGAAGAAATTTGGCTATGTAAAATGAGCAGGCATAGCTCCAGGGCAGGAATGGGATGTGACAGTTAGTACACTTCAGCCATGTTATCAGGCACTGAGAATATGTTCCAGGTCCTGATGATAATTAAAGGTCAAATGCTAATGCTTTTAATCCTTTTTAAACATCTGGAAGGAATCAGGACCATCTTTGCAGCGTTACTGACATTTACCTGTCTTTGCTTCCCCTGGTCAATGGTAACTTGAATATTTATGTGGAGTCCTGGAACGTTATCCTAACTCATGAACAGTCATAAGGAGAGCCCTCGCTTTGCCTGGTAAGGTCAGCTACCTAGCTGTCATTCAAGCTGGCCTGTGTGCTATCTGAGCTGTAAACAAGTTCCTGTGGTGGCTGGTTGCCAAAGCGGAAAGAGATTGTCTAGGATATGGCACTGGCTCTTAGGTGACTTGAAACTGGTTGCAAACTTGTTCCTTGACCTCTTTCTCCCCCCCCCCCCCCCCCCCCCCCCCCTTTCTTTTTCATCTTTCAGCACGGAAAGACATCAGTCATGGCGGGTGATGCCATCATGATCATGAGAGGCTTGACAAAGCTTAGTAAAGCAGTCCTAGAAACCCAAGCGGGACAGCTTCGGCAGGTGCTCCTTGGGGGCGATGCAGTTACCATTGCAAGGACTCTCCAGGCCGCTGCTGAAGAACAGTTCAGTTCTGCCTTGGGGAAAATGCAGGTAAGCAAGGCTCTTTGTGCACAGTCTAGTCTGATGTTTTGCTTTTCCTTCAGGTACTTTTTGGTTTTGTTGTGAGAGTGGCTAGGAACTCGCATCGTGAACTGGAACCTAGCTCAGAAGTGCTGGATTGATAATACAGATGTTTCAGTGCTCTGGGAATTCTCCAGGATTTCTGTGGTGTGCAGTAGGTGCTCGGAGAGGAATGTTACTGCGGAGTGTTTTTGTTTCCATTACTGAGTGTTTAAGACATGCTGAAAATGAAACGTGCTCTGTTCACCTCATCTTGTCAAAGATCAAGCTCTTGCTAAGATTGGCCACCAGCTTTGTTATTTAAAGTGTCCTTTAAACCAGTCATTGATTACCTCTTCTTTGACTAAGTGAATGAGCTCTTTTAGAGTGAATTGGACTTATCTCAGTGCTGCTTCCTTTCTTGGCAGAATCGGTGCAGGTGATATTTTTCAGAATGGCTCAGGGTCAGGTGTTTGCATGTTCATCACTTACAGCCCAGGCTGGATTTTCAGAACTGATTTTCAAATGAGGAACATAAGGAAAGCCAGTCTTTTTTTTTTTTTTTTTTCCTAAGCAGCGGCTTCTGTCACCAGACATGGGGATGGATTTATAAGAGCTTCACATTTGCTGTGTTTCCATCTCTTGAAAACATGGGGCTTGTCTGAGAAAAGAACTTCTCTTAATCAAAAATGATTATCCTTTATTGTCCTTTAGAAAGACAGTGTAGCTCAGATCATAATTTTTGAAGCAGAAACTAATGAGTGAGGTTTTGATGGTTTTTTATGCACTGAGTTTAGACTATCATGGCAATCTGTAGCTTCAGTCCTAGAATCTGGGCCTGTGTTTGCTTGGTTCTATTTAAGCTTGCAATAGAAATACCCTAAGTGTGTTTGTTTATGGGAATAGTGCTTTGTCTTGCCTTTGTCCTCCTTTTGCATCCAGGAAGAGCAAGGGAGATGATGTTCTCCTGTTTCTGTGCATGTTTCTCTGCACAAGAGAGGCCCCACAAGCACACCTGCAGAACACTTGCCCTGTGTTCTGTAAATGAGTTGCATGAGAAGCTGCTGCCAAAGCAGGGCTCAGTAAGAAATCTGTAGTCTGAAGCTACAACACTTTCTGTTTTGCAGAAAGGAAAGCTTTTATGTTAAGTGACTATATTTCACTTCTCTTGATCTGTGGCAGGGTTTTGGCTGTCTGTCATGCTTTTTAAAATTTAAGTATGGAAGTAGAGAGGCCTTCTTGCTTGAAAAAATCAGTCAGTATTGTGGCTGCAGTCTCCATCTGTAAACAGATTTCTCCTCTTCCCCCAGCTGTGATGCTGAGGTTCAGAATAGCATGAGACCTGCTGAATAACAGGAAAGGCCATGTTCTGCTTTTTTCTGTAAGGAAGGGAAATGTAATTAGTGTTTAGGAAAGAGCTTAAAATACGCTGCCTGCTTGCCTGACCACAGCAGGATTTAAAATCCTATTTATTGGCTGTAATAGTCATCAGTTCTTCCATGGTATTGCCACTACTGAGGTAGGTAACTAGAAAATATCAAGTAACAAGTAAATAGGAGATAATGCTCTACTGTTGACTTTTTTAAACTTTTTTTTTCTACATTGAAAAGTGGTGGGGAAATACCTGGACTTAGTGGGGCAGCTCTTGCAGGTCAAGACAGAACAGAAAAGACTGTCAGAGAAGCTTGCCTTGAGTGTTGCTGTGTCTGATGCTGCTACCCTTGCTTCAAGCACAGAATTTTATTTACTTATTTTGGGATGACAACACACCCTGCCGTAGTTCAGTGGTTGAATAATGAAATGTGTTTTGCAGTTGGTAATGTCATGGCCATGGAAGTCTGAGCTTATTTTGCCTATAAGTAGGTATCTGGTATTGCTTCAGGTGGCTTTGGGCTTGAAAGTGCTGACATTGCATGATTAGGGACAGGATAGGAGGAGGGAGCATGGCAGGGGTAAGAACTGAATATTATGAAGTTTAGCTTTTTGTTATCCCTCCTAAGTATATCTTATGTGATATTGCAGCTCCCATCACCTGTTGTTTCTGAGCAGTGTATTGCTTCTAGTGAACTCCATAATTAGTGATCCTTCCTGGCAGTGTACGTAGAACAAGGCGTCTCCAGTTATGGGTATTTGAGAAGCTGTTAACTAATTTGTCCCATCAGTGGGGCTGAAAGACTGCCAGTGACCCCAGGTGCCCTTAGTGTCTCTTCCTTTTTCCTGTCTCTTACTGTGAATGTCTGCAGTGCCAGAGTCTCTACAAATTACTTATTGAGGAGACATGTCAGCCTAGCTGCATGCCCATCTCTGAGGACCACGGATGGGTGGGGAGCAGGTTTTAAGTTCTTTTCTTAAAGTATTTCTGTTGTTATTTGCAGGAACTAGGCAAACAGCAGGAGAACTTAACTGATCTCAGTGAGGATTTTGGGAAAGACTATGACTTCTCAGCCCGAGAGCCGTCAGATGCTCCAATGGACTTCTCCACTGCCCCTGGCAAGCCTCACGAACACAGCGGTGAAGGCCCTGCTTACTCTCACACTACGAATGGACCTTTTAGAAGTGTTGGTGAGACTGGAGATTCTGGCATGGGTCAGAAGCCTTTCCCTCCCAAAATGGATGCAAGGTTATTTGGAGGCTTTAGGGACCCTGGAAATCCTTTTGCTGCTGCCTTTGGACAAAATAGGGCTTTTCACCAAGACCATTCCTCTGTTAGTGGATTAACAGCTGAAGATATCGATAAAGCCAGACAGGCCAAAACAGGTTCAGAGCAGAAGCCCTACAAACAGATGGTATGGGGGTTTTTTTGTTCGTTTGTTTTTTTAAAATTAAGGATTCCTAGTACTATGGTTGCTATACTGGATTATCCTTACTCACCTTCTCCTGTGTTTCTCTCATTTCTTCCTCTTCCGCTATTCCCTTTTGTGGAGGCAAATTAAATCTGTTCTCTGTGATATTTATTCTGTCAATAGCTTTTTAGGCTCCCCTTTCACACCTGCCCCCTCTGTATCAGCTATTCTGATGTGAGAGGATGTTTAAAAAGCATACACAGAGTTAGACTTCAGTTTGATATTAACGGGAGCTCTCCTTTCATTCACTGGACTATGGGGACTCGATGTATTTATTGATGCATGTTACAGTAATGAAGGGTCTGTATTTCATCCCAGTTTTTGGGGTGAAGTGTTGAGCAGGTGGGGACAGCTGTAGGCTACAAAGGTTTGAAGACTGACCTAAAGAGTCTATCTTCTCCTTGAAGGGCCCTGTTCCCTTTAGCTAGCTATTTTGCTATGGCTGTGAAGAAAGAATTGGACCTAAGCTCCTCTCAGTGAAGGCTGTGGCTTCCTGTACTGTGTCTTGCAGTCCTTCTAGAGGTGGAGGGAATGTTGCCCTGAGCATTAGTAGATTGGAGGGTAGCATAGCTCACAATTGTTGCTTTAGTGCTTCATGGCTTTGTGTGAGCCAGCGCAGAAAGCCCACAGCAGAATTCACAGTAGAGATACTTGCCATCTGCTCTGACCTTCTGCCTCCTTCCCCAGACCCAGTATCAGATGCCACTGTGGGTTCACTCACTCAGGATATTGGTTTGATGAAACTGTACACTTCTGCTGCTCCAGCTGCTGTGTGTGTGGGAATTATCTACAGTACTGTGAACCTGATAACCTTCCATGAGTTTTAATTCCATGTGTGGAAGGGAGTTCGGGTTGGCATTGTGCTGCTTCTCCAAGTTCAAAATATAAGGGCTGCTGAGGTGAAAGTAAAAATGGGGTTTCTAAACACGGTTGTCAGCTTCTCTATCTTTCCCACCCTCTTGTCTGCTCCTCTGCTTAGTGTATGTTTCGGTTCATGGTGTGTCTGTTCTGCAGTGTGTTCACTTGAAAATCTTTCAACACATACAAAGCTTGGTGCTCAAGAAAAGCTTTCTGTAGCACAGAGTTGTTCGAGTGCTTTCAAAGTTGTACTCTGAATTTGCAGGTTTCTGACCATGCCCAGTTCATTTGTGGATTTCTTTTTGTCTTGTTTTCCTTTCCCCCTCTTTCTGCTGCAGCTCAGCGAGCGGGCCCGGGAGAGGAAGGTTCCTGTCACAAGGATTGGACGGCTCGCCAACTTTGGAGGTCAGTTTGCACACCCACATTTGCAAAGTCACTACGCTTGCACGTACTGATTAATGGCTGGCTATGACAGTGCTCCTACTGAAGCATTAGTTGGTTCTACGTTCTAGTTAAGCTTGCTAATAGGGAAGTGCTTTCCCACAAACAGCTAGTTAGCTCAAAGCTTGATTTGGCCTTTTGCATTACAATTATGGATCTTGGCCTTTAGTCAGAATGAAGGTATACTTTGAATCCTGTCTTCTGTCACTCTTTTGTCATATCTAACTGCTACTGTGATAGTATGGCAAAAAAGAAGGCTCTGCACTTAAACAGACCTTTCAGATGCATTCAGCAAGCTACCTGAAAACAAGAACTACAGAGCTGGCATGGGTTTTCATTTGTCTTAAGATGGCAGGCTGATATATTCCTGGAGCTTAGGTTTTGTATACCTGTTCTGAAATGGGAAAAAAAAAAAGTCACTCTTAAGAGTGTAGGGCAGATGATTTGGGAGTGCATAGTAGAACTGCACATCTTCATGGTAACACATACCGGGCTGTGCTGTTTTAATGAGAGGGAGAGAGTGAGGTGCAGGCTGTTCTCCAGTCTGTACAAATACCCTGGTCTTGCATATGTGACTTGACTTTACTGAGGAAGCTCTCCTTCTAGTACTTACAGTATGCTGTTACTGTCAAGTATAGACAGCTGGAGCAGCTGTTATTTTAAATAATTTTTCCCAAACTTATCCTTGCTACTTCTCTGAACAGTGGTTAAATATAAAACATATCCTTTTGGTATTGATTTTTGATTTATTGAGCTTGTAAGATCAAGCTAGCTGAAACCTATGTGAATTTTATTTGCAGAATGGGACTTACTATGCTAAAAAGCACCTAAATATCTTCAGTAATATTAACAGATGGTGCTTATCTAATGTTGTATTTCCAAAGCCATCAAAGGACTTAACATGTTCCTGAGAAAAAGGGAAATATCACAGTATTGCAGGTGGAAGAGATGATCACAGCTAGTCTTACTTAGCTGATCATTAGATGAGTAGTCTCTCTGTTGTGGTGGGGTTTTTTTTTTGTGACTGTAGTGTTTTGAGATGATAGTAGCCTATCTAGGTTGTGAACAGTCTCTCCCAAGTAGCATGTTAGGCCCTTGTGGCTCTTGTGATTCTCTTCCACAAAATTTGATTAGAGAAGCACATGTGCAAAGTAGACATCCTTGTGTTATGGATCCCAGAAGAAAGAAAAATAGCCTGTTGAATGTAATTTAGATCAACTGTTATATAATAAAAACCCCAACAGTTATTCTTCCTCTGTGTGTCTCTTTGTCAGACTAATATGCACACTAGGAGGAGCTGGGGGCAGGGACTGATTCTATGCAGTGTAGGAATAAACAGCAAGTGAGTTTTGTGGTAAGGTTTTAATGCTGGTCAGATCTCTTTAACCCTGAAGTTCATTGCTGGTGCTCTGGCTTCTCAGCATGCTTAGTATTCCTTAAGAGAAGCAGGATTAATGATCTGCTTTTTGGAGTAACAAGGCATCACTTTAAAACTCACTTGACTTCTTTCTTTTTAAGCTCTAGTAGCATAGAGGTCTCCATTCTAATCTAGCCTTGATTTTTATGGAAAGTGTCACAGCACTTTTAGCTGTCATCTTCCGAATTTATCTGTGGCTGCTTGCTGACAGCTGGTGGATGTGAAGTGGCAGATGACCAAATTTTCTGTGAACTTTGAGTTCCAGTGCTGTTGCTGTATGCCTCAGCTCTTGGCAGCCAAGGCTGTTGCGTGAGGAAAGGCTGACTCATGCTTCAAGGGGAAATATAACTAACTACCTGTCTTCTCCTAACCTCAGGTTAAAAAACAAACCAAAAAAACCCCACCAAACCAAAACCACGAAGGGGGAATAAGAAAGAAAGAAATTGTTTATAAGCAGCATCCCCAGTCATATCTGCATGTGTCATCTATTTTTTGGTCTTGCCCTTCTCCTGCAGTTGTCTGTTTTATGTGATTGAAATTGCTGGCAAGACAGAGCTCTTGCTTTCAGACTGCTTTTTGGGGGGACATTGTGTTGCAAAAATGGTGTTCAGATTCTCCGTTCTCGGCAATCTCTTGTTAGCATTCATTGCTTATCTTTCCCTCTGAATTTTTCCTTGCAACAGCACAGAGAAATAGTACTGTCAGTACACTGGCTAACAAACAACAGATGTGGCCTATAGGTAGGTTTTTTCCAGTTTAAGAAAGCCCTTGGTAATATTTTGGTAGGTTGGGTAATGCTTGAAGAAGGTTTCTGAGGGTGTGGTGAGTAGTGTGGGCAGCCCCACATGGCAAGGACTGCCTGTAAGGAACGCTTCTTAATGGTCAGATCTTGACCCAGACTGATTAGAGCTTTTAAATAGCCTCTAGAACTGCATAGAAAGAGGGACTCCGTTTATAGCAAGGAGCAGCTCCCGCTTGCTATTTGGTCCAAGTTTAGAGCGTTTTTTTGCGACCTGCACATGGCCTTGAGAGAGCCAGTGCAATTGTGAAACCCCATCAGCTAATTCTAGTGTGGCTTTTCCTGATGGGCTGTTATCTGATGAGAAATGTTCTTTTCAAATTGCACCTTATGAAGCATTTTAAATGCTCGAACCAGGATGCCTTAGCTGGTGGCAAGAGCTGTGGTGTACCATTCATTTGTACCTGGTTTTGATTCCTCTGAAGTTGTTGGTGAGCTCTGGCTTATGGTTGACGGTTTTCCTGTTAGATTGTGAGCAGGGGAAGATTGTGTGCCGCTCCTAGCTACTTACTGTCCTCGCTGTCTGTCCTTTCTAGGTATTAGTCTCAGGAGTGATGCAAGAGGTAACGTGTACAATTTTTAAATATCTGCAAGCTGAAGAGTGAGGCTGATTAAGGGAGTCTCATGAGGGCATAGGAGGCAGTTTCCAACTGAGATGAGAATTGATTTTTGCTTTCCTAAGATCCAACCCAACTTAATGTATTTTTTTTTTTTAGAGAAGGCAAGATAAGCTTGAAGTAAACTAAGTGTTTCAAAGCTCGGTGGTAGGTGAGTTGGAAGTTCCCTATGCCTGCACAGTGTGTGTTCTCTCTCATGCATTTTCTCTTGTCTTGCCTTTTCAATGGAAGTTAGAAACAAGGTGTAGGATGATTTAATGAGTCTCCAATTACATTATTGGGTTTTGGGAGCACCTGCTGCTGCTGAGGGATGACGGTTAACAGCTGGAAGGAGCCCTTCTGCAGGGGATGTCACTGTTAACCTGCGGAATAGTAGTGACCCAGCTCTGTCCTTGCTTCCCAGGACATTCAAATGATCAGAATTAAACAGGGGATAGCAGGGTTGGGGGTGCGATTATTTCCTGCTCTACTAGCTGCCTCTTTGCATTGCCTTGAAAATAATTAAGGGCAGGAGGCTGCTCCCTATCTGTGAGGGAGTATAGCTTAGAGCAAGTAAGCTTTTTGTGCACAATTTTTCTTGTGTGCTTTGGGATGCCATCTTCATTTGAAGACCCCAGGAAATCATTGTGGGAAATACAATGGTTGAGGTGGATTCTTCCCCTACCACCTCCACACCAGTCAAACTAGCATTTGACTCTGATTTTTCTTAGTGGGATAAAAACCACTTTTTTTTCTTTATTTTCATATTAGAAGAACATCATTTTAGACTTGGAGAAGATGGAAAGATGTTGAGTAGGTCAAAAGCAGAGTTCATGTAACTATTCCTGGGGTTCAGATAGCTGAATTCCCATGCTATATTGGCATGACCCCATTCACACTTGAATCATTCCTCCTCCTGTCTTTGCATGTTTTTTGTTGTCCCCTTGATGTTATAGGGAATGTTGATCTCTCAGCTGTGGTGGGTGATGGACAAATTAGTAACAGGAGGCAGAAATACTTGGACTGCAGAGTTTGCCTGGCTTCTTGCCTCTTCTGGAGCAAAGAACATTTTCTCCAATGCTTGCATGTAATACTGAGCAAACAGTATTACTGTTTCTCTGTAATCAGCACAAGACCCTCTACTGAACTTCTTTGTCCTTTATATGTATTTTTGTATGCTTCTTGCAGCAGCTGGAGTGACTGCTGGTAGCTGTATTTATAGTACTAAATATCATCCTTGATTTTTATTTGTTTGTTATTTTACTTTTTCTTCCCAGGACTGGAATTGGTAAAACAGATTTTTCTGCAGTTTTTTGTTCCGTTCTTGTTTTGTAGCCTGATGGGTCATCAGTTCCACCCACACAGTTCTTGATCTTTTCTTTATTTCCATTCTCCATTCCTTGCATCATTTGACTTTTCCAAGCAGTTTCTGTCTCCGTTAATCATATTCCTGGTTTGTAAGTTTATTATTTTAATGATATAATAAGATCCTTTTGCAATAAAGAAAATTCAGGAAGCTTGCAATGAAGTCTAGATCTAATGTGATTGTAGCAATTTTGCAAAAAAAAAAAGCTAGCCTCTTGAGGTATAGTATTAAAGTATATAAAGGCATGACAACTACAGGATTTGGATTGTCGTGTGAGTGACAAGTGAGTGTGGCTTTCTTCTGGTGAACATTTAATGCTCAGAAAGCTAGTGGAAATTGATGCACAACTGTCTGCAGCTTGCAACGTGTTCTGTGTGGTGCTTGGAGTGTTTGACGTGACTGAAACCAGGGCACAGGCTGCTCCAGGGGAGAGTCTCACCCACCCCTGCACTTGGCAGGCTGAGCAGAGTGATAACAGCCCATTCAGTCTCCTGTTTGTTTTGTTGTGTCAGTTGCTGAGCAAGAGGATTCTTCCTGAACAAAACTGATTCCAGATCATCTCTTGATGGGCTTGGGTTGAAGTGTAATGGGTGCTGGAGTTGCCTGGAAAATGTCTGAAGAGGCACTCTGCTGGTATATAACCAAGTGGCATTTTCCAGGCCTGAAATAATCTGTCTGTATAAAGTGCAAAATGCAGGAGCGTGACTTTCTAGAGGTGCTTGGGGATGTTATTTTCCAAGGTGCTAAACTGTGGCTGTTCAGTGATGCTGAATATTGTCCCAAAATGATTAATCTTGGAGGAAATACTCATCTTGCAGACAAGGAAAATGAAGGACGTCAGGAGTGACTTATGCAAGGTCAGTAGACTAGTGGCCCAGAGGAGGAGAGTGCTTTTCTACAGCTGTGCAGGTTCTTTGGAGGGATGACTTGTTCCTGGTGACAGGTGAACGGCTGGCAGCGTGTGGTGGGTTGACCTTGGCTGGTAGCTAAGCCCTGTGCAGCCACTCACTTGTTTTCTCCCACAGCAGGACAGAATAGGAAGAGCAAAAGCGAGAAAACTTGGGAGTTGAGATAAAGACAGTTTAAGAGGTGAAGCAAAGCTCTGTATGCAAACAAAGCAGCAAGAGGAATTCATTCACTACTCCCTATCAGCAGGCAGATGTCCAGCCACTTCCTGGGAAGCAGGGCCTCAGCATCTGTAAGAGTTACTTGGGAAGGCAAACACCATAACCCCAAACATCCCCCCTTTTATCCTCCTTTCTCCAAGCTTTTACTGCTGAGCATGACATTGTACGGTAGGGATATCCCTTTCATTGATTTGGATCAGCTGTCCTGACTGTGTCCCCTCCCAGCCTCTTGCCCACCCCCAGCCTACTCATTGCAGGGGCAGAGTGGGGAGAAGAAGAAGCCTTGATGCTGTGCAAACACTGCCCAGCAACAGCTAAAACATTGGTGCGTTATCAACACTTGCAGTCACAAATCCAACACACAGCGTGATACAGGCTGTTATGAAGAAAATTAACTCCTATCTCAGCCAAACCCAGTACACAGCTTTATTTGTGTTCAAGTAACGCGTGCCTAGACCAAGCCTTTCAGATGGGTGGATATGCAGGAGAGGCCTGGAAAACAAATCTGAGTGGCATTTCAGGAAATGAGTGGTGGGGCTCTCAACCCTCCTGTCTAGTACTTGCTTTCTGAACCCTAGAGTGTTAGTCTGGTTTGTAACATGAGGAAAGGTGAAGTTTTCCACGCTGGTGTTTGTTGTGTGAGCTGTCTGTGCTCCAGATGCCACAGTGAATGAAATTCAGGTTGGTGAAGGAGAAGGTAATATGTTCCTGAAGTTCAGGGTCAGGGTGATCCCTAGCACTGGTGTTAGAGCCATGAGGAATTTAGCCCATTATTTAATTCCCTGATTTCATAGTTCTTCTGATAATAACTTGGTAAAAACAAAGGAATAACGTGAGCAGCTGAGACTTCTGAAAAGTGGCAGCTTTTTCTAAGCCCTGGACATTCAGGGAAAGGGCCAAGTTTTAGCATTGCTCTGATGAGAAATAAAACTTTGAATTGTCACCTGTTTCTTGGCGATAGAAGGTTACATATCCAGCTGACTTCATTTTTGCAGGCTTGTTTGCTAAGAAGCAGCAGACACCCAAGATGCAGATGATCCTGCAGAGTCCCAAGAGTATTATCTACCCTTCTGCTACCACATTTAGAGCAGGGCTGCATATGCCCCAAGATGTTTCCAGGTAGTTACTGAACGTTTGAAGTAGGAATGCTGCATTACATTTTCACATAATACCCTGAGCTAAGTATCCTGCTGTGTACTGTGAGTATAGTGTGAAGATGCTTGAAGCCTTTGTTTAAACTTCAGACCTTTAAACCTTAGCAGCTTTTAATAGCGAACTTGTTTATGGCTGGCTTTAGTTTATTTGAAACTGTTGTTGACTGATGAGTGGAGTTAATTATCTAGCAAATTGGACAGAGTGGAGCAGTGAGCAAATCTAAGAGGAGCTATTGTGACAGAAGCTCTTTTTCTAGTGTAGTCTACAATATGGTTTAGTTCAGATGCTCAGCTGTGTACAGCCGTGAGAGGGGAGGTGTGACACCCGCTTGTTAGGAGTCTGATCTTGCCTACACTGATGTAAACACAAGCTGCTTTGGAGTGTGCTAGAACTTCTCCATCTTTATTCTGGAAGGCAGGGTAGAATCTGGTTCCTAGTCTTTCGTTTGCCTTTAAAGTGGGTTGTGTCTTAATGATGAAGAGAGATTAGAAACTTCAGATATGATTTACTTTACGTATAGGAATAAATCTCAGTAGTGAACATAGAGCCTTTAGAAGGAGATACAACGTATTTAATTTGGAACAAATTACTGCCAGCCCAGTTCAACTAGCTTTGATAATGACCAAGCTGATTTCTGATGGGGAGCATTGCTTTGGAGGTGGTGAAAGTGGGATCAAGGCCAACAGAAGTGCTCTGTGAGTGGTATTCAGTCTAGAAAAATTACATTTTGTTGATGAGATCTATCTTCATTGGCTTCCTCTCTGACTCTCAGTACTTTCTCCTCCAAATTACTGTCTCGCCTGTGGGATCTGTTTGGAGATGACTGTGTATCAGCATTTTAATAATTATTGTTTATGCTCTGTTTGAAAAGTCTCTTTGCTTCTTTCCTGTGGAGTCTAGGGATATTTTTCTCATTTTGTTCAGCTAATAAAATCTCTGGATTTCTGGTGCAAAAGACTTGCTCAGTGGTCATGCGTGGCTTGGAACTATTGAAGGTTCTGCACAAGCTAGCTAGTAACAGCAGACTTCCTTAGGCTTAAATTTGGCATTTCAGTGCCAAACCTCCATAGGAAAACTTGCAGAAAATATGGAAAACTTACCAAAAAAATCCCCCAAAAATTATTCCAGGGGTTTTTAATCTAAGTATTATAATGTTAAAATCATGGCATCCTGTGAAAGTTATATTTGTTCTGAATTTAGATTTCTGTATTATGCCATATGCTCTTAAACATTCATGTACAATGGAGCATGAAAGGTTGCCTGGCAGTTAAATGGCATGGGAGTGGCCCTGGAAGCAGTCCTTGCGAAGGCCTTGTAACGTCACTGATGCCTCCTGTGCCCCGTGCTTCACCGTATGCTGGATTCTTTGACCCAGTACATGTAGCCTGCAAGATTGCAAGGTGGAGCTGTTTCTGAAGCAGACGTACTGTGCAAGTTTGAAATGTTATTGGTAGAGGTGGGGTCGTAATTCCCTGATGGGAGAGAGTAAAAACTCACTATGCAAGATGAGGTTCAACTTGTTTGTGCCCAGGCTTCCTCACTTGATACTGCAAAACGTGTGCATGTATTTCCTCCTGCATGCATGCACAAAATGCCGTGTGCTGGTCAGCTATGCTTCCTTCATTGTACTCAGTGTCCCCGGTTGTTCCCGTAGTGCCTCAAGGAGGGCTGGCTTGGGGTGCTTGGAAGACATGCACACCCAGTACTGCTAGCAGTGGGGGAGTAAGGCATGGCGGGATGCACCATTGCTGAGGAGATGTGAAGGAGCACCAGCTGTTCTGGTTGCCCATGTCATTTGTTATCCAGAAAAGTAAATATTTTGAAATTGGTAAGGCAGTGAGACCTTGGGTAGTATGGATTACTGCATGATTAGATCTGTGTCTCATTTAATCTTTGGTGTCTTTGGTCAGGTTAGCGGAGGCAGACAATGCTTCCTTTGTAGTCGTAGCTTAATCTGTGGCTGTGAGACAACGCCCTAGAATTCACTGCTTGCAAGGGTGATAGTGCATGTGGAGTGCTGGTGTTTGGTCTCATGGTCTTACTGTTGCTGTGCGGGGTTACTCCCCAGCACAGCTCCTTGGAATTGCAGGATACAACACTGCATAAAGTGGGCCTCAGGAAAAACATGTTTCTGTTCATCATAGTCAATGAGCACATGGAAGTCAGACAGCTAATGAGCACAAATAAACCCGAATGCTTAGACAGTAGGGTCACAGAGCCTTAAACTCTACTGGCAGTGGCTTCATCTAAATACAGTTTTGCTTCCCGCTACTGTGGTGGCACGGTGGGGGGTGAGGGGGATTCTGTCCTTTCCTGAGAATTGTACTTGGAGAACTGTGTTTGAGTTTTTTTTTTTTTCTTCCCTTCTAAACTCCATGATTTGAGTCTACAGCAGGACCTCAGCCAGAGCACAGAGCTCTGAGTAGCACTTGTTGACATGCTTTATAAAAGCTGGACATCACAGACTGGCCTAGCCTATGATAGCTGGCTGGCATGCTGGGCTGAAGAAGTACAGGAGAAAACTGTTCTGTGTCAAACTTGAAGATGACTCCATTGCAAAAGCCAGGATGTTCTAATCAAGCTGTTTTGCCGCTGTGCATTTGACCGTGTGGCTTAAGGTTAATTAGAAAAAATGCCTCTGTATGTGGCTCAGAAGGTTTTTTCATTCTGACCTCGGTCTCTTTCTCCTTATTTTAAAGGACTAGCTGTTGGTCTTGGCATTGGGGCATTGGCAGAAGTTGCAAAGAAGAGCCTTAGACCCGAGGAACGCAATGGTAAGCCCTTCCTACATACCCATTCTTTTTTTTCTCCTTTTTTTTTTTGTTTTTCCCCCCAGACATAGTTTACCTGCATTTGCAAGATTTTATTCTTTTGAAAGCTGGGACAGTGAGGCAGTCAGAATAACAGGGGGATGCGGGTAGTTCTTCTATTTTTAATGTAATCCTTCTCCACCTCCAGACTCTTCTCCCATCTAAGTACACCACAGCCTCACTACATAGACAGAGGTCAGAGGTATATGTGAGAGAATGAGTGAGAACAATTTTTTTTTTTTTAAGCTGTTCGGTGAAACCATGTAGTTCTATTAGAACAGAAACTGTAGATGAGCCCATATGTCTGAAAGCTTTGTTATTGGTTGCAGTCTGTTTGAAATTTAAGGATGTTCTGCCTAGGAGGAACTTGGAGGATGGCTGCTCTCTTTTAAGAGAGACAAAACACTTTATGTACATGTTAAATGGCAGTTAGCTACTTCCAGTATCTATATTTTGCCTTCTTCTAAAGGATTCTCATAACAGGTCAAAAGGCTGTGCTGTGCAAATTGACCTGATCCTGTTTTCTTCCCAGCTTGTTTGAAGTTGGAGGTAAAATGTTCCTAAGTTGTACCTGGCCGTGTCATGGTGGCTTTCTTCTAAGCTTATGTGTTGGTAAAATATGGTGGTACCAAATGGTTGTGCGTGGGTGAATGGTTCAGGGCATAGAAACCACATGGTGTTCTTTCCTAGAAAACATGAGATTACTCTCAAGCTTATGGCTCCATTCATTGTTTCTTATCCAGGAAAAGCTTTGGTGGGATACTGCAAAATGTAGAGTTCTTTGTTACAGTTATTGCAGGCTGTTTGGTCTTCAGCTGGTCTCTCTGGTTTGGCTAGCATGTTTGTTTAGATTATTTCCAGTGACTGGAGGGAACTGATGAAAGGGTTAAGCACTTGCAGCTAGAAGTAAAAATGAAGTCAAATCGTTCCTGGTTCAGAAGCATTGCTTTGAGATAATGACAACTGCTGGGTCCTTGTAATTTTACTCTGTGGCCAATAGTATTCTACTACAAGGCCAGTTTGTGTCTTCCTCCGGTCGTTTTTGGGGGTGGGGGAAGGGTGAAGACTGAGATAGTGTGAACCTATTCCAGGAGGTATGGGAGTGGCTGAAAGCTGAAGAAATTTGGAGGGGGGAGAACCCTAAAAAAAACCCCAACCAACCAAAAAACCCCAAACCAAACCCAACACCCCAGCAGATGAAACATATTCCTGTTGGTGGGGGGACAGGGGTATGGCAGGGGTTGTGTGCCACCCGGGAGACTTGTTAATACTTGCATCTTTGTATTCCCCGTACAACTAGGCAATGCAGAGCAGCCCAGCAGAGAAAAAGGATCCTTGGCAAAGAGTTGTTGTTACTCTCCATGACCTGAGGTGTTTGAGGCTGGGTGGGTTTCTTTGCTTTGATTTAAAAGCATGTATTCAGGCAACCATGGCCCATCCTGTAGAAAATCCTTGAAGGCTTTTGCTTTCAGCGCTTGTGGTGTTTGACAAGTTGTTCATACCTGTTGGAAGCTGATGATTTGCTTTGCTTTTAACAGAGGAGGAATTGCACAACTGTTGGTATTTCTCTGCTTGCCAGATTATTTTCTAATTGGGCACACCCTAAAGTGAAAACATGAGCTTGCAGACCTATGAAATTTGAGGGAATAACATGAGCTTTGTTTCTCTTTTTTATAGCATGAGAAAGGATTATTTTTTTTTTTTCTTTAGAGGGCAACAGATAATTTTTCCTTGCAATAAAGCAATTGCACCTTTAGACTTTTTTTCTTCTTGCTACGGAAACCATTTCCCGTGTAACTATAACTTGGTGCCAGAAACCTGCTCTACGGTCTGAGTCACGCTTTGGGAAGAGTAATTTTCTTGAACAAACCTTGATTAAAGAATAAGGCAATGAGAAATGCCGACTTCGATGCTAGGCAAGGGAGTTAGAAAATGACCTGGCTTTTATTTTTAGCTGTCTTGCTTTCGTTCTTGTTTCCCCTCTTGCTGTCATGTCTGCTTAGATAAGAGCTCGGAGCAGTGGTTACACTGTAAAGGATAAGGGCAGTGGGACTGAGAATGGGCCAAGAGCAGAAAGCATTGAGGTGAGGCAGATGTAAAAGACTATTTCATTCCTCATAGTCTCTTGGAGCTTCTCAGGCCAAGGACACAGGAAAGTCTCCAGTGACTCAGCTACAGTCTCTAGCTAGTGTCCTTGGATGTGTTTTCCACAGAATTTTACAGTGGTGGGTAAGGCTCCATGGATGAGAACTCCCTCCATGGGCTCTGCTCTGGCAGAAATGCATGGCAGAGGATATGTACACAGTTTTGAGTCCAAGATCCCATTTTCCTTCTGTTCTTCTGGCAGTATTGGCCTTAGCTGTTCTTAGGGGAAATCTCTTGACATAGGTACCTCTACATTTCTTTAAAAATACCTCTGCACCTCTTTCATGATTTCAGCTTGAGGCATTTGCGTCCAAGTTTTCTGGCTGCCAGCACCATAAGCTCAGGCTAAGTCTTGTCTTCGAGAATGACATATTGTCCTGTTCTTTGGAAGCTGGTAGAGGACATCTCTTTCTCTCCCCACTGCTGCAATATTAATAGTAACATCTTGGCACTTCAAACTTAAACAAGTGGGATATGTATATGCCCAAAGGCATGCCGAAGAATTTCTCACTGGCATCCAGGGGTGACGGGAAAGAGCCTTCTCTTGGTTACCCTCCTCTTGTCCAGTCAGTACAAATGAAAATTTCTTCACACCTTTAAAATGGATCTAAAAATGGATCATCCTTCAGTCACAAAACTGCAAGCCAGAAACTCCTGAGCTACAAGTGATCCTAGTAGCATGGCCTGTACTTCTTTCCATTGCTGTTATCAAATGGAGGGACCACAAATGCCTACTCTCTTGCATGTTCTGTAGCAACTGCACTAGTGCTGATCTGTCTCTCCCTGCTCAATTTCCCCGTCCTTGTTTAGTAGCCACAGGGCCCTTCTTTCCTCTCTGCCTCAGATTGTCTCTGTTTCCATAAACAATTCACTTCTTAAGGGATTTATCCTAGAACAAAAAAGTCTGGTGCAAGAGTTTGTGAATTTCTCCCTTCTCCATCCAAGCCTGATGTCCTGGACATAAATTCATTCCGCTGCCAAATTCCTGTGAGTAGGTGCAGTTTGTTTGTTTTTTAAGGGCTTGAGGGCCTAATGCTGCCCTCTTTAAGTTCTTTAAGTGGTTTGGCTCATCTTAATTTTTTTTAAAAAGAGGATGGCTGTACTTGATTTCCAGTGGGAATTTTCTTGGTAGGCTGATGTAGCTAATTAAAAATAACCTCCTTGGTCACTGGTGACCTTGATGGCAGTCTCAGTATTTAGAGTGTGTATCTAAGGTGCAAGGCTGACATGGGGTGGGAATGGGAGGGTGGAATAAATTTCCAGGAATAAAAATGAAAGAGTGCCCAGATAAATAGCTGCCATTACTAGTAAAGAGACTCTGGGTTCAAGGTCAACTTTGTAACTTATTAATGACCTGTACTGGGCCGTTCTACTAGGCACTGTGCAAATGCCAGGCTGGGCAAAGCCCTGAAGGGCTGGAAGCTGGCCTAGGTTTGAACGTAGAGTTGTTTTCTTATGAAAAAGAATAACACAATCTCCTTGAGTTTTCAGTCTGAAGTGCTTAGGCTATGTTCTTGACTCTTCCCTTGTCCCAAAGTTTATGTGGCAGATGGTCCTAAAAACAAATACATGCCAAATCTGGTGGCTAGTTCTCCATTTGACAGTAGCAAAGGAGGTGGAAAAGCAGTGATACAGGTGTGAGATGCACACAGATTGGGAAGGGTTCACGCTGATTCTGGATTTGGAAAGGAAGACGTGGGTCAAGCACTCCTGAGGGCATCTGCCTCTGCTGTGGAAGAGCTGACAGGCTCCAGGCACTGTGGCTGCAGGAGCCTTCGTTTCTGAAGTCTCCTTGTTGCCACAGCTTGTTTAGATGTGACTTCTGTTTGCCCTTTTTTCTTTCCCTGATGAAGTAGGTAAAGAGAAAAACAACTTTGTGATCTTAAGATAGTGAGGAAATTGTTTGTAGCATCAAAAGGTACCTGCATTCTTTGGGAGAAATGTAAACTTCATGGAAAAAAATGTGCCAACTTTCAGTAACTTGTGCTGGGTTTTATCCCCACTTCCTTTCCACCTAGCCTTGGAAGCCTATGTCTATTTTCTCTGTTTTTTCTCTTCACTTTCCATTTACATAATCCTGCTTTTGACTCTTGCTTTCAAGTCACCTTCTTGTTCATGCCCACTTTTAGCAAAGTATGTAAACAAGCAACAGCTGATCACGTGCTGTTGGGCTGCCTGGTGATCAGGTAGTGCCCCTTGGGCTTGACTTTAATGAGAAACACACCAGCAGAAGAGGATGGGGAGTGCCTGTGTTTGGCTCTTTCTCTGATAAGACTTTTAAAGTTGTCAGGGTTCGTTGGCTTCTGGAGGTGACTTTAATCAGTAACTAACTCCTTTATCTTGCTGCAGACTCAAAGGAGGATGTTTGTGTGTGCAGGTGGTGTGAAGGAAGGTAAGGCTTTGACTCGGTAGTTTCCCTAGCTCCTGTGTGTCTGTATGTCAGAGCTCATACAAGGGTTCATTTGCCTCATCATTGCTAAGGACACAGAATTTTCCTGATGGGAGAGTTGAGAGCCAGAGCTCTGCTAGATGGCTCCAAGCACTCCATTCTCCAGAGCCAACTTTTCAGGTGGGCAAAGCCACATCCTTCTGCCCTAGGCAGCTCTACCTATTCAGCCTCTCAGACTCCTTACATTCAGGATCCAGAGCAAAATGTGCTCTGAGGATTGCTGTGTGTGATGCAAATGGTGACTTCTGGGCCCCTTCTGCTTCTCTGCATCTTGCTCTCAAGAGCAGGATAGTTGTTCACTGTACTCCCTCCTGGTGTTTTTATTCCTCTCTCCTTTTCATGTACATTCTTTACTTGGGACAGGGATTTGGACAGATAGATCATGTCCCACATGCAGTGCCATCTTGCTGCTCTCCCACAAAACAGGTAAAGGAAAGGAGGGGGTGAAGGACAGGGAAAGGCAGTGCTTGGCATCCTCTGTGCACTGCCAATGGAGAGTTCAGTGGCATCACTTCTCTAGGGAAAGCTTTGTAAGCAAGCCAGCTGCTTGCTGGGGCTGAACGGTGTCTGTCGGGTCAGTAACAGGCTTAGTGCCTCAAGAAGGTTGTATCAAGTTGTGTGAGCCACCAGAGTTTAGAGAGCAGCTACTTCAGTCTGACTCCTGGTTCTTTCCCCTGTCCCCTGGCCAGTCTGACCTCCCTCTGTATACCTTCCTGAGAGATAGCTGGAGATGGAGAGGATCTCTTGCTGCTGTAGGCACTACATGACACCAGTAACTTCTATCTGCCTGAGATCTTCTGGGCTGTTGCAGCTGCCATACCTTTTTGGGCCCTGCTTATTGTATATGTGGGCTTCAGCTGTTCTGTTCTTTGTACCCTTTCCTCTGAAGTGTTGGAAAAAAAAAAATGTAGCTCCAAGATCAGCATACCAGCTGTGGGCCCAGCAGCCTGGCTGTAAGACCTGACCTTCATCCTGCTTTGGCTTTCCATCAGCAGGAGCTGAGCTGCAGCCCCAAGAGAAGTGGTTGGTGAGTGCCTGCCTGCCCCTTCTGTCCCCGCTCTACTAGGCATTGCCTGCAGAAGGAGTTTTGGGTTGCTTTTCCCAAAGGGACCACAAAATTGAGTCAGGGTCTCCTTCCCTCTCCCTTTAAAAAAAAAAAAAAAAAAAAAAGGTGGAGGGGAAGTGCTTCTTATGCCACATAAAAACCACATTGCATACCTGGGGCTGTGGCACTGCTGTGTAGATGGCTGCAATGATTACTTAGTGAGCCTGTCAGACATCAGGCTTTACCCTTTCTGGGGATGGGAATGTGTGTGTTTGTGTATATTTTGGGCCTTGTTCTGTGCAAGCTGATGCTTGCATGACTGCTGATGGGAGTAAGGACAGAAGGATTTGGCCTCCTCCCTGCATGGCCTCTACATGCAGTCAGAACAAGTGACTACTACACTGAGATGTTCTTCTGTCTACAGGCAGCATCTTTCTTAGTAGCAAGCTGACCGTAAGAACATGGCGAGGAACGCCATGCACGTGTGAGGATGTAAAAGGGAAAAAGGTTGGCAATCTTGACAACAGGAATTAATTTCCCTTCCAGCACAATTGTCCAAGAAGAGCACGGTATCACAGATGAGAGCTCCTGCTGGGCTTCTCCTGTGAGGACTATCTCCAGCCTTCCTGGATTTGACTAGCTTGATTAACCTCATCACAGATTTACAATCTGCTGCTTTTTCAAAATGCTACATGCAGCCATGGTGTTTTGGGGTTATGGTGTTGGGAGAGTTTGTTTTGCCTGTGCATCAGGAGACAGTAAATTTCAGTTTGATTAGAAAATAATGTTATTGTGGACTTGGAGATGTGGAAGTTGTGTCTGCTCTCTACAGATGCCTAGTGCACACTCTGGATGTGCAATTGCGCGGCAATATGTGTTTATGTATGAATCTATGTGTTTTGGGCAAGAATTAGTGCATATGAGAAAGGACGTTGGGCGCTGGTGTGAATCCCTGCTCCCACCCTAGGAAGTGCCAGCGTGTTCTCAGTCTATCCCAGTGTGCTGTCAAAGCTTTTGACAATTCCTCCTTGCTGTGACTCGCCCCTACTGCTCTTTCTTCTGAGGCTATGGCTATGGTGCAGCCTATGGTGTGGGACTTGGGAGACCTTTACGTAGTGTTTTTAGGCTGAGCTAGCTGGCACAGCGAGTTCAAGCACCAACATCTGCCCAGGATCCTGGACAGTTTGCATAGCCTCCATGGATGTCTGTGCTGCTGTGACTTGCTGCTGTTGGCCCTCAAGCCACCAATGTCAAAGCACAAGACACATATGTCCAAGTGCAGTCCACACCCCTGGGTTGCAGTGAAGGCACTGAGTGTAGTCCTAGTTTGATTTCTCTGGGGAAGGGCACATCTGTTGAATGTGGACTAACACAATGGATTGAGCTCACTGAGGTAAGGGTGCTCTTCATCCATACATTTTCTCTCCCCAGGAAAGAAAGCAGTGATGGATTCCAGCCCGTTCCTGTCGGAGGCCAATGCAGAAAGAATTGTGAGAACATTGTGCAAGGTCCGGGGAGCAGCACTGAAGCTGGGACAGATGTTAAGCATTCAGGGTAAGTGGTAGCATAGGTCCTCAGCTATCCTCCTTAGCAGTGCTGCCAGGTGGGGCAACCGATTTCTTGTGATACATGGTCAGCTGTATGGAATCAGTGTCAAGTTAATGTGGAGAGACTAGACAAGTGGCTTTCTCTTGTGAGAGCAGGGATGGAGGTATGTTTGATTCAGTTCAGTCTAATCCCAGTATGAAATAACTAGATGTGTGCACTATCTACCACCACTTACCCAATGCCCCTATTGTGTCAGGCACACAAGTGAAATTGGTTGAAAATAAGGTGAATGCTCTCTGTGAATTTTAATGCCTGTGTTAAAAGCAGTTGTTGAGAAGCAGAGCTATATCATAGTCTGGTCACAGGTGTCCTGCTAGGAAGGAGGAGGATGATAGCAAGAACATGATCCTGTTCTTTGTTCACCAAAAGTGGTCAAGGTTATATCCACAGCCCTCTCCCATTACAGCATGTTTATGGCTTACATGCTTTGTTGGCACTGAAGCTTTGCTGGAAAGGCCAGTACAGCTGATAATCTTATCAGGTCTAAAACACTTGTTTTCATCTTGAGGAGACTTCAAACTGGTACTTACTCCATTGGGCTCTGAAGTCACTGATCACAGGTGAAGGCATGAGTGACATCAGTGTCTGCACTGAACTGTTAAGTTACTCCTGGAAGATAGCAGGTGTGCTGAATTCAAACCTTATCTGGACCTGTCCACTTGGCCTTCCTGCCCAACTTCACAGGGAAGGAAAGAACTAGCCAAAAATAGCTGTTACGCTTGTCTGGAAATAGCTTTCAAGATGTCACCGAAACTGAGTCAGTGTCTGAGTGTTTGAAGTACTCGGCTTGCTTGGCTTGTGCTTCTACTTGAATTTTTGTAGGTGTTGACTGATGAGGCTGATGAGGATCTAGTATTGTATTAAATAACTTGGGCTTAGCCAATAAAGCAAGACCAGCTCCTTGTTCCAGAGAGTCTTGATTGTGGCATTTCATCGTTCTTCATTTGCTAATCGCTTGTTTTGGGTGCGTGCCAGGCTGATGGCAACATTAACAAAGCTAGGTGGGAGGCAGCAGCTGCTGTGTTGAAGGCTGCCACCCATATGCTGTTTTCTCACCTTCTAGAAACTGCCAGGTGCCAGTGACTGGTGGTTCACAGTGTAGATCCAGGAGGAGCTCTTGTGCTTCTTGCTTTCTGTGGCCAGTGCCTTGGGTATGTGGGGTGAGTGAGCCATGTCTGGAAATCAGCTCTGAAGTTAATCATCTGCCATAGGTGGGGATTAATGTAAAATTCTTAAGACACTATTGAGTTGCACCTGATCTGTGCCCAGAGCCTGGTCACAACTGCCCTAGGCTTGGATGTGAGTGAAGAGGGAATAGCTGTGAAAGGCCAGCTCCGAGGAGCAGAAATGCTCTGGATTTTTGTCACTTGCCTGCTGTCTCCTAATGTTACTGAGCTCTGGCAGGAGTGTCAAACACTTGCCGATTGACTTCACTTGGGTGTCAAGAACATACAGGCCTTTAGCAACCTCGGCGGTGCTGCCCAGCCCTCATTTGACTCTTGTGACGAGTGCGTGGAGTGCTGCAATGCCTGGTGAGAACGTAGGCCCCTGGTAACCTTGCTGAGGGACAGTAGTGGTGAAATAGGTTAGACACTTCCAACAGTGTGGAGTATCTGGTCCTCGGGCTGGCTGTTTGGACAGGAGGGCTTCACACAGTTCCTGCCACTTCATGGGCTTCTCTGTGGCCTGTGAGTTTGAATTGGCTTCTTCTATTACCAGGGATGTGTGCTAATTGAGCACAGGGGCTCTGTGTTGCCTTGTCCAGGTGCAGCTGAGCACCTGTGAGATAAACCCCCCAGAAGTTACAAAGCAGTGTCCTTAAAAACCCTGATGTCTGCTTCTGGGAGTCAGTGGATTTGTTGGGGACCCACATCCCTACAGGTCATGCACAGAAAGCATGCCAAGGGCCCAAAATCATCCCGTGTTCTGGTGTGTGTGCTCTGGAAGATGTTGGAAAGGCAGCTGCGTTTGCCAGTTGAGTGCCCTGCCTTGACTCTTGCTTCGTGTTTCATGCCGGTAAGGCCTCATCAGTTTACCACAAAGACGTATAACCTTGCTCATCAGCATGTTGTAAGCCTCGTTTTGTCAGAGTTGCCTCTGCAGCGTGACTGACTTTTTAACATTGCTGCTGAGTTTCTGTACAGTCAGCCTGGACTTGCAGGTTTCTTGGCTATTTAGCGTTGTGCTAATGAAGAAAGCAGTGGTGGTCAAGCAGCCCCAGTTAAGAACGCCCTCTCAGACTAAAAGTTAAAATACCTTGTGAGTTTTTCAGATGTAAGCAAAATAACATAAGTTGATCCTAAATGCCTGTGGCAGACCCCGACACCTTGACACAAATGGCCTCTAGGAGCAGGAGTCACTTTTAGTGAGGTCCGTTCTCTTTCTGCACAGTCATCCTAGGAGGTGCAGGTTATCATGTTACAACATGATGGCTAATACTTTCACATACCCCTGAGAATAGTTTTTTATAATCTTCAGAGGCTTGGCAGTGGTACACCATTGATGATAGAGCAGAAGTTTCTTTCAGTGTTTGGAATGCGCGTGCAAGTGTAATGTCTGGTCTTCTTGCAGGGTTATAACGTCACGATGGGAGTTTTACTCACTGTTCCTGCAAAGCCTGTTAATCTCTGGCTTGCAGTGACAGAATGGGAGGTCCTCTTAAAAAATCCTGTTGATTCCACAGTGGGGTTTTATTAGTACTTTTAAATGCTGCTCATGGCTTTGGTGGGAATTTCTAAACAACACTGTTAATGTCATGTCTCTGCATTTTTTTTTTTTCCACTATTCCTTTCCACCCTCTTCCCAGGACAGCGCTCTTAAGGTAGCTGTTTGTTTCTTGTTTCCTGGGATAGACTTACGGTTGTACGTGCATCTGTAAATGCAGAGGAATGATAGATTTTTATTCGAATGTCACAAGCGCACGTGCAGGTTGAGCTCTCAAGATTGAGGCTGGTAGCCTGGACTTTTTTCCAGTGTTGGGAGAGCAGCAGATAGATCTAATTCCTCCATAAGCCTTCACGAAATGAAAAGTTTGCCAGAACTGGTGGCTTTTCTCTGGGCTGTTGTAGAAGCCTTTGCTCAAAGGACAGGACTAATCTTTCGAGATGCCCCTACCCGTCCTCTTTCTTATGAGTGTAAATATTTGCTTGCTAAATCTTTCTGATTCTTAAAATAACTTACTTTTGGCTCAGCTGTGTCTTCTGCCCACTTGTAGTTGCTTTGCATTTGGGTAGTTGTTTACAGTAGCAGATGCTGAATCTTGATTTCTCTGAGTTCAATACTTGCGTAAGTGGTGTTTTACCATTGCACAGCTTTCTAGAGAAGCTACTGCCCTTAGAATGAACTGGATTAAACCACGCTGTGAACCCGGGAGCGTTGGGATGACTCCCCAGAGGGTTCCTTCTGTGAGCTGTGTTTCTGTGACACAGTGGACTCTCCTAGACCTGAATGCTGTACTGCTCTCAGCGAAAAGGCAGGCTGGTGGATAACAGAGGCTTGTGCAGAGCACTCTCTGCTCTTGGGTTTGTGCAACCTGCTGTCACACCAAAAGCCTCTGCCTCTGTGCAGAGCTGCCCACTGCTCTTGGCAGTGCTGCTGGACAAAGCCAGGGAGCACTATGGCAACTGATGCTTAATTCCAAAGTATAAAAAGTTTCTCAGCGTGCTTTCTAGCGTATTCATACTTTGTCTTTCCCTTGGTAATTGGAAGGGGGTACACAGAAACTTTCTCCTGCTGCAGCAGGAGGGTAGCTTAGGAGATGTTTGGGTAATATGCAGTTTTTTTGCAAGAGTGAAAAGGAAGGAGTAGCTTTTTCCCTTTATTTTGCTACTTGTGCACAGGACTTCTGTTTGGCTGATTTCTAAAGGTGTGATGTCTCAGGTGCTACTTCTGGGTATGGAGAGCTTCTGAATGAGAATTATTTCCAAAACTGGAGCACACTGGAGTGTGCTTGGGAGCAGGATAACCTGGCTTGTCTGAATGGAGGTGCATGTTTCTTTGTGTGCTGAAGAACTGGAGAATGCAGTGCCTGTGCTGACTGCCATGTGCTTTTTCCCTTGGTAGATGATGCCTTCATCAACCCCCATCTCCAGAGGATTTTTGAGCGCGTACGTCAGAGTGCTGACTTCATGCCGATAAAGCAGATGATGGTGAGAAATATTCCTTTCTGTTTATCAGGGGATGAGGGACAACAACAGAATAAATGTCATCTGTGACATACCCCAGTAGGGGAGGCAGATGGGGATTTTTAAGAGTATTCTTTTAATAAATGTTGCATGTTTTCAATTGTGGGTAACATCTGATTCCTTATCTCAGTTATGTGCTGCCTTTTCTCTCCAAAACACTGAAGCTCAGCTCTAGACAGAGGGAAACGTGGGGTTTTTATATCCTGAGACTATGATGATGAAACAGGATGTTGCATACAAATATGATTATTGTATTTGATCAAATATGAAATTGTTGAATGTAGCCTCCTCTTCTGTTTCCTCTCTCTCGTCCTTCTCATGGATGTTAAACCAGTGTCTGGAAGTGCCTACATTCCATTTTAGAAACAGACTTACAAGCCTTAGTCTGATGGAAAATTAACAGTAACTTTGTCCTTACTTTTTTGGTTAAATCTAACCCACCATCAAGAAGAGCCGGAGTGAAGCAAACTAAGTCTGCTTTCTCCTACGTACATGTTCTCTCTTTGTGTCTACTTCCCTCTGTAAATTAAGATGTGAAGGGTGATGCAAAAGGAATTCCTAGCACTACTAATCTTCTGAAAGATACTGAGCAGAGCCAGAACTTGAATATGACAGTCTGGCAATGTAGCAAAAAAGCTGTTAAAGCAGGCTGTGATGTTTAATTGTCAATACTGCCTTAGGGAGTCACTCTTGCATGCCTGGATTGCTTCTGTTCAGCTTGGCAGCATGACAAAAAAGGAGAAATATCTAACTCCTTGCTCATTTTCTGTAAGATAACAAGTGGCACCAAAAAGGGGACTTTTGTATTGCTAGGGCAGTGGTGTTTGTGCTCAAGATCTCTGTCCTTTAGGCCAGAGCAACAGAGCCTCGCACATATCTGACCAGCATCTCTTTAGTGCTGGGGGAGCACAGCTGGCTGGACCGCTCCTTGTGATGGTGTGCAATGAGGAGGAAGGGAGAACCATCTAGAAAGCAGGGTATAGGTACTCAGAACTGCTATAGGCTGTGTGAGTCACCTTAGAGGAATGTGATTTCCAATAGCAAAAATCTTAAATCTTTGCTTCCCATACCCTGATGCTTTCTTTTTATTTGCAGAAAACTCTGAACAATGATCTTGGCCCCAACTGGAGGGATAAACTGGAGTCCTTTGAAGAACGCCCCTTTGCTGCTGCTTCAATTGGTCAGGTTCACCTGGCACGCTTGAAAAACGGGAAAGAAGTTGCCATGAAAATCCAGGTGGGCTTTACAGATCAGCCTTGTCTCTTGTCTGTGCCCCACAGGAGGGCAGGGGAACTGCATAAGTATGCTTACTGCTAGACAAATAAGAAATATTTTAATGCAAGTGAAAATTTGGGTCCAGCAATGTCTTACCTAGTGCAAGCAGAAGGGAGGGACAGATAAGGTTCTGCAGCTTGAGTCAGTTTCTGACTCCAGATGAGCGGGAGATGTCTCATAGGTATTTCACTGCAGCGTGGGGATAATGGTGAGGGACTGCTTGTACTTCTAGGGCTGTGTGTGAGGGTCCTACCTGCTCCATAGGTCAGTCCCCTGTCCAGGGTGTGCACGTGCCACATGCCCCTTTCTAGCCACAGCCCAAAGGTTAAAGAAGTTTTAAGTGACAAACAGGCACTGACTGTTGAGTAGTGACAGTCTGACGATGCAGGAGGGTGTTCACCAACTCACATGAAAGCTGCCAGCAACTTCAGGCAGGTATTTCTAACAGAATTGAGTTCTGGAACTGAAACCCCTTGTACAACACAGTTTATAATCCAAAGGAATGAGATCCCTTGCTGACTGAGCAGGGTCCAAGGCAAAGTTGGTCATCTGGTTGGTATTTTTTGTAAAGTGGGGAGACTTTAGAAACAGTATGGATGGGTACTGGTGTCTTCTCAAGCCATTTGTGTCCAAAATACTCTTCTGAAGTTAGACCAATGTAAAAGCAACAGAAAGTTAACCCTGTGGCATCAGCACACATTCTGCTCCACAGCAGCGTAGGCTGGTCCCCTTCTTGACAGACAAGGTGAGAAAGAACAGAGGGAGGAACCTTTGCCAGGACTGGGCTGGGTTCTCACCGCTTGCCCTGCTACTGTGGCTGAAACACTCTGGGGCTGTCAGTGGCATGTACTTTCAGCTGTGGTAGGCAAATGACCGACTGCCATCTCTGTTGTCAGATTTGTGTGTCCGAGAACCTTTAATGTGTTGGAAGAGTCCCTGTCAGAGTACCTGAACAGGCCATTCTGGTTGTAAGGAGCTGCATCTTAGCCTGTCTCTTTGTCCCCCGTTTTAGATGCTGGGCTTTAAATAAGCTTTTAGAGGAGGGGTGTGTGGCTCAGGTATGCCCTGGTTCATTGCCAGGCTGTAGGTGGCTGTGTTGTGGGGGTCAGTGGATGTTGAGCTGGAAGGTGTTTTTATCTTACTCTGTACAACCAGGTCATCTAGTCTCAACACTGCCCTCTCCCATTCTGTCCTGCAGTACCCTGGAGTCGCCCAGAGCATCAACAGTGATGTTAACAACCTGATGACTGTCCTGAGCATGAGCAATATTCTCCCTGAAGGTAAAAAGACAGAGACCCTTGGCAGGCCCTGTGTTCCCACTGGTGCATGTTGAGTTCTGTCAACCCCTTTTTCAAGCGGCGCGTTGCATACTTCTCTCCATAGACTGGAGGGAGGAAACAGCCTCAAGGAAACAGTGAAAAGGACTTGAGAATTGATAAGTCTGCCCAGGAACAGATCTCCTGCAGAAAGCAGGAGAGGTAGTGGATGTGGGCAGTGGGTGCAGGGCCAACTTGGGGAGCCATGCTCTGCTCCCCTCTCCTGCTGCAGAGCTGCCACTGCCTTTTGCTGGGCATGTGCCTGCCCCAGTGTCCACTCAGTGGGGTGGGAAGTGCACCTGCGTTGGTTTTACCTGGCCATGTATGTGCATGCACCTGCCAGAGTAACGTGCACTTGTCTCTGTGTGCTCTTATAGAGGGACCCATAGGGACTCTTGGCAAAGTATAAAGTGTCTGGGTATACTCACTTTGATGGCTTTATAGGCATGAAGCGTGAGCAGTGCTCACGTTAGGTAGTCTTGCTTTGTCCCTGTTATTTTCTGGTACATTTGGTAGAACTCATTCTTCTCCATGCTTTCTGCAGCCCTCCGTGCCTGCCATTCTCTGCTCTTCCCAGTCAGAGTTGTGGAGAGGTGGAGAACTGTCAGACTTGGAGCTTGCTCAGTGTCCCAGCGCACTGATAAGTCCCTTTTCCCACAGGGAATGCAAGACTTACTACTCCTTTTTTCCAAATATCTGCCTGCAGCAGCTCTAAATCTTAGTGGGACTGTACAAATACTGCTTTAAAAATCAAGCTGGGTGCTGACAAAACCTGGGGCTGTTCTCTGTGGTGGCTGGGCAGGGCCCTGCAGAGGCTGCTGCAGTCCCAGCTGTCTCTGGCCCAAGTAGATTGGTTTTCCATCTCCAAGACTGAGAAGGCTGGACTTGGCAACTCGGGCCCTGGCTGCGTGCTGCTGCAGTTCACTGTCTTAGTCATGCTGACTGTTTCTGCCTAGCAGTGCAGAACTGCTCTTCCCAGTTGTAGGCAGATATGGTTTGGAGCCTTTTTTGCTGCTTTTGCCCAGGCTAGTGTTTAGGTGCTTCTACTCCTTGGTGTGTGTCTCTGCACAGCCATGCCAGTACCAGGAACAGACAGCTTGGGCTGTGGGATGGGAGTCGGGGGAGGACGGAGCCCTGCGGCACAAAAATGGTGTGGATGTACCTTGCTTTAGGAGCAGCTGCATAGCCTTGGCCTGGGATTACCTGCAGAACCTCTATCTAGTTGGAAATACTCTTTGGCTCTCTGGGGCCTCTGAAGAGCAACCTGCTATCAGAGTTGGCTGGATAGCAGGTTGCTCCTCAGCTGCAGCTCTGGAAGGCTTAGCCTGAGGGGCTCCTTTCTTCTAAGCCTACTCTCTTCTCTGCTGTTTGACTTTCAGGTTTGTTCCCTGAGCATTTGATTGAAGTCCTGAGCAGAGAGCTGGCCCTGGAGTGTGACTACCAGAGAGAAGCTGCCTGCGCAAGGAAATTCCAGTATGTTCACACCATTGCCTTCAACCCCTCCTGTCTCTGTATGTGCGTGTGAAACGCAGGAGAGGTTGCTTAACTTCAGGGACAGTGGGGAGATGAATGCCGTGCCCTGGGATGTAGCACAGGGGAAGGGTGTGTGCGTGCGGCCTGAGCTGTCCTCTAGAATTACCACCTTGTCTCAGCCAGGCGTATTTTCGGTCAGCTGAAACGTGATAGCGTATCCTCTCTCCTTCAGCACGAGCCTGTCTGTTTCACCACACGTGAAGGTACTGCAGTAACGCTTGAGACCGGGCTGCAGTGCTGTTCTGTGTATTCTTTATGTCAGCCTGTTGTAGGCTTCTCCCATCCTTTAGTCTAGGAGGTTTTTCAGTTCGGCTCTTTTACAGCGATTAATACCACCAGCACTGCCTGCTCCCTTGGCTTGCTGTAGCAGTGGGGTCCAGATTGTTTTTATATGAAGGCTGGATGAGGGAGAGCTGCTGGAGGCTGGATGCCCCTCCTGTCCCTCTGTAGAACCTCCCCTGTGGCATTGCTCCCCTTAGACAAGGCCTCTTTCTTCCATGTGTGTAGTCTGGCCCTGAAGTGAAGAAGCGAGGTGAGCAAAAGAGCCCGGTGCCCCTTGATGTACCAGTCTGGAGCCCTCCTAATATCACTGCTCTGGCAGGAGACGTGACCTCAGGAGCTGGCAGCAGCTAGAAGTCACTGGTGTGGTTTCTGGTGACTTGATCCCTACTGTAGCTCCTGAGGAAAATGTCTCCTGGCAGCCTCAGCCAGGGTGTGGGGAGAGGTGGTGTGAAGGGGCTGCGTGCTGCGCGAGGTGTTGCGGAGCAGCCCGGCTGCTCTCGGGGCTCCTAACCTTTTCTTCTCCTTTCTCTTCCCCTAGGGAGCTGCTGAAAGACCACCCCTTCTTTTACGTCCCAAGAGTAGTGGATGAGCTGTGCAGCAAGCATGTCCTGACCACAGAGCTGGTGTCTGGCTTCCCCTTGGATCAAGCTGTAGGGCTGAGCCAGGAAATTCGAAATGAGGTATCGTGGGGTGGTCTTCCTTCTCCCCTCGCTCAGAGCGGCGTGCTTGGCCTGCCTGGTGACTGGTAGATCAGGGGATGCTTTGCGGAAGGGCAAGCCCTGAGCAGTGCAAGGCAGGGCTGGAGTTGGGGATTGACTGGAGCCTCTCAGCAGATTTCTGCGTAGGGAATTTGGCAGTGACGTTGGAGTCTCCTCAGGCTGGTCTAGGCCTTGCAGGTGCCAGCATTCAGCAGGGAGGAGTTGGAGGGGTGAATGGCAAGGGCGGCTGAAGGGGAGGTAGCCTAGCTGTGTAACTCCTAGATGCCCTTTTTCTCTCTCAGATGACCTTAACATTGGGAAGGATTGTCAGCTAGGGCAGAGGGGTCTTGTTTTGCAGCTGCTCTTCTGGGCAGGAGTGCAGAATCATCTCCTGCCCTTGTGCAAGTGTTTGGGTGTCATCTCCTTCTGTGGGACTGACCTGGGCTGCACAGGGCTGCTGGAAAAGTACCTCTCGGTAAACAGGAGGGGGGAGGTGGGGATGGGTAGGTGGTGGTGCTGAATATAGCAAGGGATTGGAGTGCTGTGGTGGGACAAGCAGCTGCTCTAGTAGCAGAAATAACTGTCCTGGCATTTGGATCTTTCTTTTTTTTTTTTTTTTTTTTTTTTGTCTTGGTGTAAGCTGTCAGCTGTTAGCAGGTCACTGGGGAAGAGGGCAGAGTATGTTCCTGTAGATAAACAGATCTCAGCACCATACTGGACTTGAAGCTATGCCAGAGCTGGCTGCCTGTGACCCCTGACCAAGCTGTCTGTTCTTAGGGCTTGTCCACTCCAATGAGCTGCTGTGTATCATCAGGGCTGCTTTTAAAAGGCTGTGTAAGGTGGGGTGTTGCTGGAGGAGCAGCCCTTCTTTCCTATAAGCGACTACCCTGGCTGACCCATGGCCCTCTGACTCAAATGGCAGTGTCCTGTAGCAGGGTCTGGCTTGCATTTGGTGTTCTCCTCCCTCCCTCTTGGATATGATGTTTCATTCAGCTTTGCAGAAGCTGAAGAGGGGCAGAATGAGGCTGGCAGTTCTTCTGCTGAACAGGCTCCAGCTTAAATATCCTCACAGAAAAGCTCTGCTGTAGTATGTAATTCAGCAGTGGGCTCTTCAGGGACTGCTACTCTTGTTTCCCCCAGTCCCAAGGTGTGGGTCTGCTGCTCCTTCCTCAAGCTGGGTCAGTGCTGAGCTCAGCAGAAGACTTGGCTGAGGAGTACATGGTGGGTGTGTGTATCTAGCAAAGATCCCTTTCAGTAGTGGTTTGGACCTAGCTCTGTATGTTGTTCAGCAGTGTTACAGGAGGAGACTCTGCTCTTTAGTTTCTTTTGGGCCTTTAACTTAAAATGCTCTGGAACCGCATCTCATTTCCCCTGAACTGCACTGGCTTCATTTTGGCCAGGGTCCTGCAGGACTTTCTACCAGGCTAGGCTGTAATGCTCTGCTGGCCTCCCCCACCTCTGCTTCTGGATCCCTCTTTGCACTATGAAGATGTTCCTTTACTCTCAAAGCAACAACCAAGTGCGCAGTCAAAGCTGGGGAGGTAAAAGGACACAAGTAATGTATGCAGTTGGACGACCCCTGGACCCTGCTGTTCTCAGCTGCCACATACAGGGTAGCAGCCTCTCCAGAGGCACATCCAGGGGCTGACATGAACTACAGTTCAGGCTGATGTAAAACTTCCATGGCATCTTTGCTGTCTGCTAAGGATGATAAAATGGCAGGTGTGGGCTGGGAGTTGCTAGAGGGCTCTCTCTCAACTCTTCAGGAGTTTTGCAGCATGGAGCAGATAGTTGCTGCCAGTCTGGTGATGTGTTCCCTTTTTGCTAATGCCTGCTGTAAATTACATGTGTGAGTAGGGCTTGCTGCCCTACTGACTTCTTTCTCTCCTTGCTTTTCAAGATCTGTCACAACATCCTGGTCCTGTGTCTGCGGGAGCTGTTTGAATTCAGGTATATGCAGACTGACCCAAACTGGTCAAACTTCTTCTATGACCCACAGTTGCACAAGGTAAGCCCGAGCAGCTGCTGTTCTAGCTGTACAAGGGCTGGTTTTCACCAGCTTTTGATTATTCCCCACTCCCAGAATATAACAAACCCTTACTGAGTTTGTCTCAGATTCCTGTCCTTGAGCCTTGGGCAGGTAGGACAGCTGAAACCTGTCCCTTTGCCACTCATCCTCACTTGGTCTGGGTGGGAGAGCCAGACTCATGTAACCTTGGCTGGCTGCCTGTCTTTGGCCTTGGATCCAGTCACAGCTACTTCCTTAGCCTCAGGGTCTGTTTTGAAGCTGGTCGGTGGGAAGTTGCAGCTGGCAGTGCTCTACCAGGGCATTCCTGAGCCAAGGACTCTTTAGTTGAATGCTCTTGTCTTGTGCTGTGCTGAAGATAAGGGTGCCTGGGGAAGCAATTGCAGATGTCCTGCATGTAGGTTTGGCTGCTTGCTTGTGCCCTGCAGCTCAGATGGAATTGCTTGTTCATCCCTGAGGTCTGTGTTGGAAAGTGCTGGGAAAAAGTTCTGTGCTGCAGAAAGCCCGAGTGGAGTTAACAGCTGAGCAGGTGGGACTGTGAGCATAGGCCATACCTCCTCTGCCATGTACTAGTGCAAATGTTTGTGCTACTGTCAGGAAATAAAGGAGTTAGGGGGAAGCTGAGCTTCCTGAAGATGTCAGGAGTTGTCTTAAGGTCTGGCTCTACTTGAGTGGTTGACACTAATACAGATGGGTTTGTCCATTTCCAGGTGGCCCTGCTGGACTTCGGAGCAACACGAGGGTTTGATGAGAAGTTCACAGATGTCTACATAGAGGTGAGGACTTGCACTGTGTCCCCGAGTGCCACACTGGGGGTCTTAAAGAGTATTTGCAAAATTCTGCTTATATATTAGCTGTATCACATTTCTCACCACTTTGGGTGTGGAGGGAAGCAGAGCTGGAGGCAAGAGAGAGATCTCTGTTCCTGTTTCATCCCTTCCATAGCCTTCTGCACGTCTGCTGCAAGCCTCTGGCTATCTGAGTTCGGACGTCTAAATTACATGACAAATGTGGAGAACTGTAATGTTGCTTACTGGGAGACTCGGGCAGCAGAGCATGAATTCAGTGATTTTTGTGAGGGTATGCAGGAATTGCTTGTCCTGTTCACTGTCTCTTCCTGTGATTTCTAGCTTGCTTACAGACTTAGAAATTTATGTGAAGTCATAAGTGCTTCCTTAGTAATCACCATGTTCTGCACTTGATAATTGAGCTGCAGGGGCCAGCAGATGTTGCCTAAAGCTTCTCAGTTGGCTCTACTGTTTTGTTGGGGGAGGGGCTGATTGGTTCGTGAAGCTTTTTTGATGTCCCTTACATTCTCTGGGCTATGTGTAGCCCTATTGGGAAGAGTTTTGGAGAGTCAGCAGCTGTATCTCTTTGCCAGTAGCTCTTAAACTGGCCAACACGCAGACCCCTGAAGATGAGGGCAGAGGCAAGGAAGCGAGCGGGCAGCATGTGTACCTATAGCCTACGTAGTAGTCCTGTACTCGAAACACTTTTTCAGCCATCCCCTGGCTCTCCTGAAAGTGTTCCTCCTATTTAGGTAATCAAGGCAGCTGCTGACATGGACAGAGAGAGAGTACTGAAGAAGTCCATTGACATGAAATTCCTTACCGGCTATGAAGTCAAGGTATGGAGCAGAAGGGTCTGCTTTTAGTGGTGGCTAGTGATAAGTTTGTTGCAGGTCTGTGGACTTCCCCAGATTTCTTGATGTGGTGAAAGCCAATGTCAGTCTGAAAGCCCTGTTGATAAGGATGAGGGTGGAGGGCAAAAAAGGTTTTGGCTTTTGTTCTTTCACTTCCTTTTGGGAGCGGGAGCAGTAATGATACAGCTAGCCCCCAAATCACTGTCCTTCCTTCTCTCCCCCAGCAAGACCCTGCAGGTGGTGATAAGTGCTGAAATTTCATGACTGGGCAGATGGTCTTCTGGAAGGTTTAGTTGCTTGAAACTGTATTAACCAAATGTTCCTCAGTCTTGCTGGGGGCTGGAGGTTACCTTTGTTGTGGGTATAGCTAGGTATTTCTACTGAGCTGCTGCTGTTAGCGCTAGCATTTCTCCTTTTCCTCCCTGGTGGTTAAAATGGCTAGTGATGTTATTTATGCCTCTTTCCTTTTGGGCAGGAAATGGAAGATGCCCACTTAAATGCTGTCCTCATCCTGGGAGAGGCTTTTGCGTCTGAGGAACCTTTTGATTTTGGCAACCAAAGCACCACTGAAAAGATCCATGGTTTAATCCCAGTCATGCTGAAGCATCGGCTTGTCCCTCCGCCAGAGGAGACCTACTCTCTTCATCGGAAGATGGGGGGTTCTTTCCTTATCTGCACCAAACTGAAGGCCAAAATTCCCTGCAAAAATATGTTCCAAGAGGCATATAGCAAATATTGGAGCAGTAGGGGCAAGAAGCCCGAGGATTAGTAAGAATGAACTAACATGTCTTGTTCTGAGGGCACAGTTCATCTGAGCCTTGCAGAGAGCGTTCTAGCCTCCCATGCGTTGCACCCCAGCTCTCCATCCTCTTGAGATGCAGCAGCCTGTGCCCTGGAAGCCAAGTGTGCGTTTCACAAGGACAAAGCTGTTCTTTCATGCTGTGTCTGTCCTACACTGACTGCCAGTACAGTCCGCAGCTTGCAGGAAACTATCTTCTTGAGTGCTTCTGTACTGTTTCAAGGCACCAGCCAACTACCTTGAATGCATTTTTAATGTTGTGATGGTGGCTGCATATTGATTGGGTTTTATAACGAGTAGGGGAAGGAGGACAAGAGCAGAATTTAGTATTGAAACCTGTTTGTAATTCTCAAAAAATTGTTTTTTAAAAACCTTCCCTCTTTCATGCTAAGGTGGAATTCAAGTAGTTTTCATACTGTGAATTATAGAATGAAATGCCAAGGTGTACCCTACCACAGACACATTCAGCACCTCCCCCCCTTTTTGTAAGTCAAATGGTGGCAGTCTAAGAACCCTCCTGGATTTTACTGACATTGATTTAATGCAAGGGGGATGTGTGTGTACATAGGACGAAGTTTTATGCTTTCTGCCTCTCTTTGGCTTGCAAGCTAAACATAGGAAATATTTTAAAAATCTGAGAATTGAGTGCCAATCTCTTTTAAACACACATGTACACTCACACAACCCATCTCAGTTCTGGGAGTCAAATATGTAATCAACAGAGCTATATCTGAGCACAAATAGTGGGATTCTTCACTGTCTGGTAGGTATCGGCTTTCCTGAGGGTGAGTTAGATAAGCTACAACTTTGACACCAATTGTTTGCTGGACTCCTAACCAAGAACCTAGTCTGTCCATCTCTGTTTTCCTGTAACGCAGAACTTATGGCAAGGCAGACAAACACGTAATGTCTCTCATGAGCATTTCAAGCTTTTGCTGAAATGTCACACGTTTAAAACCAGACGCACAGCTTTAAACTACTGGAGTCAAGCTAGGAAATTTTCTTAGATTTTTGTACAAAGCCTGTACCTGTATGACTTCCTGATTTCAATAAAAAAGTGCTTGTGCGGTGGGCCTTCTGCCTGCAGTTTTTTTCATCTTCTGGTGTGGTAATGAATAGCCAAGTGAACAATGTCCTGTTCTGTGGGATAAACAGGAGTTGAGCAGGAGGAGAAGCTTCCAGGTCTCCTCTTGTTGCAGTTTGCTCAAAGACTCACTACTACCCTTGTAAAGCCATCTATCTATGGCCTGTTTATTCCTTCATCTTTCCATTGAACTGTGTCACTAGTGCTAACAGCGATGGTGACAAGTTTACCAGGAGCCAGAGGGACATCAGCCTGAACATCTGTCTGGCCATGAAAATCCCTGGTAACTGACTTGTTTTCCTTTGTTTTAATTGCTCTGTTACCAGTCTCCTGTACACAGGTCTTTTTGCCTTTCCTCCACTTGTGAAGAAAGAGTGGCTGTTGGGAGTTGATGCTTACCTGGTGCTAGTAAGGCAGATGTCCTTATCTGGCAAGTGCCAGATATTTAGCAGGAGGCTCAGCTGGTCCTACTCAGTTAACAGAGCCCAGGAGTGCAGAGGTTGTATGATCTTAAACTTCAGTACATAAGAAATCCTGACTGCTGACACTTCCAGAGGTAAAGAACAGGTAAGTGAATAAATGGTCTCTCTGAGAAGGGATCTTTGAGAAATAGGAAAACAGGTTATTGTACTACCTTTATTCCCAGATCATAAATGTATAAACTGCTTCATTTAAGACTTGGTTGAGAAAGATTCAGTACTGTTTAATTCAGCTAAAAGTACTTGTCAGGTTATTCCTAACCTGTTGAGAAGAGTGAACTTTGCTGTTCAGTGAAGTAACAGTTTTGCATTAAGCTGTTTAACTTTCTACACTGATAGAGTAACTTCCCTGTTGTTTTGGGTTCTGACAGACATTCTTTAGTTTTTCTCCTTTGGATCTAGACCTTGCAGCTGTAAAAACAGTAGAATTGTTTGAGATGTTAAATGCTTATGTTAAAGGTTAAAAAGCAAAGTATAAAAAGCTGACAAGGGAACTGGATTAGGCGAGCTTCAGAGCAAAATTTCTGAAACTGAAGATTCAGAGAACTTGCCAAGAAGGCAAAATAACTTGAAGAGCATTACAGTTCACTTTTCCAGTAAGCACAACTAGGTGAGATTCGTATGTGCTTGTTCATGTGACCACAGATCTTTTGTATACCATGCTGGGGCATGAGTGTTTAACTCTCAGCAAACATTTCCCTTCCCTAGAGAGAGAGGGTGTTTAAGAATAACATCAAGCTGAACAATGGAGTAGTTTTGCATTTGCCTAAAGGGGAGCAACTAGCAGAAGGTAAGACTCTTCTTTATTAGAAGAGCTAATTAGAGCTCTCAGTCCCTAATTCTCCTGGCCTTTTGTGTATGTTCTAAAAGCATTAATAATTCCTATATATAATTAATATATTCCTATAATTCCTGTCCAGAATTTGTGACATGAGGAATTACATGTCAGTGTAACAGCCATGGAGAAAAGGTGAGCCAGAAAGACTGTGCTCTGGCTTCAAGTCAAAGTCGTCATGATGTTTTACAGTGGGCAAGAACACTTGCTCACTGCTGCTGGCTCTGTACCAGATAGTGCGTTTGCTTGAACTACACACGTAGGTTGAGGATATGAACATTACTCTGCTACAGCAAGCTTCTAAGCAGAAAACAGTTCTTTGTTCCACAGGGCAAGTGGGAGGTTAAATCTGCTTCTCTGAAGACAGGGATTTTCCATTCTAAAGAATCAAGATTTGGCCTACATGTGGTAGCAGTGATTTTCCTACCTTCTTTCTTTAGTCAACCTGGCTGCTGCATCAGAACAGAAAGTGAATGCTGAGGAGCTGAACAGGAAGTCTACATGCAGTTCACTTTCTGCTCTTCTAATATCCAAATCCCTTGACAACAGAAGGCCCATTTCCCAAGACCTTCACAGCTGTGATGGTGCAACTGGAACCCTGGGAAATCAGAAATACAGCACTGATTGTAAAATTTGGAGCACAGGAGACATGGTGTTTCACAGAGCTACAGCAGCTCAGAGAGACCTGCAGTGGCCTAAATGGGATGAGCCCATGGCCTTAAATCCACATAAGCTAGAGTGGGGGGCTGAGAAAGTAGTAATTTTGACTGAAGGAGAAGGACTGTGGAGTAAGGTAGCCTGTGGCCACATAAGTGGGAATCATGCTGACTGCTCCTGGAGGGGATTGCTGGTGGTCTTTGGTAATGGGAGAATGCCCAGGCTGGCACCACAGGATCAATAACAGCATAGTCCTGCATTCCTACTCTGGGGCCAGGGGGTGGGGAGGGGGTGACTGAAGCATATAATCGAAGCTAGGACTTTTACCAACAGGATAATGAATGAAGAGGAAGATGTCCCAACAGGCAGTCTCTGGTGTGGAGAAAATCCCAGGCTGACTTGGGAGGAACTGGTGGATGATGTGAAAGGGTCAGGGCACATGCAAAACTTCACAGGTATTTTGAGATATGCTTAAAGATGCATGAAAGTCAATTTGATGCTGGTAGCTCAGAAATAAGTAAGAATCCAGCTTCTAACACTAGGGCAGCTGAAACATTTGATACGTAACTAAATGAAGGAGGAACATCAGAAACAATGACTACAACTATTGACACAGAACAGATGACCTAAGAAAAAAGTCAGGAAACCTGTAGTTGATTTAAGTTCAATACACCAAAGTATAATGGGGCTTGACTTTGAATTTTCAAAAAGGTTCTGGTAGTTTTTTCTGAAAGCTGTTAGAGCTAAATCGATTTTCTCATATATTCCTTTTCTTCCCACTGCGTACTTGTGCAGATGTGTTACAACATGCTGGTTTTATCTTCAGGAACACCATTATTCCCCTTTCCCTTTCCTCCTCAAAGCTTAATGGGGGGAGGTAGGAAAAAAAGACAAAACATCTGCATTTCTAACAGTTCCCTGTTTTATTGCAGTACATCAAAGTAGGTTAATATTAAGTGTGTTACCAACATAAAATAGTGGTGGTAAGTCATTTTTACATTGTTGACTTTTCCACCTTAAATATTTCTGTGCAAAAGAATCTACATCATTGTTCTGTAGCAGAGAATCTCTTACAATGTCCCCTACAACATTGAGGGCATTAAACAAAATAATGAGAAGAGGCAAAAAGCAGAATCTTTCCCCCACACGCACACTTGTCAGCTTTTATACTCTAAAACAAAAAAGTGATTACATCTATGCCATGCAAAACTGTACAATAATATTACAATGAAAAACCTAAAAAACATTTTAAAAATAAATGATATGAAACTGTCATACATAAAAAGGCAGGTATAATTGCTCTGAAATACCAACACTGGTTTGTGGATTTCTTCCCTGTGGATGAGACTTTCTTAAATGCAGAATGAAAATAGGTTGTACTGAGCTGCGGCTGGAATGAAAGACAAAGTAGAGTTGGAATTTAGACTGGAAAGCCTGCAGCAGAGCAGTTTCTGGGGGTGTTTATCAAATACAGTGTGAACACAAAGCACACAGAAGGGTGCAGTTTGTGTTAATGCAGAAAGTTGTCCCATTTTCTCCATGGAGCTGACTCCTATTAAAAAAAACCACAGCAGAAGCTACTATGTGCCACTTCGATTCTCAGACTAAGGCTCAGGAGGTGTGGGTACTTGCACTGCAATACATTTTACCCTTAATGTATTCATTTAAAATTAAACAGCATGCATAAAAGGGAAAAACACCTTCCACCCAAGAGCATTCTGGCCATGAATGGGTCTGGCCATGCAAGACAATTCAGTGCCAGAAACTGTTTCTGCATTAATACTCCAACTGTTTTGTTTTGAAAGGCTGACACACTCTGTGAACCAGTTAGGTGTGGTTAAACTACATTTCCGTAAATACCCTATGCTTTCTGGACTTTTTTGGTATGACAAGACCCTTAACTTCCCTCTGCCATATACCTGAGAATAACACACCTGGCTTGTAATTTTATTATCAGAATCAAATCAAAGAGATAACATTCCTGACTCAGTTTTGAAACTCGTTAAAATGGGCAAAATGCACATTCATAACAAGCCACAGCAATTAACTGAGAGGAAAAGAAGCAACTACTTCACCACAGCCTTAGGAATGTTTTTTTGAAACCACCAGCTGTCTTCTACAGGTCAAAGGCAATAGAGAAGAGAGTACTATAACCCTGCTTTTGGGTTTATGAAATGTAGAAGGAAGCCACATATCTGTGTGCACATACATGCAGGGGAAAACTATTTACCAAACCTTTTTCATTCTATAACCTGGAATCCTTAGTAGCTGCCTGAATCTGTTCAGATCCTTTGTTGCCATCAAGAGAAAAAAAAATGCAAAAACCCAACAACCCATATATTTAAGCAGTGTCAAAAATGCAAACACCTTCAGTCTCAGCCAAAAGGAAAAAATCAGCTAGATACATACTGTGTACAGAGAACATATGCTACAGTCAAAAATTCAATAGGAGATTTTAAGCTCCCTGAACAAAATGCAGCCCTCTAACTGTGAAGTTGAAGCAATGCTACAGTGCAAAGTAGCAAACATCAAACCTTAAGAGACAACTGTCTTTGAGACACCAGTCAAGAGTCTTACAGTTCAAATGACCAAGTTACTTTTCCTAGCCCAATGAGTATTTAAAAAGCTCAGCTACAGTATGCATATGTTTTCAGTGTTCATACCAACAAAAAAAAGATGAGTGTGGTTTAAAATTGAGTGTATAATCAAATGGTCCCCAAATATATAAAACTAGTCAAGTCCTAGGACAATTTTTCTCTTTTCAAATAAGTGATGTGGTCATTTGCTTTTCAACTGAGAGAACAGTTGCTGTTTCTCTTTTGAACAGATGTGTATAAAAATGCACAGTACCAAACTAATGATTAAATATAGTAATCCTAAAGGAGACTGCTGAGGCTTAGAAATTGTGGTGTACAAACAGTGTAGGCCTGTGGAGCTCTCATCCTCTGGAGCTTAGTTTTGTAACAGCTGACCTATGCTCTGCCTGAAAATGTCAGTTTTTGATATCAATAGATTGCAGGGGTTTACTCGATTTAACTGTTTGCTGTGTCATGGCTATTTGGGTTCCATTTTCAGATAGAGCATTAACTCAACTGCAAAAAAAAAAAATCCACAAAAAATATCCTGTGACCGTCTCTCAGGGGACTGTCACACAGGCTACTCTGTCTCAAATGACTGCTGTTTAAATGCCTTCTCTCAATGTCAAAATAAGATTAATGTTTAAATACAACATACAGTAAATACAAAGCTAGTCTGCAAAGGCTTTGAAAAGTGTGTGGACATACTTCACCAAAAGGAGGGAATTGTGGGGAAAAAGCAGTGGCTATACTTGAAGCAATATGCAGCCTTTAAAAAGAAGCTGATGTGGAATTTTAATAATGCCAATAACGCCCTGCCTATCTGTCCCTCAGAAAGACTGAAAACTATTCTGGGAGGAATTAATTTCAACTGCTTAGCTGTTTGCTAAAGCTTTTAATATTAAATGCCAGGCTTGCAAAAGTAGTAGCTTTGAAGTGAAAACAAACAACACAACCAGCTTGCTACTCTGAAAACCCCAAACAGGAGAGAGACAGGCTTTTGATACGATAGTTTCTTAAAAAATTCTTGAATTCCTGTCCCAAAATAACATTGAATGAGCTTAAAGTTGGACAAGCCTCTTGATTCAGAGTGAAAGAGAGATCTTACCTATGAGACCCAGCATGATTAAATGGATTAAACGATCTGTGTCTCGTTCCCTATTTCACATTTAGATCATACCTGGAAATTACTGTACATGGTATGAACTTACCTATAACTTCCATTAGGGAAGACAGAAACTGGAAAACTCCAAACATCTCTGTGTGGGTGAAACACTATATACTGCTGACTGCAAGAATATGGAATGGTTTAACAAGAGCCATAACAAGTTTCCGAAACCCACAAAACCCAGTATTCTAAATACAAAAAGCCCTTATGTGTTTGAGTATGGTCATAGGATAAAGCCAGCAACAATACTACTGAGAAGAGAGGCTCATTTGAACACACTCCCAAATGAAAACCACATCTGCCTTGCTAACTAAAGAGAAGAGGCATCTTCCTCTTACCATCCATTTGTACATCAGTCTCTCACTTTATTCTGTTGACTGCATGACCAGCTTCAGCTTTTTATTTATTTTTGCAACTTCAGTGGGCTCTGTCTTCCACCGCAATATTTTCTGCCCTCCAACCTGACCTGCTATTGGAACCAAACAGCAGGTGAGCACATAGAAACAACTGCAAATTGCACAAACCCACGGCACGGGTGGGGAGGGAGAGGAAAACCAACCTTGCCAGCATGGCAGTTGTGGGTGACCAGGCATCTTCGACTACCACAGTGTGAACAGTGTGAGGTCAGTCTTCAAGGTTCTTCGTTGCTACAGTGACAGCATAGCCAGCCACGGCTAGCTTCGGGCTAAGGGCACTCGTTTGGCTGATGTGTATTAGCAACTAGTATTTGGTAACAACAGTTAACAGTTTTCTGGTTAGGGATGGTCAAGGAGATGTGGAAGACTGCTCCCTTCCGAGTTAAACCTGCTCAAAGGCTGACCCAGGGAAACAGTTTTCCTGCTGAATCCTGCTGCATTGAACTCCCTTGCTGCCTTAAGGACCTCTACTGTAACATGCCGTAGGGTTCCTCAGCTGCACAGCTAGCACGCAAGAAACCAGGGCAGCCACCTGGCTGACTGGTGCCCTTGGTTGTCAGGGCAGGGGGTTGCTTTCCAATCGTTGTCATTTTTGCAAAGGATGGGGATTTAACATGAAAGGAGGAATTACAGCTTCAGTTATGCTACCGCCAGAAGTAAAGCAATGTTGTGAAAACACTGCAGGGACCTCTCCCAGCAGTGCAGCGAGTGCTACGCAAAAGGAATATCTGTCCTGCGAAAGGTTTTAGGCCAGGCCTCCAAGTCTGTATATTACCGAGCATGAAAACAGGGACAACACAAATCTTAAATTAAAGGCTCTCTTAAATAAGCATCCATCTTCTGCTGCATACACAATGCTTTTTTTCTTTGAATATATACATACGTATTTTACTCTAACATCTGCGTATTTATTTAAACTCTGTACTGTAGTAAAATATGCATCATTTTAATCAATAAGGATTTGCTGGCGACAATCAGATTGACATTCAAACGTGGTGGCTGAAAGCTTTTATGTGCCTCTGACATACTGATCATTCCCCACGCAGGGGAAGGGGTCTGTGCTACTTTTGTACAGTACAATGAGCTATTGTATGAAAACAAAATCCCTCTGAATTTTCTCTTGTTGATACTGGTCTGGTCTACTTAAGCTACTTTTTGGGAAGTGGAAGGGGGGTGGGATAAATATGTCTTTAAAAATGAAGCAGCTGTAACCACAAAAATGAAACCAATACTAATACAAATCTACAGCATCTGATATTTACCAACACCCTAGCTTTGCTCGTTTGCTGCTGTCAAATCTGGGGAAGGGAGGGTGAGGCAGTGCTGAACGGTGCTGAAGACGACCAGCTTTTACCTTCCTCTGTACCCCACTCCCAGATCACTTCCAGACAGGGAGTGGGGAGGGTTAGGATGATGAAGGTGAGAACTGGAACAAGTGTAGGGGACAGCCATGGGGACAGCAAGCTGCTGTGATGTCAAATCTGAATGCTGAAGCAGTTCATGAGTCCCAACTCACGTGGTCAGAGCTCTCCAGGGAGAGGCTCTTGGTCTTGTGAGGAGAAACTGGGCTGGGAGGGCTGCTGAGGTTGGAGCTGTTTGATGCAGTAGAGTGTCTCGGAGAGTCAGAGTCCTGCAGCCCAAAGACACAAAAGAACACCAGTAAGTAACAGGATAGCAAGTTTGAGAGTGAGTGAGGGTGTCTGAGCAACAGGTGACTGGAATCAAAGGCCGCCACATATTTTGCTTGTGTCCAGAAATACTGAGGAATTCTTTTTGCTCAGAATTTCCTGGTCCAGGGAGACTTTAGAGTAAGCGGTCAGATCACCCTGCTTTCAGCAGGCGTAACCGATGCTGACGTAAGGACACAGCACCTGCAGGATTCTTGCAGTCTGAATGTTGCCGAGGGCCTCCTGGTCAGCAGAGTGTGCAAGTTCAGGTTGCTTGTGAAGCTACAATGGCTCCTGCCTTTTCACAGATTATGATCGGAGATGCTCTTGCACTAAACTGAGAAATCTTTGTGGTACGGGCTTCATCACAGCTACCTTTTCTACGCCACTCCCAGGACATTCATTTAAAGCATCCTATCAAGTTACTCCAGTTGCATCTTCCAGAGTACAGTAGAATGCAACTATGTCTGAGCTTGAGTTTAGGTTGACAGTTGCCTTCCAGCTTCAACTGGAAGGATATATTCAGTACCATGAAAAGCCTGCGTGATCTCTTAATTTTCTCACTGCTTGGTAAGAAAATAGGCTGGGGAAGTTTTGCTGGCCAACTTCAGATTGAACCCTCCCACTTAAGACATTCTTGGTGGGAGGGACTGAGTTTAGCACAAAGCAGGATTGCAGTCCTATCATGAGTGTCTTGTTCTGCACAGAATATAAATTATTAAATCCAGTTTCTGCTCTAAATGAAATTATTATATGATAATTCTTAAATTACCTTGTTAACTTCAGGCACTCTGACTACAAAATGTCTCCTGTGAAATGGTTGCTAAGATAGCTTAAGAGTCTACAAATAAAGGGCAGAAGGAATATCACCAGTTCAAGCTGTGATAGGTCACTATCAAGCTGTTACTCTACTGGGCCAGTATTTTTGGGAGCCTCGCTACCCATGTATCTCCACGCAAGGAGCACAGAGAGCATTTTCTGCATGTTAAATACCAGGACCAGAGTTGACACACTTTGACCGAAGTCTTTTGCCAGGATGCCTTGAAATACAGGAAATCCAAGTCTTCATTGTCAACGACTCCCAAACTTGTAGCCAAACCCATGACAGAATTTAACTTCCTCATCTTTATCAACACACTTAAATTTTTTCCTCTTTCCCCTGTCACTCACCTCTCGCTCATAGTCCCTTGTTGGTGCATCGCTGCCTTGGTCCAGGCCACCAGAGGATAAGGAACCATCTGAGGGCGATGCCATAGGCTGACGCTTTGCTCCGTAGCTACCTCCTGAGAATTCCCTCCGCAAAGCACTGCCATTTTGTGCAGACGATCCTAAAACAGGCAGAGGAATTAAACTGTGTTACAAACGCCCACCTAAGGTACTATAAATTTGTTAGCTGTTTCTCTGGTTAGTTCTGCTTCCCTCCAGCATGTCCCAAGATGCTCAGCTCATGGCTTGGACACTGTACGGGCTTTTATCTTGTCTGCTGCCAGCAGCAGTTTTTCCTAAGGATTCTCTGGTCCCTCCCTTGGCATGTCAGCACTGGCACGTTTTACCCAGCACAGACACAGTCACTATGTTCCCGACGAAGACAGCAGTTGTAGAAAGTGCTGTGGTGGCAGCCTAGTTCCAGTGGCCTCTTTCCCAGGGAGTAGGTGGGTTGTACCAGCAGGTACAGACTACAGCAGACCCACACGCTTTCTGCAAGCAGTCAGTAATGTGCAACAAACGCAGCGTGTGCCACAGGAAGGGAAAAAAAACCTAGAAAAGTTGGGACACCAGTCTTGCCTCTATTTTCCCATGGTCCATTATTTCAGCACTTGCCTGGTCTCAGCACAGGTCACTGTGCTGACGCTGGCACACAAAGGCAGCATGGCAGCACTAGGAGAGGTGTTTCCAATGCAATGCCACTCTTCCATACCAGCAGCCAGTTTTCTATTGCTTTCTCTTTGCACTAGCAGCAAGAGAGGCATCGAGCTCTACGCAGTTCAGCAACAAAGTTAATAACCAAGGAGCTTGTGAACAACTTGCCACTGATTTAAAACACTTAAGCAGCAGCAAAGTAGTCCCAAGGGTAAGAATGTAATTTTAATTCTAACGTCAGTTTTAAAAATTTGACAAATTACAAATGTGGGACTCTCAAAAGTGCTAGCTACTTATTCATGTGCTCCTTTGAAAGCAAGATTAAAATACTGTGCTTGCCCTCAATGGGAATACAGTCAGCCATCACTTCTGAAAATCCTGTCTAGTGGCAGTATGGATAGAAGCAAATGCAGGTAGCCATTTCCCTAAAATAGTTGTGCATAGACTCCAAAGCCACACAGTTCTGTTTGCTTACGTGCTGCTAACCCACTGCTTGCGCTCATCGATCGTCCTGGTTCTGTGCGGGATTTCGTGATCGATGGGATACTGACAGAGCCACTGAACACGGTTCGACTTTCCTGAGGCCGAAGATTCTGCAATGCAGACACACACAATGACAAGTTTACTTATTGACTGCTGGTTCAACCTTGGATGTTATGAAGGAAGGCCCCAAAATAGATTAAAACCCCCCACCTTACCAGAGCTGAATTATCTAGGCAGCAAGTCAGCAGAATTTGCAAAATAATATTCTGCAGTTTAGTGCAGAGACTGGAAGCACACGCAACGCGATAGTCAAGTGCTGAATTACATGGACATATGCAGACAACTGAAAGAGTATGCCTAATAATTCAAGAATTTCCTCTAAAGGATAGTTTGCAAGCCTAATTAAGCTGCTATAGATATATTCAAGTTGTATCGCATAATGCATTCTTTCTGAACACAAGCTTCCAAGGATCTTATTAAAATTTCTCTCTTTGAGGCCATCATTTGTGCCATGCATGTGTAACTTTCTACAATAACCATGTTAATCCCTAATGCCTGCAGAGTTATGAACACATAGTGGATCAATCTGTATTTCAATTACTTATGTAATTCTGAAGGTATTAACAGCATTATTCCAGACCTACAGCAGTTGAGCCAAAGTGAGAATCAGCCTCCTGTTTTTTCAGCCTGCTCAAAGAGGATGACCAGAGCACATGCCACTGTTTTTCTATGTGTTTTGATCATCGCTCCTGTTTTGCATCCTGAGAGTTCCCGTGTGATTTTCTAAACTGGTAAATTACTGGACTGAAGTCCTTTACTGAGGGAGGAGATAAAACACAATTTCTCTACTTGGATATGGTAGTTCCTTAAACATAAGTTGTCTTTAAAACAAGGGAAAAAGAGTACTTTGAAGTGAGTTGTGGGAGATTTTATTTCTGCTTCTGTTAACTTACAGCTGACCTTAGGGGAAAAGGCTTCTCAGCTGTATATGAGCTGTATATGAGCCATCTCTCTGTATATGAGCTGGCTTCTTAGCCCAGAGGAACTTTCTAATGCCCGTGCGTATCATTTCATCTCTGGCTAAATATGAGACTCCATCCTGCTCCTAACATGATTTACACTATTAAGTCATTAGCATTAACTAGAATTAGGTTTAGGGAACCTTTACAGACGCAGAATGTGAAAAGAACTGCAGGTAGCTCTGAGCATTACTTTATTTCCACTTTACAAAACACTCCCTGCAATAACTGTTAATTTCTCCCTATTTATATTTAATTATTTCCCCATCCTCACTCTGAGATAAAGTAGCCACACATAAAACAACAGTTGCAATTGCAATGCCTTTTTAAGCTAGGATGTTATGGAAATTTCAGACCAGAACAAAGATTCCACCCCCACAAGGGTATTCTCAGAGACCCTCAGATACTACCCATTTCTCTATCTGTATTTTAAAATGGATAATTAAATAGAGGCTTTGTAATGAACAGATTTTATACAGTTCAGACTTTATCAGATGATTGTTACCAACCTGCTGTCAATCCAGTCTTACAATGATCCTTAGAGTCATTGCTGTAACAGACCCCTTTGCTCTTACAGTCAACCCTTTGCTTCACATTCTCCCAGTGGGCTAGAAATGGCTGATTTTTAACATTCAGCAAACAAGAAAGAATTAAAATCTTTCCTCCTGTTCCCAGATCTCTCTCAAACACCAACAAAAGAGAAGCAGAGACCTTACGAATGAAAAAGCCCTGTTTAATTCTCCTCTCATCTGTTGCTGCACTATTCTCAATGAGGATTTATACCTGAAGGCTTAAAAAAGTCTCTTAAATCATTTGTGGGATCATACTGCTGTCTCTTGCTTACCCCCCCCCCCCCCCCTTTTTTTTAATGTGAACAACCAACCTATTTTGTAGGACAAAATACTAAATTTCTGCTCCTGTGTCCTTCACCATGCAATAAACAATCTGAGTTAGAGAGAAGAGTATGAGCATCCTGGCTGTACAGAAACAATGGAGGCTCCCCTGACAATACGCAAAGGAACTAATGGGCTACGGAGTAAGCTACTGCTGTGTTTTGAGAAAAAAGGAAAGCCAAGTGCAGCACCATGCAAACATGTGCGCTGAGGTTAGTACACTGGAGTTGCAAGGAAGGTCTTTTGTACTTGTATAAACCTAAAATGGTCCATTTTGCAAAGAGAACAATTATGCTTAATGATAAGGCGATTAACTTCCTTAACAGTGACTGAGCAGAAAATGTACAGGCATCAGGGCAAGGAGGGAATGGGTGGGTGCGTGAAAGAGGCTCATTTATTTTAATAGTGTATTCTAACTATGATTATTTTTCATGACCTCAGTTTGCAAAGTCCATGTAATTCCTTGTAGAAAGTTTCTCCACAAAGCAAATCTTCTGTTGTTCTTTGCTGTAAAAATAAAATAAGCACATGCCAGAGACCCTGGCATTTTGGACCAAAAGCCCTGGAAGTGATATGCACATGATGCAGAAAGGGGATTCAAAGAAAGGGGATTCAAAGAAAAATAAACAGCAGTTATTTGCAGTAGTTATAAAGCAGCAAAATGCAGCAAGTTACAAATAAAGAGAAAAAAAAAAGAAACCTGAGCTTGCTTTACTTAAAGAGACAAAAACCCCTCATTTTGAGCAACAATTAAAATCCTAGCAGGAAAATTCATTCCCACTACTGAACCGAATGGAGAAAGGCGAGAGAAGAGAAAAAAAATCAGCAGCAGAGAAGCTGCTTGCTGCGCAAAGTTAATCACTGTGAAATAGGGTGAAAGACCCAAATTAGTTCAGTGCATCCCATTCCCAGCCAGAGAAGGGAGCTGCTGTGGAGCTGTGGGTTACGTACGTGCAATCGCTCTGCAGCGTTACCTCAGCTCTTGCACGCACACTAACTGCTCCCATACTGCCTTCTCAGGCAGTGGGGGGCAAGAACATACATATAAGGTCTAACTAAACAGTTACCACACCTATAGGAAATTGTTTGCCTATGTTTCTCTGTCCATCATGCTGCTTGTTGTGGTTTTGGGCTTTTTGTTTTTAAGTAGTGTTCTGTTCATTACATTATAAACCTGAGCTTTTAATTCTTCCATGAAATAATATGCCAGAATCTAAAAGCCTACTTCAATGGGTCATTTTTCAACTCCTCTATGGACTCCATGTGGGTTTTCTTCCAATATCCCATCCATACCTGGGACCACGGTCCCCTCAGAGGGAGTGCTACCCTTCTTACACTAAAATCTCCAAAAACAAAGGGGGGGGATGGACAGACATGAAACCAAAGCTCACAGCCTTGCTTTCCATACAGCTTGCAGCACCCCTACCCTTAAGCCACAAAGGAGACAAATGCTTTTCTTCATACAAGACTAAACCTCTAGTGCTCTAAGGATCTAACAGGTACATGATCTCGACACTCCAGGTTGCCCCCTTCACTTTTTTTCTCCAATTTATCCTAGTAGGCTGCAACATTAGGATGAAGGATGCTCCTAAAGCAAAAGTTAAGAGTTACTGTCTGAAACACCAGAGGTCATTCCTTACTGATCCCAAGGAGACTACTCACATGAGAAAGGGAAGGTAGAGGGTGGGTCACAGTCTGGTGACACATCACTGCATATTAAGCATAGAAAATTTTATAGTACAGTTGGATTAAAAAAACCCTGTTTAAAACTAGAACTGAAATACAGCTTCAGTGACCCTATAATGACCCTCTAAGAGAGAAACAAATTTTAGATTGGCTTAACAATGTTTTTCTTTGCATTTCAATAGAGCACTCCTCTTGTATATTTGCATCTCTCCTCCTACCAGAAAAGCCACGATGCATGCAGACCTGTCATCACAGGGCACATTTTCCAAAATGCTGCAACTTCATTTTTGAGTATTAATGGTTGTGACAATCGGGACTTCACAACAGTGACACGACCATGCACGTGACCAGGCAAAGCTTAGCTGTGCAAATTTGTTTTGGAGCCATATGGAAGGGATTGATTTTCCTCCTGCTTTTTTAAATTCTCTCTAGTGTTGTATGGAGGTATGTATCCAAAAACCTTCCCAGTGATAGGGATCTAGAACAGCAACCAAAAGGCACTCAAAGCAGTCTGGCGGTGAAGGTTTGCCATGCGCGTCTGAAGGGTGTCCACAGGCCACAGAAACCAACAGCAGTGTTTCCATTACAGCAGTGGGCACGGCTCAGACCCAAACAAACCCTGAGCAACCACCCACCATCACGTACATCTACCTCACAGATTATTCCCCATTTGTCTGCAAACCTGACCCAAGCAGGCCACAGCAGGTACGCAATTACAATGCACAGCATGTACTTCTGTGCCTGTTTTAGTATGGCTTGTATTTCTGTAGGACCTAGCAACCCCCGCATAGTCAGACCAGGATGCATCATACAAGAAAAACGAAAAGACCACTTCCATCCCCCCAATTTACATTCCAACTGGAAGGATATCTATAGAACGGTATCTTACCTCAGCCTCTGCTTAAAACTACCAGGATTAAGAGGATCTACATCAGCAAGTTGCCGTTATCTTTAAATTTTTATCTTGGTTGTACATGTTCTAATTTCACTTATTTAACCTCGAAACTGTCTGAGGCACAACCTGTGCCTGTCTCTCTCAATCTATGTACAGGACTGTGCAAAAATTCTTGCACTCCACATGATTTCATCATAAACAAACACTTTGAAAGTTTGGTCCAACACAGACAGATCCAGAACCTTTTCCTAATGCAACCTGATACACAGCATCCTGCCACTGACTGCTGGAGGATGAACACCGTGGAACAGAGAACTTATCATTCAAAACTCCCACATCCTTCCTGGTGATTAAAAATGCTATTCTCATAGCAAAATGTTCAGCCCAGTTGTTATACGCTTCTTTTTTTTTTTTTTTTTTTAAAAGCCATGAAGTATCTGTTTCTTAGCATGTCGGAGCTGTGGAAAGACCACAGCTGATAGCGGAAAATAAGTCAGCTGGGACAGAAGAAAGTTAAGGGATGAAGGAAACCGCTTACAAGGGTTTTTCTCCCATGTTAATAGCCAGGCAAAAGGAAAACCACACAGTGTTAGTAGAGTGAACACCTGACTCAGCCGTTCATACCCTCAGAGTCATAAAGTCTGGAGTAGCGAGGACAGAGCGTGGAGGCGGGGAAAATGCAGGGTTTATGGAATCGTAAGAGAGGAATTTTTCAGCTGAATTAACAGTCATGTGGTAGATGTGCTCAAAGTTGCTCGGAGAGGAGATCAGACGGGAGTGATGATGAGGGAATTGATAAGGGGAACGCTGCTATCAAAGACAACAGAGAGAGAAAGCAATGAAGGATGGTTGTACAGGTTACATCGGCAGCAGCAGTCCGCAAGAGCAGTCAAACACTGAAGGACAGCCAGACAGCAACCCTGCTCGCCCATCACCACACCGGTGCTTACATTGTCACCCCCAGTCCTCTGAGCACCTTCCTTACACGGTGTCATACGGGCCTGCCGCCCTTGCTGTTGCTAAAACATTAAAAACAAATAAAACTTTTAACTCATTGGGAATGGAATCTAATATTTATTATTATTTGATATTTCAAAGAGCACCACAGTTGTAAAAGGTGCTTTACAGACAGTTGAGAAGCATCAGTTCCCTGCCTTGAGGAGCTTACAATCTAAAATAGACATAACACAAACAAAGGAAGGTGAACACAGGTGAGATGGTGTGGGGAGAAGAAAAGATGAGAATACACAGCAGTTAAAGATCGTAAGAGATTTCCTTCTGTTATTCATGCACTTTAGCGATTCCATTAAAATGAAGTATCACCCGTACAACAAACACAGAGTATTTCTAACGGGAGGGAACAGGGTTTCGACAGGATAGGGACGCAGGTCGGGTGGGAAGGTGACCTAGCTAGTGTCAGACAACTGGGACGCTTCACCCTGCTGTAGACAGACGACAAGGCCTACGTCTGTCTGCACACCGACTTAATCCTCGCAGCGCTTTAGTGAGGAAGAGACTTGGCGCTGCCGTCTCGGCGCTGCAGAAGACTAGGCCCTTAGCAGATAAGGTGCAAAAGCACCGGGAAATTCAAATGTTTTTATTAGGCCAACTGAGCAATGTGCTCCCAAAGTGTGACGTAAAGAGAGAGAGGGGAGAAATAATCCTGCAAATTAAACAGAAACAATTTCTAATTCATCTCTACAGAATGTGCTGACACAAATGCTCTTGTAATTTAAAGTCATCTAAATCCAGTCTTAATGGAAGAGCGTTTCAAAGCTTGGTCTCCCTCCCTGTGCCATCCGTACACGTTCCGCAGGTCAGCCTGCAAGGGGATGGTTTGCCCAATGGCCACCAGCACATCAAAAAGCCTTTTGTAATTTCTAATTTTCTCTTCCCCTTGTCCAACTGATTTCATCACCTTAAAACAAACAGATCTGAGTAACATTAGAAATGTTAGGACTTAAAAAAATAAAATATGGTAAAAATACAGCTTACCCCTCCGCTAAACCTAAGGCACTACTTTTTGTATGTGGAACGTATTAAAGTCTGGAAGAACATTAAGTCACATCCCAATACATATTATCAAACATTATTGTTACTGTTCTCTTCATTTCAGCTGGTAAAATCCAACTTTTTTTTTTTTTTTTTTTTTTAAACACACAGTTATTATGAGGCTTTGCATGTTAACCAAAACATCAATTACCACATTATGGCATATAAGACATAATATACATTAAATTGTTATTAGTGAGTTTAGCAGCATCTAAATACCAGCACAAGAAGCCACCATTCCAAGAATGGTCCAGGAAAGCAGACTTTGCTGAGTTATCCGCTCACAACAGAGAACTGGCAGCAAAGCCAGCTACGTTCCTAAAAGCCAATAAGGAAGAAAAAGGGAGTGTCTAAAATCACGAGCTAAAAAGCAGAGGGTAGGCCAGCTGCAGACCATGAAAATATTTAGCCAGCATTCATGAATGTGAGAAAGCCACGATATGGCAACGTTTTTAAAATGATCCCCATGGAACTTTCTCCATGGACTCCACCATTAGATGCACGCATGGGGTTCCCACTTTCTTTAAAGAATACCAAATATGGGTAAGTATTCATTTACTCTAGAAGTTTCTCATTTGAAACAAGCAAAGCTTCACACATTATCTAGAATGGAAGTATAATGGCTCATGTATAATGAGGTCAAACTGAAGCATAATGTTCAAATATAATGGCAGTCAAGACTAGCTTTTGAATGTAAAATACTTAGGCATGCAGAATATGAAAGCAAAATCAATCCTGTACATCTGATGTACACAGAGAGGTGGTCTGTGCTGCAGTAAGTGCAGTTCCAGATTTCAGATCTTCACTACAAAGGAGCATCCACGATAAAGTGGCTTCAAGGGACAAGAGGGCAGAAGGGAGGCCAGACTGTACGGCCAGTTAATTGGTGACAGGCTGCTAGGGAAGAAAAACATGTAAACAAATAAGTTTGGGGATATACTAACAGGAACGATTCTAAATTGTACAAAACAAGACAATGACCCAGATCTAGTATCCACATCAATAAAATACAAATACGTACTGATTATGGCTCTGTTAATAGCAAATAAGAACTTCTGGTTTCTGTTGCGTTGTAGCCCACAAACTTGCTTGTCAAAGCCCTGAGTAACTGCTCACCATAAAGAAAAGAAGGATGCAAATTTACAATTGCTTGATAACCTAATATTTTCTCTCTTAAATCTGATCTCACTCTGAGCCTTGGGCACTTTTGTTTCTGCCCAAACATAGGGCTATACTGAAGTCAAGGTGTCTGTTCATGGAGAGAACAACGTGGGACTAGGCCAATAGACTGGAACTTGCCATAAACATATCTCACTCTTCCATGTCACGTGCCTCTTGCATGCCAAGAGCTTGGAAACAACGCACAGAGAAAGCATCTTTTCCCCTTGTGTGGCTGCATCAGCAAGGGCAATCACATGCAGACAGGTATGTTGCACAAATGTAGGCAGCTGATAAAACATATCAAACAGCCTGACAGAGTTTAAAACATTCCATTTATCCAATTTTCATTTTGTACATTTGCAACACAAATTAAACTCTCTAAAGGTGGTCTTTTAAAAGACATCATTAAGAACAGTAGTGGGCAGAGAGCAAGCAAGCTCCCGTTGGCCCTGCATCCACCAGGCAGTTACGCCACGGGTGAAGGCAGCGCAAGTGTATGTCCCCTCCTGCCCACTGACATACTCCAGCCCAGCCACGCAACAGCCATCGCTACCAGTCCTAATTCTGTGCTTCGTTCAATTTTTGGCATTTCCCCTGAAAAAGGCAGCAGAGGCAGATTAGTGGGACTGCAGAGGTAAGTTTTGATTGGATTCACATTGTGTATATAAAGTGAATAGGTATATATTCATAAATAAATATAAATACATACATATATTAAAAAATTGTCATTTGCTTTATAAAGTTCATCCCTGGATGCTAGATAAAAGCTAGGCTGAGCTGGCTATTTAGTTCGTGACAACCTCATCCAACACAGAGATTAAAATGTCTCTTCTCCGTTAAACCTATTTATTACTAAGGACCCTTCTGCCTACATAGCACTATACTGACTTCAGTGAAAGATCATGCTGGATGAACAAATTTGTATCAGTAGATCCAGCCAAATTTGAAATTGCTCAAATAAGTCAGAGGAAACTTCAAATAAAAAGGCCCACTCCATTCTTTCACACACTTTCTGCATTCCAGTACCTCATAAAAAAAGAAGCTGTATCACCTAAAATAGTTGGATGAAGAGAATTTGAGAAAACTATTAGCCTTGCACTACTTGTTCCCCCTAGTGGTAGCCCTCTTTAAATGCAAAAATGTATTTTATTATCCGCTTTCATAAACAGAAACAGGCATTCGCAAAGTAAAACGCTGCAATCTTTCCCGTAGTTCTTTAAAAATAAATACTTTTTCTTCGTAAACATACTAATCTATTTAAAAATACAAAGATGATGCTCCAGCTGCAAAAACATCACACATGCTAAGAAGCACCAAAAAAATAGCTATTCACCTTCTTGGAACAAGGTATGAATCTAGTGAAATAATTCTATGTCCTTGTAAAGAAACCAGCATAAAGATGAACGGTACACAGGGTTGGATGAGTATTCTTTACCTTGTGTACTGATTCTCCAGGAAATGTCCTCTATTTCCATCCTCTCTTTTAATTCTAAATTTATCTTTCAAATAAAACATTAGACTCAATACATGACATCATATGCACGCACAACTCCTTTTCTTCTATTTTTGTGACTGAGAAACAAAGCAGGTAGTTTGGAACAGACTAACTGAAAACATTTTCTCAAATAACTTAGTCCAGCCAAATACCTTACAGGAAGCTGTTGGTAAAGAAAAAGCTGCCTGGACTGAAGTAGCTCTTGACAGAACATTTATTTCCTAACCTCAAGTTACACTTTCAAATTCACACACTTCCAAGTCCCATGATTGGGACAATTCTGTACCCGTTAAGTCAGAAATACAAATACAATATGATATTGCAAGGAGCTGCTGGAAAAATACACGTCAAATTTGCTTTATCTGCAGTGACATCTCCCAGCATTAAGGTTGATACCTACTTGCAAAAAAGGAGTTTTTAATAGGACCTTTAAAAAGAAGCTGCAGCAGTGGAACAAGTGCAGAAAGCAATTCTATATTGTACACATTTTCTAATGTCTTCCCATCACTTTGAAGTGTGGAAAGTGACTCATGAATTTCTTTCAAAACATCATATTGATTGGTAAGAAGCAAAGTACCAGTCCTAACTTCAAATATGACCTTTGAGCTAATACAAGGCTTGTGTAATTAGAATGAATTCAAAGCTAAAAGCCATTTAGAGATGACATAGCTGAAGAAATATTAATCCATGTAAATCTAGAAAATCCCCTTTATAGATAAAATCATTCCTCATTTTACACTTGCCAGAGGTGGGGCTTGATTAAGAGTCCTTGCAGCTTTTGATTCCCATGAACTTTCAACTACTGACGGTGTGAAATGGGATATCTTTTGCCCTACCTTTAGCAGTAGCAGATTATTTTCTCTGCTTGAGGAGAGCCAGAAATATTTTAAAGAACACGCCAGAAATGGAAAAGTGAAAAAAGGTTCTGATCTACACCCTGCCCTGAAGCAAATTATCATTCTTTGTTTCACATTAGACATATGTATACTCACATCCAGGTAAGATAAACACTACCTGCCAACTTCCCTTGGATTTGTCATGTGTTTTCTAGAAGCAGCTCCTTCATCATTTATTCATTTATAAACATGAACACACAAGGTTGTTTTTTACTCAATTGCACTGAATATGTTTGTTATTGAGAGGTTTCTCAGAGCGTCTCTAGTATGAGATTTAAAGTAAATCCTTTCCTTTCCTTGCATATGCTCATCTAAGGAAAACACAGTGCCAGAAGGGCTCATGTACAATGTGCAGACTTCACAGTAAAGTGCAACATAAAAGTACCATTTGCTGCAAAAGTGAGGTAAAACGAGTATCTGGAGACCAGAGGTTATACTCCTAAGCTCCTAAATTACTGCAACTGCATGGCACGCTTTGTTTTCCAGTCTTACTGTAGTTTCCTTTGGGCTTTTCAGCATTTGAAAAATCCCAATTTCAGCATCTACTTCCTGCCTTCTGCACAAACTCCAAGTAATAACGATGATCATTTTAGACAGCACTTCTGTACTAATGCCTATGTCTTATGGTGGTACTCATATCATTTGTTTGATATCATATCATCTGATCCTCCTTACAGCGCTAATTAGCATCTTCTGAATCACATCTGTGTCATCATGGACGAGTTTAGAAAACAATACAGAACCTCACAAACAAGATGCTCAAGGTAGCTTGAAGCAAGCAGTATTATACTCTCCTGTGAACATAATATTAATTGGTCTTTAGCTCATGAAAAATTTCAGTAGCTTCCAGGTGAGTATTTCCTACATAAGGTTTTGTGGAAATGAACATGTGTGTGTGCTGTTACATGTTTTCTTTTTCCATTTTTCGACTTAAAAGGTTAGTTTTTATGCAAGAAGTTTTTTTCACTGAGACTAGTTAATTTGGAGAGAAAATGAAAAAAAGCATCTTTGGCATGAAAAGAAATTTGGGCACTACACACTGTTAAACTGCTACAGTTCCGCTGTCTGAGGAAAAGAGGCTGTAAAGAGATAGGCTAAGTTGGAGCTAAAGATGGGAAGAGAAGAAAGGAATTGAACTATAGTTCACGGAGAAAGGAATTTCTCTTTCCATTCCCATAAAGAACACAGGCCCAAATCCTCTTAATTTTGTCCCTTCATACGGGTCATAAAAATTATCATCAACACTGAGAGGCCAACCTGCCTTAAAAGCCAGGAGGCATTATTAGCCACTCCTCCTCCTCCTCCCCTCAATGCTTAAGTGTCATCCTCTTTGTTTAAATTTTATCACATACAGCAAAGCATGTTCAGCTCCATTTCCCTAGTTATACTGCTCCTGATATGAAATCCATCAACACTCGTATTATACATTTAAAATTGTACTTGTCTTTCTCTCACTTATTTGCAGCCTCTGTTGCAGTCAGTCACTCTCACACGTACTTTTGTACTTACCATTGGAAGGTCTTTGAGAATCTGTATACCATCTCCTGGACCCATATGTGCTATGTGGTTAAAATTAGTTGGGTTAGAAATTAATTTATTTCTCATTTCCGGATCACGTAGCATCTCCCTGGAAGAGAAAATACTTTGTTTAGATATTTTGTTCGAGGCGAGGATGGACATTCATAAAACAGCTTTGATTATCGGCTACTTTTCAATGGAAATTAACTATTTAGCTATCTTAACAATGATAAACCCTTGCTATCAGCACTGGCATGGACAAGCTTCCAGCTTGAAGAGAGGGCAAGGGGCCAGAAGAAAAGAATGCTGTTTGCAGCCTAAGAGCCCATGTCCAGTAGTTACTAACGTTCAAAGAATATACAAGCACTATGAGCTGATAAAAAGTGCTGTAAGATGAGTAAAAGCAGAACTCATTTGTGATATATTACAAAGTGAAGATGAAAATGAAGTACAAAATATGAAAATAGAATTAAAATAATACTGCAGTACCTTTCTCAGTCTGTGGCCAGAATTAAAAGCTCTTCAAAATGGCAAGGATGCATTTCAGAACTCAGAATAAATAAAATTTTAAAAGACCAAACCATGATCAGCTCAGAAAACACAAGGACAAGAACTGGAATTTTATCTCCACTGTACACAGCTGTTACTTAGAGCCAAAGAGAAAGGAAAGCTGGGAGCCAACCATTGGTGGAAGACGTTGGAAGTTAGAAAACTGAAATACGCAGTTCTTGGAGCGTAGCTTAGCACGGTAGAAGGTCATCTTTAGTGAGTGATAGTAAATGGTCAGTAACATCCTCTGTGAACACTGTGAGTAGTGCAGACCTATTTTTGTCGCCATTTAGGAAAGTATTTGTGACCTGTTAAAGACTTCTATTAGAAACACATCCTGAAGTCCTATGTCCTCTGAAGAGGTGCATTTTCTGAGATTAATAGAATGTTTATGTAGTTAAACCTATAAATCAAAACAGCAGATGCCTTGGAACACTGCTGAGAGTAGAATTGCCTTCAGAAAGAAAAGCAGAACCAAAGTCTGAAAGTAATTAATCCATATGCATAGTTAGCAATGTAATCTCCTTTTGCAAAGTGTTTATTACAGATCTTTGTATATACAGTATATGTGCACACCTATGTACAGTATGTGGAGACATGCATTCCAAATTACAGCTGTTTCACATAATTAATTTGAACTAATCAATACTTGTGTACCCAGCGCATATCCATATCCAAACTGGTATGAACACAAATTAAACACTGAGGATTAACACAGTAGCGAAGAGACAGAAACATCTGAACGGGCACTCCAGAAAGCAACAAAGGAAGCACTACATTGGCATCACTCACTGTCCTTCAGGGCCTACAGGCATGTACAGAAGACAAGTACATGTTGAATACCGACCTCCTCTGCTGCATCCTCTCCTCCTCTGGTACTCTGAATGAATAGCGGCGCTTGTTGTTGATGTTTCGAACCATTTGCTTTCGGCTGTTATCTGATGTCTCGGGAACTACCAGTTCATCGCCCTCTGAAATCAATATAAATATGATGATCCAGTGGGCCGCTTCATTAGGTATTCATGGAATTTGAATTCAAAGGCATTTTCTCCCTCTGCTCTTGCTATAGTTGGACACCACCCATTTCCCATCAAACCTGAACAAATGCTCCTTGGTTTATGGGTTTTCTTGGTCACTATCTACTCTTGTTATATAGCAACAGACTTAACCCTTCTTCACACACAAGCTGCCACAACTGTGTTCTCAAAATACCACGATTAACTCTTTCAAACAAAACATTTAGGTGGGCAGGAAAGGATCTCAGTCCTCTATCTCAAACTTTCTTCGGCAGTTCTCGCTGAAAATCACTAGAACAGTCTTGTTCTGCCAGTTATCTGGAAACTCAATGCAAGATTCTTTTTGATCCATTCCCTGCTCCAGAGACACTACTCCTTTTGAAATGTTTGAACACTGATGTATTTTGGTGCAACTGTGGGAAAAGGGAAGATTATTTCCACATGTGTACATCTGGCCAAGGCGTCTTTAATAAAGACATGAAATGTATAGCAGTGATAATCATACAATAGGAGCGTTACTTCGAATGAACGCTGCAACTGCTCTCTCTTGTTTGATTTATATGGAGACTAAAGTTACACTTAATAAGCTTGAACATACCCAACACCCACTACTCACTGCCAAAACAGTTTTTGTATGGAACTGAAATCTCTTCTTTCCTTAAGATCAACTGGAGATTTCATTAAGTGTGGGATCGACTAGGTAAGTAGCTTCAGGAAAACAACTTGCAGACTTTTAAAGAGATAAACCTGAAGGATACTTTACTGTTTGGCAACCTTTTGTGAAAGACAGCGAGAAGTGTACAGGAGGTAAACATCAGCCTTACTTCTGATCCTATGCTCTCCAGTTTTTTTTCTCTTCTGCTCTACTTCTAATGTTCAATCTTTATTAGACTTGAAAATTCTTTATACATACTTCCACCATATTGCTCCTCTCTACCATTGTCATTCTTTTTGTACTAATTTGCTAGCAATTTAAATAAACACTGAAACACTGCCAACAGCAGTATATGTTTCTAGAGTGTTTATTTTCACTATTTTCAGAATAGTTGTTAAAAAAATTATAGCTTTTGATTGTTAAAACAAAGCATATCCCCTCTCCATCTAAGAAGTTAAACAAAAGGTTAAGGAAATTACTCAGGAGCATGCTTATGAAATGGGGTCTAAAAAGAAAAAAAAAGGTCAAAAAGACTCATAACAAAAATAGAATTCTGAAGCTCAAAGTTTGGCACACAATCATATGTGGCCCTAATAACAAGTTATGAATACATATATTATATTACTTTCTGATCCTTGGGAAAGATTTGTTTAGGTTAAGTATAATATTCATGTAGTATTGCCAAGATCACTATTAAAGTCTTTAATTGTGCAGGCGTTTTTAGATAGCATTCTGGCAGGTGATCCCAGATTTAGAGGGAGCGTCTAGTCATTCTATTTTCTATTTCCAGTCTTCATTCAAGTCTCCATTGAATATTCAAAAGGGAAAAAAAAGTTCAGAGTAGCTGCCTAGCAGACATCATTGCCATCACTGTGAAATCTATAAGCTTTGGCTTTCTCCCAAATTAACAAGCACACATACATTTGAGAGGTCACTTTCTACCATGCACAGATCCAGGCCAAAGAAAAATGCTCTTTCTAAACAAAAATTTGCATGATGAAAATTGGCTTCTCTTTACTTACCTGCCATTTTGTTTTTGAAATATATTAATCTAACTGTCTCCAGGCCTAAAAGGTTTAGCGATCCTTCTGTATTCAAGGGTCGTACCTGAAACAAGGAAAATCAGTCCTTATAATAGTAATAACTTGCATTTATATAGTGCACCTTATTCTGAAAGCTCCAAGGTGCATTATAAACTCTATAAAAGGAGCACTGTTATACAGCCAACCAGGGAGCAGAACAGTGTAACTGGCCAGAGCAAAGCCTGCTCCACAGCACTGCAGGCTGGAGGGAGCAGTCTCTCCTATCTCCAGTCACACATGCCTGCTCTCAAGAATAACAATTGTGAGTCATTAAAGCCACAAAGCAGAGTTAAAAAATTTTTAGATTTTAAACTTCCGTTTGGAGAACGAATACAGAGGGAGTTGCCTAAAATTCCACTTAAAGACATAGACTTAACACCATTCCTCCCAGCATTTAAATAAATAGTTCTGTTAGAAGTCTACATATAAGATGACATATGTTCTACATATAACATAGAAATCTACATATAACAATTCAATTTTGTCTATTAGATGCACAAAGCAATAAGGTGTGCTTTTATTCTGTGTTAGCATCATGTCACAATTACACTTTGCAACTTGATAAGAGTATATACAGACTGCTAAAACCTACTGGCATTTGTGATTTCCAACTTCCAAATGAAAGCAGCATTCCACTTTCTGAGTCTGCAACTTGTGTTAGAAACAAACTCTTCATAATAAATTGCCATTTTTGAGTCTCCTAGATGTAGCAATTCTTGTTTGTTCAAAGTAGCTTAATTCATTAAATGGGCAGTCTTGAGCCAAATATTAATCAAAGTACTAAATCACATTCTGCTGTGTAAGAAAAAAATGCTCCAACTGCTTAATAACTCAAAGTTTGGACATCAGAAAGAGTAGAGGAAATTTTCTCTAAAAGGCCAGATTCTCCTCTCCTTAAGATGGTTGGTTAATAGCTGAGCACCTTGGTCTTTGCATTATTTATCCTTACAGCATTGCCCTAATATCCTGGTCTGCCTCTGATATGTGGGAAATTGATATGCAGAGAGACTGAATGACTAACACAAGACCAAAAGGACAATTTCTTGTAGTTCTATGTCATTGGAATGCCAGTTAAAGGAATTATGTTGATACTAATACAAAGTTGAAGTCAGTCTAAACTATGGGAAAAAAAACCACTTTTCTTTTTTCTTTCCAAATACAGCTGAGCAAACACCTCTTAAATACCAAGGAAGTGTCAGTTTTCACAAACTTCTTCCTTTTGATAAGTGATCCAAACCTGACATCATCCTGGTGTTTTAATATTTGTACTGGTTGAACCAAAATGTTCTAACCCTATCTGTCTAGAATGTTCTCAAGCAGCAGACAGAGAGATTTTTGAAGGCCTGTTTAATTATCCACCTGTTTAACATTCACCATCTTCTGGCAATAACATGGACGCAGTCAGTCCCAATGAAGCCATATGCGATTAATACCAAGAAACTGCTCTCTACAATAGTATCAGTAAGTCTAACATACTCATATGCTCCAGATTGACCATTCATCTAAAACACTGAAACCACATGCAAAACACATTTCATATCTTATACTTCAAACAAAAAGCACTGGTTTCTTTGCAGTAGCTCTTCTTTTAGTTAAATTATTTTTAAACAAGCAGTTTTAATGATGGTTTCTAATGTGCTTAAAAAACCCGGTATGACTGTAGCAAAGCAATATCGAGTCTAGACATATTCTTTAATGGATACTGAAACACCAAGTTACCTTTTTGAGAGGAATAGTCTGAATCCACTCCATGGAGTTCACGTCGAAGATATCAATTGCATTTTCACTGTACACAGAGAGGTATGGTGCATTGTAACCTGAGAGGTAAGGATTAGGTATAGTGTCATGTCAGGGCTATGACATGTCATGTCATAGACAGGGCTCAAAATATGTAATTTCTTATGGTTTAACCATATTTATTACAAAAAAAACCCCACCACCCCACAATCCAACAACAATCTTTGCAAAATGTGTTTTAACTCAAAAATGACCAAGAAATTTATTTTGAAGGCAAACCACCACCAAAAACCCTAAAACCTCCATGACTTTTCTTTTAACTTTGCAGAACCAAACTACTTTTTGAACTACAAGGAATTACAGTTTACTCTGCCAAACAGTGATGTGGTGCAAAGTTCTTTTCTTCTAAAAGCCCTATTTTTAAGAGCTCGTATTTTGTAAATGATGTGGTAGGAAAATAAATTGTTGTTATTTAATAATTGTTATTTGAATGAACTGAGCTCTTAGTCTTTGGACTACGTACTAAATGAACATCAGTTGGAACTAAGCACCATGACACAGTCATAAAAATCTTTATGTTTCCTTCTAGCTTTAATTCTCTTTTCTTTTTTTCAGGATTGTAGAGAATTCTTGTGCTACTCATCTGGCACATTTCCCCAGGATGAAATTTGTTCCACTGGGACCACTTCTAAAGGAGAATTCAGTATTTCCATGTCGGCAACAAGACTGCCATGGTCTGCCAAGACTAACAAGAGCATCCAGTTCATGTTTAAATGTAACAGTTTTTGCTATAAAATATACCTCCATTCTGAATTGGAATAACATCAAGTCACTTCATTTAAGGCAATCAAAAAACTTTCACAAATATCAATGACCAGTATAGATGAACTACATGTGAAAATACCTGTTTTTCAATCTATCTCAAAATGTTTTATTTTGATTCATTTGTTCTCTGAGTCCATTGTAATAATCACACTCTTGCTTGAAAACCAGAAGTGACATACAGCCTGTAAAAGTTGCTCCCTCCACATTCAGAAGAGGCTTCACTCAAAGTGAAACATTCCTCTCCTCTGCAGTGTGACTGTACTGCTGTCATAGTGAGGTAAGAAGGCAGACTATTTTAAAAATCAACGTAAGACTGGCCTCATTCACAGATACTCTGAGGACAAATTTGGCTAATCTCTATCTGCATTCAGAAAGACATTAAAAAGAAGATGGGCATCGCAGGGTTTTTTTTTTCCTTAAACTGTCACAAAGATAAAGCCCCAGCTTTGAAAAAAATATGCAATAAATGTTTAACACAGTTCTTGCTGGAAACGGAAATCTTGAAAAATGACAGTATTCTTCCCTTAAGGTTGTGAAATACATTTTCTGTGCTGCCTGCCATACACTGTATTTTGGAAGTTAAGAAGGAGACAGAGGGGGAAAAACTTAAAAACTGATTTCTTTAAAAAACAAAGAGAGGAGATGAATGAGAAGAGTGTCAACAAAAACTGCTGAAGAAGAGAGAATGAAAGAGTAAGGAAAGAAAAGAAAAAACACCACTAAGTAGGAATAAACACCATTAGAGAAAAACAAGTCAAACTACCAGATCCTGATGACTCTGAACATCAAGAAAGCTTGAATCACAATGCTGAGCCAAAGTACAATCAAATTTTAAGACTAAGTAACAACAGTCCAGTATCAGTGGCAGTGAATGCATAAAGATTCCATTAGCCTCTGTAGGACCTGAGGCTTTTGGCTGTTTTAGAGGTCAGGCCATGTGTTTAGAAATTGGACATCAGAGTTAGAAATCCTGACCCTTGATTCCTTTGTGCTCTAGCAGTATAGGTCAGTGACAGAGTTGTTAAAACTAGCATAAATGAGATCAGGATTAAACCCTCTGACTAGATCAAAAATGCTGACAGAAGCTAAGAGCATTCATTTACCTGTCAGGTAATTATCCCTGAACTTCACTTCCTGTGGATATTAATACAAACAGCGATCACTTCAATGTATAATAGCAAGTACACTGACACACACAGCAACTTACAGCAAGAAGATGGAGTCGCGGGCCACATCAATTCTTGTTGTCGAGATCTTCGGCCCTGGCAGTCAACGTAAACCCCTACGCTGCTAAAACACAGCAGGTATTCTTTAGTTGAGATTTCGACTGCACAGATGGCATCAGTTGGCTGCTGTGAGATAAATGATAGTGTGTGGTCATCTGGATGGAGCAGACTGTATGGGCTGCCTTCTCCGTGAAGGGGATATTTTAAGAAACCTGACTGGTAGCCCACACAAAGACGGTCACTGAAGACTGACATCCACTGGACATTCCCCTGGACTTGGATCTCCTTGATCTTTTTGTGACGTGTCTTACTCTGATTTAGTTCATAACAGAGGACCTGCCTTTTCATAGCTACACACAGGCATGTAAGAGCTCCATGGCGCACATGTCCAGAAACTATTGACTGACAGCCTTTTGTCTCTGCCAGCTTATAAAACTCAGTCTCCCTTCCATCCAGGGCAGCCATAGGGAAAAGCCGCACGTGACGGTTTCGTCCTGAGATTACTGCAATGAGCTGTTCATTTGGGATAAGCTCAATCTGATGAACCTTCTTATTGTCACCAACACGGATAATCTCTAAAAAAAAAAAAAAAAAAAAAAAAAAAAAAAAAAAAAAAAAAAAGAAACAAAACAAAAAACCCCAAATCCAAGTAAATAATGTTGAAGTGTGAATTGATTATAACATATGTATTTGCAAAGATAAACTATGAAGGAAGCCCAAGAAATCCCCTTTATTGCTTCCCTGCATTATTAAAAAGTACAGAATCAAAACTTGTATTTTAATAATACCAGATGTGGCAATGCTGGATAGAATTTGGCTCTTCCTCATCAGAAAAAGGGACGAGTAGATCCAATGTAATAACAACCGTTGTATTATTTCAGTATTCATTTCAAAAACAGTTTAAAGCCACAAAACTACTGAATAAAGGAAAACCATCAAAGAACTGAAACATACAATTAAACATGTTGCTTTTTGAATTAGCTTGGGTGTCTGTCATTACATCTCTTTACAATATTGAATATAAGTTTTCATTTCCAATACCAAGGAAGAAGTTACAGAAACGATCAAGCCAGGCTCCTTACTGAGGTGCACAGCAGGAGGAGAGGAGACAATAGTCACAAATTGAAATGAGGGCGGTTCCTACTGGATATACAACGAAAATGTTTCATTGTGAGAATAATTTGCAGCAGGCAGCCCAGAGAGATTGTGGAACCTCCATCCTTGGGGATTTCCAAGACCCGACTGGACAAAGTCCTGAGCAACCTGGCCTGAATTCAGTAGTAAGCCTGCTTCAAACAAGGGAAGACAACCTTCAACTGCATTCCAGATGCTGGTCTTTGTTACTGGAAAGGATACCCAAAACAGAAAGCACACAGAACACCTTCTTGATTATCAGCTCTCACATGGGGTTGTCCAGCTGATAACGTAGTAAATCCAGAAAAATGAAACCAGGGGATATTGAAAGAGAATAAAGGTTACAAAGTCACTTTCTGATTATTTAATATTAGGGAAATTATTACCAGTTCCTAATCTCTTACCGTCTTTGGTGACATGCACAACAAATAACCCTTCTTCATTCCCCAGAGCTATTCTTTCATGGTCTATGATATTAAGGAAAAAAAAGGTTATTTTTCTTTGGAAATACTTCTTCAACCATAGTAATAATTCTGATTAACAGAGACAGGTTTTTAATATTATGAAATAACAAATATATAGTCAAACCTAACACATTCACGTACAAAAAACATTAGTAACCTCCCAATCTTTCAAATTTCTGAAAAAATAAGTCTTTTCCTATTTCTCCTGTTAGTAGAAGTAACAGCAAGAAACATCATTTTTAACAAACCATTCAGAGCACTTAAGTGTACTACCGATTTCTAAATATAATATTATAGTTATTTCAATAATAATTTAAATAATTGGAGTTTAACATATTTTATGCAGAGCATTTAAAATGACTAAATTAATCTCTGCTTTCAAGTTTTCTCTCTGGTCCCACAGGAAGATTTGTGAAGTCAGTGATTTACGTCTATTCTATAGTGCTACTTCTGCCCAGTTAAGGAATTATGTTTACAGAATAACAAAAGAGTAACATCCAATTCTCAGTCAAAATTATTCATAAGTATGAATATGTGTGAATAGGGGGAATATTCTTAAGGATCTGACAAAAGTACTGGGTAGTGAATTGCACTTCTCTCAAACCCATACACATTTCCATATGGGATAAAACCACTACATGTTACTCTCTATCCAGTAGATAATGCCATTTAACATGTTTCTGCAAAAAAGCATGCTTTTAGCATACCCATTTTTCTTAGAGCTTTCTCTTACTCATTTCATACCTATGATGGCTGCTGACTGTGTTGTTTTGATGAGGGGTAAGGTGCTGTCATAAGCTTCTTTGGGAACATAGACTGAGCGGTCTTTGAGTTTGTTTTTTTTCAAGATCCTATGCAATTCATTCAGCACTCCTACCCACTTGCTTTTTTCATTCTCCCCGTCTGCTAGAATCAGGATTGAACACTTATTACTGGATGCAGAGAGCTGGGAGGCTGTGACCTGGAAAATTTTAAAAATATATATTTTAAGTCATAAGCAATAAAAAAATTCATGATCATTTTTACAAGGGATGCCTATAAGTGCCCTTTTAATTAGCTGTCTGAACTAAAAATGCAAAAATTTAGCCTTAGTTAGTACAAAACACTCTATCGCAATCAAGAACCCACAGCAGAAAAACCTGTAGATGTGAATAACTCAGCAAAGAACTGAGAAAACTTTGGCTTTATTCTAAATGCATCTGTATTTATTCTATAATTCAGAAGTGTCTGCCCTAAATAAGGTAGTCATCTGTTTCTCACAGCAATTTTATAATGAAAAGCATTTCTTAAAAAAAATACAGAATATTTTGTAAGACCAATAGTTGTCATTAATAATTTAATGCGATAGGAATGCTCTTTATGGTATAATGATCTATGATCCTTTTTGTGTATTTGGTACAGCTATTATAGATAAAAATGAAAACTCCTTTTGTAGGTTTATCTCTTCTCAGCATGCAGAGTGATGAACAGTCTGAAAGCCAGAAAAACAAGGAGTGAAATACAATGGTATAGTAAAGAAACTATAGGGGAATTAGTAAGACACCAAAGATATTTCATTGAGGTCAAAGCTTCAGTGGAATATCTAGTAAAAATAAGAATAATATTAGAAAAAGCCAATGATGGCAAAATCCTGATACCAGATAACAGACAAATTTTGATGAGGATTTTACACTAGATTTCTATACTGACTACCTAATGAATGGGAGTTTTCAGAGATCCAGTGCATACATACACAGAAAATATATAAAATAAAGGCTTCGGCAATAACACAACAAATTAAACTGAGAAGCAGAAGGCAACTTTAGGAAATGAAAATGTAGAAGGTCATGAAGAACAGAAGATTTCCAAATGACTAACAGGAGAGGTTGAAAAAAGTACGTCTTATTGTGACGGTTAGAAAAAAAAAATAAAAACCACATAAAGGGGAGATGAGAGCTTGTCTAAATGTACCAGTGCCATTTTTACCACAAAAATGATATACGTACAGATCCTTATGCACTGCCGCTGCTGCCATGGATACCACACGGCCAGAACTTGCGAAGGAAATAAAACACTAGCAAGCTGTCAGTGAATGCACACTGTGCATCACACTGTGAAACCCTGTACTTCTGGGTTACTAGGTTCAAGACGTAATACTTACCCTAAAGATACAGGGGATATCTTTTCTATTTGCATGGATGACATCTGAGGCCAAGACAGAACTCACTGAGAATTCTTCATCCCTTATGGAGACCACAAAGATAATTGGAAAAGAATTAAAGAGAGTAAAACCTGTGTGTTTGTTTTTTACTTATATTTCCATAGTACCAATAGCTTTGTTTTGTGAAGGACACGACAAGGCAGCACTGAGATATAATTTTTAAAATTATCCTTTCCTCTTTATCTGCAGAGGAAACTCACAAATGCAATGTTACATAATTAATTCCTGGTAAATGGAGATAAATCTATTCAGAGTATCTGGGTTTTTTCTCTTTAAAGTAAAACCTTAAAAAAAAAAAAAAACCAAAACAACCAAACTTACAAGCCTGGACCAAAAACATCTCTCCAACTCTTTCATAAAAATCTAAACTCACTAGAAGCTATAGGCTACAGCTGTTTGAGTCTTCCTGGATAAACTAACCTAGTTCACAGATGAGCTTTACTTAGTTGGTATGTTAAATGTTCTCAACCTTCAGTGAAGTTGGTAGTATTTCAGTAATACTGAAGTCAGTGGGAACAAACTATTTAGCCCTTCTGAATCAAAAATTGTATTAGTTTTATCCTATAACAAAGTTTTATCTGTCTTTCAAAACTCTGTTCAACCCCGAAAGAGTGTCTTTTTCTTCGTTGTTCATTCCAGATCTTCTACACAGCTGAAGAGATGCATTTTGGCACATGATGTAGTAATGGAAGCTTAAATTGCCACATATGAACACACAAGTGGCGTTCCGGCTAACTGCAAATACTGCTTTTTTCCCAGAAAATTAGAGGCTCTCAACATGGATTACAGTTTTCATATAAGCTCTGGAGCTTGCTTATTGATTTCACAAAAAGGAAAAGCAGAAAAAAACCTCCCAGTGCCTCTGAAAAGCTCCCACTCAGCACCAAACAGCTTACCTCATGTCTATGACCTGACTCACTATCACGCTGGGCTGGGATGCTTTTCCTTCTGCTACATCATATAGGAAGAGTTTAAAATCACAGATCACTGCTAGCGCTCTCTGCCAACCCTTCTTTACTCCAGCTGGTTTTGGTACCTTTAGCAAAATAAATTCTAATTAACTCTCTGTAAGTTCGCATGCAATCAAAAATCAAACAGCACAAAAATCAATTCTCTCGTCTAGGCTGACAAGCTTTTATTCAGTGATAACATTAAGCGACATAAGGAATAACACAGCTGCAGTAAGAGCATCAAACACAGCCACACAGACACCACAATATATTATTTAAAAAATTCATAGCAGCACAGATTCTTTCTTCTTATTTCACAAACTCATTCAAAGCTATATTAACAAATATAGAGAAAGAAACCCATCTCTAGTTGGTCAACAGGAATATGGCCAAAACCACGTCAAGTAATTTTTTTAGTATTTATGTACAAGTATCCACGCCAATGACCCTAAACAGTACTAGCATCAACATAAAGACTCAAAAACTTACAGGCCCTGGAAAATGATCTGATCTCTAGAGATGGAGTATTCAAGACCAACTCAAAGCCCAAAGGGCAACAGAAATGGAGAGAGAATTACTGTTGAAAATGCTAGGAGCTGCTTTGTGAAAATTTAGTTTTAAGCTTCCAAACTGTTACTGTAAGATAGAATTGAATCGATCTCCCCTGACACCCCAATTACAGTTTAATTCCAACTCCAGAAAACAACAAATTTAACATAAGTGCCCCAAATGCAGCTACCTGATACTTACTCGGACATGTCCTTCATAGGCTGTTCCTATGCCTTTCTGCGGATCTATTCCCAAAGGTCCCTTAGTCTGTTCAGGAGGGATTGGACATACTGCAGGAGCCTTGTCTGCACAGGTCACGTGGCAAGAGAATCCACATACTTGTGAGGAGGAGAAGAAACAAAAAGATTTGATGGTTATTTCTTGTGCAATGCAAAAGCTATGATAATGACGATGACATTTATAAAGGAATCCTCTCTTTTTCTGACCAAGAACTGAATAGTTTCACTGAACTTTGCTACGCCAAGACAGAAACGTAAGTCTGCGCACAGCAGCAGTTCATGCTTTTATCTGCTCTAAATTCTGATTTTCTCATTTTCAGAAGTGTATGGATATAGAGTCTGGTTTCATCCAGGTAAGAGCGAGCCTAATCAGAAGCTCATACTGAGATAATCTCTATGATTTCCTCTAGGCCCAACTCTACTAGTAAACAAAAAGCTGGAAGCTCCTCTAAATGATGAGTGTCATTCTCTGTATGTACAAACCTAGAATAAGTTAGTCCTGGTAAGAAGCAAGATTGGTACTGAATGGCAAAGCTGTCTTACATTTTGTCCTGAGTCAGAAAGCAAAGCTGCTGTCAGCATACTCGACCACTGACTGTGACCCCTTATTGCTATTTTAAGTAAACTAAGCTCTTCTACCACCAGCTGGAATAAGTATGTCTCCAGATAACTAGGTAATCTGTTACATAAGATGTTCAAAGTGTTTGGCTTCTACTGTTGAAAGACTGAAGCACGAGAATATATTCTATTATTCAAAATATAAAACAGAAGACTCCTGCATTATCACACCACAACATTTACTGTGCAATTTGCATCTGGAAGAACTCCAGTTCACACTTCCTACTTTCACAAGCGCTTACCTTCACAAGTACAGCCCTGTCGTATTAAACCAACCATCAGAGATGTGCACTGATTGCATTTTGTTGGTGTATTAAATGATTTCACTACAAACTGGTGGGCTTTAGGCTGTGAAACAAGCAGACAAGGATGTTAATACCTGTAACACTTCTGAAAAAGAGTTCTTTTTTTCAGAGACATAAGAGTGGATAGGTGCATTTAAAAAGGTAGCTGATTTGTGTTTGCTGAAATGAGACCTGAGCTCTTGACACATGGGCTGAAAAAAATTCCTTATCAATGCTCGTTATTGATAATTTAAACCATCCTCTGTAAACGAAACCATGGAAACTGGACCTTGTCTCAGAATACGAGTTTGCTTCCACTGCGGATAGAAAAGTTGCCAAAATTATTCCATTCCACTCTAGAAGTTGGACGTGTGTTTGGTGGGCACCTGGTGGCCAGCCACGGTCAACCCACCACAGTATTTTCTAAGCTGCAAATTCAGTGCTCCTCTGTAAGGAGTGTTGCCTTAGTTCAAAGAAATATATCAGACTTTTTCAAAATTCTAGTTTTTATGCCAGAAAGCATGACAGAGTTCAGTTTTATGGTGTCAGGCACAGGCAACTTCAGAACACCCAATTTAAATGCAAGAGTGTAGATGAAGTTGATTTTGAAAGGGCTTCTCTTCTTGTTAGTTCTTGGGAACACAGACTACATGAGTAAGTGTTTTAATTCTCTCTCTCCCCTCAAGGATGGCAGTGCTGATGCTATGATACCAAGGCTAAATGACTATGTAATGTGGTAGTATGATTCATAAAAAATTATTCTTCATATTCTTCTTCTATAAAATGCAGGAAGCTGCTTTGCTTTTCTAAAAAAACTCCCAGTGAAGTAACAACTGGTAGGTGGAGAAAGGATACAGCACAGGGTGAATGCAAAGGCTATCCAAACAACCTGGATAATGTACATGATCTGAAATAAGACAACTTTGCAGACTACTTTAATGAGTAGGTATATTAAAATTTTACTCACTTTCCTGTTTTTCACAGCATAAGATATCACAGCTAAAGGCTCAAACTTCATCCATATTTAATGACAGTTTTACTGTTACAATGGAAGCTTTCTGTCTACAGATGGATGTCTTGTTTGGAAACTTGCAGGGAAACAATACTTAGCTTTAAAAACTGATGCAACCATAAAGTAAAAAGGTTTTTTAGGGAACACAATAAATTAGAAAGCCAATCATTACTTACTGAGCAAAATATTCACAAAAATGAAATTATGTGCACAGTAAAACCTGTTTCACATGATTCCAAGTACACTTAAAGTATTTTAATTGATCTACTAAGATGTTGCCAACAGAACAGTCTGCTCAAACTTTTTAGCTTTCCTTTACACAAATGAAGTCTTTTGCTATTTTGCAATTTATCAAAGCAGAGAAACAGATCTATTATAAAGACTTACTTACTTCATTGATTCGTTGCAGAAAAACTGTCTTTTTTTTAAATATACAGAAGATTCCTAAGCCATCAAGGCAGTTCTGAAACTTTTATGAGAAAATTTTTCCTTTAATAGCTTGTATCTTATTCCTCATTTGCTTGAATATACACAATTCACTGTGAATTAGCATACACTGACTGGCTTATTTGGCCAACAGCAAAATAATTTCAACAACTGATGTAAAATCAGTATTTATGCAAGTAAAAAGCCAGAAGACAGAAAAACTGGAATTCCTTCTCCCAGCCCAGTGCTGCATTGCTGGCTGTAGTGCTCACTCTACATTCCTTATAAAAAATGCAAATCTATGGTTTCATTTTAGGCTTACTCTTTGCCTTTTCTCAAAAATAAGCATCCAATTAGCATACAGATGTGTTAATCTGAGACTGGCCCACAGTGACATCAGTTTTATTGTATGCAGAGGACAGAGGCGGGTTGGTCAGACACATGCTGGAAAACTCTTTCTAGAAAGTCTCTTTTCCTTTCTTCACATTCTCATCCTTTCTTCACATTAGAAAGAGGTTCATTTACCTCTTTCTAATGTCCAAACTACTGTTTTTCCTATAGTCAAATGCCTGTGTGCTGCTACAGTGGAATGCCTAGTACAACTTGTCACACCACATAATGTAAGAACGAGGGGGTTTAAATTTTAGAAAGCAACCGGCTTGCATATAAACAACCCTTCTAGGCAGTTCTAGTAAGATTACTGTGATAAACAGTTCTCCTGAAGCTGTTGCCCAGGAGTGATATTTTGCCCTTTACTATATATAAAGTGTGAACACTTGACTGAATACCTTTGGTGCAGAGAGTCCTGATCCAATATATGCTGTCCTCATGGTTGGTGTGTGAATTGAACGGGGAGGATGATCTGTAACCTGAACATAGTCCCCAAAGGATCAATAAGACATCAAATACACACTATCAAAGATAGCTTGAATAAAGTAAAAAGACTACAATGTCCCACCCTCCCCATCCCCAAACATACAAGCAGTGAAACCAAACTCATTAACACAGGAAAGGACTCAGAAAACCAAATCTTATTTCTCAGCAAAATGATGGGTAAGATTCATCTCCTAAATGTCAAAAATAACTTTGTATTATCTTAAACATTTGATTGAATCTTTTCTAATGTAAAATAATCAGACAGTTAAATTTTTTAACAGGGAAAGGGGATACATTATTATAGTTGCAGAGCCTGGCTAGTATTTCGTATTGACAAGACTTTCAGCAGGACTCCAAAGCGTGCTCCTACAAACTACAGCACAACATTAACTTTGTGCTAACATTTCTTAAATATTCATGACTGAGGATATGTTATGAAGAGAGACTGTAGCTAATAATTGATTCAACATAGTTCCCATCCCCAATCAATTAACCGTATGTGAAAGGAAATGCAACATTCCCCAAAACACAGTTCACCACTAGTGCAGAAGCCTATTACAAGGTCCTAAATAGTCTCGCTGAAGAGAACTGAGCTTCGCTCTAAACAAAAGGATCTGCAATAGCAACTGTTACATAAGTGAAACTGTTACTCCTAAGAAAAAGACAAAAATTTGTCAACACGGAAGTACCTCGATTGGTTCAATCTCACTAGCTGTAGAAGGAGACCTTGACCTTGAATGGAGGTGAGACTTGCTATCTTCATCCCGTGACGGAGTATTAGACAATGTAAAATTCTCAACTGAATCAATCTAGGAGAACAATTCAAGAGAAAAAAACAACCAAAAAATAAATCAAAGACATAATTAAAAAAAGAATTCTCAACTCTTACCAAAATAAGATATGGGAGCGGTAGAATTCCTAAGAAAGAACTGAGAGGATAAAAATTCAGTTTTAAGCAACTCCCTAATTAAAGTGCAAAAATGCAATGAAAATTATTGAATATGAACACGCCAAGGCTTCTGCTGAGACGGGAGCACATGCATAAGAGCTGCTAGTTCAGGGGCCTGATAAACACACAAAGAGACTTGTAATTCAGCATTTTTAAAGGGTGAATATTTTCAACACTACTGGGTTTTGTCCACTGGTAGTAGAGATTTGTTAGAAGTGAATTCCCATATAGCCCATGTAAACCACTGCAAACATATTCAGGAGAAAATAAGGAGAAAAGGCAGAGCAGACAATGTATTTCCTGAGGTTAGTGTTAATCATATGCACAGAAAATTGAGGGGTTTTTTGTACCCCATTTGAACTACAAAAACATCCTTACCAGGAATACAGTTTCTTCAGGGGAATATTTTCCTAGTCCTTGATATACAATGAAACTAAGCCCAACACAGAACTACACCAAACAACAAGGCATATAGGTACAACCAGGTATCTTGGATTACAAGTCATCTTTTGTCAGTGCAACTGAAAAATCAGAGAATGCAGGGTTCTTCCTTGAAAATGAGACATCTCCACATCAAAGGTTTCTATGTAAATTTGATTTAAAAAAAACCATAGAGCAAGATGAGGATGCTTTTCTCTACTGATAATAAAACTAAAAGCTGGAGGCCTACAGAAGGCCTCATGGCATGCCTGGCTTTTCTGGAGCAATGCTATCATCAGTTCCCCTTTGCTAAGGATTTGGCTAGCTTGCACACAAACTAAAATACGCAGCAATGTTTACAGAAAGCATTTGAACATTCCACTGTTTTTTATCTCATTTGCCACTGACATCATATTAAGAATTCCACAAACTTTACTGCTTTTTGGGAATAAAATATATTGCCAAGCCAATCTTATACATGCATATACAGTCCTGTTCTCCAGAAACTCAGTCATGGTAGTGAACAGGTGCAGTTGCTGATTCTTTTTTTTTTAAATAGTAGTGAGTTAAGTTTGATGGCTTCTGTTTTTATCATAGCCTTCAAAAACCAAATTATCTGGTGAAGAATGCTCATCAGCTTAATCAACTTAGGCATATTACGATGCCTGCAAGTATTTCTGTAATTAAAATGGGAAATTCTCATATTGGGATACACCTGTTTTCTACACATAGACAAGCACTGAGGCAAAAATTAGCAGTAAAGCAAACATTTTGTGCTCAGATTTATCCGAAGCAAATAGTAATTGAAAGCTTTATCCAGTATTAGAAGCATCGATGCCTTTAATTAGTAAATTCCCAGACATAACTGTTTCAATTATTTTAAACTTTTTCTTTTATTGAGTCTAAACGTATGATAACTTGGAGTCCACTCAAAGACTGTTTAACCTTGAACAATTCTACCTTCTTCTTAAAAGTGTTATTAAAAAATAAGCCCAATGAGTAACTACAGACGAATTTTTCATAGCAAGAAACAGACATACCTTTTCTTCTGCAAGTTAAACTCAGAGATCTAATCTATCATTTCATAAATGTGTCCAGATACTCCAAAGGCTTTCCCTTTCAAAGTAGCATCTGCATACTAAAGAATTTTCATGGTGTCTCTTAAAAAAATTAGTACAAGCATGATATGAATGATGGAACTTTTCTGGAATGTGCTACAAAGCCTTTATGGTTGAAGACAACTGCTGAACCAGTAACAAATGTATTTTTACTTTACTTATGAACATAAAAACCCCACAAAACACACAGAACCTGATCTACCATCACAAAATTTGAAGAGAATTTAACCACCACCTTTACTGCAGAAACAGGACCTTAAGCTGTATTGCTGCAGTAATCTCCAGGTTCCTTGCTTTAATGAGAAGGACTAAGTACAAAAGCAACCTGACTCAACTATGGCCAAAAGCTTATGTGGACCATATTAACACCATTAAAATTAATTTTTAACTAATCCACTGGATTATCAAAAGCATATTTCAGTATTTCCTACCAAACTGTAATAGCTTTGTCGTCTTCCACAGCACTGTGCTCAGTTGTCTACATGGTGTCACCTGTGTAGGTCTGAGCCAAAGCTGGCCACTGTGTAAACACATTTTGAGGAGAGATGAACTTCCAAATGGGAGCCACAGCCAACAAAAACAAGTAGTTACTGTAAGCTTGCCTACGACACTGAGCAGTGTGCTTTGAACTGCCTAGGTAAGGTCATTATTAGAGCTGTTGGGCATTACTGCTTATTTACTGAATATTCAATATAAATGCTTTGTATGCTTTCCTATTCCTATCATCCTATGTGTACAAAAGAAACAAAAGTGGCAGTATGAGTTTAAAACGGACATAGCATACCTGGTATGAATTCGGTCTGACAAAGCTTTGATAACACCATGCTTAAAAATCTACCTTGATTTTTTGAAACGCTGTAGAGCTTTCCAGCTTAACAGACTACAACACATCCAACTTTGGTTTCTTTGTATGAATTTTTCCTGCCCTCCTTTATGCCCCAATTTACTCAGTTCCCCACTTCCCATTTATTTATCTCCATACTGCGGTATTTTCTATCATTTGCTAGGACATGTCTCCCAGATGCCAAACTTTACCTTCTATAGGCAATTCCCACAACTCAACAGATGCCCTCTGCTAAGGGCAAGGAAACAAACAGGCCCTCATTTGACATTTGCTCATCTTCCCAACCTGCATCTACCTGATCAGCTTTCACAAAGAACTTTCATACTGAAACGAGAAAGTACCCAAAGCATCTTCTCCAGTTACTGTATATTCTGCTGACAGGATTACCAAATGAAATACCCCAAAAGCTTTTAGCCCACAGCTGTAAAACAACAAAAAGCACAGCAGCAGCAGCAAACGGTAGCAGCAGCACAAGACATGCAGTGAAGTAAATACACAATCCATACATTAAACAAAGGCATGTACACAACAGGCAAAAAATAAAGGGCCACATAGAGTAAGACAGCCTCTTACACGTCTGCCTTTGTTAGCTGGAATACAGGAAGGAGAGCGCTTTAACAAAGAAAGGAGGAGAATATGTTACAAAACCAAACAGTGACACATACATCAGCTCAGAATTCGTCGCTCTATATCCCCAGAGGTAGTCTAGACACACACACATATGTTCATTTTTACAAGTATTTTGAAAACAAGATATTCTGGGGCAACAAGAGGGAAGAAACATCAAAAAAAAGGAACAGTTATTCTAAAGTCTGTAGCTTTACACTGGACAATAGCAATGAAACTGCAGACTATGTTACACCAATAATTTGCAGTTAGCATTTCTGTACTTCGAACTAGACGAATAAAGCAATCTTTTGGAGGTGCAGTATGTCCAATTTAAAGTATGATTAAGGACGAGAATTATTCTAAACTTAATTATGAATGTGCACGTAGAGTCAGGGCTTTCACCACACACTACTATGGCTTATTCTGTTTAATAATGAGAATTCAGAACATGATTTATTCTGTGGTTATTTACAAAGTTCAGATTTGTTTAGTCTAACCAAAGCCCATGGGGACTGCACGTGAGGACAGACTGCAGGAGGATTTAAGAAATCTATTTTTAATTCATCATGTGTTGATAACAGGGGAAAAATAGTATTTTCTAGCAAGTGGGGAAAATAATTTTGTCAAGGGAAAATGGGATTCCATTTTATTGTTATTAAATAATCACAAATTTATCTTTACATAAAACAAGTTGATTCCTTCTAGTAGCTGGGGAGATACACAAAGATCCACCTGGCAAAAAACCAAAACCCAACACTTCCATTATCAGACACTTCTAGTGAACACAGGAGACTTAACACCTAGACGATGTTACTGAGAGACAGCCTGCAACACACAGGAGAAACAGCGGCAATGATTTAGAAATTAGTATATTAGAGTCACTGGCGGTGACTTCCCTCCCCACCAAAATCAGAAACCAGGGACAGCAAAACCCATTCCTACTGCCCTTTGCACTCTCCCGTGCGCACAGGAGATCCAAGGACTGTTTCTGAACGCATGGGCTTTTGCAGCTATGAGGATTTAGGCACCAGTTCTGCCAACCTGACCAAGTATCTTTTCAAGGAGGTACAGCTGGAACCAACAGTGACTGCTACTCATCTCAATAGTGAGCTACCACTTTTCTTGCTCAGCATCTGCAGGCTACAGAGGCAGCGGGACATCTATCTTTACTTCTCTCCAGTAGAAATTGCAAAACTACCATTTTCCTCATTGAAAAAATCAGAATTAATTCCAGTCATTCACAGACTACTATAAACAATTATGTTATCTGGATGGCAAACACACAAGACATACCCACCCTAGTAAACTCCAAATGTAATCAGTGGGCCAAACTCAGTGTTGCTTACACATCTACATGTTAAATAGACTTCAGAGACCTTGCAAGGAGTGCTATGTAAATGCAACCGCATATTATTTTACACTCTCGCTGTCGTTTCTTAGTGAAGCACAGAGGCTGAAGAAACAATATGGGCCATTAGTAATATTTACTTTGGGTTCTTGTTTACAGGAGAGGCTTTCCTGAAACCCGTGCAATATTGCAGCACTGCATGAGTCTGACCTGAGGACTTCTAATTCTTCCTTGGTGTTAATATAAAGAACCCACACGCCTCTCAGGTTTGACTGAGCACATAAAAATTATTCTTGAGAAGCTGCAAGAAACACTGCCCTTCAAGGTAACTACTGTCAAAAAGAAACACTGGAAAGGGAATGGAGGTCACATCCATTGGGGAGGGATTTAAAATACCCTTATTTGCATTTAAGTCCACCTAATACATTGATATTGAACCAACTCAATGAGCTAAAACATAAATAACCATTCATTTTGATAATTCAGAGGCTATATATTAGGAATCTCTCTACAAATGAATCAAGTAATTGTCCAATAAATAAAAGATGCAGAACTGACTTTAAGCACTACTTAATTATACCACCTTTCACCTACTAATATGGCCATCAGCTTTATTTCTCTTTCTAATAAAGACAGGTAGCTCAACAAGTCTTGTATTTGTCTGCAAGGTACTATTCCCATCTTTGAACAGTCAACTCTCTTCTTCCACAGTTTTGCCAGATGAGAAAGAATTCTGCCCCGGTGTTAAGAGATGTTAGCCCCTGGCCAGACCAGTACAGAAATGTACTCTTGCCCCATGCAACTGAGAAAAAGATGTTCCTCTTGGACTCAGATTGAAGATGTAACAGGGGAGGTTTTACTCTGTGCGTAGTAAGGCATCCACATGCAACAATATACACATTAATACCTGGAGTTTTACCTAAGACTAAAAGATGGCTATCTGAACAGATTTGACCTGGATGGACCAATCAAGAAGAATGTCTTAAAGGATGTACGCCAACAGTTGAAAATTATTCCCTTGCACAGATTTAAAAAAAAAAAAAAAAAAAAAAAAAGAAAAAATTCGCAATTTTGTCAAAATGCTTGTGAAAAAAATATGCTGCCTTCTTTAAAACAAAAAAGAAGCAACAATAAATACAGAATAAAGTACTGATGTCCTTCAAAACTAACTAGATAGCAACCAGGAAACCTTAAGAAAGTCCTAAGTGTCCCCCTGCAAAATAGAACATTATGCCACATCTGTACTTTATTTCTCTTTTAACAGGTTTTAGGAGAGAGTATTAGATATTTTTAAAGGTCACTTTCTGTGAAAGAACCCGCTGATACACACTAAGTGTTCCTAATACTCAGGCAACATAGAGAACACTTCTTTAATCCAGATAAAAGATATAAATATTATTTATTTATTGTAGATTTAACATGACAGGAAACTGTAATCTCATTTTTTTCGTGCAAGAAAATTCCAACAATATCAGCAAGACAAAGTTTTCTATACGCTATACAAAAATGCAGGCAAATACCTTCTACTATGGTACCATAAATGTACCTTCACATTTTGGCTAAGGTATATACCTGATTTACAGAAAAAAAGCATCTAGAAGAAAAGCATTCTTTCAGAGTTTGTGAAACAAATGCAACCAGTAGAACATGCCCATATACTATACCCTCTTTGTTACACCCTTCACAGCAGACATTTCTAGAATAAAATTAATTGTATCACATTTTAATGCAAAAAGGATTATACTATTTAAAATACATATGTATAAATATGTGCATATGTGTATACACATATATACAAGCACACACAGACGTACACACACAATATACCTACAGAGTTGTAATGGATGGTTCTCTAGCATGGACGCATAGCATATACCTCAATTTTAAAAAGCTTATTCTTATTTACTTTTATTTGCCTACTACTTTGTTCTGGAAGAAATAGAATGCAGTCAATTTTCAGCTTTTAACTCAGTTCTCTTAGTATGCAATTAACTAGGGTAAATATTTAAACGCTGTCCTGACAGAAAACTAGCATCTCAAATGGCAATAAAAAGTAGTAAGTTCACTTCAGTCATAATGAAAATTACTTCTTACAATATAGGCTAAAAAAAAGACAGTATTTTATTTGAGCAAACAGAAATAACTGTATGCAAGGAAAACATTTTCACTGAAGCGATCATAAAACTTTTGGAAACAACTAATGATAAAGTAATAATATGAAGCAATAGAACTAAATGAAATAAACATGTCAGTGATTTTGGAACCATTTTCCACAGGCCATATCAATAGATAAGGCCCAAAAGCAGCTTCTCCCCATTAGAAAAACTGTTTGCAATCAAGAATTCTTCACCTGCACCTAAAGAAAAACATTTACTTTAAAATTGAACATCTAACTATATAAATAAGTGTAAGTATGATATTATAGAAATATTCTGTTCTCCACTGCACTTGCAGATTTTTTAAGTTGACTGCATTAATGTTTGAATATTCCAAATCAATCAACTGATCTCTGTTATTGAGGGATTTACTGGTTTGAAAGTCAAAGACTTACGTCATCCATAAAATCAATCAATGAGGATGAAGAGGAGGAAAAGGAATCCTATTTTAATGAAAACAGCAGTAAAAAAAAAAGAGAGAGAGAGAGAGAAAGAGATGGATGAAGAAAACCGTTCAGTATAAATAAAAGTGCAAAAATAAAGAACTATAAATAACTACTGCCAGTAACAGTTACCTCAGTAAGTTTTCATTAATTGCCTTTCAAGGACAATTAATCAATAAACTACCTGTATAAAACCAAATGTTTTTCCAGCATTCACTCAATAAAATAATATTCCTACACTCCCAACAGGATTTTTATATGGAAAGTAATTTATAAGATAAATAATTAAAAAGCAAATTAAAAAAATGGTATTAATTGTGATGACTTCAAGAGAGAACAATGAATTAATGAATGAACGATGAAAAGAAAGTAAATTTTGGAACATCAATAACATCAGGGATTACGCTCTTTCTTAGCTAAATGTGATAACCTTGTACACCCATCAGGAAAAAAACAGGGGCAAATTTTAGACCAATGTATAACTGTAAAGGTGGTGTCTTGTCCCCTCTGAAGTCAGTTTGACCAATATTTCACCCCAGCTGCTCTTTAAAAAGAAAAAAGATGCATTGCTTACTGTTGATTAAAAAAAGAAGACATGAAATGTATAGTATCATTTCACTTTTTTTCTTCCAGCTTTTCTACCTAAACTGGTCTTTTGTCTAAAAGTGACAAAGGAATTAAACAGATTTATTTTTTAAGTATATAGGAGCTGTGGAGAGGAGATGAATAGTAATTATCTGGATTTTACAGATCTGTGTAAAATGAACAGAAGATGGAAACAACCTAATAAATATACAGTACCAATGACTTCATGGAATACATTCAAGGATTATTTATGTATTTTCTCTCATTTTTACCAAACCAGTATCTGCATTACTTAGCATTTTTCTGAATACAAAGAAAGGCCATTTGAACAACTACGCTTTTCACGTTCACTATGAAATCAGGAAAATTTCTGCATTCAAGATTTGAGAGAGAATTCACTATGATTACTAGTGTTCAGGAGAAGACAGCCAGCACTGTAAATGACAAACAATTCTCACATATTATTATACACAAATATAAATGCAGCAATATGATTAAAATACAGTAGCAAACTCTCAGCAAATATGCATATAACCTGCACATAACAGCAGGAGTTCCACTGACTAACAGAGAGTTAGAAGAGCTGTACACTTACTTCAAATTGATCCAGAGCAGAGGTAGGCGCATTCAAAAATGCCAAGAAAGAATTCTGTGAGTCTTGGTGCTTTACACCTAGAAAACAGCAGCAGGTTTTTAAGCTACAGAAAAATGACCTTTTCATGGAGGACCTTTGCCTTGCTGAATCAGGGTTTGAGTATCCACCTGAGCCACCTACATTTTTTGAAAAGAGTTGTCACATTTTGTCTGTTTTCCAGAGTAAAAGATTTTTAAATAGACATACACCCACTAAGCAAGCAGTGTATGTTTATTAACCTTTTCCAATCTAGGATGTGCGTGGTGTAAAGTCAACACGATCACTACTGTATGTATGTGTCTTATGCAGAAGGAATGGGTTTCTAATGTGTTTGTGTCCATTTGCAACACGCACTGCGTGACCCACAGGCATGCACACTAATGCAGGAGGTGTCATCCCTGCTCTAGTCACACGCTGGACAGCCTACCATGACAAGACAGCTTCAGCGAACAGTGAGGTTCCACAAGAACATACAGAACAGGCTGTTTGAGGAACACACTGCATTTCCAAATAATACGATTTCCTTGACCCATGCTCTATGCCTGTCTGCCACCTCTCACTTTTCAATGTCCAGGAGTAATACAATCCTGGGTAAAGCTTCAAATGTCTCTGTCACGCTACGCCATTTACGTGGTTTTCAGCCAGTAAGAAGAGCAGGAACACTGCATCCTCTGGAGCCGCAGAGGCTGGCACATCTTGACTGTTATTTTAACTTGCTTCAACTGATAGATATTTTTTTCTTCTTCTTCTTTTCTTGGGGGAATAATTCAAGTTGCTGTGTGGGTGTTTATAAATCACAGATGTGTACAAACTCTAGCTTCCTGAACACTATAAATACATTATATATATATACTTATTATGACCAAAGCCTGCAGGACTGTGTGCATCTCAAAAGACTAATGCTATCAAAGGTCACTTATTTCTTTTAAAAAACGTCAGTGTCTTGCTCTAACTGGCCATATCACCCTGTTTGCTGCAAATATAACCCCCAGTGAACAAAGAAGTTACAAAGAACCCTTTCCTCTTCAAAATATAAATACACTGAAACCCCAGTAAAAGACTAAAAACACTTCTCATATTACCTGTGACTTTACAGAATAATTTTTAGTAATCTTTTTCCCCACCCCCCTCAGTTTCTGGAACACATTTATAAAGAGCAAAGGATTCAAGTGCTAATCTAAGTAATCCCTTCCCAGAACTCAATTTCCACACACAGGAAGTTACCACTGTACTTTGACTACATTTGAATACTCTATACAGTTCATGATTCAAACATCAATATATTTCTTCTTATAAGAGAAAACCAAATTCAAAGATAATAAGGATTTTGGATTAAGGTGTATTTCTATCAAAATATTTGAATAGTTGCAGTAGAATCTTATTAATTTACTTCTGGCAAAAAGCATAATAACTAACTTTTCCTTAAACAGTACATTTTCTTTTCTTTCTTTCTTTTTTTTAAAGAAAAGAGTAAATGTTTATCACTATTTTCACAAAAACAATAAGGTTTTAAACACTTGAAAAAATACAGGGTAAAATATTAATTATAAATTCTTAACAGATTGTTTAACACAAAGGAATATTTCAGAAGTCGAATAAACGTGCATAATATTTAAGACAGTTCAAGAATCTATAAGTGAAAGCTAAACATGACAAAGCATTATTGTCTCCAGGGAGATGTTATCAAGAGTTCCTCTCCAAGCACTTGGAAGAAGCATAATCCTGGCATCAGTGCTAAGCGTCAAGACGAACAAGTATCTATTCCCTAGGTCTTATTTGCTAATCAGCACCAGTCATTTTTTAATGTTCCGTATAGGTTTGTATTATTTTTACCAGTCAACCAGCACTTGGAGGCCTCTATATAGGAGATGAATGTTAACTACAATACATTATTGACTGACATGCCGTTAGGTTGCAAAGGCTGAACAATATTTGACATCCCTACACAGCAATTGTTGCCAGGGTTTTGAAACTCTGGAGTTCAAACAGTTCCCTACAGAAAATTAGGTAATTGCATTTGGTCTGAAAAATCACTTCTTCCCCTGTGACTCATAAGATACAAATATTAGAGCTACTACGGGAACTGCAAAGAATCAGCCAAATCATTAATCATCTCTCAATGAAAATTTTTTTCCTTTCAGAATTACCAAAAAGTCTCTTCTCCCAGCAACAATGCAAAATACTGTTAGACACATGCACTAGAAATCCCAGAACATACTCTTAATACCACAGCAAAGCAAATATGACCACACTGTTCACTACGTGGTTACAAAGCCAATCAACAAAGTCATCCCAGAAACAAATGAATGCTCTGAATGCGTCTGCAGTTGTTTACTCTCTGTGTAGACAGGGCCAAAACTTTCACAGATGAAGAACACTATGATCAGTACTGAAGTCTAAATACCTTCACCCATCATAAAGAGGAAAAAAATTTATAAATATATCTATACTTCTAACAGTTTTCTGGCAGTAAATCACCATACATATGCCAAATAAAAATAGTGCAGTTCCAACTCAAATAATACCTTACTGGTTCAAGTATATCAACAAAACTGAAGTCTATTACAAGTATGTATTAGAAGTGCAAATGCAACTGCTGTGCGTACATCTTAACATGCAATTGTTGTGCTCACATTTTGTATGCCAAAGTCTGTGGGTATCATATTTTAGTTGCAAGGTGACACTTAATTGAAAAGATGTACCCATCAATGTGAAACATGTTATTTACTTGGATATCAGTTGCCATACCCTTTTCTGATCTAAGCTCGTCTGTCTCCTTTTTCAGCCTTTCAATATCTGTCAACAGTTCCATGTTCTTCTTCTCAGATTCTTGCAATTTACTTCAAAAGAATACAAACAAAAAACCTGTGTAAATATTGAGAACCCATGACACAAGTCACTTTTTTTTGTCCATCTTTGCATGCTATTTAAGAATTAATGCCCAGCAAGCTTCCTCATGTCATCAAATGCCAGAATGAATTCAGAAATCTATTGGGAACTGTTTAGTATGGTATCTTAAAAAAACAAAACAAAACAAAACAAAACAAAACCAACAAAACAGAACAAGCAATTAATTGCCTGTTTACCCATTAAATAGGCTTGTGTTTCTAATTTATGAGTAATTGTCTGAGCTTGTATCCTGTGAATGAGAAAAAAAGACCACATGTATTTTTATGCTTAAAAACTGGGGGGGGATTTGTTAATTCACAGTGCCTGTGATACTAATAGATGATGATGAACTATTTTTCTTCTCAGTTACAGTTAGTCGTTTCATTGCTTTGCAATTCACAGCTGATAGATAACACTACTATGCATTTCTACCGCACTTCTCATCCTTGCCTATCAAAGCAAACGCTGGTTCTCTTGTTCTTAGAGGATCTACAATGCTGCCTATCATCATGTTACCTGGCCTGAAAAACACCCAAGTCAGGTGGACGAGGTATTCCCACTTTACAGATAACATACTTGAATCTCAGCACTGTCCAACTGCTTTCCTAAAGCTGCAAAACAAGTCAGTGCTCTGAGCTAGACTGAAGCTGGAGACCTAAGAATGGAATATCTTCCTGCTAATTCCCTGCTTCAGGCATTCACCCAACTCATAATACATTTTGTAATTAGGGGGATGTGTGTGTGTGTGCACGGAGAGAGGTCTGAGGAGATAATAAAAGAATTAATAATATTCCATAAGCACATCTTATTAACTGTGCAAATCAGTATGCAACAATTGATTTTCATCAGCTAACCTAATGCAGCTATCAATAGAATGGAAAAGAGTACATTCTAAGATACAAACCCAAACTGTGCTTGCATTTGAACTTGTTATCACAACTAGAAGAGATTATATTATTAAAGAGAAAGTTTCCCCCTCTGAAAGTCTTCAAGATTTCAAATTTTCCCAGTAAGTGTTCAGCTGCTTACACAATGAAGAGAGATATGGTCTTTTTTTCACATTTGGATAGAAGAAACTGGCATATCATTCATTATCAAATTTTGACAGATGAGATAGTTAAAATCATTATTTGATGACACTCCCTGGGAGGTATCAAAGTCATTTTCCATGAGAAAATTCATTCTTACCACTCTGTAGAGATACAGGAAGCTTTGACTTTATTCAACTCATCTTGAATAGCCTGTTTGGCTCGGATTTCAGCATCAAGAGCAGACTGTAGTTCCAACCTTGCAGACATATCCAGTTTTGCAAAGCGGCGCATCTTCCAGGGCATGTCCTAGTAAAGAATAAAAAAAGGGAGAAGAAGGAGTAAGAGGAAAGAAGGCAGAAAATGAGGAACATAACTAACTTCAACAATTATGTTTCTCAGTCTATTATGTTCTTAACATAAGAGTTCATTAATTCCAAAGTAATCTAAAATTAAAAAATTAAAAGAGTATTATTAGTATTATTATTTTTAAACTCAAGTACTAAATAGGCAAGATGAATGTCTTATGCTGTCACGATGTCAAAAGCAAGAGATTTTGTGAATTCAAGTTTTGATGTGCCTCAATTAAAATGACAGCTATGAAGGACATTCACATTTCAAAAGTGAAAGATTTTAAGGCTTTCATGGCCCAAAGTATAGATTTCCTTCAACAAATTCATGTACGATTATAAAGTAGCTACTTGAGCAATATAATAGGTAAAATCATGTTATAAAGATATTCGTGTTTACTTAATTGATAAACAATAAATTTGCTATTCAGTTATTCAGAAGGGAAGGTCTAGGAAAGTTTAATTTTTGACTAACACAGGCTCTACAGACAGTTTATTACTGCAGCTGAAACTATCAAATTAGGGGTTTTTCAAACAACAACAACCAATCTGACATATGGAAGTAGAGTCTTACTGTAGCTCTTGCACCCAAACTGGAGTTCCTCAGGGCCTCTAGTTCTTCTGTCATTTTAGAGGCCAAGGCTTGAAGATAACCTCGAGCATCTTTTTCATCACTTACCCTAAACAATTACATTAGAAGAAAAAGGTGTTTTAACCAAAGAATCTAAAGAAAAAAACAAAAGTCCCTTCAACTAAATAGCAACCAGAAACAGAAAAAAGCAGAATACAAAATAAAAATCATAAAACATAAGGAAGCAAACAAACAAAAACCAATCCAGAAGACCACACAGAACTAAGCCTTTGCTGCTTTGCGGAGTTCCATTAAACAATATACATCACTAAGAATAAAGGAATAAAGATTGAAGAACCGCATATTTAAGTAACATATGTCTCAGTATAAATGTCAGCTAGCTGAAATCGAGACTGTGGGAAAGCAAACTTTCAGGGTTCAACCTATTTTTAGAGTGTAGATTAAGACAAAACTTAAAACCAATAATTAACAATTCAACCATCCACATAACATTGGAACTAGTGGTTGACTTTACTGTATTAACTGACTATGAGAAGTAGCAGTTAGAATCAAACAGTGATGTTATTTCAAGAAATGCTAATTAAATAGGGAGAGTCTAATTCTAATGTTATTAAACAGTATAAGCCAGAAGAGGCACTCTCATTCCCCGAGCTTGCTTTCTATCAAGACATGTTTTCTGGGTGTAAACACATCAAGGAGGAGACACGTCTGTTTTTCAGATTCTTTGATCATCAGTTACAAAGAAAAAAACTTTCTGTGATTAATCACAGCAGAAGGTTCTTTCTTCACTTTGCCTCAGGTATTAACATAGAAAAGAAAGCTGCGAAAAAAATACCTCACTGAAACTAAGCAGCTTATGAAAAACCTAAACCAAACCAACAGGGGGGAAAAGAAAACAACCCCAAGAAAAGAAAAAAAAAAACATTTCCTTTCACCTTACATGCCTGGCTCTGAACATACTCATCTTGCCCACAGAAGAACGAACTCAGGTCTGCAACACGAGGGCATACCCAAGTCTCTGAACCAGTCTCAGAGACCAGCAGTCTAATACCACAGCTGGATCACAGTTAGATCTATCAACACTAACCACAGAAATGTTTAGGATGAGGTCTAAGTAATCATCCTCAAATAGCTTTATATAACTTTCCTAAAAGTGGGAAAATATTTTTTCTACTTCATGGAAATTAACTTATCCTTGCCTCCTGATCATTCCTTAGTAACTGTAACCCCGAGTATGTTGAACTGGAGATGAGAGGTCTCCAGATGGCTGAATTTGTCTCTTAGTGACCTCTCTGCAGAAAGGGATTCCCCCTCCATGCCTACAAAGCAATATAAGTTTCTCTGGTTGATACTATGGAGTTCATACACACAGTGAATATGGAAAAGTGCTACCTGCAAGCTTACCATTAATGAATAAAAATAATATAATGTTTCAACAAAGAGTTATAGATAGTCACCGGGAGGCAAGAAAGATAGCACATACTCTGAACCACCACGGGCAAGGGAGGAACAGATGAGCTTTCCCATAGTGGCCTTAGGGCAAAATCACAATGCAAAAGCTATGGGCTAAACATCTACAGGTTGCAGCAACTTCTGGGCGTGCAGTTTAAGATTCTATGTAAAAGAAGACTGCTTTAATACAGAGGAAGCTAATGCAAAAATAGTGACTATTTGCCACGAAATTCCCACCCAGCATGAAAAAGCACACACTTATTCACGCTTTGGGCTTTATCATCTTTGTCTCCTGCTTACAATTTAGTTCAACAGGTGGGGAGGAGCCTAGAAAAAAACCAAATCAAAACAAAACATGTGTCCTGACTCTATTAAAAGTCAGTGAGGGTTTTGATATTAATGAGTCAGTATCTTTCCCAAGGTACACCAGAACTCAGTGGAAGCAGCATGCCAACTTTTTTTTTTTCCATAACATTCTGGATGAAACACATTTTGATGACCAGATACAGGTAATCTTGTCCTATACAAACCACTTAGGATAGAAGAGTGGGCAAAAGATGTGAGAGGTAGCTTAAGATGCTTGGGGGGCTTGGGGGTGTGTGTGTGTGTGTGTCCATGATGAAATGCATAGTAAAAAGAAAAGAGTGTAAGCAGGAATAAAAAGAAGTGTGAGGTTCTCAAGGTGATAAAGTAAATTTTCCTGATGTAGAAGAAGGGAAAAGAAATTCAGGAATTGGGGTTTGATCTTCTCTATTTTTAATGACATGTAAAATCTTTGCAGAAAAAAAAGGGACAATGTCAGGTTAAAAATAAAATTGAATTGGTGCCTTATTTTTTAATTTTTCTAATTAAAGATTAAAAACTTTACATGTCCAATTTATGTGTCAATATTTATCATGCCATATAGATCCTTCCTCATGGAAGGAGAGAAAACACTTCAGTTATTTGGTTTATGATATGTGGAACCTTCAGGCTCTAAATTCTGAAGAGCTGCACATGCAGTAACCTCAGAGAGATGTTCCACAGAACACGTAGAAATCTAGAAAATGCAAAAAAAAGGTCAATTTTTGCAAAAATCTATACTAGGACAGTAAATACAAGCAGTACAATTTAGAGCTGAGATACAGTTTTGTCGTCCACTAGATGGCAACATTCTCTCGATAATGAGATACATTGATTAACCATGTGGACCCAAGAGTTCTTGCAGGTTTTTGATTTGTTACTGTTTCACTGGGGGTTTTTTGTTTGGTTGGCTTTTTTTTTTTTTTTTTGAAGATAAAGCAAGAATGGTAAAGTTAATCTTACTAATGTTTCTCTCCTTGCCCCCTCTTCTTGCAGAGAGCCCTAACAAGCACAGCAGAAGACCTAAGGAAGAAAAGTTCTTTAGATTCCACCCAGAGTAATTTCTTTCTTTCCTGAAAATTTAGATTAGATGAACTGTTCTGTTTTCATATATAAGTGCCCTTGCAAGCTTAGTTCGTTAACTATAAAGAACCTAGAACAATGATATAGTATAAATTCCTCTAAAATTTACTTTCACTTTTTAGTTGGAGCCAACATCATGACAACCTTCAAATAACCACTGACCAATATCTAGCATGTTATTTGTCAGGCTGCTAGGAACCTCAGACTCTCTCGGTCTCTCTATCCGGGATACTTTACAATACAAAATGGACCCAGAGGACTGGAGATATTTTGCTGAACAGGAGTGGTCTTGAAGCCCTGGGATCTTATGCCAAGCTGGATCTTACCTGATTTAAAAATCCCAAGAAAGTCTGTGGGCCGTGACTCCCATTTCTCCTGTAGTTTCTCAATGCTTTTAAATTTCTGTCTTCATATCACTATGCTCAAAGCCTCCAGCTTAATTATTTTCTTTTTCCCCTGCCCTCTCCAACAAAACTTGTTTTTTAAACTACTTCTCTAAAAATTTTCAACATTTCACTCTGCTCCCAAACCCCGAAAATTTTGCCCTGCCCTCCAGAATTTCTATTTTATAGGTAATTAACCTCTGATTATTGTTACCTCAAACAGTGCATCTCAGAATTTTTCAAGTTTTGAGTTTCTTACAGTTGAATTTACCCAGAATTTTTGCTAAACCTTTTCCACAATTTGTGTGTGCTTTCTTCTGAGAGCAACCAGATTTAAAAAAATAAAACAAAACAAAAAAACTCAAAACAAACAAACAAAAAACTTTGGGGCTTTTTAATGTTTGATTTACTGCAGAAGTTTGGGGGATTCGTTTTTGGGGGGGAGTTGTTTGTTTGTTTGTGTTTTTTTTTTTTAATGAAATCAATAATTAAGATAAAATCAACCACAGCACAGTTGATTGGAAAGATGTCTAGTCCACAACAAGAATATTAACTGAATCTTCTGGTAAACAACAGTCACAGCTTCTGGCCAGCTGAATCCAAGCCTAACATCCACTCTACAGGTAAATCAGGTAGGATTTAGCTCTCCATATAAACATATCAACAATACAGAATTCTTCATTTGAACTTACTTTTTCAATCAGTGGGGAGAAAAAGAGACTTCTACTAGTCATGGGATTTATTTTAGTTGTCTACCTTAGGACTTCTAAAACTAGGTTACATGAATCCCTCCCAGAGGGACAAGTAAGTTAAGATTCTTGCCAAGTACTCTGGGAATCACTACCAAGATTTCCACCGACCTCCTTTCTGCAACAGAACAGAAATACTGTACCATGGCTATTTAAAAGATTCCTTTTAAAAGTGACTGCATTAACCTCCTACGCAATTAATCTCTTTCCCATCTCCCATAGGAAAATTTATAGCTGACTATAAAAGCCTCAATATTTCTTACTCTTGTCAAGGAATGATGAGTGATTTGGCAAATATAAACTTGTCAATATAATAGCTCCATCAAGGCTGAATGATCTGTGAGGGTCTATTGCTACCACATTAGAATTTGCAATGAAAGTTTGATTCAAGTGTTTATATTAAGATTTTGGCTATATTTATGGCATCTTGAGATAACACCACCAAAAATAAAAAGGCTTTTGTACATTTGCCCTAAACAAGATGCAAGAGAGTACAGTAAGAAAGAAGGGAAAGGCTAAAGGGAACATGATAGCCCATTAAAATTACTCCCAAGTCATAAAATCTGAAAGAAATAACTTAGAAGGGCCCAAGGAGTCGTAAAAGAGTGACAATTTTAACCACCCAAAATGTGGACTCGAATAGTGGGGCAGGTTTCCTGAGAGAGACATCTATTAGATGTCAAAGCACTCAAAGGAAGTAAGGGACTCCTTGGGCTTGTGTTTCTTAAAACAGGGCTAGAACAAATCCCTTGAACTACCACAGGCAGCTGAGCAAACTGTTTACAAAACCAGTAATTAATTCCATCTACTGCCTCCTATCCTTCACGAATCATGGTACAAAAAGAAGGCGGTAGGCAAACCCCATTTTTAAGATGTGGAAAGGATACACCCAATATACATATTTTAAATTAATATTATGGGAGAAATCTGTTAGTTTTGAAGAGGGAGCCTACAAGCTCTACCCTACTTTGTTAGCTCCAAGGCATTCTGTTGTCATACTGAAGAGGTGGACAGGTATGGATTTAAATTGTGTCTTCTTCTGAGGAAAACATAGGCTTGTGACTGATTAAGTAAGATTAGTTTTCTTAAAAATTAGGGTTTTTTTCTTTTACAATGTTTATCATTATTTTTAAATACTTCATACAGCACCCTATGTTCCACAGCAAAAAATCCCCAGAGAAGGACCTAGTGTCAGTATGCAGTGCTGAATTCTAAGGACAGCAGATGGACATGACCAGATTATCTGGGTAACATGAAAAATCTAAACATAATAAGAAAAAGATGTGAGCAAAGATATGGCCTCACATAGCTGAAAGAAGTTTAACATAAGCAGAGAGAAGTATGGAGGGAAAACTGAGATGTGTACAGTGATTAAAAAGTGGAACCAAGCCTGTTTTTTTTATCTCCTTAATGTTTGCCCACAGTACTTCTATTTTTTTTTCTTTTCACATAACTCTTTAATTTTTAGTTCCGTACTTTTTAAAAGACACTATATTATCATAAGGGATCAGTAAAATGGTATCCTTCATTCAGAAAGTTAGTCTTGCATGTTCCTCATCTTTTTTCATTAAGTATCTTTAGAGATAACAAAAAACTCAATCCCAAACCTCTTTTACCCTCCAGTGACATCTCCAGTATGTGCAAGATGCTTTATCATATACCTGAACCACATCAGTAGTACATCTTAAAATATTAAACACTCTCATAAATTGGAGAAGGGACATTCTTAATGGCTGTTGGAACATTTTTACATAGTGTTAAGTAAAACAATCCACAACTAACTCTGACTTGTCTTTTTCTAGGACTGCCAAGTTTTATGAGTGCTTTCACATGTAAATCTGAAAAACGGGGTTTGGTTACCTTGGTGCATTAAGACTGATAAGCATTGCCTTAAAACAATATGAAATGTGAAATAATAGACTTTTCTCTCTTGCTACCTTGATTTTTTTCTGAATAAACATTTCTGATTGGCTAGAAATTAACTGCTCATTTAAACAACTTTTATGTATTTTTTTTTTCTGTGACACAGGCCATCTACTACACTCACAGCTACGAGACAAGATTTGAAAGGAACATGCACAAAGTGGACCCTTTAAATTTTTTAACCTCTGCTATGAATACAATGCCTTGAGACACTATGGACTTCATAGTTCAGCGCTACATAATTTTATGTAACAAATACTGTTTAAAACAATTCCAGAAACCCAGAAGACAGCCCTTCTTTCTTGTTATGTATTCACATGGCTATCTCTGTATTTGGACAACAAAATTATACTGATACTACAATAATACTAAACTAGGTTTCATTAAAACAAATGTTTCCCATTTTTGCTTTGACACAACAAATTAGATTTTTTTTCACTAACACGAGATGGGAAAAATGGGGGGAAAAAAAAAAAATCAAGTAGCAAACCAAAACCAGATTAGTATGTGATGATGAAATCTTCCCAGAAGTGGATGATCTGTAAAAAAAAAGTCTGGATGCAAACTGGTTTTGTAGATGCTAAACACTGCAATGGACCATAAAAGGGGAGGGGAGAAAAGCAGGCATGGAGAGGAAAAATAAAGGCCACCTAGATAAAACAATATTTTTCTCTTAATAGTTTCAACTTTTTTTTTTTCCCCTTAATTTATTAGAACTGGACAGAAGACTTTAGAAACATAACGTCATTATTTAGCAAAAGTATTATTAGAAACATCACTTGACTGGCTTCGTGGTAGTCTCAAATGCCCTCCTTGTAAAAAAATCACATAAAGTTGCAGTGTATTTGTATCATTCTGCCACATGCCAAGCAGATGAAGGAAATTAATGCCGAGACACAAATACTCTCACAGCCACTGCTTTTCCCAGGCTTGTTCCCTCTCTGAGGCGTGAGCTCAGCACATGACTCCTTCCAGCATTCTTCCAAAGCCACAAGCCACACCCAATGGCCATGATTCTTCTGCACTTAAAGAAGTTGTATTTGGTAAGACACTTTTGCTCTTAAGGAGGAACACAATTTTCCAGATTTGGATATTATTAACATCTCAAGCAAAAATACAGCAGAATCCCAGACAGGTGTGACATTTCACCTAAGCACTTGCAAGTGCCATGGGCAAAGGCAAAAACTCAATAACGGCTCTACCACATACTGAGGGGATTCTGCAATGACATTAGAGCAGAGTATTCACCATTGGATGATCTCAGTAATTTGGGCCTCCCAGTGGGCCACGGACTCCTTTTTATCAGCCAGGTCTCTCATCTCTTCTTCCAGCTGCCGGTTATTCATACTCAGCCTCTCAAACATGGCGGTGAGCTGAATGAGAATTTAAACAACTTGTTAAAGGTATAAGCTGCTGTGACTCAATCTCTGTGCAGACTCAAAGCCGCATGTCCCCCTTTCCCACATCCTGCACTTGCTTTAAAAATTGGTACTATCCATCACAATAAACACCATGTAACAATAAAAGCCAGAATGTCTTCTCATGTATGACCTTAGCTGTACTGAAAGGCCATTTTTAAGGACTAGAACTACACTTTTAATTTAACAAATTAATTAGTTTTCTGAGAACTAGTCTCCAAACACCTCTACAACTGTTAGAAGGCTTCTACTTTGCACCATATAGGTGTGGAATGTTCTATATAGAAAGAAACTACATTAGACGAGCAAAGCAAGGGCACAAAAACTGTTATAACTCAGATAAAACTGCCGAACCTCTCCCTTGTTTAGTAACCATGGAGAATGAGAGGCTTAACAGATACAGGCTCGAGTCAGTTCTGAGATTCTCCAGGTGTCTCACATTCCCCTATTTTTCATTTCACTTACTTGCAGACAGGGAAATTGAAATTAAATGCACATCTGTAAGTACAATATGTTATACCTAGCAATTAACCTCACTCGCATTCACATAGCTGTCAATCATACATGCACATTCTGCAAGACAAAAGCCACAGCTAACCTGAGTTGGTATTGGGAACTAAACCTTCATTATGTCAAATAATTATTCAGAAAGTCAAACTGGAATCAGAGATCAGATAGACTTTATAGGAAGGCCTGCTTAGGACAATGAATCTCATGTGAAAGGCTTCTTTTAGTACCGAAATATATTAACAAATCAAAATGATGAAAAAAATATCAGTTTTAAATCTATTCTGCTTTTTACTAGTAATATGAGTACTTCACTCCATATTTATAATTTAAATGGGCTTATGATTTAAATATGCCTATTTATTAAATGTAATCTGACAAGAAAAATACAAAGCTAACCAAATTTAAAAAAAAAATACAACTGAGCAGAAAAACTATCAAAGTGACTAGTCTCTTACTGTTCTTGGACTAAGCCTACATATAGGCATATATAGTATGTGTCTTACACTGGTATGAAAATATACTTTAATTTGAACACTGACATGCAAACATGCTTACTTTGAAGAACACTGTACTTTCATCATATTTTTAGAAAATTCAATGCATTACAAAAAGAATAGACAAGTTTAGCAAGACTTGGCTAATCCACAATGAACTTGAATAACCTGTCAAAATGAACAATAAAGAGAGAATCTAAATGCACAAAACATAATTATTCCTTGCTCAAGACACTTCAATTAATATGCCTTATCATTTGTATTTTTTTTAATATCTCAAAGTAACACTTAATCTCAATAGGTGGGAGGGGCACTGCTATTTCACAGTAATTGACATGCAAATATACTCTAAGAAATCACATCATTAACTATGTATTTTTATATTTGGCTCATACAATTAAATAATCTTTTTTTTTCTTAAGATATTGTCTAAAATTAATCTTACCAAACTGTAAGACCATCTAACTCAATTCTTACACATAAATACACATACATGCTTATATATATATATGCGCACACATTCTCAAGTTCAGATACATGCAGATACTCTCTATTCAAATCAAATATTAATCACCACTCTCTGCATAATATTAATTTCTTCTATCAATTAAGAGTTAATAATAACCAATACAGCTCTATATTGTACAATTTGTACATAGCATACAATAGTTGTAAACACAGGACTCAACTAATCAGCACTCACCTTATCAAGTTCATTTGAAAGTTTTTTGTTTTCCTCTGTTAGCAGAATCTTTTCTCGTTCATACTTCTGTTTGAACTCTGTTTCAAATTCCTCTCTTTCACTTTGGCTAAGAAATAAAATGAAGTAGAATCAGAAAGTTTCCTATTCTAAAACTCACCACACTATTCACTTACTTACATAACGATCAATGCACACACTAGCTGAAAAGAAAGTACTGCATTGGTAATACCACAGCCTATTAAAACTAAGCAAGTAATGCATTATACTACCATCTTACGACTATAAGACAGTCTGTTGAATTTTTTCATTAGACAATGATCTTTCCTTCAGTACAGAATTAACAGAGCACCACTGAGCTAATGTTTATCAATCCACTTATACATATTTTGTTCTTTAGATGAATCCTTCAAACATTGAGCAGCTGGAATTCTGCAGACCAAAGTGTGTGAAGACACTCAGCTTAAATTCTCAGCTCACAGAAACATTATTTTAACTTAGACATTTCTATAATTCCAAGTTTCACAGAGAACGACAGGCAAAAATGACCACATATGAAACCAGAACATACAGAAGCTAAATTAGAGCACTTGGGGCTGGGTCTCTGATGAGAAAAGCTTATACGGGCTAGTCTTTGGACAATTTAGAACAGCCAGAGGACACATCTGAACTGTTAATTCAGCTACCGTATACTTACTATCAGCCAAAAGTGGATGGCTAACCTATACGCTCCTAATATCACCAGGTTCTACAGCAGGTTTGGACCATTCTTCCTGAGAAAGTTTCAAAGGAGCTGTTTCCCCTAACCCTTCCCTTCTCCTGTGGATGTCATTCAGTAGAGGAGAACCCCTCATTGATTCTGCTTAACACCAACTCTATCTTGCACAATGAGTATGAGAACCCGAAAATAAATGAAGCTGCAGGTCCTCTGTTTGCCAAAAATCATTGTAATTTCCTTAAAGTGGTGTACAGCAATGTTTTAGATGTATAACTGCCACCTCACATCCACTCTTTTGAGACTCAATACATTTGCATCTTATATTCACCATTTCAACAATTATTCAGGTAACTGACACAAACTTCATCAGTAGGTTGATGGAACTATACTATAAATGCCACAGATACCATAAATACCCATTCAGCAAATACCACTGTCCAGCCTTAACAGGTTTGAAAAAGTGCCCAGTATAAAACGATAACTCTGTAAAAATAAAATCCAGGGGAAACCTTGTCTTGAGCATTGCAATTTTTTTTCTGGATAGCAATCAGAATTTTACATGGTGCAACAGAGAAATTACATCCTCGCCTCTTCTGAGATGCAGAACTACTCCAACTCTGCCAAATTGAGAGAACACCCTTAAAAGATGAGAAGTGTCAGTGGTTATAGTGAACCCAGTTAAGAGTAACGCTGGTTTGAATTTCCTATTCCTAATTTGAAATTCATTTAGTGCTTCAACCACTCTTTGAAATCTAGTACAGCATGTTAGGCTCATGGTGAAATTCTACGTTGCTAGGCATCCTTTGAAACATAACACTACATCCTAGTAAAGTAACATACTATCGTTACTGTTTAAACGCCAAGTTTGAAATTCACCACCACTCCTTTTCTATATCAACAGATTCCATGCATATGATGAGCAGTCTAGGGAAAAGGCAGGAAGAGATTAAAGCATTGGCTGTCAGGGGAATTAATAACAGGTCCTGCTTCTGTTTGCAAGGCATAGATTCAAAGCTAATTTCTCAGACAGTAGACCAAACTAATTTTTAATTAATTTATTTCTTTTATTTAGCTTTTATGATTTTATGGTTTTGTTTAGGGGTTTTTATTCTGTATTTGTCTAAAAATTGTTCTTTTAAGGCTTACTGGCTCAAAGCAGCCATAAATGGTGGTGGATTAAGGAAGCTTTGGATTGGTAAAAGAGCCCAACTTACTTGTAATTTTCTGTATTTTACATTCTTAATTCAACTGGTGATTGTCACTAACCCAGTAAGTCAGATTGCTATGGTATAATACAGAAACAAAGAAGATAAATTTTAAACAGAGGAGAATGCGGGTATAATCTATCATACCCAAATATCAACTCAGCAAACTACAGAACTGTGACAGACTCCATAGGCATACCTTGGACAGCCAGGAAGATCAAAATAACACATTCGCTTTGAAGCCTGGCATCCTCCTCTTCCATCAAGCTTTTTCTCTCATCTAAAATTTAGCTATGTATCTGCTCTTCAAGTTTAAGAAATCATACATGATCCGGCTTGCTTTTTATCAGTAAAATAACTGTAGCAAACCACATGCAAGTAATGTGAAATACATCTTTATGGTATCACTTTGTCACTCCAGCTCTTTATTGTGGTTGTACGAAGTGGAGAAATATTTTATCTTACTGCTTTGAAACCAAGAAAAGTAGACCTGAAACAAACACCAGCCCTCAGGCTTCTTTATATCACACAATTTAAAACCAGCAAATGCTGTTTTATAAAGCTCTCTGCTCTATAAATCTATCATTAAATGACAGGCTTAAAAGAAACTCCTACAAACATGATTTATTTTACACAGTTTCTTGCACCTTCTTCTGAAATATTTCATAATGACAATTCTAAGAAATGGAATATCCATGCTCCACAGATCACTGGCTTGATACTGTGTTCCTACATTCCCAATTTTAATAGCATGCAGTTTATCAGACTTTAGCAAAGGGCAATCGTTTTGTACAGAAAGATAGTTTCTCTCCCTTGAAGACTTATGCTGTTGAAGTAGCAAAGAAAAGCTTCAATTTGAAGAAAATGAAGAAAAAAATACTTATTTTAAGAAAATGAAACAGAAACCACCAGCATGTAAGTTACATTAAAAAATGCACAGATTTTGACCAAGCTCTTATTCACTCTATCCTATAGCCCTTATGAAGTAATGCAACCACATCCTCTTATCAAAGCCTTTTTTTAAAATATGCACTAAAGATTATTTTTAGACTACTAAAATTTTTTTCCCAAACTGTATATGCACACTTCAACGCCACACCCACCCCAAGCCTATTGTTGAAATAATTCCACTTATTTCAGCATAAAGCCTCCAGGTGCTTCCTTTTCAACACTTACATTGAACACCTCTGTACTGGCTGACTCACAAAAAGCTTTGCATGCCTGATTACAAAAGCTAAAAACAATATGTGTAAGCAGAAACACACACCAAAAAAAAATCCATGTTCTCTTAAGAAAAACTACCAAATACTGAGAATCGAGCAGCAACAGGAATTCTTCCATTCCTAATATTTAAGCTTCCCTTCTAAATCCCTGAACTACTGCAGAAGTCAATCTGTAGCACACCTTGAACAGTGGACTTCTGCCTTTCTGTGGAGTCCTAATACTTGCATGAGATTCTGCAGATCTGTTTAACATAACCCAATTAAGATCAGGTCTTCATTAATCACTCGTCATGTGCTTCAACACCTGACTTTGTATGATGCTGAACCCCTTCCCATTAAGAGCCAAATGTTGGATTCTGATTATATGACACACTTCTGTTCATGCTTTAAAATGTTCTCTTACACCAACACTTGAAATACATACAGAAACACATGGTTACGTCAGCACTCATTTTAGATTTGCATCCAGTTCTTTTTTTATTTATAGAGAGAAAACTAGATTGAAAGAAGGTTTATGAACTAGCTAGCATGAAGCAGATCAGCATTGTTAGGCCATTTGTTATTTCACTAGATAGACATCTAGTTAGAACTTTTGTGGCTGTACACCATAAGAATGGTTCTGATAAAACTCCAAGGAGTTTGTGGTCTGGGCAGTATTTGGAGGCATGATCTCTAGCAACAGTTTAGCCTGCAGAAAGAGGTATTAATGATTCTTTACTGAATATTCCTCCTTCTGAGACACTACTGGGCTGACATGGCATTAAAGGAGTATCATACTATCACCTTTACATATTACAAGAGAGCATAGCCTTTTGTGCACTTGTAACTCACAGGTCAGCAAGACCATTAAGTTGTGGTACAATGAAAACACGCTGCTGATGCAAGTTTTACCTCTCAACCTAGACCAAAACAGCAGACTACTGTGTTAATATGTCCAGCCTATGAATAGCTATATTCTAGGAAGAAACAGTTCATCCACTGCATTCTAGGCTGAATGATCTACTTCCCCTGCTGGAAACAATTTACCAGAGGAGCAGTGTTTCCACTTCTATTTGCATAAGCTTTTTTGAAAATTTCTTTATTTTATTTACTGCTTATATTTAAGGACTCACTACAGTTTGGCTAAGCTTTCAGCAGGAAATTCTCCATGGTTTTTCTAATATGCCATCTTATTACAGCAGCAAAAAGAAGCAGCTATGTTAGCGTCTATAAAGCATTTGGAATTTTTTATGAATGAAAATGAACACATTCTATTTATGACTATTTCCATTACTACACTATCCAACAGAAAAACTTGTTTTTATTGATGAATGCCTCAAGGAGCATTCTCAAGGCCAGTTATAAGCTCCACCACGTAGCAGAGAAAAAAGCAGGTCTCTGACAAATTACCATGTCAGAAGAGATAAAGCAGCTTATGCCTACAGTAGTCTGATGACTGATGTTAACATCGGATGGAACCCAGCATGGATTAGCCTTAGTCCACATTAAGTGACTGTTCCTGTGCTGGCAGAAATGCAAGCAATAGTTGATCTCTAACACATTAATTTTGCATCAGAAAATAAAAATACCAAACAGAAAAAAATGTCAAAAAAACCCTATTTTAAACTGCAACATAAGCTTCAGGGGTTGACTTACCCTGAGCTGCAAGTCTGCAACTCAAGTTACATACCTTGGAATGGTCAGCCAGTGCAAGAATTCTGGTGCAAAATTAACTGTTTCAGTACAGGGTTGTGGATTTTTTTGTTCTGCTGTATTTTTAAAGGTGACTATTTTCAACCCTGGCATTAGCTCAGCCAAAATGCACCTGTCTGCACTACAGTTAAGGAAGTGATAGTGTGTTTGGAAACATACTAGGAGACTTCAAAAGATATTTTGAGCTTAAAGGTAAATTCCATACAATACTTACTTTTCTCTTCTGGTTTTCTCTAACTTGTCTTTCAAAATCATGATCTCTTTCTTGAGGGCAAGCTGCTGGCTCTCTGCATCCCGTAGTTCCTTCTTCAGACTTTTTACTTCATTAGCATGCATTATTTCACGTTTAGATAGTTCCTCTTCATAGAAAACACTTTTCTTTTCCAGGTCTGCCTTTAATTTAGTGATCTCTTGCTGGTGTTCTATACTGCTTACCCCAGGTGAGCGACCAACCTGTTTTTGCTAAAATAAACAGCCCCAAGTTAGCACTCAAGAATGCTGAAAATTATGCTTAATAACAACTCCATATTCCTAAGTCTATGTTTAGAAAATACCCCATTACAGACTTGAGTTAAACACATGTATCTCAACTTTTTTTTGAAAATTTGTTAGAGCATCTGAACTGTACTCTTTATAATTTTGTGATTTAAATGCAGTAATAGTTTTAAAGACATTGAAAATTTGATCACCACTTTAAACATTTCTGGTCACATTCTGACTCCCCTTATGTGCAGTCAGAAAGTGACACCAGAATTAGAAGATTTTTATGCTCCCACTCACATGGTTGACAGCAACAAGTTCAAGTGACTTTCAGGAACAGAGAATAAGGACTATGATATACAGTCAACATATTTTAAAGCACAAATAATTTGTGGAAAAGCTATACTAAGACAAGCATTTGCTTAACTGAAGGCTAAAATCTAGCTACAGAAACACTATATGGATCGCATCAATCAGGAGGGAAACCTGACCTATTCTACTCAGGCTGACCATTTACATCATAGTGGATTAATAGGAAAAACAAGCTTTAAACAATAAGAGTAATTACTTCACTTTTCGCAGCTGCATAGCTCTCTTAGTGAGGTCTTCTGGCATTTCAATAGTCTTTACACATTGCTTCAGGATACATACACATTTGCACCAAATGCTGCACTCACTAAACTCAATGTCCTGCCATAACATAGAGGAGGAGCAAGATCAGGTTCAAAATGAGATAGTGGCATGACATGCACTGAAATCCAAGTACGGAAATACTTTTTAATGTAAACACATGTATGACTTGGTCTGGAATTTTTTATGTTTTTTTAAATATGTAATTAAAGGTAGTCTAAGGAAAGGAAATAAATTAATAAAACCACTGTGTTTTCAGAAAGTGCAGGTAACTGGAAAACCTACTTCCTTATGGTGGCTGTCTCACACCTTCAGGAGGATCGAAGATATTTTCTTAATTATACCTCCGTTCTTACCATGAGATATTAAAATCCTCTCAGTTACCCTTAATTAAACATGGCTTTGGGTAATTTTCCTTTGCTGATGTATGAATAGACTTTAAGAGCTAAATGCCATTGTAGAACATTCAGATGAGCTGAATTTCTATCACGACGAATTCTATGAGAAAGCTGGGCTTTGCTGTTAGTGTCAGCAGAACATTGCAAAACCCCCTAAATGTATGAGCCAGATACGTGCTGCTACCACATTGTTTTCTCTAACTCATCAAAACGACCATCTGTTTTGATCCAAGAGTAAAATCCTGCCCGTAGGACGCAGAAAGGTAAATTGGAGAAAGAAGATGCCATCCTAACAGGAGATGATTTGGAGAAAGAAAGATTAAAAAAGAAAAAAGAAAGGAAGTATAGGAATTTTCTTTCATGCACAGGCAGTAAACTACTGAACTTGTTTGTTACTGCCCAGTATGCCAAATTGCCTGCACATATATGGCAATGGAGCACATAAAAAGTTCAGGCTTTGCAACATCATCTATTAGGTACGTAAAATGTTTTAATGGTATTTCATATTTTTTTCCACAATGAGAAGATCCTATTAAGACCAGAAGACAGATGGTGCAGTAAAAGAGAGAGCTGGATGATATTGTACAGTGGCTTACAGAACTAGAGTAATATAGTAAACAAAAAATATATTTTGAATTGATGTAAGCACAAATTCCAAATAGATGTTTTCATACATGCCTGTTTCAAGTGGACAAATGGTGCAACTGAGACATAATGCATCTCCTGGCACATAGATAGTTAGATGCCATAACTCTGTGCTGGAAGTCTCGCTCTCTCCCCCCCCCCCCCCCCCCCATGCACACACACAGACACACAAAAACCCAAACAAAAAAAAACCCCACACAGCAGCTCTTTCATTAGGAAATTGTGAAGCTGAATGGTCCAAACTGACAGCAGTGTTGTAAATATTACTATATGTATTGACATGTATATCACGTACTATGGTTACCATAATTGCAACATTAACAGACATCAAGTTTTGCACTTGAAGAATAAAGAAGAATAACCATTAAATACCCCAATAATAGAGCAGGTGGCATGGGAAAACTTACTATTTAAGTAACATAATCCTAAATGAACGTACCATTAAAAATCTTGGAAGACTTCTGGCTTGTCTTTAATGAGACTAGTCTTTTGTTACAAGTGCTATTTTGTATAGCTTCAAGGCTTGTTTCTTGCCTTTTGCAGATGGTAATAATAATTTACCTTGGTTAAGAATATGAAGAATCTTACTTAGGACTGTGATGCTAATAGCCCAAAGTTTTATGGTATAAATATTTGCCAAATGCAACATATTAAGAAAGATGCAACCTTGCTTATTACAAACCTACTAATTATCAATTATGTGGATTACCGTATTATTCCTCTCAATTTAATAATTTGCTGTTGCTCAGGTAGGAAGGAAAGACTTGAGAATTTCATTTTCAATATGCCACCTACATATTTAACATGCAGAAATTAGTCTAAATTTGCTTGAAATGAACTTACAAAAGAACATACAACAACAAAAAATTAGCCATACAAATTAGCACGAAAAATTGCCTACTTGGCCCCAACCAGACTCGCCCAACACACCTTTGCTGTATGTGCAATTCAATCCAGAAACAGTTTTGGCTGTCTGAATACACACCTAAGGCTTTATAACTAAGTTTACTGAAGTAAACAGCAAGTGTAAGATCTTCTAGCACACCTATAAAATGCCCTAAAAACTAACAAAAAATAGGCGTATATACTGGTGAAGAACAGAAAGAGATTTGTAGGTATTATAATATTGCTCTGATGAAAATGAAAGCCGTCCTCTTCCATTGTTACATATAGCTCCATTTTTCAATGTTAATGGAAGCTTGATTAGAATCAGAAATTTATTGCAAATGGTAACTGGTTTCTTTTGGTACCTTCCTCCAACGTGTGGTCCAAGTCATTAACTTCCTCACTTACTCATACAGTACGCTTTCACTACTCTTACCGTTCCACTATCACATTCAGCTTCAATGTGAAGAATAATGTTGAGAGATGCCTTACTAGGTCTGACCAGTATCTTCCCTAAAGCACTGGCTATCTGGGGACAGCACCTGGGCCTGCCTTTTTTATGAGGTCCATTCCCCTTGGAATACAACAACTGCTGGACTAAAGGTATTAGAGGGTACCTCTCCGCATAGTCAGGGGACCTGGTGTTCATCAATTTGTCTTATCCCTTTATGAACCCGCCGATATTGTCACAACCACAAACCCCTGTGGCAACAAGTTCCAGGAGTTCACTGCCCATTCTGTGAAGAAGTACTGTATTAAATGCATGTCCTGTTTGCTTCATCAGTGCCCCTCAGTCATAGTACTGTAGGGTTTGGTAAACAGCCATTTCTGCTCACCTTATCCACTACCTTCGTGATTTTGTAAACCTTAAACATTATTTCCCCTCAGCTTCTTCCTGCCCAAATTTAAAAGTGACATCTAAATAGATGTTTTCATACATGCCTGTTTCAAGTGAGACATAATGCATCTCCTGGCACAGAGATAGTTAGATGCTGTTTAATGCACCCCAGGATGTGGTTTGCCCTCTTGGCTGCCAGGGCATACTGCTGACTCATATTGAGCCTGCTTTTTTTTGAAAATCTAAATACATGACATCCACTGGATCTCCTTTATCCACACACTTACTGACAACTTTGCAGAACCCCAGCAGGTGAGTGTCGCAGGACTTGGCTGGACAGAAGGCACACTGCCTCCTTCCCAGTAGTCTCTGCTTCATCCATGAGCTCACTGACCTTTTTCTTTACTACAGCCTCTACCCCTTTCCTAAGTCACCCACGCTCCTCTGCAGTTCCCAGGATCTTCTGGATGAGAGTTACAGTGGCACGGCAGGCCATCTATATTAAGAGAGTGCACATCTTGGCCAGCAGTTCTCTTACTTCTCATCTGAGTTCATTCAGAACCTCCTTGGCGAGGCCACTGCTCCAGGTGACTTCACACCTGACTCACCTGCCAGCTCTAACGCTTCTTGCACATCACCCTCAGACCGATCCAGCTCATCTGTCCAACCTGCTGCAAAGAATGCACTCTGCGTGGCATCTCCCCTGCTTCAGCAGTAAAGTCTAACACACCAAAAACTCATTGAGCGTTTCTGCCACAGCCCTATCAACTCAGAGATTACCTTTTTCATCCCTGCCAACAAATGGCCCCATGAGTTTCCTAAGGTGACTTTCTGTTTTTGATTTAAAGAACTTCCCACAGTCACTCTGAGCATCCGTCGCAAAGTGCTCTCTAAATTCTCTTTATTTAGCCCTCAACATCCTATTTACACTTAACCTGCCATCATTTATGGGCTTTTCTGTTCTCCTCATTTAGAGAAACTTCCCTTTTTTCTTTAAATATTGACATTTTCTCTATGATAGCCTCCTGAACTTAACTAAGGAGCCATGCAGAGCTTTTACTGAATGGATAATGCAGTATCACAACAACTGCACGTGATCCAAAGTGTGCTTACTGTGCTGTGAAATATTACTAAGAAAGCTACAAGTCCCCTTTCCTCTTCTGATAACTTGACCTGTTGTTATAAATCAGCATATCGTTTATTCTCAATAGATCACCAATAAATTCCTCTCGCCTCTTAAATTCATACAAACTCTTTGCTGATAGAGAAGATTCATGAAAGCAGAAGAAACATCTTAATTTTCAGATAACAATCTGAATTCACAGCAGCAGAAGCTTTATAAATCCAATTTTCATATGGAATGGATTTCCTTATTTTCATTTAAGAAAGGAAGGTAAAATAAAAGAGTGTTTGCAAAAAAACCCCAATTTTTCTGTGCAGTGACTTCATATTGACAAATGTCCAACAGAATTCTAACAAACTCCCCCGCTGTTATTCTTGTTAATTAAGACCAGAATAGGCCTAATCTGATATTTTGCATAAAAAGTTTAGAATTATCCTACTGGACCAAACATTGGGAACAGGATTTTGCTGTAAATGAACAGCAATCCTCATGTGGAAATGAAAAAACTTTCTCATTCAATTTTTGAGAAAATCTGATTTCTTTGGAGCACTGTATAAAACACTAACTCATAGAATGGAATAACAGTTAACATCCTTGGCTTACTTAAATTTCTGCTCCTAAAAACACATAAATGCGTGAGCGATCTCATCAATATAAAGAAAACTCTCATGCTAAATGCTGCTCTTGTGCAAAAATGTCTCAACTTCTGGCTGAGAGGCAGAATACCCTAAAACTTTTCCTTTACAGTTACATCAGTTGACATCTATTGTGGAGGAAACCATCTTTCTTTTGACTTACACGCTGAGGAACAACGCAGTACACAAAACACCTATACAGAAACCTGCACAGGCTGCAGGTTTATCTTCAAATACTCAACCAAGCTACACTAAAAAAAAAAAAAAAAAAAACACCCCCCCCCCCAAAAAACCCCAAAACCAAAGCAAAAATAACACCCCCCCCAAAAAAAAAAAAAAAAAAAACAAAAAAAAAACAAAAAAAACCAAAAAACAAACGCTTTTAACAGGTAAAGTTAAACAAAGTAATAATGGAAGCAATTTGGTAAGAAATCACCAAGTATTAAGAAATACTTCAGTGAGCAGTGAACACACTGGCCTGAAAAGTGTATTAGGCAAATGTTCATTTTTCTGGACAATAATGCGATGCATGCTTGCATTAATATTCAGCATCCACTGAAGTGACAAACTAACAATACCCTTTTGTCCTACATCTGAAAGCAATCAAACAGATCCAAGTCCTAGTTGACTAGTAAGTTTGCAGGTGTTAATATCAAAACAGACTAACCTTTAGCCCTTCTACTTCGCTTTCCAACTGTTTAGAGTACTGTTCACTCCTCTCTCGCAATTTCCTGTCTTTGGATGCCTCAGCAGCTGCGGCTTCAGCTTGGACTTCCAGCTACAAAAGTACATACGTTTTTAATAGGTAGGATTCTTGTGGGTTTTTTTTCAAAATCTATTGATGGTTTTCAATATCAGAGATAAATCTTCAGCACTAAACTGGACACTTCAAATTCTTAGAAAGCAAAATCAGTACTGTTTGAAACATCAATCAAAGAGTTAAAGATTTACAGATAACATAAAAAAATTACTTTGTCAGAAAACCTTACATATAACTACTATTTCATAGATTCTGAACAGTCTTCTCACCACTTACTTCTTTTTTAAGTCTCTCTGTTCTGCGTAACTCTTGCCTTAAACTTTCTACTTTTTGCATCACCACTTCCATTTCTTCCTCCTTATCTCGGAGCTGGCGGGCAAGCTTTTGTTTTTGAGAGTGCAAGTCTGTCAGCCGCTCGTTCATCTCTGAGAACTCCTGCATTGCCAATTTCCGCTGGCTGTGTGCATCTTTCAGCTCTTTGGCTTGGGATTTTAATCTGTCACTAGACTCTGCCAGTTCCTACAGTTTAAAAAAAGAATTAAGTAATAAACCTAGAAAGCTGCAAGGCCAATTCTGTCTTTGGATGCGCATCTAACACCTTCTCCAGAGTGAATAGAAACTACATATTCATTTCTTTTCATGAATGCATCTATGATACAGATTGTAGGCCTCTATAAATAAGGGAAGAGGCCAGGTTTTACACTACTAAAGTTAGTAAAACTGCATAAATGTAAATCAAGTCGGAATTTACTCCATTATTACAGGTTCAAGACAAAGGCTTTCAAGCACTTGCATTAAAATACAAAATACCTTGCTTTCTTAATTAAATATGTCATCAGCATAGTTTTTCAAGAACTACTTGAATGAATAAAAAGAATAGTACTTATCTCAACTGCTAAATGATTGAAAAAGTTTTTGCATTAATTGAATGGACAACTCTGCTCTATGAAAACTACTACTTTAGAAGCTTTTGAAAACTGACCTGCAATGGCGAGTATGATTTCCACACACTGTACCGTAGTATCAAATATTACAGAAAGTTTCAGGCAACAAAACACTGTAGTGATTAACAGCAATATATGATAATTATTGTTTTAAAAGAACCCACATGAGATAACACTGCTAGTGCTGTGATAACTCTACAGCACACTACCTTCACAAAGCTTGCCGTGTCCTAGATCTGTGCTACTACACTACGAATGAGGGACCACAACAGTTTAAATGGTTTAATATGTTCAGCCAAATCGGAGCAGAACAAAGAAGCAAGGAAAAGCGAGTCTGAGGGATGAAAAGAAGAACGGCAGGAAGAGTTAATATTTGGCACTGTTGACATCTATACAAATTTAAAAGCATTTTCTAAGGTTGTTAAAAACAGGTCCTAATCACTAAACAAGAGGTTGTTTTAGAAGAGAGATGGTCTTTCGTGGACAAACTGACAGCTCTCAAGGTTTTAAGAGCCTTAAGGGTTAAAAGAAACAGTGTTCAATACAGCTGGCACATCAACATTCAGCTGGACTCTAAAATACTGGCCAGTATAATCATGATGAGAAACAGGCTAATGTATTTCACAGCTGATTACATTTTCAAGTTGATTTAACCATGAATACAAAAAAGAGCCATGAAAGACAGTATGTTATAAATAAGAAAACAAGGATCTCGGGGAGACAGAGAAGAAGAAATAAAAGCCAGTATTCTTTACTGTAGTTATTTCAAATTACTTTCTAACCTTCATATTTGGGCAATTTTTCACATCTCTCTTCTGGAAACACTTCTGTGACACAGCCTTAATATCGTATTGTTAACAATTTTTCCCTGCTACAGTCTCACCCATACTTCAGATTAAATTAGTTGTTTGGGGTAGTTCTTCTCTACTCTGTCTTCTAACCGCTATCATTATCACCTTAATCTGAAGCTATAAAACCTTCTTTGCAGCCGCCATGCAATTTGCATCATGGAGTTGTTCACTATCTGGAAGCAGTCACCTAGGACCACCCAGCGGCCATACATACAATGCGTTAAATAATGTCCTTGTCTTCAAACAAGAGGCAGAAAGCAAAGTAGGTCACGCTACACATTTGTTGTCTGCTCATTAATTTTATACTTGAAAGTCATTTCAAGCAAAATGAACAAAAATAAAATAGTCTTTAGGGTTTAGAAGAGTTGCTGACAAAATGCTTTTACCTTATTAAGATCTTCCCTCTCTTGCTTCAGTGTTCTGACCTGTTTCTCAAAAGCCTTTATTTGTCTGGAAGCATCATCCAACTCCCGCCTTGCAGTGCTGGCCTCCTCAAGTTGCTGTTCTAGCTGACCAGAATCTAGAAAAAGCAGCAGACTTCTAAATAAGTTAAGGAAAAAAATCATTATTCTAGAATAGCATAGTCTAGCTGCTTGAAGCCCTTTCAGTATTTGTTCTGGTTTCCATTTAATCACAAAAGAATGCAATTCTTATCTGGTTTAGAATAGGGAGTAGCTTGTTTCAACTGCCATTATCTGCTTTTTACACAACAGAATAAAAGGTCACAGCTTGCTGCAAAACAACATACAAAACAATAACAACTTGCCTTTTCACATTATAATAATCATGCACTATACATAATTCTGTAATGTATGCTTTAACATGACCTATACATTTGACTTTTATGCGCTGTGATGTAATATATAATGCATCTTTTATTACCCTGTAATTACAAACAGTCTCCCTCCTCCCCCCAAATTCCCCCAGAAAGAAACAGTAAAAGTAACGGGTCACTCAAGAGCTAGCAAGCGTTCTCCTGTTGATACATTTAAAATTAACTTCAGACGATTTTACTTATGTCTAGTGTGAAAACCACTTGTGTTTATGTGATCTGCTTTATTACTACTATAAATACAAGAAAACTATTACAGCCACTTTCTTACCAACTTAACAACACAACAAAAGTACATTTCTAAGCCACAGCTAAATAATGTCATACCAATACGCTCAAGTGCTACAACATGAAAAGCTGAAATCCATAAAATATGATAATTGAAAATTTCTAGCTAGTGGGTGGGGTTTTTTTCCCTCCTAGTCCTTCACTTAAAAACCACAAATTTAAAGGAAGAGATATATGAAGGTAGGTTAATTCCAAGTTCTATGAAATCAGTGACATTTTGCCTTTGATTTCAGTTGTGGCAGATCTTCAGACCATACATATTTACCCACAGAACAGGAACTCATCTATACTATTAATAAGAGCCTTTTACTACATTTTCATAAATGCAACCCTAAGAGACTGGCTCTTAGAGAAATCAAAAATAAAAACACATACATTTCTAAGAGCTGTAATTTCTGAAACACAAGAATTTTATAAGCAAATGAATACCATTAGCTTATACCCAGACAAATATTCACTATTGTTTTACTTCATTGACTCTTGCTTAAAAATTTAAAAGAATGCATTTAAATGAGAGATGTAGCTCAAAGCCAGAAATTAACTGCCTGTCTTATGTAGTCTACTCTGAAATCACCAGCAAAAAGAAAGTTTATATATGGCTCTGCTGAGCCAAGATAAATCTTTCTTCTGTGCATGAACTACTTTGTTCCACAGCTCTGTTTTCTCCTTCCATCGCTGCCCTTTACATATTTGGCAATATGAAAGATTCCTCAAAGTTTTCTCCTATGTAACTTAGCGAGCAAAAATTATAACTTTGACCTCAAAAATTGAAAGCATATGCTAGCTTGTCATTTCCTGGAAAACTAGATAGACAAGAAAAATGTATTTTTCTAAGGTCTCCCCGGTGACACTCCTGAATTTGACATAATTTCATGTTCATTTTTTATCACCTTTTTAAGCAGGTGTTTACTCTTACAGCTCCAGAAGAGGCAGTAAAACAGGTGAAAGAATACAACCAAAAGCTAGTTGTGACATATGTGTAGTCACTGGTAATTTTCCATCTAACCACCCTAGCTGTTGCTAACATTTTAGTTAATATATGCAAACACTCGCTGTAGGATGTTATCATGTTACATTTCATTGCCCAAGAGATTAGCCCAAAGCATAAAGTTCAGCTCTGCACCTGAACTGAACCTCCTTTAAAGTTCATCAGATCTAGATTTGGAAATTTAGATACTTTAAAAGCCACCCAGAAAATGTGGAACTAGCTCCCCTAAATTTGGAAGCATTCAGACATGACCATCATTTGGTTTGTGCCTGTCATTCTGTCATTAATTTAGTTTTAAAAATCTATCTCAGGAAAAAACCAAACAAACAAAAAACCCCAAACAAAACCACAAACAAAACAAAACATAAAATTAAGCAAAATACAACATTCTCTTTTCCCAATTTTATCAAATTAGATTGTATTATTTACAACTCAAAGCACAAATGAGTGTCTTCTAACTAATGGCTGTATTGACTGGACCAGACAAGGCATTCAAGTATATACTGGGAAAGTTATGTGGTGACTGGGGATGGATTAGACAACTCTACATCTTCCTCATTTGATCACATTAGTCACTTCCAACCCAATTAAAAAAAGCAGATATCGTATCTAGGAATACACATATATCGCATGAAGCAGTAAATTCTTAATGGATACTTAAGGGAAAACCTTCTCAGTATTAACCGACTTCTTTTAAATGTGAAAAGGGATATCACTTGTGTTGGGGAATGTTCCCACACCTTCTTTATTTTTTTTTTTTTCATTACCAAAGGAAGAGAGTAATGCCTTCAGCAATGAACTAAAATCTAAGTTGCAGCTCAATAGTCAAGGATAAAATGTAATTTAAAGCTGATCCTGATGCTTTTCTATGAAGGGCTGGTCCCATTCAAAAGTTGTTCCTGTAGATGTTGCTTTTCAGTGGTTCCAAAGAGCCAAAAACAGAGCTCAGGATTGCTACAGAACAGAGGTTTCTGATCGTGTCGTCTTCTTCCTCAATACAGCAGCAAGTGGAGGGACATTTGGCTGGAGAGAAACTTCACAAAAACCTTTGTCTTGACACAGTGTCAACATGGCATCACTCAAACCAGAGTGATCCTCCCTGAGCTAGTTAAGCCATATTCACATCCAAAAATAATGCTTATGGTACAATACGAAACTGCTGCATCATACCAGAGCAGCTGCCCAACTGTGTATCTATAACAGACTTTTTTCAGACCACACAATTTTAACAGCATATAATCTATGTGCTGCAGCCTGCAGTTCATACATAGCATACTTCTGCCCCATAACGTAGCAGCAGAGTCTAAACACACCAAAATGTCTGGAAGTTAAGTCCAAGTTATTCTTTCTGTGGGTGTCGCTGCTGGCATTCCTGACGCTTTCAGGAACTGAATGAAGCCTTTTCACAAATACAAACCAGAACAAATCTTTTTTGTAGTTTACTCCAACCTTTCCCACCGGGTTTTTTCCCTTGCCACAGGTAAGATATGTCTATATAATAGAGATCCATCTACTGCTACTTGTGTCTGATTTTTCTCTCACATAAGATGCAGGCATTTTCCTATTTGGATTGACAAGAGGAATCAGATTTGTCCTCCTTGTTTCTATGGTTCTAGTCCTGATACCTAACAGTCTCTATCAATCTTGTTAATTTTCCTAAACAACAAACATCTTGCTGTACTTCCTTTCTCTTTGGAGATGTCTCTGCTCTCAAGATCCTATTTTGAAGAAACCGTTACGGAGCAGCATAGCAGAATTCCTATGCTATGAATCACTCCAAGAGAAAATTCCCTTTAACTTAATTCAGAGCATCAAATCAAGAATACTGAATATTAGTATTAGTAGCTAGCCTTTAAAGTAGGCTAAAAAGATATTAGCTAAACAGACAGCAAATTGGTTCACTAACATCTATATTCAACATGGTGGTACAATAGAAGCTCTCCCTCTGGAAGTTCTTAAAACATGAATTGCCAGAATCTGGGAGAGTAAGGCTGGAAAAGGATGGATTTGGATATATCGAATTTCTTTGAATCTTTCCCTACCGTCTCCAGTAGCCTCTGTAAAGACACAGGATACTGAGCTAAGTAGATCTTTGCTTTTTGACTAGTTTGGGAGTTCTAAAGAAAGGCAATATGACATTAAAGAAATTCAGCTCTTTATCTACACAGATTTCAAAACCACTTTTCAAACTTAAAGCACTGAGATACTTCATAGCCAAACTTTTAGTTACCGTAAAATCTTCATGAACTCTCAGAAGCAACGGAATTAAACAGACAGCAAATAAATGTTCAGTTTTGTAAGAAACAATAGCTCATTGACAGCCGAGCTGAGAGGTGGCTCTTCCCCCTCTCATCTCCCTTTCCTTGTATGCTCCTATTGCCCACCACGTGCTGATTTATCAGATCATGAGCTGATTAAATTCTCTATCTCTAGAGAGTTCTTTCCTTGTTTACTTGAGTGAATTAAACTCAAGAGAGAGTCTGGGGCATGCACAGAGGGAGGAGGGGCCACACAGCTGTGAGCAGGACCCGTTTGATGGCAGAGTTTTGTTTGGTCAGTTCTGCTGCTCATGGAGCATGTGGGCCTTATATAGCCCACAGTGTCCTCTCTCATGGAAAACACCCTTCGCTACTCCCTGCCACTTGAAAAAACTCAGTACCACTGTAGTTTCATGCACACAGCCCACCTCCCAGATAACCCACACTTTTCTAAAAGTACTGTTCCAAGAAACAGTAAACCACAGAAAACCACATCTCCAGTTTGAACTAGCTTTTACTCCACATCCAGTTACAATGCACTAAGCAACAGCACGCTATAAACCTCTGTGGTTTCAAAGAAATATAAATATAAGCAAAATTGTGATCACATCTCACAAATTTGGCCCTTCCAAGGAAAATCCAACAGAAAATGAGATAAGGACAAACATCAATTGATGCTTAAATCATAACAAATCACCCTTCCATCAAATATTTTTAAGACTATCAAAAATGCTAGGCTAAATTCTTCACCCTCATGTTTACTCACATGAACAAGAAACAACACCTTCCTTCCTTCCAGATTACTACCTATGTACCTGCATACCAGAGTGCAGAGATGTACAAAGCAAGGAATACTAAGGTATGCCACAATGACTATGACTTCTGAAAGGACCGCAGTGACTTCTGATACTGCCAAAAATAACCGAACAAGTGCTCCATCCGCTCTTGCAGTACACATTACAGGATGGGGCGGGGGGGGAAGGAAATTGGTCATGGTTTCACAGATACTCAGGTAGAGCCTGATTCACATCCATGTAAATTAGCAACACCACAATTTAAAACTACTGGCACTTTACCACTAATAATAATAGCAGAAGTCATTGAAATCTTCCTTCTCCCTTGCAACTGGAATTACTGAAGTACTGAATATTAAGTTGAAATTGTAGAAAATGTTGAGCTACCAATGAAGAGCGAAGGGTAAAATGAGAAGTAAGAATAGAATGGAAGACTCTTTTAGAAAGCACAGTAAAACTAACATTTTATTATGAGAAAAAAATCTTGTCAAAATATTGTTTCCTGTTACAGTTTTCACATTAGTATTTATAACATACCTGTTACCTGTTTCTTCAACTTTTCAATTTCTTCTTTCAAACTTTTAATTTCTAAATCTTTGCTCGCTGTTATTGGGCCATCCACTGTCGAATACTGCAGAGCCTGGACTGTCTGGGTGGACTCTAGAAAAAGATGGAAGAGAGAGGGACAAATTACATGCCTGATATCTGAGGAGGTCAAAAAGACATCACTGATAGATTAAGACATGCCAAAAAGCCTCCCCACTGAGGATTCTACAATTTATACTTTCCAACTACTAAGTGCCAATTTTTCAATAATTGTGGGCTGGACAAACTAAGTTCTTAGAGGTTTTAAGAATGAAATCTTTATGCCACAGTAACCAAGGCACAGCATGAACAAAGTTAGCATGTTATAAGAAGTTGCATACATGGGATATTTCAGGCATAAAGAGTAACAGAAGTTTAATTTGTCAACGGAAATAATGAAGAGAATTCTCTTCTGCTAGAAAGCATTCCAGGAGATATATTTATTTTTTTCCACGGTATAAACCATGCCTTACGAAGCTGCAAGCTAATCTAAGTCAAAAAAGTGATTGAATTATTTTTTTTAAATGACTATACCTTGCAGTTTTCTACTAAGTTCAAGCTTTTCCTGTTCTAGACGTCTTATTCTCCTCTCATAAGCTTCTGTTGCTAAACTATCCTCCAAAGTTCTTTGAATGCTGGCATCAAGATCCATAGAGGGTGGTCCAGCTGTCAGTCTTAGACAGCTGCGGTCTGAAAGCACACTGGGAGAAAAAAATTAAAGTGTATTGGATTTTACAACAGGCTGTGCTTAACGTAATTTTTAAAAAATTGTATCAACCAATAGTTTAAATTGTTAATTAGTATGTAATTTATTATATGGTCAAATAATACCTTGTTAGTATGTACTCATTAAAAATTGAATTCATTTTTACCTCGCATGACTGATGTCCTCAATGCATTTTTTGTTACATAAAAGTGTATGAACTCCTGATTATAAATTATCATTATTGACAGTCTACACTAGCCAGATAGCAAAAAGCAACAATCTAGATAGTTAGTAAGATTACAATAACAGTTTATTTTAAAATAATTAATCAAGTTTCACAAATACTTTAAAGACAACAATCACAACTGATGGTGTGAAACTATTGCATGACAGCTAGGGCATGTACATATCAGAAATGCTGTGGCCCTGATTCTGTGGATACTCATGTACACATGCTATTACTTATGCAAACAATCCTTTTGAAGTCTACAGGACATGTCACATAACCAGCACTAAGCACATGTGTTTGCAGAAACATAGGCCTGGTTTTTCAATGGTTGTAAACATTCTTACTTATTTTCACAAGTTATCAAGGAGCGTACATGGACTTCCTTGTTACTGTTTCATTTAGCAGTAGAGATTAACATGACAAATACCACATTGATACCAAATTTCCATTCAGATTTACAAGAGTGTCAAAGGACTAGAAATAAAACGGTTTTTAAAGTCTAATAAGTTAAGTTCTCTCTGGGTCCACACATCTGGTCTTAACTTTGTCACATGCAGTTAACTTCATACATTGTCTGAAAACCACCTTTCTCAACAAAACTCCTCTGAACATAGGTCTTGACCTTTAAATTCATGTAAATTTTACCTTCAGAGAGCTCATTCTTTTGGACAGACAGCATTTTAGATTATGGCCTAGTAATTTCCTCAATAAACCACATTCTTTGGTATTCATTTGCAACTGGTTTGAGAGACAGAAACTTAAGATATTACGTAACTATCCTACAGACAATTTTGGGACTCTTAACTTACCAGCTACTTGTATATGTGAAACCCACAAATGGTAAATGATGGCCAGAAAATGCAGTGTGTGATGGTGGAGGCATTGTTTCCTAGAAAAATAATAGGACAGTTGAGTAATTAATATCCTACTGGACTTAAAAGTAAAAGATTTTAGAGTTTAACCATATGTGAAGTGTTAGTGATAATATCACATTAACTATATTCACAGTCATCCTTATCTACAGCCCAAATATGAAATGGCACCACCTAAATCTATTTATAATAGACCATGCTGGCATAAAAATGCTTTTCTAATTAAATAGGCTATCATTGGAGGAAAGCAGAATATTACACATATTAAAAGCCAATTCATTCCTTCTTTTTTCCAAGAAGCTCTTAGCACAGAGTATCACCTTTTATTCCTTCCTGTACACCTCTCCGCTATTTAGTCAACAGGGCTTCCTGCCTGTAGATTTACCAATCCCACTTCTGAGTGGGCTATCTCTATTTGGAGAGAACAATAGTCAGACACTTATTAGAAAGAAGTACAACAGGGTTTTCTAATCCCATTAGTGCTTTGACCATTTCTTCCTTCATTGCTCCTTTTTCCTGCCAGACAAAGAACTACAAACTAAGACAAATCTTTGAGCTTCTCCTCAGGCTAAAACAACCCTGTTGCTATATTATTCGAACCACTGTAAGTTCCAATATTCTTAAATATCCTGTTAAAAGTTTCCTGTTTAATCCCCAGATGCAAGGTTTATGTTGCTATACTAGAGATGGTCTTAACGGTCATCAAAAGAAATTCCCTAAGAAGATGATTATCACACTGAAAGTGCTAAAAGGTTCTAAATTTTAAGAAAAGGTAACATAATGATTTTTTTCAAAAAAAAAAAAAAAAAAAAAGGAATCAGTTGTACATTTTTACATGTAAAACTCAGCAGTAGAGAACAAGCCTGCATTCAAAAGAAATCCAAAATTACCTTTTCAGTAGTGGTGTCAGCTATATTACATGACAACCTTGACCTTTTAGCAGACAAAAATCTTCATCAAAAAAGAGTTTGCAGAATAAAAAGCAACATCAATGACATGGCTAGACTGCATAACTACATCAAGTCTACATTGTTGGGCATTTTGGAAACTAAGGGCAAGACCAAATTCCAAAGCCTTAACTTTCCACTAGTTGATAATAAAAATATCAGTTATTACAGACTATGGTTAGGAAAAGTAAAATTCTTTATTTCTCCTTTGGATTTTATTTGCATATTTCATAGATTCGAGTCTCAAAACCATCTTTATGAATGAGTTTAAAAAAGACCAAATGAATAATTGTCTGATTTTAACAGCCCATATAACAGTTTTCTGTTACCACACAGGTAACAATGCTGGTTCTAAAATATCGTATCTATTGATAATGATGTAAGATTCTGTAAAAGAATTTGTTCCTTTGCTGATTCTTTGGCAGAGATCAAAATACTTATTTCCTGCTACTTGTGTGAATTAACTGTATTAACATACTGAGAAAATTATAACTGAATCTACATCTATCATGCCTATCAGTAAGGCTACTAAACCAAACAGCTAAAAGCTAAAAACCTGCAGAACTTGGGCTGCCTAACAACACTGTTTTGCCCTTTGTGTTTATGTGTACTTTTAACATACTGTTTGAATTTCATTATTATGTATATTATTTTTCCATGGGACCACAGTCTCATCCCAAGTTCAGGCAGAACAACGACAATCATGGCTTTTCAACATTGCCTTTTATCTTCAGCACTAGGCATTCCTCATTCGCTCTATGCCATTCAAACCTTGCAAAGAATTTAAAACAAAGAAAGAAGCCTCATGGGCTTATCTGTGGTGCTGACTCCTGCAATAGTAATGCAAGTATGTGAACCTTCCTCACAAGATGTGTATGAAAGATGGCAGGGAAAACACCTCCAAGTTACATAGAAGAATTTGAGGGGAAGCAATATTAAATACAATGTCCACTAGTTGAAGCAAAAATGTAAAATATCCTCAGTCATGCAATGCCTCAGGCTAGGTTTTTTTTCAGAGATGCTGGGTGCAAAAAGAAATGGTAAAAATATAACCTTAAATTAAACAAAACAAAAAAACTACCTTCACATGTTTCATATGAGGAAACTGAAAATGAAGCTCCAGAAACTAGTGTTGATCTCTAACAGTTCAACAGCATTGCTTTTCACCCCCAAAAGTCTAAAGCAAATTAAGAATTGGACTCTGTTTTCACATCCGGGTCCAGTAACTCATGACAGGAGCACTCCTTCTTCACCTGCAGCTCCCTGCTTCTTTACAATGGGAAAACATTCACACCACACAGGCACCTTTTGAGTGCCTCAGTTGAGAGATTAGGCTCTAAAAAGGAAGACCCCTGGACTGGCCAACATTAGAATGTGTGAAGAACCTCCAAAAGGTATTTCAGCTTCACAAAAGTGGCTTCACAAAGACTTGCTACACACAGCATCCATTCCTGCCACCCAACCCTGATAGCTGTTCCTGGACAAAAAAAAAAAATGTGCGGACAGATATCTGAAGACCGTATTAAAAAGTTTTAAGATAAAAATACTTCAGTTGTGAAGGGAGATGGGCAATACCAGATGCAAGTGAGGAAAAAATGAAAAAAAATGCAAGTAGTCCTATGCAGCTAGACTGATTTGCTTAATTTGCCTATATGAAAGGACTCTGAGACCTAGTGCTCCACACCACGTGTGTCTACCACGGGATTTCATAATGATGCAAACAATGATCATCCTGCTTATAACAATTCATGTTGCCTATCACTTATCTGCAGGTCCAGGAAGCTCAGTGGAACTGAGATGCACAGGCACTTCAGAAAACAAAAGCAAAAACGGTGAAAATGCTTCACCTCACACGTAAACAGCAGGTTTATGCAGCTTTCAGCAAACACCAAAAAAAAAAAAAGTATTTCCAAGGAGACAACACAAGGCATTCCTCTGATGCTAAGACTTCCATCATCTGTCAAAGTTCCTGCTCAAAAGCACAGAAACACTAAGGTTGTTAAAAACCAATAGTTGCAAAGCTTTTTAAGCATTCTTTCTCATTAAGATTGTTCTTGAAGAAATGGCTGTAACATTTCTCCTAAATTTCCCAAAACTCAACTCAAGAGAAAACAAGCTGGAAAAATTTTAGTGGGAATGAACCGAATGGAATCCGACAGAGATATGAGCAATTAGAGCACTACAATAAAATGCATTATGCAAACTTAGTACAAGTCTCAACAATGCTCTGCTAGAAATACTGTGTCTTGCAGACTACCTACATGTAAATATACTATTCTGTATATGGCCTGGGCACTAAGCACTTCTTACTGCTAACAACAGATGTGTTAAACATGTGTAAAGATACAATGAATTTACAAAATTGAACTGAAGTTATCCTGACACATACATGTTTGGAGGAACAGCCTCCGAACTATGAGCGTATTCCCCCCACAGCTCTTCAAAGCAGAACTTTGTTGTTTATGCAGAACGCAGTGAACACACTGAAATAAACTGTCATTTACATATATTTTGTTGTAAAGTATACTACAAAAGTAGATTTGTCAAAAAATGTTGATTCTATACTTACAGAATTTTTTAAGCAATCATCATCCACATCAAAGTTTGATGTATCAGTGGGGCTGCTGACTTCTGGGATGTAAGGTGCCTCACAGTTTCTAATGTTGTCCCAATCAATCCCAGCAAAAAATGGATGGTTCTTAAAGTCTTCTATCCCATTTTGACCAAGTCGATGCTCTCTGCTACAAATGAGCCTTCGGATGAGGTCCTTTGCACTTTCAGAGACATCCGTCACTTGAGCAGGAAACTGAAACCTCTCCTTAAAGATTAAAATAAAATAGTTTATTACCAAGAAAAAGTTGGAAAAATCACCCTTCTTAGTGAAAATTATTATGTAGAAAAAGAAATGTGCAAATACTCCGGTTCTTAAACATATGCAGTAAGGTTTCTAGGAAAAAGACTTCCCCAAAGGACAGAAACTATTGAAATTTTTTTGTCTCCTAGTTTTTCTTCTTTATTTAAATTTCTCTTACACTGTTGAATTCTACAGCTACCTCCATGTGGAAGAACATTTAAGAATCTTCTGCATAAGCCAACCAATGGATCCCGCCAGAAGAAAGTAATGCAAAAGGAGTGATGTAATGTAGTCAAGATTTACTTCATAGAGTGAACTAACAGCCATGTTTCCAAATCCTGATTTTTAGTTTTGACCTGCTTTATCCTAAAGCAAAGCCATCTGCAATCCATAACCGCAAACTTACTATACGGAAACAGACCTTTTGTTCTACATTTATGAACATTAACATGATTAGTACATAACAACTCATTTTTAAATAAGCCTCCAAGTTACCCTATTACTTATTAAAAATTAGCTTAGAGAGAGACAGAAAGAGAAAGTGCACTAACTTTGTGGTTCATTATTTTCCCATAGGTCTCCACCAAGGACTCAGCATAAAAGGGCGTTTCTCCATAAAGCATTTCATACATGCAAACGCCTAGGGACCACCAGTCACATTCGGGCCCATACTTCCCTTTTCCATCTTCCATGGCCTGCAAGATTTCTGGGGAGATGTAGTCTGGTGTTCCAACTGCCACTGAAGATTGGACCTGTAGAAGTTACATTTCCAGGACTAAAATCAACTTGCATCGTTACAGACACCGCTGTTTGTGGCACTGTGCACGTATATATAAATTTAGCCTAGTGTTCTGGTTATAACAGTAACAACTAAACACAATAAAAAGGCTTCTAAATTCATAAAGAAATATGTAAGCATCCAAGGCACTACATTAATAGGCATCCCAACAACATACTTTTGCTCAACTCTTACAAATATTTAATAACAGAGAAAGAACAAAACTGTCAATTCTTAGGCTTAGACTTGGTATTAAGTAATTACAGATTAGGTAATCACATATATTAACTCAAATACTTTGTAACACTCTGGGACATGCTTAACACACCGGAATTACGTTCTAGTCACACCTACTATATACTGTGCAAGTTTAAATATACTACTAAAATATGATAATATGCTAATTGTATCTCATCCTGCTTATACTAAAGCTTACATTGTCAATAAAGATTTGAGCTCTGAGCTCTAAACTGAGAGATTCATAGTTCATCAACAAATACCTACTCAGTACTGATAGTGCAGCTTCTCTTTATTTATGAGTTGACTATATGCATCTAAAAAGCTTTTAATATACAGTAAATCCAAGCAAAGTGCAGTCGTATTTTGAACCGAGGTTAGTTACATACCAATTCCATTACAATTCCATTTTGTTTGACATAAGGCACCTTTTCTCTTTATTAGCACACATTTTAGCAGCTAGCAAAGGACTGAAGAAAAGGTGTTTAGGAATATATCATTCTTTCAAATTTACCGTTCCATCTTCCATCAGTTTCAGACAAGAACCAAAATCTGCTAATCGAATATGCCCATTCATATCCATCAAAATGTTGTCTGGTTTAATATCCCTGCAAATAAAACACATTTCAGAATTAGTACAAAAATGTGTTGCATAACATATAGTCCAAGCATTAACTCTGCAACACCTTTATCATTCAAAACCAGCAACAGATCAGTCGACAGAACACAATCACTCATCATATGATGAAATTTGCACCAGGGACATTTCATGACAGTGGCTGTGGATCAAATTATATAATGCCTGTTAATTTTAGTGAGAATTATGTGGTCAAATTCCTCTCATCTCTTACAGGTATATAGGAGAATCTTACTCGCTCTGAACTTTTGTACGTAAAACTTTTAAATCATCTAAAGAATTTTAGTGAAGAACTCTCAAGTGAAAGATGCACGCTCATACTGGAGCCGTAAAATAATCTTTTACTGTAGAACAAATGTCAATGAAACCCTAAAATAATTAATGCATTTTTAAATTTAGTGTCTTTCAACAACATTTTTCTCTCACGTACATCTCGGCTCCCTATGTACGTCTGTCATACTTCTGCTGCAATGACCAACAAAGCCATTGCACACACTGCTGCAGCTCTGCTTGGCCAAATTCTGCAGCTGTCTCATTCAGGTCATGATATATATGGAAAAATCTTTCTAAGCAGGCAACATAATAAATACTCCTTATTTTGCAAACTTGACCTTTTTTTTTTTTTTGGTCTCGTGTTTCACAGATACCTAAGTACACTGAAATACAGATAAAGCGTATGCCTCCAGTATGCAGCTGAGTAGGACGAAAGCATCTATGCTCTCTAAGTTACCAGAGGGGCATTTAGGGTTCAACTTGCAAACTAGGTTCAAATGTTGAAATTCCTTTTCATTAAAGTACAGTTATTAGAAATATCCATTAAGCTACATTTTTAAATATATGACATTATTACACTCTAACCTTATCTATTATATACAAAAAGTAAATTACAACTGTATGAATAAAGTACTATGAAGACTTTCTCAGTGAACAGTCATTTATAAGCCATAAGATCAAATCCCCTAAAACAAACAAAAAAACCAGGGAAGGCCTGACTTTGCTTCATCCCCCTAACAACTTATAAATTAATGTCATCAATTGCTTTGCAGACAAATTTCAAAATATTCACAAGCTAAGATATTCACATTGCACATGAGAACAAGGTTTTGTTGGGTTTTTGTGGGTTTTTTGTTTGGTTTTTTTTTGTTTGTTTGTTTGTTTTTAATAAAAACTGAGTTATAAACAATGTTTACTGAGAATTTATAACGGCAAAAAAATTAGAACCACACCTTGAACAACATTATAGAAGCAATGGCATGAAGGTGTCGCACCATTATATACTCAGTGACAATTAATATGGTAACAGCATGTTATTTTGAAGAAAAGTACTTTCTGAGTTTGTGTTACCCAAAGACAAGCAGGCAGTGGCCCATGCTGAAAACAAATTTTAGCCACCTTCCAAACATGCAGAAACATTTATAAAATAAAAAGCAAATACTACTTAAGAAATCATACTTTCACATCTCACAACCGAGCATAAAGACAATTCTTCACAAAGTAAACCATAAAAATTAACCGAGTCCATTCTCTAAACAACATTCGTCCACTTGATTTTTGCTGACACTGAATAGACCAAAGAATTGCAACCTCCAGATTGAGATAGTTTTATTTATTTTACGTTCACCCACAAAAAACATTCCTTACGCATGTTCCTAAATAAAAACAAACACATGCTATTGAGACCTCTGGAATTATAACTTCAGTTTAAAACACTTTGCAAAAACATGCACCTAAAAATCAAGTTCCTATTAGAAGCTGGACCTAGTTCAAGCTAAATAAAAACATGAGTCACCCTTGAGGCTCCATTTATCCATGTTCTATCTTTTAATATATTCCCAAGAGAAATAATAATAATAATAATCATCATCATCATCCCAACCTTCCCCATTCAATCCCACAAAACAGCAGAAAACATGAAAAATCTCATTGTTGTCAACACTGTGTGAAAACCAACCTGCAAACACCACTGAAAGCACTCAAGTGCTTTCTTGAACAAGTATTTCTTGCAAAGTTTGCAAGGCTCAGTAATAACTTCATAATAACATTTTTTATAATTAAGGAAAAAAAGAGACCAACTTAATGCATACAAATTCTTTTCAGCTCTTGTAACAGAAGGTATGGGTTATGAACAACTGTTCTGAATTCAACTGAACTACGTTAATAAAAGACAATTTGAAAGACAAGAATTGCTGGCACCTGCAGAGCAGAGTAGGCTACAAGCAAAGGGAAAGTTAAGAAAATTATAAGCCCCAGAGGGGAACAAGGAAGGGGAGTAATTATGCCAGTGTAACTGAAGAGTTCAAAGGTGGTGATTATGGGGAAAAATAATACGTCATGAAACCCGCATCTCTACTGAGCCTGCAGTTGTTAGATTCCATTAGAATTATAAGTTTTGTTCCAGGTTTTTGTTTTGAACGACATTTGGTGACTCTCCTTTAGTGATCAGAACTGATTCTTCTTCTGTTCTAAACAGAGCACGGTCTTGCCTCTTCACACCTACTCCACATTCCCTAGCTTATCCCAGTTTCTTCACTGTATGAACTGGTTCCCTCTTCCCACGCTTCCATCTTGGCTGCAGTTTTATTCCTATCATCCCCTGCCTCCTAGACTCACCTCAAAAGTTGATATGTCCAATCCTCTATGGCCTATCAAACCCAAATCTCCTCCCCTTTTATTTCCTTCTTTCACTCTCAGCTTCTTCACTCCTAAGTCCGAGTCTCATGCAGGTACACATTTAACTAATGTTTTTTCTCCCATCTCAGTTGTCAGCAGTCAGTATTTCCCCATAGTCACTTCTCAGATTCCCTTCCCATTCCCACTGGCTTCCTAGTCCTCTAATCCTTGCCATCCTCTTTCCTCATGCCCAATTTTTGTTCTGTTGCACAGGAATCTTCTTTGGCACCAAAGGAAGAGTGCTATTAACAACAAAGAGCCTCCATGCTCTCTCTAGTGTCTATTTACCAACATCTCCCAAAACTGCAGGGCACGTCCTTTCATTCTTACAGCTCTGAAACTGCAAACCTACAGCAGAAGAAAACTGAAAAGCATTTAGGGACCACACTCTGCATATGGTTGTCTGAAACTCCTAACAACTGGCATATTGAGGGGAAAATTATACCCTGAAAGTATCAAGGTGGGGGGCAGAAGAATGAAAATACGTCCATGACTCAGGGAAGATTATCTCCTGGATTTCAACAGTGGCTCCATATGCCAGAGCAGAAGAATTTCTCACAGGGCTTGTAAGAATTATTTTATTCACTTAAAATCTATATAGGAAAAGCAATGCATATTTCTTGATGTTGTTCGTGGAAAGAGATGACACTGCTTCAGGCAGATACTAAGGAAGGAAAATTCCAGACCAAGTAGCTAAAATCTGGCAAAAGTAATGAGCAAATAATGTAAAGTTATATGGTTTAGTGAATAGACCACTGGGCTGAATCTCCGAAGATAAGAGTTACTGGGTGACTGTGGGCAAACCATTTCAACATCACTCAACGATAACACTGGTACTCAGTCAAGCAACTATTATCATCTGGCTAGAAGGCTATGGAGCACTAATACTCTAAATAACCCTGTAATTAGTCCACTATAATAAAAGAAAAAGGTCTGTTCACTTGAAATACGAAATAATAATTCAGTTTCGAGAAGTATAAGCATTTGGAAGCCATTTTATGAACCAGATTTCTAGTGGGAACAACTATTGAATTGGGGGAATTGCTCTGACACCACTGTGCCCTCTGGAGACCGAGCTGTACCAAGTGCCAGACAGTTCAGCTCTACTCTTGAGAGCAGCTTCTGTGGGAAGTCCAACGTGCAAGGGGTACAGGCTGCCAGAGTTAGACCTGGTACAAATCAAGCTAGTACAAGTTCTTCAAATGTATTCCACAGTGAATTGAGGGGACACAGGTACCCAGCATACCCAAAGAAATACAAACCTTCCTTAAATCAACTTTTTTGTAGCATTGCCACCTGAGGATGTGAACTGAGCAAAGACTGCTGTTCTGCTTTTTTTTGAATGAGTGATATACCAGCATCAAAGGAACTAGAAGTCTGGACCAAATAAACTTCTTTAAAAACACATATGTCCATTTAAACCATGACTCCAACACAGAGTACAGGAGCACCTTCTATTTTTCTGAGCTGCACTGGCCTTGACTGTAGGAGTGTATCCAGCACTGCACAGCAGCTTGGATAAAGTGACGCTCTCTTTATTTGTTTTGCAGACTTTCGTTATTTGCTTCTGTTCACCTGGAGAATGCTATAGGAATAAACAGTTTGTGTGATCCTGGAAACCTCACTTGCACAGAAAATGAGTGTGGAGGCTTATGAGAAAAATTTGAAAAATCTTTAATGAATCATCTTTCATAATGCTTCTTTGTTTAATTTAGGGAGCTGTTCTTCAGATTGGCATGTTTACCTGGATGACTTCACTCACCTCTCTTTAAAACAGTTTACTTTCTTAAGCCATAATTAAAACCCAAACATTTTACATACTAACTGTGTTAATATAAACAACATTCTGAAATGGGACTACAGCAGACTTCTGGATTATTGCCATTCATTTTGATTTCTCTGTTAATGAGCCAGAGTAGAATTTCATTTGTTCAGTAAGACTCAAGAAAAAGTATTCCCTCTGAGACATGCTAAATCCATAGCACATTCCAGCGGTAAAACAAACTAAAAAGACTTTTAATACATGCGAATGTACTTTTTTTCCTGGACTCATTTCTGACACTAAACGAAACTTCAGGAATCGTGAGGTCTTGCATATTGAAATTTGGACTGGACAACTGCCTTAAGTTCCTTCCAACTTGAATTAGCTGATCATCTTATGGTTTCAAAGTATACCTGTTCCTGAGGTTCATCTATGTCATTCTTTGAGTCATTGAATCAATGTTATTCAGTTATTTGCAAGACCACATGGAGTTTCTCAGGTCTACAGCTCAGGAAGCAGGAGATTCCAGAAGAATCTTCAGTTAATTTTGTTTCATGGGCAGCCTCATGGAAGCAGGGGACCAGACAAACAGAAAGGAAGATACATCAAAAATAGAGTGACATTTAATGCCAGAACTGTAACACAATGATTAAGCAGCAGTTGTGTCAGACACTACCAAAGATTACGCCAATGGACCAACTCACAGGCCCACATATTTAGGTTTACACCATAAAAACCCATCTGGCATTGAAGAGTTTGTGACCAGTAATCCCTCTTCTTGGTAACTGTACAGTTATGACACAGAACGTGCTCACTTTGGTTATTCATTTGCAATGTATTTATTCTTTTTTTCAAAACAAATACGATCAGGCAGAAATAGCGGAAAAGGTGAGTCCCCCTCTGTAACTAATACCAACAAAAGGTGGCCAGGTGGTGCAAGGGGACATGTCTCAATATGTCCAATATGTCCTCATTGGAATAAACATTTCAGACGCTAATGGACTGTCCTCACGTACACAGCTGAGCTCTTAAAAAAGCAGCAGAACTGAAATGACAATAAAGGGGCTTATGTGGTTCTAAATTCAACAACTGCAATGTGAGCTGAGCCTGAAGAAAGAAATGGACCTGTCTGAAATCCAAAGAGCAATTTGATAGCTGAGCTACCGGTTTATTTTAGCCCACTGGATAAGAAAGGGATAATTTGGAGAACAAATTTTTATTTCTAATGTTAACATTAGAAACGCATGGAAATTAACTAATTTTCCTAAACAGGTCATGCGCCCCAAGACATGCTGTCCTTGAATAGTAAAGAACAAAGTGAATAGCTTACATTAAATTATTTTTCTGTGAAATCTTCACATGAACAGTATTTTTTTAATACTACCAATGCAAATTAAAATACCAGCAGATGAGAAAAATAAATTCATTTCAGGTATAACTGCTGGCACAGAGAAACTGATCCAGACAACTTATTGCTAATTGAGGATTTCACAGCACATTATTTTCTCATTATACATGCAAGAGTATTCCCCAAAAGTATAAATCAAAATGTTAAAAGCAGACATCAACGGTTACAATTATCCACTCTTACAACAAGAAATGTTATCCTTTGCCAAGTTACCTACTCTAAAACAACATAACCAAGATCTTACTGCTAGAATGCCTGGACTTTTTATCCAAAATTCCTTCAGAACACAGGATTATCCTTAGTCAGGACAGAAGTTTGGCAAACTATTTATTTCACTCCCTTCTGTTGTTTCAGGCAGACTTTTCTTCCACACTCCTCTTCTCCTCACACAGAAATGCTACATCCATGATAAAAAAAATGAAGACATTTGGTTTTGGCAGCATTCCAACAAAAGGAGAAAATTTGGTGCCCGTGAAGTTTTTATTAAGGCACTCGGCGATGCTATACTGGCAGCCCGCTTAAGATATGCGGAGTGAAACAGCTGGTGAACTTCCATCAAGAATGCTAGTCAATTGATGGATTTTTTTCACAGTCAAACCTCCAGGCATTTATGTCCAGGAGCTTATTTCTATTTTTCGATTACACTGTACTGGGTTATATCAAAGTCAAAGTTGCCATATTCTGCCAACTAAAGTTTATCTGAAATCTAGTGAGAAAAACTAGAAATAGGCTCCATCTGGCAGAAAGACTGATGTGCAATGAGCCAAATTAGATTTGGACAGTCGGCAGTTATTCTTTAGTAATCCCAATAAGACAGACCGCACAAGATAGCAGCATGAGAAAACTGGAATATGTTGTACCTCATTAACCGTGCCTCTTATCAAGACTCTGCGGTGCCTTCTCCTAAACAGACACTCCTCCACTTTTGAGTGGAATCCAAAAAGTGCATATTTCAATTGAATTCAAGATCATTTAAATAACTTTGATCACAACCTTATTATTTACATAGCACCCAAACAGTTGCATCGTGTTTATATATTAAACAAAACCTGCTTCATATAAAGCTGACAAACTGAAGCTTGCAACTGAAAAAGACATAGTAGCCTTGCATATAGCCTTGAAGTCAATAGGAACAGTCAAAGACTAAACACTTTAGGATTTAAGCCTTAATAAGCAAAGCAACTGCATGGAAAAATAAATGCTATAAACAATCTTATTTTAAAATTACAATGAGGAAGTTCAACTTTTTTTTTTCTTAAACAGTATCTTAATATTGTAAAACTCCCTTGTTTTCTCATTAACTCTTGAAAATAAATCATTATGTATGTGTTGTTCTAGGAACACCCAGTAATTCACCCCTATTAAAAGAATCTCGCTACTCCCAGCAGCAGGAGAGTCATCTAGATCTCACCAAAGTCAGTGGACAATTACTAGGAAACATCAACCAAACCAAGACAATAAAGGTTCTAGATCTGTGATATAGTCATTATTTATTGATCAGTGTGTGCAATTTTATATTTATACTGTTACACATCCTAACCAAGTTTTATTCTTAGTAATATTACAAAACTAAACGAAAGACAATACAGAAATCAAGATTTCATGTACCAGATGTAATACATGTGCTACATCACATACAGAATCAGGTATTGAATCCAATCTTACTTAGTTTCAGACTATACATTCTGCCAAAGTGTACTTTTTTAATCCCTAATCCAGACTGAGAGATATAACTTCTGTGTCCACTAAAAATAAGGTAATTACATTCCTCTTTTACTACAAAGAACTTGCACCACAGACGAAGTATACGATGCAAAAAAGACCAAGGCAAATTGTTAACCACATCGAGTGTAGGCGACACAAGTAGTAACGAATTTAAATCCCAATGAAAGATACTTCGATGAGACATTAGAAAACACTTTCATCATAACGACAGTAGGACACTGGAACTAATTGCTTAGGGAAATTTCACCATCTCTGTCACTGTTTTGGTTTTTTTTTGTTTTGGTTTTTTTTTTGTTTTGTGTTTTTTTGTTTGTTTGTTTTTTTGTTTTTTTTAAGAACTGGTTAGACAAAGATTTGTCAAGAGTGGTTTAGCTATAGTTTGATCCTGCCTTGCAGCAGAACAAAAGTATTAGCTGACCTCTTCAAGTCCTCTCCCAGTCCTTTTCTCTACAGTTCCATACTGCTCTAATTTCTGCCACTCAGTCAAGTATTCTGGACATAACACAGTATTTACCTTATAGTATCCAAAGTCCTTTATGAATTTCAAATGCTAATAAAGGAAATAATAACAAACAACAGGGAATGAGTACATCAGCCAACACATATACATCTTCAGTTTGTTCAGGCACTGATATTCATTCCTGAACACTTGAACTGAATGCAGTTACTGGCTTATAAATATATGCTCCACCACATCATATTATAATGTCCTAGAATTAATTTACCTTAGAAAAATGTCTCCCTGTGGCCTTTGTGCATATGTATTTGCTTTCAAATATTTTTCAAATAAATATGATAACAGTTCTAAACCAAGGATAATTATTTTTTAAAGCTGCTTACATCCAAATTTTTCCCTTCTTTTAAAAAAGTAAGTATAAGGAGTGATCTGAAAAATTCTTTTTGATAAGTGCTTGGCAGCTACATACTCCCTGTAGCTATTCTCTTTCATCTAAAATGCTAATCAACTGACAGAACCAGATATCTATGGAGAAAACCCTCACATCCAGGCTAGGCCCCTCATGCAGTATTTTCAAGAGATGTCAGGGCAAAGTCACTTGTGATGTCTAAGGATTATTTCTATTGTCTTGTCAGTTTTACAGACTAAAACCAAGAACACACTGTGTCATTTTATAACCATTTTAAATGTAGTACCTTCCAATGCTGATTTACATATGCTATTTAAAACACTTATGAAATAAAAGTAAGAGAGTTGTAGACATTATCAGAAGGACAATTCCTTGTGGCAAACAATGATGGACGTAACGGAAAGTCTGATATCCAATGCACCCCGAAACTGGTAAAAGTTCAAATAAAAAAAAAAAAAAGGAAGTTAACTGAAATAGCCTGACTACCAAACACTGGAACTGACAAAAAAAACAAATGAAAAACCCCAATAAATGAACTGACCTCTTACAGTAGAGCAAGAATATAGAAGTTAGTAACTTTCCTCAGGGTTGTCTCGTACGTGAGTTATTCGTATTAGACCAAAAAACTTGTAGGGACTCAAATATAAAATAAGGCACACATAAAGCATTAAACATTTGAATGTTTAATAATGCATTGATCTTGAACAGAATAGTATTGTTGAATAAAAATTCACGCATAAGAACATGAGAGTCTTGTACGGTATTTCTTTTCAGGTAATTTTAATAGTTTCAAATAGCTACTTATGATGGTCTCTCAGGATGCAAAATGTGTGAGGCACAAGCATAAAAGTTTTGAAAGATGTGCAAACAAAAGATGGGAGAAACAAAACAGGAATGTTTATTTTTTTAGCAACAAAAGTCAGTTTGAAAAACAAGTATTTGGTTTGAGAAGTCCAAACATCATCACAGGAAATTAGTAAAAATTGCTACTAACTGAACGCAATTTGTAAAACTCAAGGAGACAATGCTCAGGAAATGAGATAAATATTGTTACATGAAACAAGACAAGTTGTAACATAACTACAGAACAATACTCTAAAGCTCCAGAGGTATTATGCCATTCATTGATCAAAGTCAATCCAGAATTATAGTTAATTTGAAAGGACTACTCAAAATCCAACTGGACATGGCACTTGGCAATCTGCTCTTATTGACCCCGCTCTGAGCAGGGGGGTTGGACTAGCTGATCTCAGGAGGTCCCTTCCAACCTCAACCATCCTGTGATCCTGAAATTATGATTAAAGCTGCCTTTTCAATTTTCTTTCAGTAACAACATTTTGGTTATATTGTATCAAAGCTCCCCAAATCTAATTCTGAAATGCAGTAACACCAAGATACTATATATTCAGTTGTAGCAGCATATATACTTCTGAGTTCTTGTGGCTCAAGACAGAATGTGTCTTTAGCCTCAGTATTAATAATGGTCCTGGTTTTGCACTGGAAATTGCAGTTCATAAAAGAAAAATTGGCAAAGTCTATCTCTCTCAACTCTACAAGGATATGACAGGTAAAAACACAAAACTGTCAGGATCATTTCTTGATGTTTAGTAGTAGTCAGGCTTACAAAATTTGTTAAAATGAAAATCTTCCTTTTCCTGCTCTAAAGTCTGACAAACAGAAAGTCCCTATTTATCCCAAAATGCTCAGCAATCAAGGTTAGCCTTTGACATTGCTGACACTGTTAAGATAATAAATGCTGGCAAGACTGGCCTCAAGCCATCAGGTAACACTACATGAGTAGCCATCCACACCACTGCTCCGTCACACAGGTTTTCCCTGCGTAAGAAGTCCTGGCTATCAGAGGAGACTCATCTCCTTGTGAGAACGGCTTCAGCACGTGAGTCTGCGGCTATGGCAGGGCACGGCGTACAAGTATCCTCCTTGTGTCTCAGAAGTATGGTAACCACCACAGCTCTGTTGCCCCAAAGCAGCATCTTTCTTTCACATACCAATTTCAGGAAGAGTTTACACGTACTGCCAGATAATGTTAAAGGATCAGCTAGCCGGCTTATTCTGTTGAAATGTAACTTCATCATATGGTTTGCCTCTCACATCAGGAGCCCCAGCTACAGTCACAGCTTCCCCTAATGCCTCTTGCTTTTCTTAACTGAGGACTCTGTCCTCATCCTGACTCCCTAGTTAATCATACTGAAACTCAGTGTACAACAATTTTGAACTTAACAAGCAAAGGAAGACAAGATTTTTTATTATTATCATTTTTAAACCAACAGCAGCAAGGCAAGGTTTATAGTAAGACTTTTAAGTGGTAAAATATATATGGAATTTGCTGAAGATGCAAGCTAGGCACTCTTCTGGCATGGACTACTTATCTGAACTTCATATTCCAGTACACAGATTACTTTTCTCACTGCGTTTTCCTTAGCTGAATTATTTGTAAATTCAAAGTAACTATATGTGTGCTTCTTTATTATTACGGAAGAATATTCTCAGGAATACACAGGCACTAGAACGGAGTACATAAATATCTCCAAAAGAAAAGGATTTAAGTCAGGACTGTTTGCTTATTGATGGTTCTTCAGAACCCAACTACTTGCAGGCAGGAGGGTTCAAAATAGGTGTTTAAGTTATACCTTTATGTGACTAATTAACTGTGCCTACACTGGAAATACAACAACTTGACATGAAGGAGCCTCTGGGAAAAAAGTGATGGCAGGGAGTGGATTGCTCACCTAGCAAGCAGCCTATACCAGAGGGGCCCTGAAGAAAAAAAAACATAGTTGAAAATGGGCTGTGAACCAGAAGTTTTGCCACAGTGGGCTGTGTACTATTTGTGAAGGAAGAGTTGGGAACCTCTAATTTACACAGCATTTAGAAAACAAAACAAAAAGCCTGATTTAATTTCTCTACCTCCATCTGGTGTTCTTCTAGTTTTCTAATAAGCTACAAATACATGCAGTGGAGGACCTGGCTGAGGGCACTCACTATTTTCACCTCTCTAACCTGCCCAGCTGTCACAATGCTTTTTTTGGATCTGATCATTCTGCTTATAGTTTCACATTCCTCAACAGAAACTCCACACCAACAACATTCATCAGAGAAAATGGCCATTTGAGTCAACACTTGAGAGAATAATGGCCTTCAAGTTCAAGCCCAAAGTTGCATGAATATTGAGAAAGTACGTGGCAGACAAATTTAACTCTCATAGAAGTGCATTCAAGTATCTTGAACATAGTTTGCTCTTTTTTGTGGCAGTCTGTTAGATGATACTTTAAAACACTTACTAAAAAACATACTAATTTAAGCTGATGGTGGTAGAAATTTCAATTTCATTGACCACTCAACTTTAAATATTAGGTTTATTCACTTAAGATTTCAATGTAATTACAACAAAATACCAAGCGGCTTGTTTGAACTCTGTGAACTTCAGTTGACAGAACTATTCCTGGGTTGCTGAATTGTACTCTTTTGTATCATTCTACACTTCTCCTCCAAAAGATAGGAATAAAAATATTATCATGACAATTAAAAAAAACCTCGTATATTTGCCATGTTTTGCCATGTCAACTTTATTGGAATTCCATTTTGGCTTCCAAGAACTCAAGTAAACAGATTAAGAACTCCACAACCACTACCCTGCAGCATATTCTAAAGATTAAAAAATTAAAGTCTGCTAAGTAAGGCTAATTCATGTCAAAGCTTTTAGATTTCTAATAGTATCATGAGTTACTGGTGGGTAAAGGAGTAGAAAGAGTAAGCTCCTTAAGAATGTTATGTCCATCTGTGAGTGCCATCTGTCAAAGAAATCCTGAAAGAGGCTAAAGAGGAATCCAGAATATGCCCGGCTGTTGTACTGTAAATTACTACCTATGCTAGAAAACTTTAACACGTATTTCTAGGCAGATAAATGCTTTCTTTCCTTTTGATTCTCATTTTAGATATGCAATCTCTGCTCTCTGCATTTCAGTACAACCATACATAGTCTCTTAAACAGCTGAGTGCATTGAATAATTCTGAAAGTAAATTGGACAACATAAACCAAGGACTTGATTGGTTTTGACAATGACTGTCAAAAAGCATTTTTCATATGCATTTTTTTAAATGCACTGATGATACTAAGAAAGCAATTCACAGAAGAACGTTCACTCAGAAGCTGTCTGAACAATTTAACAAGTATTAATATATATTCTTATGTATGCGTTTGTATGTATGTAAGACACGCATATATGTTTTTTAATTATCAGGGATATTTATAAGTGCCCTGAGCTGAAGCAAGCTGTTAGTTGCAAATCACTAGAAAATTTCTGGGACTGATGAAACAAACTAACCTGCTGTGTCCATACTGCATCCCACAGCAACTCTTCCCCAGTCCTTTTCTATCTTCCTCTGGGAATAAATACACAGATATAAATACACCAAGAATTATGGGAGGTGAGGGAAAGGGAGGTCTGTACAGAAATGAGTTCCGAGATCAGTGGATGCTTTTCATTTTGCCAAAGGAAGGATATACAGTCTTAATATGAGGTTGACCTTATCCCTCTCCCATCCATGCTCTCAATCAGCAATAAAAATCACCATGAAGCTATAAAAATATATGGGGGGGGTGGGGGTGGGGGAGTGGGGGGGGGCAGGGAGAACCACACAGAAGAATGTAGAACATACTTTAAAGACACATAAAACATAAAGGAATAGAGAGTACATTACAAAAATTTAAATAAATTGTTTCTTGTTCCTGAGTTATGTGGGAAACAGAACAAAGATAAGATGCAAAGGCTGCAAAGTAAACCCTGGAGGCTAAAAAAAAAATGGTTTACAATGAGAAGAAAACCAATGCCATCCCAAGAGAACAAATATATACATCAAATACTTGCCATAGCTGTTGCAAGCATGCAAAGAAGCACTGTTATATCCTATATATTTTACTGTTCTTCCCCCAGGCTAGTATGGCTTTAGATTTCACATATTTTTTGAAAAACCTTCCTGCCCAGCAGGAAGAAGAATGTTTCCGAAAACAACACTACTATGCAGCCATGTTAATGTGCTGCACAGATCCTTTGCTTTCTTTTTCCTTCATGCAATAAAGGTTTACTCAGCAGTTACACAGATACTTGTGATTCCTCTTTTTTTAATGGAAGTCAGTGTTGTTAAGAATACCTACCCCCCGTCAAAAACAGGCGGGGGGAGGGAAGGGGCTCCTGAAGAACGGTAGACAAAAGCATGGCTTTTCCGAATATGTCTTCTACTTAACCGTGCCCTAAATTAACAGTATATAGGTTAAATGCTAATAGGAAAGAAGATTCCTTCCCAGTGAGTAAGTAAAAAGTAGAACAGCAGAGAGCAAAGAACCTACTACTCCTGAAATAATATAACTAAATTTAGGATAATGTCTCTTGCTTCCCCTCAGCTTGATCATGTTCTTTACTGTATAGCAAATATGGCATTGTATTTATTACCTTTTGATTATTTGCAAAAAATTAAATGCACTAATGAATAACTGTGTTGAAGGAATTCTGTTCACAAGTTGTTAAAATACAGCAGAAGATACTGCCATGAAATACAACAAATGCAAAGTGACTGATTTTTAGGTACACAGAAAAAGAGAGTAAGAGCACATGTGAAAGCACATCCATATACGTGCGCAAGGGAAGGAAGAAAAACTGTATTTCACTGGAAATTTAGATTAGTTCATGTTATTATTCATTCCATGTCAACCACATGAATAGCTGCTAGTTCAACCTGACCGATGTTGATACAGGCTGAATCAAAGCCTTGCTGGAGGCAGCAAGAAAAACAATGAGTGCCTTACAGGAGTGTACACTTGCAAGGCTTTACACTGAAAAGAAGCAAGCAGCAGAGGACCTTATCATTTCCCATGTGCTATTCCATAGCCAGATGAAGAATCATATCGTGACCCTCCCATGAAATTCTCAACCAAGTCCTCCGCAGGCAGAACAGCACACAGGGTGGAAGAACCCACCAGTGGAAGGAGCTGAAGAGGGACATAAATGGCTCTAAATCCATGAGAAAAACACCAATGAAGAAACATAAAAATCCTCCCACCTCTGTCACAATGTAATTTTTTTTTCTTTACTGTATCACTCAGGACTCCAAAATAATTTTTAAAGGGTGAAAAGTAAACATCGTGCCTAGTTGCTCAGCTTCAGGGTCCTGACTGGGAAGGTAGCGCCCGCCTGCAGAAACACCTAATGCACTGCACCGCAGCAGCCACAGCTGGCACATCAGCCTCACCCGCCTGACCGGCCCTCCCCAAACCTGAATACAAGAGATGCTGGTAATGAATCTTTGGAGTTGGAAGTCCTACCCTGACAAGTAAGACAAGATACATTTTACATTATTATTTGGCATGAGCTTTTCAGTTGTGTTAAGCTAAATCAATGTGAAAAATGTACAGGTTTTTTTCTGACTATGTCGAGAGGGATCACGAGGCAGGAACAGAAGACACCCTAGAAGTCTCCTGTGCCCATCTGAAAAACATTTTACTACTTCTTGAAACATTTTTTTTTTTCTCCTCTTATTTTGATATTTTGAGACAGTAGCGTGCTTTCCTTTTTGACACTAAAATTACATTCAAAGTAACAGATTCCTGGCCTATGTAATGAGGTTTTGGATTTTCATTTTAGCTCCTTACACTCAGGGGTTCTTCTACCCTGTCTGCTTTTCAGGATGCAGAGGATTTGGGCGAGACTTTTACAAGAGACTGAGGCTATGATCCTGCATCTGACCATGGGATACCAAGCAAGATGGGACACAGTCCGGGGATTTTTTCTCCTCAGAAAGACCAGCTCCTTGACCCTTCTTTGCTGTACAGCACAAACCATATATGGAAGCAGAACGGAAAGGGCAGAAAACAGTCAACAGGAGGATGTGGCCCATGTGAGGATGTGCTTCAGATTCCTAGCCTGATGGTTGATTATTTCAGTAACAGTCAATTAGTATTTTTTTTTTCTGTCGTGCCACATTCAATGTTCATACAAAAGTCATGAACTGCAGAAGGAAGAGGTTTGTCAGAGAGAGACTTTTCGAGTCTTTAAAATGCTGTGAAGCAGCACCCTGTGCAGACAGCTGAAGGGGACGGTGGTAAGAGCCAGGCTGTATCAAGTTTGCTGAAGCACCCAGGTGAATCAGAAGCCTGCATCTCAGTGAAAGCTATGGAAAGCAATTCAAGCTTTGTGATTTTTAGATCCTATGACGGAATACAACAGAATTCATACTGAGAAGTTATAATGAGAACACACATAGTAGGAAACTATGCACTTCATAGCACTGCTCATTTTCTTTTATTAGAGATTAAGACACGATTGATTTGATATACCTAAATTATAAGTATTGTATTTAAGACAGATTCAAATAAAGAACTGCACCTACTGCAGGAAAGCTGGGGTTGAACTCACATTTTTAAGAGAAAGTCAGAGAATACTATCTTCCAACAACCAGTTATTTAGGAATACTCAAAAGTACAAAAAATCCCTGCCGCCGCGCTCAGAAGTCACTCATGTATTCCTCCGCTTCTTGTTTCCCTCGCTCCCATGCTTGTTTTCCACCTAGTATCCTCCTCCATTTAAATAGCTGGTCACTCAGAGGATCGAAGTTGCTATTTTCAGTCACTTAACCTACAGTTAATCTCATTGTTGCTTGCCTGTTTAAGTAGAATTAGTTGTCTACTGTGCATCTAATGGCTAACAAGGAGTCTGACAGTAAGTCCTTGGCTATATGTAATGTTACAGAATGTACATTTCAGAACTCACATAATGAGCAGTTTTAGCCAGTTTTGATGCTTGTTTTTATACAGTTGATCGATATTTGAACTTATGTGACTTGATTGATGTCTGTATTAATCATTATTGTCTGGCTGAGACTCAAGCATTGCTCTCCTCTCGCTGGAAACCAAATTGAAAAGCAAATTTTTTAGAGCAGGAAACAGCAGTTCAGAACTTAAATTAGCAAATAGACCAGTTACACCTATAAATGATTTATTAACGTGATACATAAGCAGAGTTAATCAAAAACTTTCCTTGAACATGTGTTACACCTGATCTGCTTCAGGAAAAGTCTGAGTAAAAAAAAACAAAGTAAAAATGTTACTCATTTCAATTTAAACATCCTGTAAGGTAAGACTGTCCTCATTTTCAAAAGCATAGAGTCAAAGATCATTCCTAATTGGTGCCTGTGCCTCAGCTGCAACCAGGAGAGACTCTTCTGAACTCACCCACCAGCCAAATGGCTTCCAGCAGGGTGTTTATTTTAAAAAAATGGAAAAGTTTTTCCACAGTTCTTGACAGTATCAACACCATTACCAAAGTATCCTGAGAAAACAATGCTTCATAAGTAAGCAAAGCTACCTACATGCCTAACACTATTTTTATTTTCACAGATTCAAAGAAAAACACCTATTCTGTTTTGAAACATTGGAAAGCAATGGACAGTGTTTAAATACTGAATTTTTAGTACTCAACTTGAGACAACCTGTTACAAATAGATAGACTTGCTAGATATCTTGCTAGATAAATTCTGAGAATTTTGTGGCTTTTTTCCCTATATTTCAGATGTATTAGTATTTTAAAGACTTTGTTGCAAGACCTTAAAAAATTATAATGATAAAAGACAACCATCAATTATTGACACTTTTATAAAGTATGCAATAGTGAGAGATGATCAGTTATTTAGGAATAATAACAAGGATTTACCAGTTGAATTCTGTTTGAGCTAATCATGTTTTTCCTCTTAGCTAGACCTAATTTTCCAGTTTCCTGTTATCTGTCTACAGTCAGCTTTCAAGCTCCCTAATAAAGCCTATTGAAGGGACCAGCTCTGACCTCCTGTGAAGTAGCACACAGCAGATAAGGTATTCAGAGTTCTTCTGCTTAATATATCATGCAGATGTAATCACAAATCTCAGTAAGATTATTACTGATGCTATTTGAATGTTGTACAAAATAGTATCACACCATCAGACACTTTCAGCCAAGAATTCTCATTACCATAAAATATAAATTAAGTCGAAGCCTGCAGTATGAATCCCACGCAAGCATGCGTATCTCGACTATTTCACACACTAGCTGCGTTTTTACCTTAAATGTACATTTGGTCTTCAGTAACTGCTGCACTGTGTTCAAGCAGAACAGTTAGAGAATTTCAATCGTAACAGAACCCAAGAACTAAATCAGGATTGTGTCAAAATTTCTAACAAGATACCAGAAACATCTTCATCCCGGTTCAAGATATTCTCTGTTTTCATGTGTCAACAGGAATGTCCCGATTTTTCAGAACAACTCTATTGTTTCATCACTCTCTCTAGAACAGAGGGTTTAGAAGATTTTTGATGCTACTAATAATATTACATACACATGTTAAATTGCACTGATCTGGTACTAGGGAATTGGAAAGTAAAAGAGCCAAAACATGTTTGTGAAAAGCTTATTGATCTGAATCGCACAAGAACAGCCAAAACATTATACAACACTTTAACACACAGAAATCAGTACCTGCAACAGGAAGACACACCCTCAAAGTCAGAGTGAAAATTTAGGTTTTTTTACATTATATTCTCCAAAGTGTTTCAGCGTGTTAGAGGTTTCATGTTAGTTTCATCAAGACACTGTAGGATGCACACATTCAGTTAGTGTAAACTGGGAGGAAGACAGACATGAAGACATTGAGACAGGCACAGTTTTGGCAGGCAGTAACATAGAAAGATTATGGCAACACATTTAAAAGATAAGGAGGGAAATCAGCAAGCTGTTTTGCATTCACGTAGATAATGGCATAGTATAGAAGTTACTAACTCATTTAAAAATTATGGAACAGAAATTTTAGGTGTTTACATATTCATAGAAAAAGCAGGAAAATGACAGAACAAGCAAAATGGGATAACACAACTCTTATCTCCCCAGGGAAACTGCACTGAGCAGCTTCTACATTTGTTCGTGTTTCTAATGGAGCTGCACAATTGTTGATGACACACTTTTTTTTTTTATTTTAAATTTATCTTAGGCATGTTAAGTTCAGACATCATTGTTTATTAGAAATCAATTTTCCTTAATTGGAATTAGATCTGTGAGAACGGATGCAAAGGTCTAGTTTGAAGTCAGATACTACAATACACAAATGCTGCATTTCAGGCCCGTGACGTCTTCAGAACCCTTCTGATTTTTTTTATAAGAGACAACTTAATCCCACTTACAATATTCAAATAGGAATCACAATGTTTTACATTTCAGCATTCACAACTCTCCTAAGCATCTGACCATCAAAAGCAATCATAACATTAGTAATACAGAATCTCAGACAAATATTTTCCAGGAACTATGGTTTAAAGCAACAAGGTAAGCAAAGACTGAATGAATGTTTACGCAAGAGTTGCAACTTGACAATACTTTCTTTTTTGGCTACATTGGACAAAAGCCATCACTGTAAATCATGCCTTTGTTATTTAATTTCCTATACCTTTTGGGGTTTTATGTTCTTAAAAAGGAAAAGCAGCTTTGAGATGCAAGTGAATAGCAAGAGAATGTTATTTGGAGCTATTGCAACTAATTGGGCAGAAAACACGTAGATTATTTTAACATCATACAACTTTCATTTCCTCAAACATAACGGTAATATTTAGAATGATTATGATGAATACCATGTTAGACCATGCAAACACAGGGAGCAAAATCTGAATTCCTTTGCATGCTAAGTCATCAGGGTCAGGTAATTTTTGGCACAGTATTATGGATTGACACAGAATCATCTATGAAAATGTTTTAATAGATTTTTTTTCCCCCACATAAATAATAGCGCCACTGAAAGAACGAATGCCAGGACTAGTAATGGTATTGGTAAGGAACTGGCTAAAAGAGAGATGACAGCGAGTAGGTACTGAAAGAGGAAATAAAATCGGAGGAAGATTATTAGTGCAAATCCTCCAGGGTCAGTTTTGAAACTGATTTAACATTTTAGTTAATAACCTTGGCACAAAAATAAATGCATGCTAATAAAATCTGTAGATATCACACAGCTGGAAAGCAGCAGTAACAGCAGGGAAGACTGGAATATCAGACATACAGAAATGGCTAAACTGAAGACTGCAATAACAGAAATTGGATTAAGTTTAACAGTGTAAAATGTAAATACCTGCCTATTGATAGTAACAACAGAAACTTCGTCTATACACCAAGACCTTATCAACTATAAATGACAGGGGAGAAGGAATGGGTACACCAAATAATTATATTATACCGGTACCCTTTCAGTCTGATGGAACCACAGCTCTTCGTTTCACTGGGAGAAATACCCTAGCAGAGAGAGAAGAATACTGCAGCTAGAACATAGGTTCTTTCTAAAGTGTCATCTGGAATATTATTTACCATCCTTGTCATTAAAGTTTCAGAAAGTTGAAAGTTGTCTGACAACTTTAAGAGTGAATGACAACTTTAGGAATGACCATACTCAAAACTGGCATTAAACACTACTTCAAAAATTGTGATCTGTAAAAGAAATCCCTAAAATTTTAACTTACACACAAGAAACTTCAATCAGGCTGCCAAACATGTGCCAAAACCTAACTGTAGTTAGTTAGTTCCAATAGTATGAAACAGACCAAAATGAAGTAGTCATTGTAGTACAGAAATTTAGTTCTTTTTCATCGCTACTAAACTCTTTGGAGCTGGACCCACATTTAAATAAAGAAATATTATCTTTTCCAATTCTTCTTTCTATTTTGCAACACTTTCCCATGACCAAAACCAGTCTTTGAAATACAGCACACGTGGATTTCTTATTTTGCCTTATTTATTGCAGTCCCAAAACCTAATAGCCTTTTTGGAAGTATTCATAATCTAAATGTTGCACTTACTCTGGCCTATAGCTTGGCTGTTGTTACATCTACGCAGTCAGAGATAAAATTAACCTGGACTGAAACACTGTAGCTCTATTGCTCTGCTCTAAGAAAATATGTCCATCATACAAAATTACACACTGTGTTTATTTTTCACTACATCTGTACTTCACTTTCTTCATACACTGAATGAGGATATGATCTTCATATTCCCAAATAGAGCATGTAAAACTCCCATACACCTCAACGGGATGCCATCTGATGCCCAGTTGACTCTATTCATCGCTTAATTGTCAAGAATCATTATTAGACAATTTCAAGCTCTTGCTTCTTTGGTTTTTGTAAAGCTTCTGCTTATCATTGTGTTGTCCGTGTGGCACTCTATAAAGTCACCTCTTTTCAGTCACCAAGACAGCCCTTTACATGCTTAGCATGCAGCTGCAGACTGTAGAAAGATTTTGGTGTACCAGATTAGTCCGTAAGGAAGTAGTTCTAGTAACAATTTATCTTTTGCTAAGCAAAAAATACTGCAGCATATACACAAATAAGCATACTAAAAATGAGGTGTGCTTGTATAAACATAACATACTAATATATTTATATGTAAAATTAGTATTAAGTTGGTCTATGATATCTGAGGACGATTGTAAAAGTATGCCTTTTCTAGAAGATCACTGCACTAGAGATCAAAACTGTACTTTTGTACAGGAATCATTTATAGTTTTTAAAAGCAATTCTTCAGAAAAAACAATAGCTTTATTTAATAGATAGGCCCCTATTGTATTTAAATTGCAGGACAAAGATAATAATTTGATGGAAAGAATATGAAACCAATACATTCATTATTCTTACAAAACAGAAAGGAAGGAAAAGAATAAAAATGTATCCTAAAGACTCTCATCCCATAAACCATTCAGAATGTGTTCAGGTAGGTTCAAGCTGTAAGACAATCTTTATTCCAACCAAAAGCCAAGGAAACATGCAGAAATAAGCTAGACCAAGTTTGAAGCATACGTCTACAGTTCTACTACTCTGCTATGTAATAACAGATGCAAGACAAATAGTTTGATATACCTTTTTTGCTTTCATTGTTGTTAGAAAACAAACAAAACGTATCAACAAGCATGATCCAGACATAATAAACACTGTAACATCTGCATAAAACTCTTGACAGCAACAGACTGAGGAAGGAACTGTAGCCAGAGGCTATAAAGGAAGAACTGCATTTGGTCTAAATGCATCCCAGTATCTCCAGTACCTGCAGTAACTTGGCAGAAAAACATGTCAGACCTTTAAAAATAATAGAAAGAGTGCACTGTTTGCTCAAACACACTAAAATTACACTTATTAAGAATAAAGGACAGTGTTATTGAAAAAGCCTTTGTATTCAAGTTGCACATATAGTATTTTCTTTCAACATAAAGCATAAGGCACAATGCTTGCTTAAAAATAAAACAAATTCATACTTTTTTTAAATCTCAGATAGGAACTTAAGGCCTGAATTTTCAGCCCTTAACTTACACTGAATCCTAATTCTTACACCTAATCCTAATTGAGCTGTACCTACGTAAAAGTGAATTCCTTTCTGTGCTAAAAGTTCTGTTTCCTATATGAGGAAGACACAACTTTGCTACTATTATACCAGATCAGATTTAACTCCCCCTCCCCTTTTTCTTCTTCTCTTCTAGCCAGTATTTTCTCTTTTGTACCTTTCTAATGCCCTTTTCCTGGATT